>NC_050077.1:61338702-61995985 GCF_009764565.3 Dermochelys coriacea | reverse complement strand
GTCTTGTCATCTGGACATGTTCTTAGATTGTTTTTTTGACATGATGTCCCTGCAGAAAGTTGGGCAATGTGACATAAAAAGCAAGGGTTTGCCTATCACACTGATTACTTGACGTAATAGTAAGCAAGCTTAAGTGAACTGTGTGTCTTCAATCTTTCCAATCACTTAGGGATGGGCACCAGAGGATACCATCCATCATTCCTGGCCTGAAACATATGGTGCCTCAGCAATCTTAGGCTGACCTAAATTATAGTAAAAGCTGCTATGCTGTTCACAATAAGAAATTGTTGTTCACTGAATTACAGGTTTGTGATTAGATTGCTAACATGGCCAACTCCATGTATAAGTGAAGTGTCCAGGAAAAATATTCTCTAGGTTCCTTTGAAAATTAATTTATACCCTTGAAATGTGCACGAATCACAAAGTGAAAAATATGTCAAGATATTTTTTCTTATGAACAAAAAAAGCACTGCAGTGGTAACAGTTATTAATTTATTTCTGGCAGTTTTAGCTAACAGAATTCAATAAACAAGATTTTTAATGGTTTCTGTTTTGTTGCAAGACTTGTATACTGCTTCACTTCTGAAAACATGGGATGCTAAGAACACTGTGACAAAATTCTTGACAACAGAGCCAGCCTCTCTGCTGTTTTCTCCAGAAAACCAATACACAATCTTTCAAATATCTTGCAAAGACAAGTGCATTGGACATCATATTATCTCAAATGCAAAATAAAGAAAGCTTGCTGGTATTGTAGGAATACATGTGGATATATGTTTATCTGTTATCTGTTGGACCCGTAGTTTAAATGACAAAAGCATGAAGTATTTCATTTCCAATTGGACCCTAGTTTAAGAGACTATAAACTAATATATTTGACTGTTACTCCAAAACTTTACAGTCTTGTTTTTACATGAAAATAGGGTCCATTTCTGTCATCTTTATTTATTTGGTCATATTGTGAAAAAGGCTTTGCACAGCAGAATTAGGGTTCAGCTCTGGAACTTCTAGTGATTCTAGAGACATCCTATTTGAAAGGTTTCTAAATTTAGGACCAAACTGTACCTGTTTCTATGTGGGTATACTACAGGAGGAAAAGGGCACAAATGGAGCTGGGGAACACAATGAGGGGCTAGTTTGTGCTGCCTACAGTACTAATGATCCCAAGAGGTGTGCCTAGGCAGGGGCAGGGGCAGAGTAAAGTGTCCACCCATCATAGTAATCCAGAGCAGGATGCTTAGTGAAAGATCAATATATAATCAAGGGAGGCACTGTTCCTCCTGGGAAGCTAAAAAACAAAAGCTTTTCAGAGGCATATCAGACAGAGCAGGATACCATTTCAAGAACACCAATGCATTACATCTGGGAGCTAGAGACTCTGCTAGGCAAATACTGAAAATAATTTCCCATAAACATCTATTTGAATTTTAAACTAACGAATTTATCCATGCTCTTAGCCAATTTGTGTTCACTGTCTGTGAAGATTCATGTGGATGCATTTTAATAATAGCAAGAATGTTCATGAAAAGCTGATCACTGGCAGATGGATTCCTCTCCCCCGACTGTGGAGCAGCTGGGAAACCACTTTGCAATTACTACTTCTGACCACTGGGTGGATTAGCTTTCTTGACCCTATTACACAGCACTGCTACGAGCAGGGATGGGAATGAAAGGGAGGGTTCCCTGCTGCAGTGAATCTCCTGGCACGTCACTCCCTCAGCCTTGCTCTGTCATTCCCTCAAAAGCTCCCTGTCTGATGCCGTGCAAGAATCTCTTTAAGAAAGAGCTTCATTGTACTGGCCCTTCTAATTCTGCTTTGGTTCCACTGCCAAGATATTTGTCACAGATATGGAGGCAGGGTTTGTCTTTAAATTATTAATATTTTTTTAAAAACTTTCCCAAACATACAACACAACTTAATACAAAATTATACTACATTAAAGCAAGCGGTTGCTTAGTTTCTTTCTTCTTAGTCATTTTTTGCTATTCTTCAATATCAACTGTTGTCAAGGTTGAACTCCCCACTCTGAAGTCTAGAGTACAGATGTGGGGACCTGCATGAAAAACCCCTAAGCTTATTTTTACCAGTTTACGTTAAAACTTCCCCAAGGTACAAACTATTTTACCTTTTGTCCCTGGACTTTATTGCTGCCACCACCAAGCATCTAACAAATATAACCGGGAAAAGAGCCCACTTGGAAATCTTTCCCCCCAAAATCTCCCCAAGCCCTGCTCCCCCTTTCCTGGGGAAGGCTTGATAAATGGAACAAGCCATATGTTATTCTTAGACGTCACAAACAGACTAGTATGGAATGCATGAGGGACTGTTTCTAGGATTGGTCTCAGTCTAGTTATGGGCATACATTACCACTGCTTTGGCAAAATATAAAAGTGTCTCCTTTTAGGGACTGGAGGCTTTCCCCTGCATCAGCTAGAGTTTGGCCCAATAACTAACTATTTCTTCAGGTATGTTCATACCTTGCAGATTCTGTTTGTTACTTTATTGGTGGAAATTGGTGGACAGCAAAGCTGCCAAGAAGAATGTAGCAGCATCAGCAATGATCTAACAAGGAAGGACCTGGTACTACCACACCACCACACATTTGTAAGGTTGCTGCAATCAGACCTTCACTCTCAGTCAGACCGCATAATTTTGAATCTTAAAATAAATACTTTTTTGGAGTGAACTTTGTTCAGACTTCCTGTTTGAGAAAGCTTTGGTGCATGCATGTCTGCATGTCTGCATGCAGCAAGTAATGCATTTGATTTCTTAGAAGATATAGTGGGAATAGAAACTGATTGCTTTCTAGCAGCATTAAGTTTACCTGTCATGTATGTATGTATGTATGTATGTATGTCTGAGAATAGATCTAAGCAATTTGAAAGCTAGTTGAAGAAAACTCATCCACTTGCCTTCCCATTTGATGTTTCAGAATCAGTCAGCTGCAAATACTGTGGTGAACTACTTTTTCTTTCCAGCAGCTATGGAACCACAATAACAGGAAGCCTGTATTAGTTCATGCTATATCACGACAATGCAACTGCATTATCTTTTGACTGCCAGGAAGATAAAACACATCACGGTAATAGGAGGTGCATATGGAACGGCTTTAGAAAAACACACACCAAACCACTAATTATTCACATTAGTAAATTTTCTCATTAGAAAAATGAAAATAGTTTTACAGTTGCCAACTGATACATTTCATGTATCTGAAACTCTTTGGTCCACTCTTTAAATGAAGAAGAAACAATATAATTCAGTTGTTACAATAAAATCCAGCAATTTTGCTCAACTCTGATCTTTTCGATTCTTCCTTTCTTAACTTTACAAACTTTAACTGCACCTGGTGCCAAAGGGAGCTCAGAAAGGGCAGAAGAGGAGCAGGGACTTCGGGGAGCTGGCTATGATTCCTATATCCTGTGCTGGATCAGTTCCAGTTAGAGCAGCTTAGTGGTTCCTTTAAGTTGCACCTATGACATAAGGTCCCTAAGGAATTGCCCTATTGCAAGGGGAATTCTTTACTGGCCATTTTCAGACAAAATCTGGCTACTTTACGCCACCTAAGTGGGTGTTCCAAGGAATCTGGCTCACCATCATTAGGGTTTTGCACTATATTTGAAACCACAATATCTTTCCATCGAATGCAGCAAATATTTAGGACTGATCCAAAGTCCACTGACGTCAATAAGAGTCTTCCCACTGCCTTCAACGGGTATTAGATCGAGCCTTTAATTCTTCATTGTTCAGAGCAAAAGTCAACCCTTATTTAAAAACAAATGCATATGCAGGAGAGTGAAAAGGGAAAAAACAACACTGCTACTGAGCCCTGGTGTACACTAGGCGTTGAGGTCGAATTTAGCAGTGTTAAATCGATTTAACCCTGCACCTGTCCACATGACGAAGCCCTTTTTTTCAACTTAAAGGGCTCTTAAAATCGATTTCCTTACTTCACCCCGACAAGGGGATTAGAGCCGAAATCAGTTTTGCTGGGTCGAATTTGGGGTACTGTGGATGCAATTACACGGTATTGGCCTCCGGGAGCTATCCCAGAGTGCTCCATTGTGACCGCTCTGGACAGCACTCTCAACTCAGATGCACTGACCAGGTAGACAGGAAAAGGCCCGCAAACTTTTGAATTTCAATTTCCTGTTTGGCCAGTGTGGCAAGCTGCAGGTGACCATGCAGAGCTCATCAGCAGAGGTGACTATGATGGAGTCCCAGAATCGCAAAAGAGCTCCAGCATGGACTGAACGGGAAGTATGGGATCTGATTGCTATATGGGGAGAGGAATCCGTGCTATTAGAATTAGGTTCCAGTTTTCGAAATGCCAAAACATTTGTGAAGATCTCCCAGGGTATGAAGGACAGAGGCCATAACAGGGACCCGAAGCAGTGCCGCGTGAAACTTAAGGAGCTGAGGCAAGCCTACCAAAAAACCAGAGAGGCGAATGGCCGCTCCGGGTCAGAGCCCCAAACATGCCGCTTCTATGATGAGCTGCATGCCATTTTAGGGGGTTCAGCCACGACTACCCCAGCCATGTTGTTTGACTCCTTCAATGGAGATGGAGGCAACACGGAAGCAGGTTTTGGGGACGAGGAAGATGATGATGATGAGGTTGTAGATAGCTCACAGCAAACAAGCGGAGAAACCGGTTTTCCCAACAGCCAGGAACTGTTTCTCACTCTGGACCTGGTGCCAGTACCCCCCCGAACCCACCCAAGGCTGCCTCCTGGATCTGCCAGGCAGAGAAGGGACTTCTGGTGAGTGTACCTTTTAAAATACTATACAAGGTTTAAAAGTCAGCATGTTTAATGATTAATTTGCCCTGGCATTCGTGGCTCTCCTGGATATACTTCCAAAGCCTTTGCAAAAGGTTTCTGGGGAGGGCAGCCTTATTCCATCCATCATGGTAGAACACTTTACCACTCCAGGCCAGTAGCACGGACTCGGGAATCATTATAGAACAAAGCATTGCAGTGTATGTTTGCTGGCGTTCAAACAACATCCGTTCTTTATCTCTCTGTGTTATCCTCAGGACAGTGATATCATTCATAGTCACCTGGTTGAAATAGGGTGCTTTTGTTAAGGGGACATTCAGAGGTGTCCGTTCCTGCTGGGCTGTTTGCCTATGGCTGAACAGAAATGTTCCCCGCTGTTAGCCACGCGGTGGGGGAGGCAAAATGCGACCTTGTAACGAAAGCACATGTGCTATGTATGTAATGTTAACAGCACGGTTTACCGTGAAAGAGTGTACCCATTGTTCTATAAAATGTGTCTTTTTAAATACCACTGTCCCTTTTTTTTCTCCACCAGCTGCATGTGTTTCAAGGATCACAGGATCTTCTCCTTCCCAGAGGCTAGCAAAGATTAGAAGGCGAAAAAAACGCACTCACAATGAAATGTTCTCTGAGATCATGCTGTCCTCCCACACTGACAGAGCACAGACGAATGCGTGGAGGCAGACAATGTCAGAGTGCAGGAAAGTACAAAATGACCGGAAGGAGAGGTGGCGGGCTGAAGAGAGTAAGTGGCGGGCTGAAGAGAGGGCTGAAGCTGAAAGGTGGTGGCAGCGTGATGAGAGGAGGCAGGATTCAATGCTGAGGCTGCTGGAGGATCAAACTAATATGCTCCAGCGTATGGTTGAGCTGCAGGAAAGGCAGCAGGAGCACAGACCACCGCTACAGCCCCTGTGTAACCAACCGCCCTCCTCCCCAAGTTCCATAGCCTCCTCACCCAGACGCCCAAAAATGTGGTGGGGGGGCCTCCGGCCACCCAGCCACTCCACCCCAGAGGATTGCCCAAGTAACAGAAGGCTGGCATTCAATAAGTTTTAAAGTTTTAAACTTTTAAAGTGCTGTGTGGCCTTGTCCTTCCCTCCCTCACCACCCTTCCTGGGCTACCCTGGTAATTATCCCCGTATTTGTGTGATGAATTAATAAAGAATGCATAAATGTGAAGCAACAATGACTTTATTGCCTCTGCAAGCAGTGATCGAAAGGAGGCGGGGAGGGTGGTTAGCTTACTGGAAAGTAGAGTGAACCAAGGGGCGGGTGGTTTCATCAAGGAGAAACAAACAAAACTTTCACACCGTAGCCTGGCCTGTCATGAAACTGGTTTTCAAAGCTTCTCTGATGCGCACCGCACCCTCCTGTGCTCTTCTAACCGCCCTGGTGTCTCACTGTGCATAACCAGCAGCCAGGCGATTTGCCTCAACCTCCCACCCCACCATAAACGTCTCCCCCTTACTCTCACAGATATGGTGGAGCGCACAACAAGCAGTAATAACAGTGGGAATACTGGTTTTGCTGAGGTCTAACCGAGTTGGTAAACTGCGCCAGCGCGCTTTTAAACGTCCAAATGCACATTCTACCACCATTCTGTACTTGCTCAGCCTGTAGTTGAACAGCTCCTGATTATTCTCCAGGCTGCCTATGTATGGCTTCATGAGCCATGGCATTAAGGAGTAGGCTGGGTCCCCAAGGATAACTATAGGCATTTCAACATCCCCAACAGTTATTTTTTGGTCTGGGAAGAAAGTCCCTTCCTGCAGCTTTTGAAACAGACCAGAGTTCCTGAAGATGCGAGCGTCATGTACCTTTCCCACATTGATGTTGGTGAAACGTCCCTTATGATCCACCAGTGCTTGCAGCACTATTGAAAAGTACCCCTTGCGGTTTATGTACTCGCTGGCTTGGTGCTCCGGTGCCAAGTTAGGGATATGGGTTCCGTGTATCGCCCCACCACAGTTAGGGAATCCCATTGCAGCAAAGCCATCCACTATGACCTGCACATTTCCCAGGGTCACTACCCTTGATATCAGCAGATCTTTGATTGCGTTGGCTACTTGCATCACAGCAGTCCCCACAGTAGATTTGCCCACTCCAAATTGATTCCCGACTGACCGGTAGCTGTCTGGCATTGCAAGCTTCCACAGGGCTATTGCCACTCGCTTCTTAACTGTGAGGGCTGCTCTCATCTTGGTATTCTTGCGCCTCAGGGTAGGGGAAAGCAAATCACAAAGTTCCATGAAAGTGCCCTTACGCATGCGAAAGTTTCGCAGCCACTGGGAATCGTCCCAGACCTGCAACACTATGCGGTCTGACCAGTCTATGCTCTTTTCCAGGGCCCAGAATCGGCGTTCCACTGCATGAGCCTGCCCCATTAGCACCATGATGCCCACATTGCCAAGGCACGTGCTTTGAGAGAAGTCTGTGTCCATGTCCTCATCACTCTCGTAACCGCGCTGACGTCGTCTACTCGCCTGGTTTCGCTTTGCCAGGTTCTGGTGCTGCATATACTGCTGGATAATTCATGTGGTGTTTAATGTGCTCCTAATTGCAAAAGTGATCTGAGTGGGCTCCATGCTTGCTGTGGTATGGCATCTGCACAGAAAAAAAGGCGCGGAACGATTGTCTGCTATTGCCCTGATGGAGGGAGGGGCGACTGATGACATGGCTTACAGGGTTGGCTTACAGGGAATTAAAATCAACAAAGGAGGTGGCTTTGCAAGAAACTGAATGGCTGCCTCAAGGATAGAACTCAAAACCTCAAGGACAGAACTCAAAACTGGGTTTAGCAGGCCGTTGATTTCACAGAGGGAGGGAGGGAGGAGAAAATGAATACAAAACAAATCTGGTCTATTTCTTGTTTTGAGCCACTTCATCTATCTTTATATATCTTGCTGGAAGCAGACTGTGCAGTACTACCACTAGCCATTGTCACCTTCTGGGTGCTTGGCAGAAGAGAGTGCAGTATGACTGCTCACCATCATCTTCTGCTGGCTGCAAATTAAAAGACAGTGCACTGCCGGTAGGACTCAATCGCCATGAGACGAAACAAGGGAAATGACCTGGCTGAGTGACTCCCATGTTTGCCCAGGCGCCCGGTTAAAAGAGCACCCAGGACTACGTCGACGACCGCTACCAGTCATACTGCACTGTCTGCTGCCAAAAGGCAATAACCTGCTGCTGTGTAGCAATGCAGTACTATGTCTGCCAGCACCCAGGAGACATACGGTGATGGTTAGCTGAGCGAGCTCCATGCTTGCCGTGGTACGGCGTCTGCACAGGCAAACTCATGAAAAAGGCGCAAAACGATTGTCTGCCCTTGCTTTTACGGAGGAAGAGAGGGAAAGGGGGCCTAACAATATGTACCCAGAACAACCCGCGACAATGTTTTAGCCCCATCAGGCACTGGGACACGCACACTCGACTGTATAAAAGCGCTTTCTACAAAACCGACTTCTATAAATTTGACCTAATTTCGTAGTGTAGACATACCCTGAGACACAGAATCTTTGTTACTTTGAACATCTTAGGAAAAAGCAGAACATGGGATCAAACCTTGAGAGATCTCAGACTACAAAAAAAAAAAATCAGTAGCAGACAGTCAAATATATATGCTGACTATTATCACCTGATGTTCCTGAATTCCTAATAGCTAATAGGAAACTATCAAGGGTACATTTAAACTTTATTGTTCATATGTGTCAATCCTTTGTATTATGTCAAAAGAGATGTTTCATATCTTGTGGGTCAAATTTTCATATACATGTCTATCTAAGTAAAGTTTGTTGTTTTGCAAATTACAAACATGACATGGCATGCTTCTGCAAGTGCAGCCTAATTATTAGTGCAAACTGCTTGGAAGCAGTAGTACATTAACTATACATACGAAAATCCTATGTGGAGTAAGGCAGTTAACTCATTTTTAACTATTTGAAAAAATTACCTTAAGAGTAAATATAAGATTTATAAATATGCTGCACTGCATACCAGATCATTTATTTATATTCTGTTTGTGAGTTTCTTGACTGGTATTTTGAGATTTGTTCTTATATTTTGCTGAGAATTCTATTCTGCTTTTTCTAAAATGTGCAGTGGGCCAATTTTTAAAATTAGCTACGAGATTAGATTGTTAGACTGAATGTTAGACATGGCCCTCTACTGTTAAGACTGCCAACAGTTTCCATTAATACACTCTTATTTAATTACTCACAAGTTTCTGAAACATTAACCTTTTGGCTGAAATTTTCCATATCAGGCCTCTGCTACAAAATGATTTTTTTAATGTCTTAAAAAGTTTGGCAATTTTTTAAAATAGTTTTCAGAGTACAAAAATATTCATGCAATCTTTTATGAACATTGGAAGATGAAATTTGAGTTGGAAATAGATTTGAATCTTCTAGTGAAAACTGGTTTATGAGACTTTGAAAATCATGTGACACATGCACAGTGCATTTTAAACTACAACTGTGGTAAGCTATTCATAAAAAAGATTTTAAGCTTCTTCATTAGATCAAAATCCTGGTTCCTGCCACTGAAAATTACGACAAACTCGCATTAGCTTCAGTGGGATGATATTTTGGTGCTTACATTTGTTAAATCCTTGGAGAAGGGACTATCTTTTTACTTGTATTTTATACAGAAACAAGCAGTCTGTTGACCAGTAATGACTAATAAGTAGAAATGGGGATTAGTATAAGGGGCTGAAATTTGCAAATTGCCCAATTTTTCTTTCCTTTAACCTGTACGGGACAGATTACTGAAAGGAGTCCTAGGCCTCCCTACGTTAAGTAGGTTTTACAGAAGTAAGTGCCCTCATATCTGGGAGAGTCCTTTCTGATTTTTATTAATGATGAGCCCTGATTGTTTAGCCAGTGGATGTTGGGAGGAGGCAGTCTACCATGTTTAGCAAAATTTTGTGCAAGGTATTAAAACTAACTTTGAAATAGTAACACTTTGTAGAATGGCCTGGGAGTATCAACCATTTAAATCCTCTCATCAAAAGAGGACCTATGTCACTCTGTTCCAGAATGCAAAACTTTCAAAACCTGTCTACATTTTCCCACTGATGCCCTTCACATTTTGTAGCCATGGAAGGTTTTGCCCATGAAAGCACACTAAGCTGCAATTCTTAGATCATTATATTGTGTTGCTTTGTTACAATTAGGGATGGGATGAATCTTTGATTAATTGAGCAAATAAACCTGTTACAACTAGAGTTGACATGGCTATGGCTATTGCCAAATGATTCCTCAGACTTTGGCACAAAGTGGCATTTCATAGTGAACAAAGTCAAGCCTTTCTGCTCCCCTTTGCTGCTTCATATTCTGCGTTGCACCACTTCCTAGCACAAGAAGACTCATTAAACTCCCTCCAACTGCTTTGGCTCCTGCCATGATTTGTATTTATAGTCAGCATGGTATTAGTGAATCATTTATTTGGTATATAGTCAATATGAAAGAAGTGACTGTCACATTATTATTTATAACAGAATAACAGGTAGGTGGTTAACACTTAAAATGGTTTAAAATTAAACTCTATAAAGAATTTATGTTAGTTTGGCTCCTTTCTAAAATACCAGTGAATAATCCTATCACATGTGCTTGTGTGACTTAAATATTTGTTGACACATTCTTTAAAACAGTCCTACACAAGTTTCTACGCGCTTTATGTGCCTCCTGAATGAAATCAGAAAAGGCGCTGTATATTTGTATATTTTGGTTACCATGCATAATTAATCTTGTTCTATTCTTTAATGTTCAAAGCCTACTTTGAACAATGTGAACAAGTCTCTTCAACTGCACTTCTCCACTGGGAAAGGCAAAATAGATCTCTGCTCACATATAGACATCAGGTCCATATGGACATACTCTTGTACTGAACCTTTTAAAAAATGCATGGAGAGGCAGAAGTGTGTGCAAAGCTGAACACCTACTTTAGTCTCCTGAAACATATCAGTTTCATAGGCCTGGGCCCTTTCTATGTGCTGATGGTCTGTATTGCCTTCAAATGATAGCTCAATGTTTGTTTCACGTGATTTTTGGGAAGAATGAAGGTATCTTCCCAATTCTGTTGGCAGTGGGGAGGTGTATGAAAGGCTTTTTTTTGGAGATTTTCCATGTTTGCTGGCTGAGGTAAATGGTTGACTGTTTGATTATTGATGGCTGGTGGAGTTAATTTATTTTTTTTTTTGTGCTGCTGGAGGGTTACCATCAGGGTACTCATATTTGTATGGGAGTCCATTTTTAAAGTCAAATCTAAATAACTAAATATGATTTTTAAAAGCTACTTTTCCTTAAATTCAAAGAAAAAATTTTAAGCATGGGAGAATTACAAATGTCTGTAACACATCTTTCATTTTCAAGCAGAAATTTCAAGTCCCTTCTGACAGACTGTGCTGTGTAAAAACATGTCACTTGCCTTATTGCCAAGTAATTATAGTACTTAAGTGTCTGTTTAGTTTCAGGCTGTATTTAGTTGAATTTTATTTTCTTCTCTTGTCTGCGTTAGAAGGATCTATGGGCATGCTGCAATTTCATGACAGAAGTACATTTCTAGACGAGTCATGTAGCGTGATCTGCACTCAACTAAAACAACTGTACATAAATTACACCATAAAATAAATATTTTAAAAAATATTTTAAAGACCCAATGGATAATATGTAAATTACTTGTTTCACATCACACTGAAAAGGCAAAAAAATAACACAGTCAAAATGATATATGAGAGGTGAAGGTGAAGCAGCTGAGGAAAGTTTATACTGACCATGGATGAGGTAGCAAACAGAGGAAACTGTATCAGAAATGTTGTAGAGGGAGAAATTCAAATAGAAGTAGAGAAGCAATAACAAATTCTTGATTTAGTGTAGGGAATGACTGGAAATAAATCTACTTCCACAGGTTCTTAGTGATCCTAGGTTTTTTGTCAGTAGAAGAGGCAGCAATGAAAGACTAATAATGATAGACTGAAACTCAGGCAAGTATAAAGGCCCATTAGTCTGTGAGCAGTGAAGAGAAGAGTTTCTGAAGAAGTTCTAAATGGAAGACGGTGAAGTACCCAGACACTGAGGGCATGTCTACACTTACTGGTAGATCGGCACTGCTGTAATCAATGCAGTGAGTGTTGATTTAGCGGGTCTGGTGAAGACACGCTAAATCAGTGGGAGAGCACTTGTCCCGTTGAAGTTCTATGATGTAATTAAGAATTACATGTATGGACAAAGTTGGGGAGAAAACAAAGGGAAAGATTGAGCAAGATGGATAGGATAAAGGCAGAAGGAGAAAAAGATAGGAAAATACCCTTAGGGTTAAAGCAAAGGGGGTCAGAAGATCTAGGTTGTATTTTGTACTTTTTATTAAAGACTTCCTGTATGATCTGCATGACTCTTTGTCCTGCACCTTCCCTAAATGCAAAACTTGGATAATAATATTTCCTTATCTATGTTATAAGACTTAACTGATATCTCTAAGGTGCTTAGACACAAATAGTTACAAATACTGATAAATAAATTAGTAATTGGCTGCAATGTGATGAGAGTTTATTTTTCCTCATGGCACAAACAACTGAAGTATGCCTTGTATGGCATTGTGAATTAATATTTTAATAGTGCATGATAAAGGAATTTGAAGTTCATAAGTATTGATATGTTTATGGAATACCATGCAACCGGATTTCCATCTTGAGACTATTGCACTGGGATACTAGTATATTGCCTGTAGTTTATGTAAACTGAGATTGTTGGATAAGGATAATGACATCCAAAATCCAGCCTTACCTCAATGTCACAGAAATGGGAATGCACAGGAACTGATGATATACCATAAATGGTACGACTTAAACCTCATCCTTCAGGATATGACTTAACCTCATCCACCTCAATCCCTAACTACACGGTCCATCTTATCTAGAGAGGGAACCAAATAGTATTTGCTATATGACCCAAATAAACTAAACCAGTGACTAATAAGTAGTGCCCACTCTAGAAATGTTAATAAAATGCAGCTAAAGGTAAGATGTACTAGCAGCACACCCCTTAAAACAAACACTACACATTACCAGTTAGATAAAAATATATAACCACCTGTACACACACATATATATACACACACATACATATACACAAATGCATACACATATAATTTAATGAATATACTGCTATTAAATCCAATAAATGTAGCACTCATTTGATGTAAAGAATTAATGATTTTATGGTATGGTCGCATTATCACAATTAAAATGTCCTTCCTAGAATGCTATTTTAAAGTTATATTGCACTAATGATTAAAGTCTCGAGGAAGATTTTGAGAACTGAGAAGATAAGTACCATCCTTATACAGGACTAAGTGTACTACAAACATGGGTAATTAAGCCATTCAACAAGCATCTGGGGCAGGTAAGCAGTCCATTCACTTTACAGCCATGGTGTGCTGATAGGGGTGCACCAGGCCCTGCAAAGGATGCTGTAGGTGTCAGGGCTATGCTCTGATAGGATTGCATGACCAGAGGCCAAGTAGTTCTCTCAATGGAGTGTTCCATAAAACACACACTTCACAGAGCCATTTTTCAATTGCCATTTTATTCACAACCATTAATTTTTATATCAGCAGCTGTGTCCTCTCCCAACTCTCTAACTTGTTTTTATGCAAACAGATCTTTTTTGTTTAAACGGTCTTTTGTAATTTCATGTATGAAAAACATGGTCAACATTCTGCATTAAGTATATCCGACTTCTGGTTATTTTATGCAACAGTCTGGGGCCCCCGCATTTGCCACTTGATTCACCGACTCCACCCCTTGACTTAAATTTTCCTGGGTGAAAGAGAGGCACTGCAGAGCATACCCCAGTGCAATGACAATATTAAAATCACTTCCCATGCACAAATTAGCAGACATTTCTTTGATTTTAAGGTTGATAAATAAAGTCCAGTCCTCTGAAGACCAGTTCACACCATCATGACTGCACTGCCCGAGGGCATCTATGACACAATCTTAACAATCCTCAAACATCTCTCTCAGACAGTGCTTAATGCTTCCGTGCACAGCAGCTTGTACAATTGCAGACAACAATTCTAAGGTTATGGATCGGCACTGCTTCAATACCAAATTCCTTCCTCAAAGTTACATAGTACATGTCTGTAGAATTAGCTCCCTCTCCCCCTTAGCATCCTGGTGAGCATCTGGTTTCAGATCTGGCAAAAGCAGGGCAGCTCTAATCCATTTGTGCCTTTAAGGCTGTCAGTGTCCAGACTCTCCAAAGCCTCTGAAGAACCACTGCTCAGCTGTTGAGAGATTTAAAATAAAAAATCATTTTAGTTTTTATAACATGCTTTAAAGCCTTTATTTTTGCATCAAGAGACCTCTTTATCTCATGGCTTAAATGTTTTTTGCCCTCTGGATGGTCTTGATCCACCATCCTTTTGATTGTGAGTTAAAATCCTTAGTCAATTGATCCATGATAAATTCTTATCCCCAGCACCCACACCTTTAACTTCAACCCATTAAAACATTCTTATGTACAAGTTACCTGTGACTTGTCTCCGTACACCCTGACATTTGAAGAGTAGCGTTCTCCTGTCTGGTTTCTCAGACAATGCTGGGTCCAAGGATTGTCATCATGCTCCTCCTCTGCACTGCCCTTGTGATCATTTTCATCATCAATTATCACAGTTTCGTGGTTCTCATGACCGGTTCTGGGATCTCAAGCCCTGGTTGTGTCCACAGAATGGGTGTTTCCTCAGCCCCCAGCAATCTTGCCTGCGTAACGTCTCTTCATGAGCTGGTTGACTATGGGGATGTGGGGGGAGCAAGGGCAGATTCAATGGCCTCTTTAGGCTTTGCCATCTTTAATCCACATGCTTTATCAAGCAACACAATGACTGTGCAACACATTCTTAACCAGTCACAGCACTTTAAAAGTCCATGGTTTCCCTCCTTACATAAGGAAGACCTTCCAGTTTAGTCATGCTGGGGTGGGGCCAGGTGTCAGAAAGGGATAGAGGTAAGATTAAGACATTTGCACATTTACTTTTATATATAAATATATACAGATTATATATATATTATCAAATCAATATCTGCTCCTCTGGCAAGGACCATGTGTGTTTGTATATGGGGTGTAGGTATATAGTCGGGGACTATGTGAAGTGGTGCTTTATACCGTTAGCTTTTATTCAAAGGGAGAGCATGAGAGATTCACCAGTAATGAAATTACTAATGTTTTTGTACATTAATCAGTTTCAGTTTAAAGGATCATAGTGCTATAGGTTTTGGGGTTTTCATAGTATTGCCCTCTTGCTATCATCGGTAATGAGGTTGGGATCCAGTATGCTACAGACCCCTAGTCTTAAGACTTTGCCTTGTGTTCTAACACCCCTCATGCTCTAGATTAAGTTGTTGGAACAAAAAACCCAAAGTAGGTAGGGCAAAAAACACTTCCCTGGTCCATGCTGTATAATGGTTTTCTCAATTCTACAAACCCATAACAATGTGCCTGGGTCTGTTTTAATTAACTGGATGGTTCAGATGACTGAATAGAGGCCTGGTGTCCTCGTTTACTTTGTGTCATGTCTGTGCATGTACTTTACGCATGCACAATAATCTAAGCAGACTTTTCAAGCATGTGTGGTGGGCTATCGTGACTTTTAGTTTGGTTTCTCTGAAGTCCCATGAATGTGTGTAAGCAGTACCAATGTGCGTCTGAAAGTGGCCTTCTGTGCTTCTGTGTGTGTGTCAGTTTAATGTTCTGTGTTGAATACCTTGTTTTCACATTGGCTCTGGGTGTGCATTTTCCTGTACATATACTGTTTTCTAAAACAATGTTGTGGATTGTAAACTGGAAAAGCCTTTCTATTAAGTAAAAAGGGCATATGCCTTAACTTTTCCACAAAGACAGTTACTAGAAGGCATTAATCTTATCAAAGCTTTGTATAAAGTGTGGGGAAGGGAGAGAGAGGTCTCCCACAATATCTGTGCAGCCTTTCTACCAGTATTTCAGTCATTATCACCTATTCTCTTACAAAAGCTATTTTCAGGTATCTTTGTTACAGTGGACAGCTGCAACCTCATGACACCTTCCCTGAACAGAGACGGTGAAACTAGCGGGGGCTAGTGCCCCCACAATGGACATACTGGGGAGAGCAGATCTATATTTCTCCCCCCCCCCCGCCTCCCCGCAATGTTTTCTGCTCCCACATCCCATGGAGGCAAGAGCAGAGCAGAATCCAGCTATATTCCACCCCTGTGGAGGAGGGACTGGAGTGGCGACTAGTCCATGGCACAAGTGAGCAGGCCGGTGACCAGATAGGACTCCCCAGCCCAGCCTAGATCTATCATCCAGCCATCATGAGTCCTGGTGGAGACACTGAACCTGGGGGAGGGGCACAAAGAGCATGTGCACCAGCTACCAGGGTGGAGGACAATACCTGGATTGGAGGGCAGGAGAGCACAAGGACACAGCCACTAGGGTGGAGGATGGGACTGGGCACCAGCACCTGGGCGGGAGCATTGCTGCACAGCGCACCATCTGCCATAGGAATGGCAGTATGAACTACTGAATGCCCCTTCCCAGCCTGGTGCCACCTGTCATCCCCTGCAGCCCCCCGTCTCTTGATTAGAATTATTTGATTAGAATTAGATTTAGTATCACTTTAGTTGCAAAAACACAGAACCAACATAAAAGAATTAAGAGAAATGGAGTGACTTATTTGCCTATATTAGATTACCTATTGAGGAAAGATGGGCCAAATGAGATGAACCAATTTTTAAAAATTACTGACAGAACTTATACAAAAATACAAGCCCCAGTAGGCTTCAAAACTACAGCTCTACTGTATTCCCTTATTATTTGTGTTTGCTCCCTCTTAATACTAATGCAAGGATATCAACAATTCTTTTACCTTTAAATAAAAAGCCTAATATTTGCTTTTTAAGAACAAATGTGTAAGGAAACTATATAACTGATATCACAATTATTAGGTATCATTATAAATACCGAGCTATTTTAAAATTTTTTCTCCAATTAGGTATAAGGGAAAACAAGTTGCTGTGTTTTTAGTCAACGCTTAGATTTACAAACTGTTTCCCCCTCATTTAACCACTCTCTTTGCACACATTTTAGAACACCTGTCTTGCTCTCTTTTTATGTTTTAGCTTTTCTTATACTTTTCCTGGATTTTGGCAAAGTTCTTTTTAATTCCTAGAGGTGGCGATACCATTTAAGGCACTGGCTTAGGCAATTGAGGATATATAATAAATCCTATTGGTGCTTATCACAAGGTGATGCTGGGATAATAGGGGGCTAGGATCAGGGTCCTGTATAATTATGCAAGTGGGAAAAGGTGTTATTGTGTTTAGTTAACACTTAGATTTACAAACATCTAGTTCCTTTAACAGGTCTCTTTATACATATTTTAAAACAGCTGTCTTTCTTTTTACATTTTAGTTGTTCTCATGCTTTTAGCTGTATTTAATTATTCTAGGGGTGGCTCTACTTCTCAAGCTTCTGGCTTAGGGGTTCTCGGCCACGTACTAAATCATACTGGTTTCCTGCCCTAAGCGAGGATGGACTAGGGGAGGCCAGAGGCTTGGGTCAGGACCCTCTCTAATTAAAATGTACTGGGGCTCTTTAATTCACATTAGATCATTTTTCCTGTAACACATATCACTGCATATATTTAAAACCATCTCTCTCCCTTGCATTTTGGCTTTAGTTCTTTACAATTTCTAGAGGTTGTACTACTTATCAGGCCCTGGTTTAGGGAGTCTGGGCCATATACTAGATTTTTTTTGTGTTCCTCCTTAAGTAAGGTGAGCTTTGAGGAAAGCAGAGGGATATGGGTAAGGCTCCCCTCCAACTGCAATATTTTGGGGTTGTTGGGTTTTTTTTTTGGTTCTTAGATTTACATATATCCACTTCTTTTATGTGTCTCTTTGTATATATAGCTTTAAACACCTCTTTCTGTTTATGTGTTAGGTTTTTCACAATCTTAGCTATGTTTCTTTACCATTTCTAGTGGTGGCACTACTTATTAGTCATTGGTTTCAGGTATCTGGGCCATACATCCAATTCTATTGGTTTCCTTCCCTAGATAAAGTGGGCCTTCCAGCTGGGATCAGACGGTGGAAGAGGTTAGGTCAGACCATGGAAGGATAAAGATTTAGGAATTAACATCCTTTTTGGTACATCACCATTTCCTGTGACACTGAGGTTTGGTGGGACTTCCAGAAATAATCATCTTTATCTCATTTATCAATCTCTTATTCATCTGGGGCAATATACAACTGGGGATAATAAAAATGTTTTATAATTTAAAATTAAAATGGAACCTATTTGTTATAAAACAGAACTGTACATACACACACCATCAGGAAGCATACATCTTTTAATAAATAAAATGAGTGCAATTATGACTGATGAATGATAAAGGTGATCTGACAGAACATAACATAATAATTAATACTTTATAATTTCCTCATTACTTTGTTACACTTTAACTATTGATGCAGATAGAGATACATATACACAAACACTATGTATATTTTTTTCATAGAATGATGTAAAAAGAGCTCTGCAAAGGTTATTAAGCTGCTGCAGATAAAAGCCTTCTGCAACAACAAATACTATTCAGCTGTATTTAAAATGTATGGCTTCCTTACTGTTTTCTTGAACTATGTCCTGGTGGAATCCTATCTCTTCTAATGTTTTGGAGAAGTCTGAGGTGGCGCCTGTACAATCTGATTTCTGTTACAAATACACACCAAATCTGATTTCTGTTACATTAAGGACTTCTCTGGTAAAATATATGGAGCAAGGAATGAAATAAGCTGTAGTTTAACAATTGGGTCTTCAAGCTTGCTTCCTTTAATAGCTGACCACTAATATTAAAGAATATTGGATCAAAGTACAATTTTAATTGAATATATATATGAGATGATATAGTGGCAGCCACAGGTTACATATTAAAAAATAAAATTGATTTGTATTCTTTTACTGGAAATATTTGTAATATGAAACTATTATAAAATATACTCATTTTAATGCATATTCAGTACAGGACAAAGCAAATTGCTGTCAGTGGCTTATATTCAAACTCCATTCATCAAACAGAATGCTTAACTCATTGGTTTGCTGTTGCGGGGATATAAAATAAAATATGAATGAATACCATTCTCCTTAACAGTGGTGATATGTTGATATGGATTATGCAATCATTTCTAATAGCTCTTTGTGATGCTGTCCATCAGATAATAATTGTCAATGTCAAGATTTAGAATAAAACAAAAAACAATGGCTTGACTCTGAGAAGTAAAAGAAAACAAATGCCTACAAATGCCAGTATTTTGAAATTATTCTGTTATACATGAACATGTATAAGGGGCCATATTTTCAAAACATGGTCTTTAACTATGCGCATGTCATTCTGCTTCTGCAGAGTGCATTGCTGCTTGTAATTAAATCAACAGAGCTGGGTGGGGAGTAGAAATTCCATTTTGCAGACGATTTCTTTCCAATTCAGAACAAACGAAAAAAATCTAAAATTCTACACAAATGAAAATTTAAAATAAAATTCATTTCAGTGCAGTTGAAACATTTCTGATTGACAAATCAAAGTGTTTAGTTTCAATTTTGACTCTTTATGTGATGTAAATTTTTTAAAGGCCATTTTAGAAAAATCAAAAAGCTTCATTCCAAAAATATTGAAATGGGATGTTTCAACACTGTTGTAATTTATTCCCTTGTTTTTTACTCCAAAACAAAATTCTGGGAAAATTAACACAATTTTATGAAATGTTATAATTTTCATAGAACTACATTTTCCAACTGAAAACTGCTAATTTTTTCTAATCAGCTGTAGAAATAAATGAGAGTTTGCTCTTGATTTCCATGGGAGCAGGATCAGGGCCAAAATTCTGAATACACCCAGAAAAAACATCATCTTCTTCTATACTTTTTCACTTTGACCTTATTTTCCCTGATGGATTCTAAAACAATTTCTATGTGCATAATCCTTAAACATGCTTCCTATCTCTGATTTCTCCACTCTTTGCGCAGACTCACATTTCCAGCTGCTTTTCTTCTTGGACATCTTACCATTATCGAGGTTCAATTTCTCTAAAATGGAATTTATCTTTTCCCCTAATTCCTCTTCTCTGCATTTCTCCTCATTAGCACTGACAACTTTAGCATCTGGGTAACTTTACTATCCTTCCTATCTCAAAGTTTCTCAACCTCAGTGTAATCCCTGGCTCTTCTATCATCTCCTTCCCCATACTTACTTTTGAAGTAGAACCAAAATCCACTGTTTTCTCACTTTCCCAAGTACTTAAGTCCTATTCCATGCCTTTGTCTTTCAACTTGAATATGGTACCCTTCTATCCTCATCTCTCCTGTTCATCCTATATTTAATGTCATTTTCCTCTCCCACCACTCTAACCCTATTTTCCCAATTTTGACTCTGATCACTGACTTGATGTCTCCTAAAAAATTCAAGCTCACCAATCTCTCATTTCCAAGGCCCTGAATAATCTTGTCTCCACCTAGTGTTGTTCTCATTTCCCCATCTGAAGTCTTGCTCCTTGTCTTATCTCATTGTTCTGAGCAATCAGTTCCTCTCCTGGCATGGGAGAGGGGAAAAGGGCACAAGGAGAGCGTGTGCCTTCCCTGCTCCTCTTAACACCCCCACACACACTTCCCCAAGGGCCACGGAGAATCACAGCCCCAGCAATTACAGGAATACAGGGACTGTGCCCCAAGACTTTAAGGTCTGGTCCACAAGTCCATTGCTACAGACATTAAGCATTGTACCTCCTTCCTCTCCCAAAGTCTCCACTGCTCAGAGCCTCTGCAGTTACTCACCATCACCATTTACCTGCTGAGTAACCAGTGGAAGTGACATCTGCTCCCTGAAAGAACCAAAAAGCTTTGAGGTGACTGAACCAGACAGTGCTGAAGAGCAAACAGTGTAAATATTCAGGCCTTTAGGGCCCTTCCCCAGCATGAGAACGTGCAACGAAGTCTGGAATAGAGAAAAGCACGGAAGACAGGAACATATTGTATGGACTGGGAGTGGAGATGGCCTCTGGAGAAAGCTAGGAATAAGAGGCAACACTGGAGGACTGGAAGCAGGAGGAAGGAAGGTGAGATTAAAGGGGCACGGGACTGGAAGAAGAGGAACTGTTTGCTGGGGATGAGCGAGAGCCCAGATGCAAGACAAAGAATGGAGGAAGAGGAGAGGAGGGACCCAAAAGCCAGTCCAGCTGGAATGCCAGAGGTGATAACAGCTGGCTCAGGAGTTGCATTGGGCTGGTCTGAATGGACATTTCAAGAGTGGATAGGGTCAGGGAATGGCAAGGGGCCCGTTTTGACATTGTGTTTAGGGGCTCCTGTGTATGACACAATGTTAATCTCCTGTTGACAGGGATGCTGGGAGGCTTAACGCATCATTTCATTTGGTAAATTTTGTGATACCCTTGGGTGAAAAGAAAAGGAGTACTTGTGGCACCTTAGAGACTAACACATTTATTTCAGCATAAGCTTTCGTGAGCTACAGCTCACTTCATCGGACGCATGCAGTGGAAAATACAGTGGGGAGATTTTATATACACAGAGAACATGAAACAATAGGTGTTGCCATACGTACTGTAACAACACTGATCAGGTAAGCTATTGAGCTATTACCATCAGGAGAGCGGGGGTGGAGGAGGTAACCTTTTGCAGTGATAATCAAGGTTGGCCATTTCCAGCAGTTGACAAGAATGTGTGAGGAACAGGGGGGGGGGGGAAGAGGGGGAATAAACATGGGGAAATAGTTTTACTTTGTGTAATGACACATCCACTTCCAGTCTTTATTCAAGCCTAAGTTAATTGTATCCAGTTTGCAAATTAATTCCAATTCAGCAGTCTCTCATTGAAGTCTGTTTTTGAAGTTTTATTGTTGAAGAATTGCCACTTTTAGGTCTGTAATCAAGTGACCAAAGAGATTAAAGTGTTCTCCGACTGGTTTTTGAATGTTATAATTCTTGATGTCTGATTTGTGTCCATTTATTCTTTTACGTAGAGACTGTCCAGTTTGACCAATGTACATGGCAGAGGGGCGTTGCTGGCACATGATGCCATATATCACATTGGTAGATGTGCAGGTGAAGGAGCCTCTGATAGTGTGGCTGATGTGATTAGGCCCTATGATGGTGACCCCTGAATAGATATGTGGACACAGTTGGCAATGAGCTTTGTTGCAAGGATAGGTTCCTGAGTTAGTGTTTTTGTTGTGTGGTGTGTGGTTGCTGGTGAGTATTTGCTTCAGGTTGGGGGGCTGTCTGTAAGCAAGGATTGGCCTGTCTCCCAAGATCTGTGAGAGTGATGGGTCGTCCTTCAGGATAGATTGTAGATCCTTGATGATGCATTGGAGAGGTTTTAGTTGGGGGCTGAAGATGATGGCTAGTGGCATTCAGTTATTTTCTTTGTTGGGCCTGTCCTGTAGTAGGTAACTTTTGGGTGCTTTTCTGGCTCTGTCAATCTATTTCTTCTCATCAGCAGGTGGGTATTGTAGTTGTAAGAATGCTTGATAGAGATCTTGTAGGTGTTTGTCTCTGTCTGAGGGGTTGGAGCAAATGCGGTTGTATCATAGAGCTTGGCTGTAGACAATGGATCGTGTGGTGTGGTCTGGATGAAAGCTGAAGGCATGCAGGTTAGCAAAGCGGTCAGTAGATTTCTGGTACAGGGTGCTGTTTATGTGACCATCGCTTATTAGCACCGTAGTGTCCAGGAAGTGGATCTCTTGTGTGGACTGGTCCAGGCTGAGGTTGATGGTGGGATGGAAATTGTTGAAATGGAAATCATGGTGGAATTCCTCAAGGGCTTCTTTTCCATGGGTCCAGAAGATGAAGACGTCATCAATGTAGCGCAAGTAGAGTAGGGGCATTAGGGGACGAGAGCTGAAGAAGCGTTGTTCTAAGTCAGACATAAAAATGTTGGCATACTGTGGGGCCATGCGGGTACCCATAGCAGTGCTGCTGATTTGAAGGTATACATTGTCCCCAATGTGAAATAGTTATGGGTGAGGACAAAGTCACAAAGTTCAGCCACCAGGTTTGCCGTGACATTATCGGGGATACTGTTCCTGATGGCTTGTAGTCCATCTTTGTGTGGAATGGTGGTGTAGAGGGCTTCTACATCCATAGTGGTTAGGATGGTGGAAGATCGGGAAGATTTCAGGAAGATCACCGATGGATTGCAGTTTCCTCAGGAAGTCAGTGGTGTCTCGAAAATAGCTGGTAGTGCTGGTAGTGTAGGGCCTGAGGAGGGAGTCTACTTAGCCAAATAATCCTGTTGTCAGGGTGTCAATGCCTAAAATGATGGTGGGGCATCCAGGATTTCCACATTTATGGATCTTGGGTAGCAGATAGAATACCCCTGGTCAGAGTTCTAGGGGTGTGTCTGTGTGGATTTGTTCTTGTGCTTTTTCAGGGAGTTTCTTGAGCAGATGGTGTAGTTTCTTTTGGTAAGCCTCAGTGGGATCAGAGGGTAATGGCTTGTAGAAAGTGGTGTTGGAGAGCTGCCTAGCAGCCTCTTGTTTGTATTCCAACCTATACATGATGACGACAGCACCTCCTTTGTCAGCTTTTTTGATTATGATGTCAGAGTTGTTTCTGAGGCTGTGGATGGCATTGTGTTCTGCACGGCTGAGGTTATGGGGCAAGTGATGCTGCTTTTCCACAATTTCAGCCCGTGCACGTCAGCAGAAGCACTCTATGTAGAAGTCCAGTCTGTTGTTTCGACCTTCAGGAGTAGTCCACCCAGAATCCTTCTTTTTGTACTGTTGGTAGGAAGGTCTGTGTGGGTTAGTGTGTTGTTCAGAGGTGTGTTGGAAATATTCCTTGAGTTGGAGACGTTGAAAATAGGATTCTAGGTCATCACAGAACTGTATCATGTTCGTGGGGGTGGAGGGGCAGAAGGAGAGGCCGCGAGATAGGACAGATTCTTCTGCTGGGCTAAGAGTATAGTTGAATAGATTAACAATATTTCTGGTTGAGTTAAGGGAACCACTGTTGTGGTCCCTTGTGGCATGTAGTAGTTTAGATAGTTTAGTGTCCTTTTTCTTTTGTAGAGAAGCAAAGTGTGTGTTGTAAATGGCTTGTCTAGTTTTTGTAAAGTCCATCCACGAGGAAGTTTGTGTGGAAGGTTGTTTTTTTATGAGAGTATCCAGTTTTGAGAGCTCATTCTTAATCTTTCCCTGTTTGCTGTAGAGGATGTTGATCAGGTAGTTCTGCAGTTTCTTTGAGAGCATGTGGCAAAAGCTGTCAGCATAGTCTGTGTGGTATGTATAGTGTAATGGATTTTTTACCTTCAGTCCTTTTGGTAGATGTCCATCCGTTTGCATTTGGAAAGGAAGATGATGTCTGTCTGTATCTGTATGAGTTTTTTCATGAAGTTGACAGATTTCCACTCTATATGGCTAAATTCAGTGCCTTGCATAATGACAGGTTTCAGAGTAGCAGCCATGTTAGTCTGTATCCGCAAAAAGAAAAGGAGTACTTGTGGCACCTTAGAGACTAACACATTTATTTGACCATAAGCTTTCGTGAGCTACAGCTCACTTCATCGGATGCATGCAGTGGGCGAAAGGAGCTCTAGAAATGCAAAGAATTATTCATATTATCATCATTTATTTATTTATTTTACAATACACACCTGCCTCTTGGCAGTGTTGCACCAATTCATATTTCGGCATTATATAATGAGGAGTCTCTTTGTTTTGACAAGAACCAGCCTTTTTGCTTTGTGCATTCTGTAAACAGAATTTTGACACAAAGAAGCACCATCTCATTGAGTAAGGCTGGGGAAACACTTGGGTTAATGAAGAATGGGCTTTAGCACTGCCTCAGTGCTACCCATTCATGCTGCTGCTCATAAAGCTGTTGCCTCCACATTCTCGTCTTCCTGTGTCAATGCACACACCTGGGAGATGGGATGACGATATACTCTAGATCTTCATATGCCAACATGAAGATAATCAATCTCAATTCTCTTGAAAAATGGAACTACTTTGAGAAAGGAGCAATGAGGACTACCAGTTGCTGTAAGGCAATGAAATCTTTAAAGCTGTATGTATAGGACATAGCTTGGGCCTTGCAGAAATATTTACATATAAAAAGGGAAAAAGTGAAATTTGTCTTCTTGTCAGTTTCATAAATAGGAAAAACAAGAACAAAACACAAACCCTTAACTCATTGCTTGCTGTTCCTTTAGAAACTTTATCAGAACTGAAAAGCACTCCTCAGTCCCATTTTAGTCTCTACCAACCATTTGTTTTCTTTTTATTCTTTTGTGCAATTTAAATATGTTCTAAAGAGTAAGCATCTCATACTGATGAGCCTCAAAAACCTATGTTTGGGGGGACATGGACTCTTAGTACCTCTGCTTTTACTGGTTTCTCTTTTCTACTGTATTTCAATCCAAAGTCCTGCAGTCTGTAAGACTTCCTCCTTTCCTCTCCTACTTACTTATCCCATCCTATTGCTCCTACTTTCTTCATATCAGAAAATGGGTTCAAAATCCTATCTTTGAGATTTTCGCAATGACCAATTTGCTGATTAAGTTTAACATTAGTAGACAGGTGATTTTTTGCACGTGCCTACATTGCCATGTTTCATGCACAATTCCCTCTGCTTCCCCCTATTTCTTTGGTCTTTCAGTGTCTGTCCTGCCCCACTATCTCTCCTCTTGAATCTCTTCTCATTCTCTCTCTCCTTAGAGCAAGTCATTCTCTAATTTTTCTCCCTCCTCATTGACTTTATCATTGCTTGTACAAATGGTCAGCATGCAAATGACCGGAAAATAGCACAAGTTGCAGAAGAGAGTGGCACTGATAGCTGTCTCTTTCTTTGTCTATTTCAAATGCTCTATCTCGCAATAGCTGCACACCAGTACGCTCACGACAGCCCAGATTTTGGTCAATGTACATCTTTTCGCTGAGTCTGGAATTCAGCCAACACAGAGAAAAGGATTTAGGAAAAGTATATTGCTTATGGAATGAGCACAGACCCGGATTTGGAACAATCAACCTCAAGGGCAAATGTGTGTGGGGGGTTATCCAAATGTGGAGTCTGGTACAGATGCTGCGTCTAAGGATAGCTTGATTCCTGAGAGAAGAATGTTCAAATATCATCAGAGTTTAGGGTTCTGCAAGAATACTTTATCCATCCATACACATTACATTAATATCAATAACAGTAGGCAGATGATACCCTCAGCAAATCAACAGAACAAGGCCAAGTTCTGATTTAAACCCATGCAATCCCAGTGAAGTTAATGGGCACAAATAGGGTTTAAGTCAGAGCAGAATTTGAACCTGGGTATTAAAAAAACAACAAAAAGCCACAGAGGGGTATTTTGCCAAATGTGAACAGATACCTGGCTGACAACGAGAAGGATCTTTGATAAAGAATTGCACAGCTACCCTCCGCCGCACACACTATCTGCACCTTCTTAATCAGGCAGCAAGACTTCACAGTGGGTGGGGGGGGGTCATTTGCTACAGATAAAGACCTTGTCACAGAATGGCTTTCCCAGGGAGAAGTGCATAAAGTACATCGTAAATGGTTTCCGCAACCAGACAGATTTCCATAATAATGTTAAATTTTTAGGAATAAAGCCCATACTACCATTTAACATCACACTGCATTTCTTCAATATTTGCATCACTTCATCAATTATTAACATTTTTAGAACAACATGACATATCTACCTGTTTATATCAGCCCACTCCATTGCTGAATACCCCACAATACTGAATACCCCACAATCTTTAAGGTATCTACCATCATAATACTCCTGTGAGGTAGAGAATTACTATTATCCCATTTTACAGATGGGGAATGGAGTCACAAAGAGGCTACAAGACTTGCCCATGGCCTCACAGGAGAAAAGCTAAACTATTTGACAGCTTTTTAGAGCTATTGCCCTTGACTGACCTCGCAGAGCAATACAGTACCACAGTGATCTGCTCGAGAAATAACTCTAGGATTCTTTCACTTCATTTAGGAAAGAGGCTAGAAGGCTTAAAACTAAAAATACATCTTTGGTTACAGAAGTCTGAGACATGTAAGAAAACTTATGAGAAGACCCCTGCTTTACTAAAGGACTGAGCCAAAGCCCATCAAAATCAGTGGAAAGATTCCAATTAATTTCAACAGGTTTTGGATCAGGCCCCAACTGAATACCCCTGAGCCTAACATAAGGAAGTGTTATCCCTGTTTTCATGTTCTTTTCTCATGGCCATTTAGGGACGGACAGTCCTTCTGATAAGGCAACAACAACACATACACATACACACACACACACACACACACTCAAAACCTATTGGGTTCTGGCAGAGAAAAAGACCAGCTATATCCTTCCTTGGGGTGCATTACTGGAATCACTTCTTTTATTAATTCTTCAGAATTATTTTTCAAAACAATATGTTACATGCCTTCTTTGCCCAGGCAACAAATAATTGTGCCTGCATTTAATTACAGGCAAAAGTAATGACATTTCTAATTAATTAATAAGTGTAATAAATAGTTAAATGTCTAAATATTATCATTTGTATCCACAAAGTTCAAGAGACAAATCTTTCTGCCTATATAATAAACTATAATCTTAAAAGATAATACTAACCTCTGTTCAAATCCTAAACTCATATCTCAGCCTTTTAAAAAAAAAAAGCTCAACTGACTTTAGTGAGCGTCTGCTGAGTAAAAACAGGTTAAATATTTCAGGATTTGGACGCTTGTTGTTAATCACAATAAACCAAAAACACAATACAATGATGATGGCAGCTAAGACACATATACTTGCTCACAGTGCATTTTCTTAACCTTGAATTATGGGTTAAAGACCTGAGACAATATTTAGCACTTACCTTGATGTCATACAACCTGAAAACTACACTACAATCCATAAAATGAGAAGTGAGAAGAAGTGCTTTATCAAATGGATGGTTAAAAATGGAATTTATACAGCATGTAGACTTAGTCTTAGATCAGTTTAATAAACTTCTAGCAACATCACTGGCTAGCCCATATGTTCTAAAAGATCTGTTGAAATAATATTCTAAGAAAAACCTTTGGCAGGAGAGTGTATCATACAGAAAACCAGTTAGTTTTATAATGTATACACAGCCTGGCTGCCTTGCTGACTATTGTAAATATATTTGTGCTACTTGCATATTATGTCAGTATAATACAATTAGCAAAAATCTAAATGGAAAAAGAGAATAAACAGTAGATTGATATGTTGTATACTGTTATAATGTACAACTTCAAACAGCTCTTCCCCTTCCTTTGTGTGTTCACAGTTACTCCACAATACTTTAAAATGGCTGCAAAATTGATATTATTTCATACCATATCCTTTTATTCAGAATAATACATGCACACAGTCTATACTAGAGGTAGTGAAAAAAGACTATATCCCATCCAATATACAGTAAATATAAATACTATGCTCATAAACATATGTAATTGTTTATGTCCTTCCAAAATTTTAGTGACTTAGTTCCTCAACTGAGTTTTGTTGACTAACCTGCATGTAACATGGTTAAAAACAAAATATAGTCATAACCAACCAAACATGCCATGAGCCAAATTCTACTCAGTTATATCAGTGTAAATTCAGAGCAACTCCATAGAATCATAGAACTGGAAGGGACCTCAAGAGGTCATCTAGTCTAGTCCACTGCACTCAAGGAAGGACTAAGTAATATCTAGACCATCCCTGGCAGGTGTTTGTCCAACCTGCTCTTAAAAATACCCAATGATGGAGATTCCTGCCTAGGCAATTTATTCCAATGCTGAACCACTCTGACAGTTAGGAAGTTTTTCCTAATATCCAACCTAAACTGTTCTTGCTGCAAGTTAAGCCCATTGCTTCTAGTCCTATCCTCAGAGGTTAAGAAGAACAATTTTTCTCCCTCCTCCTTGTAACAACCTTTTATGCACTTGACAACTGGTATCATGTCCTGTCTCAGTCTTCTCTTCTCCAGACTAAACAAACCCAATTTTTTTAGTCTTCTCTCATAGGTCATGTTTTCTAGACTTTTAATTGTTTTTGTTGCTCTTCTCTGGACTTTCTCCAATTTGTCCACATTCTTCCTGAAATGTGGAGCCCAGAACTGGACACAATACTCCAGTTGAGGCCTAATCAGCGCAGAGTAGAGCAGAAGAATTACAATACTCCTGCTAATACATCCCAGAATGATGTATGCTTTTTTTGCAACGGCGTTACACTGTTGACTCAAATTTAGCTTGTGGTCCACTATGACCCCCATTATCTAAATCATGATGAAGATATTGAACAGAACTGGACCTAGAACTGACCCCTGTGGGACCTCACTCGTTATACTCTTTCAGCATGACTGTGAACCACTGATAACTACTCTCTGGGAAGGATTTTCTAGCCAGTTATGCACCCACCTTATAGTAGCTCCATCGAGGTTGTATTTCCCTGGTTTGTTTATAAGAAGGTCATGCAAGACCGTATCAAAAGCCTTACTAAGTCAAGTTAATCTACAACTACCACTTCCCCCCATCCGCAAGACTTGTTACCCTGTCAAAGAAAGCTATCAGGTTGGTTTGACACAATTTGTTCTTGACACGATTTGTCCACTTAAGTTATGTCTTGGTGTGACTTAGGTCCAGATTTTTAGAGGTATTAAGGTGGTTCATTTTCAAAAATCTCATTTCAAAAGTGATTTAGGCACTCAGGAGCCTAAATGTTATTGATAGTGGGATTTAGAAATCTAAGTGCCTAAATCCCTTTTGAAAATGAGACTTAAGCAATGAGATGCTGAGCACAGAAACATCTATATACACCTTTAAAATCTGGGCCTTAGTCCCTAGGAATTATCATTATGACTCCACCTTAATTAGTGAAAAAGACAACTACATTTTGTAATGATCTTTTCTGTCACAATTTATATAATAAAAGTGTATTTTCACCTGCTAAAATAGACAAGGACTTGATCTAAAGTCCAACTTCTGAACATTCTTGAATTTGCAGATGTATCAATGCAGATCTAAAATTCCCAGATAGCCTCTCTGTAACGGACCAAGTCAAAACCCCAGATTCTAAGAAAGTTTGGATCCAAATCCAGACCTGAACTTTGGTGCTGGGACTTTCATAAATTATTCTGTCCCCAACCTCTTCAGGATAAAATGATTAAAAAGATCTCCAGTGTAAGCAAAATATAACTTCATAAGTGATAATTTATCAAAGCTTTAGCATTTTGTATTAATACAACAGTCCAAGTTATGGAAGATGTAATTTTTCTTTGTGGCCTGAAACATGCATCACTGATCATTTTTAGTGTCCTGGAACAAGTAGATTGGTAACAAATTTTCATGACAGAAACACACACTCAATGAGATTATAAATTAGCTTCCTCAGAGAAGTCTCACTAATAAGATTAGATCTAAAATTTAGGTCACTTAATTTTAAGACTCAGCTAATGGGATAAAAAAATGGATATCACTTCATAACATAAATTCAGATTCAATCTTTTCCCACCATAAACATTAGCACCATTATAAAGTTACGACGATTAAGTTTGTTGTAAAATGATATGATCCAACTGTAAAATTAATTTGATTGCTTATTGTATAGGCTCTAGTGCTAAAAAAAGAAAAGATTCCATATCACATTACAAAGTTATAAAGTTTAAGCAATTAATTTTTTAGTATAGTATAAGCCTATTCTCAATGAAAAAAGATAAATTTTAAAATCTCTTCATTTCAAATTTGTAATATTCATCTCCAAACATACTTGTTTTGTTTGTTTTCAATTCTATTAACTATTAAAAACATTTTAACAAAACAATCCTCACCTTTTCTTCTTTAATGTTTATTACTTAAATATAATAATAATAGAATGTGGATGTCCTTTGAATACCTGACAATTGTATGAGAAAATTGATAGGCTGGTAGGTCAGAAACAGGGCACTTGGCTTGTCTTCTAGCAAAATAATATATTATGAACTCATATTCTTAACATGTTTTAAGTACTAGAAAAAGTTGTGATGAAAGAATATGCCAATAAATTTTGCACTTACTCGGCAAGGGAATGTTTTTAATGCATTTCGCCATCTGCTCTGTCTGCTCATTTTTTGCCAGTGTCTGCACCTCACCATTTCCATTGTCTACCATGGTCACTGGTTGATTGCTGATTGATGTCTTTTTCAAGGTTTTCATACTTATTTGTACTTCTGCCAGTAGCGCTGCTTGTATCACCTCAATAATCTGTCATGAATGCAGATTATTAGTGGAAGATATTTGTATTTTTAATTATTTACATGGTTTTTTCAAATGCTGATATTAGAAACACAATTTAAGACAACTTTAATAGTTGTCATTAGAAAGTCAACATTTGCCAATAGTTGCCACCTAGTGATAAATGAGATACCACCACTTTCCTTCCCATACCTAGATTAAGAAGTAACAGTTAACTGGATAGTAGCTGGGTGGTATCTGTTGTCAATGATGACTATCGTACAGCACGAGTTTTTAATTTTCACTAGCTTTATGTAAGGGGACTGTTGCCCCCTTACTAACATTCAGTGGGGGTGGGGGTTTAGTTGCTAGCTCCCAGTACTAAAAAGGGGGAAGGGTCAATGGGGAATCAGGACCCTGAGACTGACAGCCCGCAGGAACAATGAGGAGAGGCCAATGCTACAAGTCAGCCTGAATGACAGGGTGGGAAGGCTAATCAGAGAGTCTGGAGGCCAGGGAGTTCCCGTCCTCCATGTGAGCTGCATTTGCTTGGGTCAGACAGAGTGGGGCCAAGCTAAGGAGAAAGCAGGGGCCCAAGCTAAACTGGGGAGCAGAGTTGTGCCAGATCCAGAGGGACCAGAAAAGCAGCCCAGAGAGAGCAGACTTGCCTTGGGAGCAGAGCTGCAGCAACCAGAGCCAGAGGGGCCAGAAAAGCAGCCCACGAAGCAGGTCAGTGCTGGGAGCAGAGTCACAAAAGCAGCCTGCAGAGCAGACCTGTCCTGGGAGCAGAGCTGCAGCAACCAGAGCCAGAGGGGACAAAGAAGCAGCCCAGGGAGCTGGAGGCAGAGCAGCAGCAGCAGCAGCACTGAGACAGAGTGGTGCAGCTGGGGCTGGAGCAGTCTGGAGCTGAGTGCGGTGAGCAGCTAAGGAGACCGAGAGGGATCCTGGGCAGCAGGCCCAGCACAGGGAGACGCCTCAGCCAAGAAGCTCTGCAGGCCAGGCTTGGATCGTAACCCTGACAGAGCGGGGGGGAGACACTGGGAAGAAGGGTCCTGCCACTTAGAGCCTGAGAGTGTGTGGCCACCACCAGAGCAAGTGTCCAACCTACCGCATCCCTGCAGCATAGCCAGGGCCTGAGAAGAAGGCCTGGGACTTACAAGGAACAGCCTGTGAACTACCCTGACGTTCCAGAGATGCTGTTTGTGATGTTCCCTGCCACAGAGCGGGGTGATGTGTTTCCTTTAACCTTTCCCATTTTTCCTTATTATTTTTAAAATTAATTGTTGATTAAATAACTTGCATTTGCTTTCACTTGTATGTAATGGTCAGTGGGTCAGAGAAGTGCCCAATGCAGAGAGAGTACCCTGGTGTGGGGACACCCTAGCCCCTGTCCTAGGTGACTACAGCAGGGTTGGGGGTCGAGCCCCCCAGGAATCCTGGGCCCAGCCTTGTTGGGGTTACGAGGACTCTGCCAGACAGGAGAGTGGAAGGGGAGTCCTCAAGGGCCGGGAGGCCACTGGGTAAAGGAAGTGGGAGCGAGGACTCAGATCCTTTCGCTAGCCCACTTCACCGGGGTAGTACAGAAGCCAGGAAAGTTTCTACAATCGCGGGACTAGTCCCCTGCTTACATTTACTATAAACTAAAAGCTCCAGTAAATTAGTATACTAGAGATTTGTGGGTCAGATTTTTAGCTCGTGTAAATCGGCATAGCTTCATTGACATCAATAAAACTTGCCAAATTTACACCAGCTGGGGATCTGACTCGGTATGATTAGTCTGAAAATTCTCCAATTTGTTACATGCTGTGGGCAGCAACGAGTAATGACTGCGTAAGGACTTCATGATTTGGCTCTGTCTTCTTAGAATTCCAGTTGTTTAATCTAAGTTGCATAAATGTTTTGCTATTAGCACTGGTATCATATGCCTGCAGCTGCACCTCAGCCAGGTCGGTGCTATATTCTTTTTCAAAAGGAAGGAGAAGAAAGCACTCCACAGAACTCCCGTTACGCTAAAGGAAAGGTTACATATCTGCTGGAATTACGATTGGCCTACAATGTGAGTTCAGCAGTATGTTCTGGCAGTTGATTATTTCTGCCCTTTCTTGGTGGTGTCACTGCATTTCAATATGAATTAAACACAGAAAATCTATTTTGAATTAATAAGGCTGAACTTTTTGAATTAAATCTATTACAGCATGGGAATTCTGTTAAAGCTTTTGTAGTACTCCTTCAGCCTTGTGCCTAGGTGCCACAGAATGGTTTAAAAATACCCCCAATGCTCTGAGACTCACTGGCTGGAAAACATAAATGTTTCAATATCAAGGTATAAATTGGCTGAGATTCAACACACAACAGTTAATTGCTTTTGTGTGTTTAAGGCTTGACATGTTTTCACATATTTTAATGTGTTAAATTTCCACATGATTTTGGATGACACCTTAAGCCCCACACCCTATCTTCTCTGCTGGGAGATTAAAAATCTCATAGATCTTTTAATGAGAAAAGGGCTTTTTTCAGGAGTTCTTTTCTAAAATGTCTCTTTCTTCAACTGTAGTACACAAAGCTTTGTATTGGTTGACTGCTGCCCTGCATCCTAGAGATGGCTGCATTTCAGTGTTGCATGGTATACATGTAAAGACAGATACTTGTGTCTGGCTGTGCTGTGCTCAGTGCAAGACATGATAGGAAGGGAGAAAAGGAGGCATTACATCACCGTTGCAATTCCCCAAATCTGGGGATAACAAGGGGCCAGGTCCCCTCCAATGCAGTATGGAGCAGCCTTAGAACTACTCTAACCATTCTTCTGGCCACAGGTTGCCAAATCTCAAGGCACTCTTTCCATTCACTCAACAAACCTGCTATATTACACATAGGGGCCAGGAACATATAATGTGGAGCTGGCTATGCTAGCTTTAATCATTTGGGAATTCCTGTATCCAAAGGGAATCCCCAGTCAACTGGTAGTCAGCCTTCCATCCTCTTTGCTGTAAAGAAGCAGCACAAAGGGGGCCAGGATCTGGCCCATCCAGTTTGTAAAATATCTTTGGGATCATTCATGATGAATGATACAATGAAAATATTTGTTAAACCCTTGCAGTCTCTTTACTCAGTCCACACAGGTAGGATTTGTGCTCTCTCTCTCTCTTTCTCCCCACATTACTGGAACTTTAAAATTCCATATCATCTACAGAACAGAATGTCTTTTTTTCTTTTGTTTTTCCATTTACAGGAATTAAGTATTACACAAAGTCATTCATTCTTCAGGGCAGGAAATTGCCTGCAGACCAACAAGGATGTTAAGGCTTCAGGACTGTAGAGCTGAGAGACATTCACGTATACACACACTTCTTTAGAGGAGGCCAGTTATGAATTTAGGCTAGTGTGAGGTAAGAGCTAGGTCACTGGAGACTGATTGGAATAGATGCAGAGTCAGCACATCACCCTACAGTCTAGCCCTGCTTGCCCCCAGGCTGACCTTTCTCACCTTTTTGACTGCACTAAATCCCTATTCCGGACAGATGTACTTCTATCAAGAGCCCACAGTGTAGGAGTGAACTGAGTAAATTCAAAGGAGTGAATCCAGCTCTTTTGTGTTTTGTCAAAACACAAACACTCCAACTATTTATTAAAAAGTGTTTTATTTTGCAGGAACTTTCCTTATGTTGTAGAGAAACAACAACAAAAATGGAGATTTAGTTTGTATTAGACATAACCAAAATGAAAGCCACAGATCTAAACAACGCTGAACTTTGGGCATTTCAGATCTAGACCCTGCAGCTGGCTCCTGAAATAAATCCAGACTCTTTAAGAAGGAGAAGCAAACACAAAGATGCTGTCATTGTTCTATGACTACTTCTGGCAGAAAATAAAAAATTGACAGGGGTTCTCAGAAGAGCTGTGGGTAGTTTGTAGAAAAACATGTTCCTTGTGTTGATAAGACACAGTGCATACAGCCTAAAAATTATCTGCTTTTCATGGTTTTCTGATCTGCTAAGAATCTGTCATAAGTCTGGATCAGATATTCATTGCCTGAATTACTACTGTGTACACTGGCCAAGGGACATTTTGTAATGTGTAATTTCCTCTAACATCTTAGAATGGAATAAAAAGTGTAGCAAAATGGCACAACATGATATTGTGAAGGCACTTGTAAATCTCTGCATGCAGCTTGTCTATCACTTTGTCGAATACATATTTCCGCATCACTCTGTGTGGTTTCACATCTTCAGCTATGCCCCCTCTCTGGACATTTCCCAACAACATGAATATCTCTTCTAACTTTGTCAGTGAATTCAAAATTTCCCTTCAAGAGTTTCACCTGTTTCTACCAATAGACCCTCTTCAGAGCTTTCCACCAGTATCTCTTTATTACCTTTGTGCTAATTTCTACTACATATCTATCTAGACTCCATTTTTGTTATGAGGGATGAATTCTGTATTCTGTTACTACTAATGTGTTTGCCCAAACTAGCAATGGGACAATTCCTGTACTTTTGCAAGCATTGTTGCAAATATTAGCTGCTTTTAACATTGGATAGTGGGTGGGAACCTATGGCAATATCTTCATGGTGACATGGTCATTAGAAATAATTGTGTTCTGAGGAGGTCTCACAGAGCATAGGTGGTATTTTTTCAGCAATAAATATGGATACCAAAGCAGAGAAGGCAACGGTCTGACGATCAGGACCTGCACCAGCAACACTACACAACGGTTCAGCAACAAAAGTGAAGAAGAGGTGTAATAACTGTGCTTACCACATCTGTATGAAATTATACTGACAGCTCTTTCCACAATTTAGCAATTACTTTGAATGGCTACTATTCTCTTTGTTAGGACTGGACCAGGGAAAGAGAGCATAAGAAGCTGCTTCCATACTTGTCAGGCCATAAACTCCACAGAAGTAAACAGCTGGTCTTCTAAAAACCATATACCTGCTGCACTCATTCCATGCCATCAAAAGACTGTGGAGGGGAACGAAGGGGCTATGTAGGAGGGTTGCTAACTGTCTAATCGCACAAACCCAAACAACCTTGCCCCACACTTTCCCAAGGCCACACCCCTGCCCTGCACCTTCTCCAAGGCCCCCCTCCCTCCGTCACTCACTCTCCCCCATCCTCACTCATTTTCACGGGCTGGGGCAGGGTGCTGGCATGTGGGAGGGGGTGGGGGCTCTGGGTTGGGGCCGAGGGCTTCGGAGTGTGGGAGGGGGCTCCGGGCTGAGCCTAGGGCAGGGGGTTGGGGTGCAGGAGGGAGTCTGGGGTGCAGGCTCTGGGAGGGAGTTTGGGTGTGTGGGGGGGAAAGGGCTGGGGAAGGGGGTTGGGGTGCGGGTGAGGGAGAGGGGCGCAGGCTCCAGCTGGGTGCTGCTTAGCTCAGGCAGCTCCCGGAAGCAACCAACATGTCAAGCTAGGCTCATGGGCAGCCAGGCAACTCTGCGCGCTGCCCCTGCCTGCAGGCACCACCCCCTCAGTTCCCATTGGCCGCAGTTCCTGGCCAATGGGAGCTGCAGTTTTGGCACTCGGGGTGGAGGCAGTGTGCAGAGATCCTCTGGCCATCCCTGCGCCTAGGAGTCAGAGGGACATGCCAGTCACTTCTGGGAGCCGTGCAGAGCCAGGGGAGATAGGGAGCCTGCATTAGCCCCATTGTGCTGCCTACCAGATTTATAGTAGCATATTAAAATCTCCCAGATTGGTTTCAGTAGCCACCGGGAGATCGATTCCGATTCCAGGAGACTCCAGGTCAATCTGAGAGGGTTGGTAACTCTCTATAAATCCCAGCAGGCTTGCAATATCTACGCTGTCTGGTTTGATGTTTTTTATAGTCAGAGACATTGGCAACCATCATCCCACTGAAACAGGAGAGGAGATGGAGGCGTGGGAGGGTGGAGGGAACCACTAGCCACAAGAAGCTGCACTGTGCTAAACCATATTCTTCTTAACATGCTTGGGAGATTTTACCTACAGCCTCTCCAACCCACAGAACAGACTGTATGTGACTGTGTGCAAAGGGAACCCTCTGGCTATTAACTGTAGGCACAATTTTACAGGCCCAAATAACTGTAGGCACATTTTATAGCTTTACAGTACTTAGGTTTCTAAGTGCTCCAAAACATGCACCAGTTAGCCACTGGGGTTGTGGGACCTTCAAAATCAGGTCCTAAATTTTAATAACAAAGGTTCTAAAAACACTTTTTGGGATTGAGGACTACTGGGAAACACAAAAAACAATTTTGTTTTAAAAAATATAATAATACACACATAGAAAGATTACATATCAAATGTCATAGTATAGTGTGAATATAAATTTATTTTATTACTATTATCCAGACAAGAGGCTCTGTTTATTCCAACGCATAGACATTACATTGCATAACAGTTAAGATTGCTCAAATATAACTAACACCTGTTCAAACATTAAAAAAACATAGGAAATCTGGTTATATCAGACACCCCACATAGCAACAAATCAACAATTTACAATATGCATTCTTAATCCAGCTAGACCAGAACAACTGGGAATACAGAACGAGTATCTTTTATTTTTCTGACTGGTATGATTAACAAAATAATAACTTTACAAATAAACTCTAAAATTGCAAAGGGAATGGATTACCCAGTGTTAGGGTAGTCAGTTTATTGCTAGGGAGATAGGGAGTTTCATGGAGTTCTGTCCATTTCCTGGTAGACAGGTAAACATATTAAGGCCCTGCTCCTGCAATGTGTAGTGTGCAGGCAGGCTGCTGAACCCACATAGAGCTCTGCTTCCTTCAGTGGAACTCTGTGCAGGCACAGGAGTCTGCTTGTGTGCTATATGCCACATGACCAGTTCCTAGATGTACTTATTTTGGCTCCAACACTGCAAAACTTTATGTATGTACACTTCACGCAATGTGAGTGGGACCGCTGACTAATAATAATATCATGTATAAGGCACTACCACAGTTACACTAAATGGCAGTCTTCGCAGAGAGACCAAGAACTGGATGGGAAGGGAGATACAAAGACTGAGCTATCCTCTTTCCTATAGCTATAAGGTCCCTCCAGGTCAAGAATTGAGGATCATTGTAGGAACAGTGTGGGGAAGCTTGCCGATACTGTAACTGTTCTGTGGATAGATAAAGGATAGATAGTCTCCAGGGATTATCAGTCTGGTATCTTTCATAAGGACTAATGTCACACAAGAAGATTTTGAAAGACGTGGGAACAGGACAGGGAGAACCAGGTAGTGGGGAGAACTGCATTTTTCTATTTGAAATGACTCAAGGAGGGTATTTGAAATTCCAAATGAAGGAACAGGGAGGAGAGACTTGAGCATTTAACATTTCAAAGCTAAGGAGCCAAGGAGAATAGGGAGACAATTTTTTTAAAAAACTTAAGAAGGATTCTCAACAGAAATTCTTTAATATATCTTTCTTCCTGCTAACAGTCAGCAACAGGAACAACATAGTTTGATGCACTATGGACTGACTGACCTGTGGGGAGGGAACTGTTCTTTGGAATGCAGGTTTTTATTGTTCAGATTTGTAACTAGATCCTGCATAACAACTACAATATAAATTAATGCATTAAATAAAAATACGATCCAATACTCATTGCACAGATAAAGAGGGAAATAAACTACATTTAGTGTGAAATATTAGCAGACAAGAATAGCAAAACAACCATTTCATATATTAAATGCTATAGGGCAGATAGTCCAGTACACGAGAAGAGTGAGGGAATATAGCTATTAGGACAATGTGGCAAGAGGGTATTACATTTCATTTGAAAGAGCAATGAGCCAAGTGGTAGTAAAAGACCAAATAAAATTTCCTTTAAAATGATGTGAGATAGAAAGGCATGTACCTATGCAATATTAGTGTAAAAAGAAAACCCATCTCAAATTAAATAAACATTTTAAAAATACAAAAGTAAAGCCATAATTCTTGCCATGTACAATGGATTCTGAAAACATTAACTCTGCTTGAATTTTGTCCTCATTTGAACACAGCATTAAGCAAGCTTTGCTCTTCAACTTTCTCTCTGTGTGTAGCCAAACTGCTGTGAATATTGTAACATCTAAAATCATTTGTGATATTGGCAATAGGGGCCTCATGTCATCAGCTATTAAACCAACTCTCATTCATGCTTTATTGATGGTAGGCTAGCTCTGTTAACCCCTTCACTTCAGGAAGCATAGGCTCATGGCCAACGCATTAATAAAGGAAGATCTGAGGAATGGGTTGAGTAGACAGCTGGTCACTCTGATAGATGTGTCCCAAACCACTCTTCAGAGCTGAAGGTTTTTGCCCATAGTTGCAGCACCTCTTACGAGGTGTCTTTGTCAATACTCAGTCACATTTAGTGGGTGCCTCTGACTTCCGCATACCCGCCGAAATGCTTTGTACTGACTGACACAGTGTCTGCTTACAAACACAGCTGCAGCTGCCACAAAGACCTCTGGGCATATCTGAGAACTAAGGAAACCTGCTGCAAATGGCTGAACAGGGACTTCTGCCTCAATAATGACGCAGAAGTCTGATTGTTGCTGAAGTAGGCAGGCTACCGGGAGATCTTTTCTGGATGTTAGGATGCTAAATCCACTCATGTGTCCATGTTTCTAAGATCAGTCATGGTTTTAATTCAGCTTCCACTCTATTAGTTGGAAAGTACAAATGGAGAGACCACAAACTTCTTGGATATATGTCTTCCAATCCCCAAATGCAAGAGATCAAAATGTTTCAGAGGCTGAGCAGATGAGAGTGCTATTATGTGGCTTTCACCTGACAATTGCAGTTAGTGACACTGACCTCCTATATTTGACTTTTCATTGAAAGGATTCCAAAGAGAGAAATGGGCTTTGGGGGAATGTTGAACTAATAACATGGAAGATGATAGGACAGAGAAAGAGAATTAATAATCCTTAATAACTGAGGTACATCAGGAGTGTACAAGAGGAAGTGCTGAATTCACTTGGATGTGCATGTTTGCAGACACTACTGCTATCTATTATGGCTAACAGTACGGTACAGAGTATTATTTCTACTGTTCCATGAATACTTCTCAGCTGTAAAGCGGTATTCTTCTCATTGATACACGTGCCATTTGAAATGCAGTATTGGCTACATACTATTATAGAAAATTCAGCAACAGAGTAAAAAAGACAAGGAATAAGTTTATAACAGATACTTGACTCCTTCAGAGCCAACTCTCTTGTGGATGCAGTGTTGCAAACCTCAAACTCATACTCCTGAACACCAAATGATCCAGATCACAATGCAGGATCCACTATGTATCTATTGTCAGTATGACATTGTGATGTGGGGGGGGCCTCACCCCCGGAAGCTCAGTGCAGCAGCGCAATTACATCTCTATCTCAGTTTCCCCTAGTGGGATTCAATAAATCCAACATTGTTTATGTATATTTCATAGATTTCATAGACTTTAAGGCCAGAAGGGACCATTATGATCAACTAATCTTAACCCCAGCATAACAGAGGCAAGAGAATTTCTCCTACTGGTTCCTGCATCCAGCCCAATAACTTGTGGTTGAACTAGATGGAGTAAATCATCTAGAAAGATACCACTCTTGATCTAAAAACTCCATGTGATGAAGAGTGCATTTCAAGATTGGTGTGGGATGGAATCCAAAGACAGGCATTTGAAAGGTATGTTTCTATAGCCTCATAAGAAGATTATTTAGGCCCCTGAATTGAACTTAATGGTATGGAGGAGACATGCAGATGTAAATGACTCTGGATCATAGGTGGTTAAAAGCACGTATTGTTAAAGGAAGACGGATGCTAATTTAAACAAATATTTTGGAGCAATGTACATGCAAGATGGTTTGTGTGACAAGCAGTTTTGCCTGAAGCATAGCTGAGTGGCTGCAGCCCCCCAAAGCATGGAGTGAACTGATCACAACATATGCCTTGCTATGTGTTGAGCCAATCTGAAAATGCTGCCAACTACTATTTTTTAATATAAGAATTGTTTGCTTTTTCCTATTTAATTTTTTTCTTTCTACAAGAGACAAGATTTCCTTTTCCAGTTATGGGTAATGATATTAATAACACATATGGATAATTATTAATAATCATAGGACCGGAAGGGACCTCGAGTGGTCTTCTAGTTCAGTGCCCTGCACTGAGGCAGGACGAAGTATTGTCTAGACCATCCCTGACAGGTGTTTGTCTAACTCGTTCTTAAAAACCTCCAATGATGGAGACTCTACAACCTCCCTAGGTATTTTGTTCCAGTACTTAACCACCCTGACAGTTAGGAAGTTTTTCCTAATATTCAACCTAAATCTCCCTTGCCGCAATTTAAGCCCATGCTCCTTGTCCTATCCTCAGTGGTTAAGAAGAACAATTTGTCAATCTCCTTTTTATAACTACCTTTTGTGTACTTGAAGACTGTATCATATCCCCCTTTAGTTTTCTCATTTCCAGACTAAACACGAATAGTTTTTTCAATCTTTCCGCATAGGTCATGTTTTCAAGACCTTTAATCATTTTTGTTGCTCTCCTCTGGACTTTTGACAATTTTTTCACATCTTTCCCAAAGTGTGGTGCCCAGAACTGGACACAGTACTCCAGCTGAGGCCTTACTAGTGCTGAGTAGAGGAGAAGAATTACTTCTCGTGACTTGCTTACAACACTCCTCTAATACATCCCAGAATGATGTTTGACTTTTTGCAACAATATTCCATTGTTGACTCATATTTAGTTTGTAATTCACTATAACCCCCAGGCTCTTTTCTGCAGCACTCCTTCCCATGCAGTCGTGTCCCATTTTTTATTTATGCAATTGACTATTCCTTCCTAAGTGCAGTGCTTTTGCACTTGTCCTCATTGAATTTCATCCTATTTAATTCAGAACATTTCTCCAGTTTGTCAAAATCATTTTGAATTCTAATCCTGTCCTCCAAAGGGCTTGCAACCCCTCCCAGCTTCGCATCATCAGCAAACTTTCTAAATGTACGCTCTATGGTGCGCCTCTAGGGTCCAGTTTATTTAATCCAAAGGTGGAATGTTGTACAACTAGGCTGCCACCCCAGCATCTCTAGATGGAGAGGAAGGGGCTGAGTTAACTTTAGTCCATGAACCCCGCTTATGTCCAGGCCCCTTACCAAAGAGGCTCTCTTTGCCTGGGACCATCTTCTGGAGCCAGGACCTCTTGTCTTCAGCTGAGGAAGGGTCTCTCCTCTTGGATTAAGGTCCCTACAGAGATCAAACCACAACAACCCTTCCTTGGAAAAGCACATAATTCCCCTGATCTGAGCTTTTGTTACTACCTGGTGAACTCCTTCCATTGGGACCAGGCTTCACTGAGGCTTGGCATTCATAGATCCTCCACTTTGGAGTCTCTGCCACCTAGGAGTATTATACTTTGGTTTCCTTCCCTGGTGAGCCTCTTTCCAGGTCCCCCCTGAGAAGACCTCCCTTTAGGAACTTCCTCTTTCTACATTCTAGGGACAGTTCCTCTTCACAGGAACCTCTGTTCTCTAGCCACTGGGAGTAGGTTCCTTTTATTATGCCCAAGTTCTTTCCTGTCTAATTATCTGCCTCCCAGCTACTCAGTTAATTAGTCCCAGATGATCCCTTCCTGAGTTGCCTCATTTCCCCTTGTGAAGCCTGCCAGAGGTAGGCTGAGCCCTTGACCTCTTCAGAGGAGCCACCTATCCTCTGACGGACATGACAAATGAATCTTATGCTACAGTAATCACCAGGACATCCCACAGCTACCTAGAGTCCCCCACAGAGCATTAAACCGCCTGCACCAAGATCAACACAGGCAAAGGTGCAAGTTAAATTGCCTTGAGAAGCTGGAACTTGCTCACTTTTTGGGCCTGCTCTTGGAGGGGATCATACTGTGTAAGGTATGGAGCCCTGACCACACATTCTTTTAAGAAGGTCATACCCACTTCTTCTACAGCACATATGAAATTGAGCTTCCCTAGCAACATAACACAGCTTTTTTTTTAAAAAAAGATAACTTAGAACGTAAAGATTATTGGCAACTTTTATATCATGTACTATATATTTGACAGCTTTTTTGTCAAATGAGCAACATTCACCAGATCAGACATACAAGCGCTGTGCATTTGAAAATGATTCCTGTTACTCAATATCACTAGATTAGGCACTATAATGTCTACTTTGCCATCTCCAACCACATACACTAAAAAACAAAATAATTTCATAATAAATATACACTGTAGTTTAACATGAAAATTCTTTCTCCACAGGACATCTAAATGGCAAAACATACGTGATAATTTCCCCAAAGTCTACATTTATCATATTACACCATGACATCAACATTTACATTAAATAGTAGTGAACGTCACTTTAAAATGACATTATTACAGTCAGTGTGCACTATTTCCTACCTTTACGGATTGGTCTCTCCAACATGAAATGAGTTTCACCAGTGAAACATTCCCAGGATCAGGGAAATAGAATCCACTTTTATCTGAAAATATACAAAATATTCTTTATGAGCTCACAATAAAATACACATAAATAAGACACATGAAATTTCAACTGGCCTTGCAGTATATATTTTTAAATTTTGTAATGTTCAGCTACATACCTGAAACAGAATAATTTGTTTTCATTTTATCCACAGACACATCAGTGTAAGATATTTATATGATGTACTATATATAATTACATTAGAGTTATTCATATATGTCCCCTAACCCTAAATCTAATGGGTAAATGTTATTTATAAAGGGTTAGTTCATAGTGTCTATTAGAGCTCAGTGACACTTGATGGCTTCTTTTGCAGAGGTTTGTGAAAACATTTTATTCTTTTTAGTCAGTTTGCCAGTGCCCCAATTAATCTTTCCCCATTTCAGAACTGATACTATGCACTAGCTTTCACCAAAATCATTCAAATAACTCTCTCCTGATGTTTCTAGGATAAGTCATGCTTAAGCTAAGACAAGGCAAAAAAGCTTTAGGAGAATATTCAGATATGCTTAACTATTTTTAATAAAGTCTCATATTTCAAAAAGAAGCTTATTACACTGAACTCAAATTCCAGCAAAGTACTCACCCACAGCTACAGCTATCACATATTTAGTAAGTGAAGTGGAAATTTTCTTTCTTTGAGTATTTAAGATGAAGGAAAAGCAGACTTACAATATAAAAGCAAGCTTGAACTTTTAACTATAGGCTCCAGCCTCCTGCATGCAGTGAATTTCATTTAATGCAATGAAAGCTGTGACGAAAGGCTCCGCAACAGAGTATACGTATAAAGTGGGGTGGTCTAATTATTGCTGATATTTTTGGAATATCTGCACTCAAATCACTCACGGGCTAAACATATATGAATTATAAAGCAACAGAAAAATGGGCTAGATCCTCAACAGATGCAAACTGGCATCATTCCATTGACTTTAATTGGAGCTAAGACAATTTACACTAGTTGAGGATCTGGCTCAACATTGTTACAAGCTGACTATGATGTTCAGTGTTGTTACAGAAAAAGTTTCAGAATCATGCTACAGTTCAAAGGTGGGATTTTCTTTCCATAAATACATTTTATGCTTCTATCACATTGTCTTCTTTGGTATAATTGAAGATGTAATGCTGCTATAGAAACTAAAAGGCCATTTTTCTCCTATATTCAAGCTGATGTCAGATTGTCTGACCTCTAGTAGCACCAGAGGCGAATTACTGATTATTCTAATCCTGGGTATTGCATTTTATGGAAACCAGTTTTAATGTTTGACCTAGAAACATGTAGACAAGTGCTTAGTGTATAATAAGCCTAAAAATTAATACAAATAAAGTTAAAATAAAATATGCAAAGGAGAATAGAAATATTTTCTGATTATATTTTAAATTAGATGAGGAGTCCGTGCGGAGGAGAGACATAACAATAAGGCCATTCCAGCTGGCAGACTCTACTATGGAGAAAGGGAGCTATTTTAAAGTGGATGCTGAAATGAGTTTGTTGGAGGTTATGGTAATGTTTCTTTCCACATGAGAAAAGGCAGGTGGCAACACATGGTGGGGGAGGGAAGGGAAGAGGGGATATTGCATTAATCAAGGCTAAAGGTATGGATAAAGTTATGGATAAAGACTTCAGCAAAGGTGGAGGAGTCGTATGGATATTCATATTTTACTAAATTTGCTCCTTACAGTGCTGAAATATTCAAGAACCAATATAAGTATAAAAGAATAATAATCCACCTCTTAGGGTTAAACCCATCCATCCTTTATAAGGTATGTGCTACACAGATAATCTCAGACTGGTCTAAATTGTGCATCTGACTTCTCAGATGATTTTCAGAGCAAATGCATGGTCATGAATTGGCAGGACTTTCTTGTTTAATCCAGTTCTTCCTTATTTGAAATTGAACAGGCCAATGCCATTCATCAGCTGCTTATTCCAATATTTGGCTAATAAGCTTTGCTGCTAAATAAATATGTTGTTTAGAGTAAGTGGGTTGTATCAGCCTTTAAAGTAACATGACAATCCCTGAATATTAATGCTCAGTAAATGCTCTGATTACAGCCCTGAATTGTATATTGTAGTATTAAAATATTTTCAGAGACCTAAAGTATCCTGATAAAACAATACATTATCATCCACATTGAAAAAAAGTTGGATTGCTGCAGTGCAGTTTGTGGGGTTTACAGAATTATGCAGATGCTTTGTGGAGAAAACTGCAAAGTTTGTGGTGTGAATTAGCACAATCTGAATTGGTTCACTATGCTTTTCAGTTGATGTCTGTGTAAGTACAATTGCACTTGTATTGTGTAAGTCCTTTTATAATATATAAAAGATAGAGATTGACAAAAGCAATTGTACAGTACTTACACAGCCATCCATCCATATATGTATAGGGAAAGAAAGAAAAGAAAGACCAAGCAATGCAATTTTACAGCATGAAAGAAATGGCACAAGAGGTTATATTTTTATTAACTGATTTGACACAAACAATGTCAAATGCAGAGAATATTAAAACTGCCAAAAATGAGAGAGAAGCAAAAATGAGACTATCACAGTAAAACTGTTCTTTTCCATTTTTAAATTGAGTTTTCAATGGTTTTTCATGTAGTGCTGGTCAGGTAAATTTTCTTTTTGATCTTTTCCTCGTCTTTTTCTATCATTTTGCTAACTTTGTTACGTTGATCATCAAAGCTCAATTGTAGGTTAATTTTGGCTATAGCTGCTGACTGGCATCATGAGGTAGTTTAAGGGAATGTTAAAATTATAATAGAGGAAGGAAATTACTGCAAACTTCACTTGACATGGTGAGTTAATACAAAGAAGTTGTAATTTCAGGGAAAACAAGTAATAGAAAAATAATGATAACATTTACAGTTTCACATGGGCCAAGTCCTGAAGTCCTTAATCAGTTCACACTCTGTCCTGGTTCAGACAAAGCTTCCATTCACTCAAGTGAGGGCTTTATTTGAATAAGGACTATTTATTTATATTTGTATAATAATATTTATACAGATATAAGACCAAGATGACATAGTGACAAGTAACATTTTCTCTTTTGCGCTGCCCCAACCCAATCTACCATATCTTTAAATAGTAACTAATTATTTAAAACAAGGTTCAAATGATAATTTACTTCTCTAATCTGAGCCTTCTGAATCAGCTCAGGATTCCCACACGGTGGGAAAATCCTTGCTGGTGAAGAGCTGACATAGCCAGCTCTACAAAACCTCAGGTGTGGGGAATGGACTGTGGCCAGAGTACTGCTACATTCCAGCTGTCCCTATTTGGTGTAAAGACCCTCTGGGGTAGTTACCAACAGGCACATGTGACAACTGCCTGTGCCTGCACTAACTTTCTACAGGGGCAGAACAGATCCCTTTTCAGCCCCACTCTATAGCAGAGGGGTAGTCCCTAGATGAAAAAAGGGCTAAAGGAAGTGTATATCCAACTTTGTCCTTCACTCTTGTCTTGTGCCAAAACATCAGACTTGTGGGTTGGCCCCAGTTAGTGCAAAGAGAGTGTAAAATGGTACCATTCTGATTTGATTGGATTCACCCTTCCACTTTGTACAGCTATAAATCAGTATACAAGGTAGAAGGTACAGAACAATCAGGCCCTGGAATTCTGAAGGGAGGCAATGTCTCTTTGATGTCACAGGATGTGGAGCCGGTATTCACTCTTGGAAAGACTGTGAGGTCTCTACTGCTCAGATCTAGTGGTTCTAGTTTGCACATCCAGAACAGAGGTGTTATCCAAAGAGAAGGGCTCATCACACTGAAGAGCCCAGGGCAATCTGGTTCCGACCCCAAGGCAAAAATCCCTAAAAGTCCTCCATCATGTTATCCTATATTTCCCAGTCACTTCCTGTCCCTTCTCTTTCCCCTTCCAGGCATGCCTGCATGGGGTACTGAAGTCTCCAGGGTAAAATAAACTCCATAATTCCTGAGCAGAAAACAAAGAAGGAAGGATCTATAGAAGACTGGTTGTGCACAGAGGTTTAGGAGCTCATTTGCATGTATACCTGACTTTCACATAGAAAAGGGTCAGGATTTGGCCTTAATGAATTTGTGTTATAAAGTTACATAAGATTTACTATGTATTAGAACCACATTATGTTGGCAAAACAGGCAGACAAATAAGTCATCCATATGCTACCTCATGTTGTTTTTGAAAATTGCTTGGTTGGTTGCATATTGTAAAAAACAAATATTGACTGGTTTTCAGGGCAAGATTGGTAAACTATTGCCTGAGGGATGTTAAAGTGCTGAGATTATTTTATTCTGCCCTAACCCAAAAGTCTAAGGACATTATCCAAACAGCAAGATGACTACAGTATTACAAAGGCAACAGTTTGCTTGAAGGTTGAGGTATTTTGTTGGGCAGGTGTGTGATTGTACTGAGGGAGATAGAATTGGATGGGAAAAAAGTCAGTGTTTGTTTCATTACATTCGCTGTTGTTTTTCACATGGCTAGAAAATGCCTTAGGAAATGCAATTGGATATTTTTTTGTCACGCAAAATGTATTCTTGATTCCACTTTATAGTCAACATGTTGCTTACATGCTTTTGTGATCATCACATAAGAAAAGAACAGAGCACTTCAAGCTTAAACTCGTCTAACTATTGTATTTGAAGAATTTAAAAAAGCCAATTTAAACTCCAATGGAAGTAAAGGGCAATAAAAAATGTATTAATATAATAGGATTTCAGTGTTTATACTTATATAAAGCATTGTGTCTAACTTAACACATAAAACAAATAAAAACAAAAATACTGGATATGTGTTAGCATTACTGCATCCTTCTATACTTACAGTTTGGTAACTCTCCATAAAAAATGGAAAATGAAGGGCTGAATGTTTCTGAACTTCTCCCCTTGTTACGTACAGATTCTAATTTCTGTGGACTAAAAATCAAACAAACATTAAATCACTACATAATACTTACAAAAACTTTGACAAATGTTCCATTACCACATATTCAAGTCTATACACTTATAACAGTCACTGCATTATTAATTATTATTCTTATTACTTTTAATATAGGAACCGACCTTGCCACAACCATGAAAGGCACTTACTTTTGAGAACAGTCCAATGCCCAGTAGTGTTTGTACATTTTGGCCCTTTACCTGCTATTTAAAACACACACACCTAAGCACACATATACAAACAAATCCCGAAAGGCGATAAGCCCTAGCAACTCTCAATAACTTCAACATTGTCCATGTGCAGATGGAATTAAAAGAAGATTTTCAATGACAGAAGAACTTTCATCAGTTCCTAATATATGTAGCTATTCAGGTGAGAACACTCCCTAAGAATACACAGTTTTAAAACAATGGTGAATACACTGTGATGTTAGTACAGGGTCAAATTCTGCAGTCCCTACTCATGCTATATTCCTACTAAAGTCAATGTGTAATTACTTCAGCATCTGGGCAACAGAACTTACTATGAAGAATTTTCTTATATTATTACACAAACAAAATACAATGAAAATTCTGCATTCAGGATCTCTTTCATGAATTATTTGTATATCTTTACTTTTAGTACTGAGTAAAAGTGTTAGTGCAATAGGCAATTTGAATTTTAGAGCTAACTTTTATTATATTGTACAAAATATATTTTAATTACACATATTAAAAGAATGTATTTCCTTTATTGTTTTTCCCATTCATTTCAACTAGCAGTAAATCATAAAATTAAAGGAGGCCTAACAATTCTGAACAATTCTAGAAGCCTCCTGTACTTGATAGTAGTATCTTTAAGGGATTATTATAAATATAAATTTCAGAAGGCAGAAAGAGAAAAAAATCTTTGAAGATCTTTTACCTGCTAGTTTGTCCTGCTCTTTCATGAGTATATTGATGAGAAGCAGAGTAATGCAAAAGGTCTATTGTAATAGTAACATGGCTAATATCTTTACTAAGCAATCATGTCCCAATTGTTCTTTCCCATTTTATAATCAGAGATATTTTTACTGTAAGTTCCAGTGTTAGAAAGCTGATCAAATAGCAAAAAAACAAAACAAAAACAAAAAACAGATTCACAAATATTTCCATGAATTAAAGCACTCAGCTCAGTTCATTATGATTTCTTGGCTCATGTGATTTGTAATTTGTTACTGTTTTTGGACAGCAGACTTCTGTGAAAATGTTTGTGAATCCCAACAATGTCATTCATTTTAGTACAGATGACTACTGGTCTGAAATTCTGCACCAGAAGCATGTTGTTCATTAGTCTCAGGTTCAGAAAGTTTCAGCCATCCAAGCAGGGAGAAAAAGAGATACTGTGTGACTTAGGTGACCAACTAGATAACACAAATAACAAAACAGTAAATAGTTAACAGTTCATAAACAAACTACAGCTTGAAAAATATTGATCCAAACGATTAGGTGGAAACTTACAAATAATAAATACATTGGAAGAAAATCAGGATGACTTCATGTTCTACAAACCATTCATATTATTATTTTTAATTTGTGCTGCAGTAGTTCCTAGGAGCCCCAGCAATGGACCTGGGGCTCAATCGTGTTATGTGCAGTTCAAACTCAGAATAAGACAGTCTCTTTCCCAAAGAGTTTACAATCTAAGTAATCTACCCTTGCTTTAACAGCGCTGGCAGAGCACCATGGAAGTAAATTGGGCTTCCACCCAAACCCTGCTCAGGGTGGAAGTTGTTGGTAGGTTTTTTTCCACCTGGATGTTGTTGAGTTTGAATCCCTCTGGCTCAGCACTGGATCCTTTCCCATCTTTTCCTCCAGTGGAGTAATGGTCGTGTGAGACAAACCATCTGTACCTCCAGCCCTCTTTTTCCCTGCCTTACTGACGGGCTCTTTCAGTGGCATGGCAAATTGGAATTGAATTTTTAATGAGCATTTGGTAGGCTCAGCTGAGCCAACCATGCTACTTTTCAGGATAGGTATGTACTTGTGATTTAAATTAGACCGATTGGGCCAGATGCACTTGTATAGTTTCACTGCAACTTTTAATTGGGCAGGAATCCATTACTGAATGGCTCATTACTCTTATTGTGGCCAGAGCTTATCCTAACCCTGAGCACAAAACTGGCAGTGAGTGAGGATGGGTTATGTGGGGAGGGGTGGGAAAAGGGACGTTGAGCACAGATTATTGCATCCCATTGTCACAGCCTTAGTCTTTGCAAGAAGGGACCTGGTGAAGGCTAAGTCTGAAAGTTCTGAGGCATAACCTGAATCCCATTTGACTCTGGACATATTTTCAGAGAGCGAAGGAAACAAGGGTCTTCATAAGTTCCTATGAAAGGGTTGACTGCTGGGCAGAGAGACGGATATGATTTTGTTTCTGTATTACTGGTTAATGAAAGAAACTAATAAAAATTAGGCCAAGCTATTGTAAATCAGTGTAACTTCATTGAAATCAATAGAACTATGTCAAGTTACTCCAGCTGAAAGCTTGCCCCATTACACCCATTCATTCAAACCATGAATTAATGAGTAACATCTTTATTCCAGCCTTGCATTGCTGTGATAATGGTTACATTTCATAAGGCCTAGGCAGACTGACCCTTTAAAATGCTATTCTTAAATTATAAAAAAATATTTCAGATAGAAAATATTATTGAAAAGCCTTTACTATTACTCACTCAGAAAGAAAACACTGTCATGGTGAGGGAGCACTGTGTCCTTTGTTTCCTTGCCTGACTTGGAGTTTTGGTAGCACTTCTTTAAAAAATACAAAAATTTAAAGAAAACTGGAGCTAATTCCTATGGCTGTAGTCCATTCCTCTCACAATGACAGCTAATTGCTCGTTTAAATGACCTCAACACTTTTGTCTCAGTAATCTTGTCTAATAGTTCCACTCTACACAATTTTGATTCTATGTGAATATAATGGTTCTTGACTGTGACAGGGCATTACTCATAGTTTTACTGATGCAGGGAAGCAATACAAAATCATTTACATAACCTGCTCTGTTCATATCTTTTCTTATTCAGGAAAAAAAAAACAGGTGGTGGGGCTGACATTGTGACTGAAGTGTCTAAAATCTGGAAACAGTTCCTGGAGTTCAATGAGGGGGCAAAATTCAGTTTCAAACTATACTAGGACACAGAGATGGTGGAAATGAGGGGAATCTTATTAAGATGTCATCAGATCATAAGAGGGAAAGGCTTGAAATAATTCAGAACTTATGGGATCAACTAGTTGTTGGCAAAAATGCAAAAGTTTTTGCAGTCACACTGTTGTGAGCTGATTAGGATTTCTGGTGAGATATTCAGGGTACAGCGTGAGAAAGTAGACAACATATTGCACTTCGCAGAGAGGCTATAAAACTAGATTCTGAAATTTGCTGTGTCTGAGAGGCAAGGAGTAGGAGTGCAGCCTGGAAAATGGGCAGGGCTGGCTATAGTATGGCCAAAGCAGCCAGGAAATGCACTGGTTCTGCATATGCCCTTGAGCAACCTCTATCCTAATTAAAATTCTCCTATATAGGAATGCCTATAAAAAAACTTCACAATGCTTAGGTCAGCAAGATATTGAGACCACAGCCTCTCAGGCTGACCAATATTGTCTCACTGCATCCTTGTACTACTCCTGATCCATATTCATTTGTTTCTTCTTATCTTATATTTCGTTTGTAAGCTCTCTGGGGCAGGGCATCCACCTATGACTGACCTGCTGCCTGGGATCCTAAGAACTTCAACAAAAAGTCTTATTTCCCCCACCTTTGCTAGCCTGCCACTTATCCTGTCTGTCCATGTCAAAAGCAGGAAAAGTGACCATCCTTCACATCTCAGCCCTGAGCAATACAACTAAACTTTTCCTTCCCGCCCAACGAAATAAGAGACTAACTGATCTCCTCTCTTTTAAGAGAGACTTTTATAGGCTTTGGTTATGTTTTTTAAATACGAACATTCAATTTAAACTTAAAATATCTTATAATTTGCTTTACCTCCTTTTCTCTTGTATTCTAACCAACAAATCTCCAATTTGTGACATGCATTTCTTGTGTGTTTGCAACGGAACTATGCAAACCGAAGTCACTATACCCCAAATCCTGAACCCTGGTAACATTGTCTAATGTTGTACAGTGACTGGGTCATGCTAATACCTTTGACTCTTTGTACCCATTTATTCCATCTAAATTAATGGAAAACCACATGGCATCAGAAACAATGGAGTCAATCTAAAGTACTCAACTGAGACTGGTCTAGGTTTGCTGAATAACAATAGTCTATGGACAATATCTATTGCCTGATTAGTGTGCTCCACTTGGCCTGCTCAAAGAATGTTGAACATGTTATTTTTCCTTTGATGCTGAAAAAGGATTGAGCTAAGTAAATTTGTTTTGAGTAATGTAAATGGAATTTGGGACAGGTTCTCAAAACACAGGGGCAGGTGATGCATTCAGCATCAGCTCCTAGCAGCTGCTTTAACTATTGGATTTTCGTCTCTTTGCATAGGTAGGGAAACTGAGCAAGGCTGTTCTGATGTTTAATTTGCTTTGGCCATGGAGCCACTGCCTTGAAGGAGTCATGTCAGCTATTGGGAATGGAAGTTAGAACAGCAAAGAGGAAGTCTGCCTTATATGTGGCTGTGCTTTTATTTTGAAGGGACCCAGTAGTTTCACTTTCAGTACTGGGGGAGAAAGATTGATCTTGAGGTAATGACATGGGAATTGGAGCTGGGTGATCCTAGTTGTATTCCCAGCTCCAATTCAGACCTTGACAAAATCTCTGTGCCTCTGGTTGCTCTTCTGTTTAACAGAAAGATAATACTTACTCCTCTCATATTCTGAGAGAACACCTCGTTCCTCCAAAAATCTCTCCCTACTTCAAAGAATGTCCATGGAAATAAGCCTGACCAAGTTTGTTGTGAGCTCCATTATATAACTGTCTACATGTAAAAATACAAAAGCCTGGATTTTTTTTTTCCATAGCTTTCCCTTTATTAAGGAAAATAACTGATACGAAAAAATTCTTACCTGTCAATTGTGTTGGTGAATTCCAAAGGCAAAGTAACTATCCTGTTGACTAAAGATACTCTGCTCAATAAGTAGAATACAATTTGTGATCCCTGTATGCCATCAGCATTATGGTCTAGTCCATATTTCTTTCCAATTTGTCCTTGGCCTGCAGTGATGTACTTGTCCGACAAATCTAGCACTTTTCTGGAAAACAAGTTAATTGGCATATGTTCTTCCACCACACCACAGTGATTACAATTCCATCCTGGCAGCATTAGTGATATGTGATTTCCATTTGATACTAGTCCAAAAGAAACTGGACACTGAAGTCTGAAGAGATCTAAATATCTAACACAGTGATTGTCTAATTCTTTATCCACACCCCATGGTAAGAGACATGACAAAAGCAGTTTAGCTGTGCCTGTAGTGATGTTAGCATCGATTTTTCCTGATGGCTGCAGTCTAATCTTTTTAGAACTCTTCATTTTTTTATGTCTTTTGATGCCACCAATTTCTTCCAAAGACTTCGCTGCACTATTATTCCTATGGACCTTTTTTTCACAAGCATTTTTTACTTGTCCATCCATTGGGAAGAGAGAGCCAGCAGTTTTATTTCTTTTTAACGTTAGTGTCCTTTTCTCTGCTGTGCTTTTGGCTCTTTTTAAAATGTCATAACTGTGGAATGAATTTGATGATTTCAGTCCACTGAGTTGAGATGACAGTAAAAGTTCGACAAGTTTTTCCAGATCAAATAAGAGAACATGAAAGCTTATGTTGTTCCATTTTGTCTTTACTGGCAAGATAGTAAAAGGCTGTTGGACATGGCTGGTACCAGTTTGCTGAAATAAAAAAGTTATGTATTAAATGTCAAAATCAAATCCACAGTTACATAAAACTTTACCTAGTTCTAACTTAGAGTTGCATATGGAATAGGCCAAATTCATTCCTTGTTTAACTCCACTGATTTCAACTAAACTATACTTATTAATTATGTATTCACAGCAGCATGACTATGTACCAGGCACTTTCCAAATGGTAAGCACAAAAATAAATGCCTGCTCTGAGTAACTTACTAGACAGGAAAGTAGAGAGAAGCAAGGGAAAGAGGACTAGGAACCATAGACAATTACAGGCAATGTTGTTAGTGACACCTATATTTAAGGGTACCTAACCCTTTCCATATAAGATCCTGTATTCACTTGGTTATAATTCTACCAAACTTTTACCATTTGGTCTGAAATATTCTCTTCTGCCTCAGAATTTTTTTGGAACATTTCAACAAAAACATTTCAGCTGCTTCCAAGAACACACTTAGGGGAAAGTACATTTTTTCCCATGCAGAAAAAGTCTTACAATGATTTTCACTGAGAAGCTCTAGCACCTCCCAGCTTTGGAGCAGGGACTAAAAATTTGTCAGGGATGTGTGTTTTGCTATCCATGTAAAAATCCAGTCAAATCTGGCCAAGGTATAAGCCTATGAAAATATCATGACACACACCTCAGTACAGGTTTGTGAAGATATGTCTACATTGCGAAGTAAGCGTGTGCTTAAGCTTGGGCTCAAGCCTAACCACCTTTGCATCTACGCTGCAGTTGCACTAACCCAGAGCTTGGACACAGGGTCCCAAGACCCTGCAGGGCTGCAGGGTCTGAGCATGAGTCAAGCTGGGACCCAGGGTCCAAGCCCTATTGCTTTGCAGTGTAGATACAGCCCCGCTTGAGTCATATTCTGGGAGGCTGGCTGAAGTATTCCATAATTCCATGGGGCAATTTCCTTAGTCCTCTCTATCCCAACAATCTCCAATAGACTATTGAAAACAGAAGCCACACACACCCTTGGCATAAGGCAGCAGCTCAAGTCAGTGTTAACCCATTCTCTTCTGATCACCAAGCTGAAAGCCCACCATCAGAGAGCCTCCTGGATTTGCAATGGAGACCAAACAGAGCAAGCCTTTTGCAAAGCATGCTACTTCATGGTCATGGGAGCCTAGCCAAATTTTGGTGAATCTCTGGTGCAAGGCCAGTAAAACTGTCGACTTCAGCAAAAAGCACCAGGAATGACCATGCATACCACCAGAGAGCTAAAAATATGAATGAGCTAAAAATGACCATTCATACCACCAGAGAGCTGGCAGCTTTGCAGATTTTCCAGACAAGTGATCAGTGCAGGGAGTATATTAAGAGGCTGAAGAGTGAGTACCGGAAGGCCAGGGACAAGGACTGCACCCCAGGCAACTTACCAATGATATGCCCATTTTATAAGTTTGACCAGGTGCTGGGCACTGTGCCCAGCACAGAGCCAACTGTGCTTCCTGACGACCTGGTCAGCCAGGATGGTGCCCTGCTAGCTGCTGAAGCCACTGTGGGGACTGATGGGAGCCAGAAGCAGGTTCCAAGTGAGGTGCATGAAGTGACTCCATTCATGAAGCCAGCCCCAGAGCAAGCTATCAATCAGGATCAATAGCAAATTCTAGGTCCCTACTCGGAAGAGCTGTTTGTTCCACCCCCGGCGGAACAGCCTGGCTTTGAGCTTGCAGCAAGCCCAACAAAGACAGAAGCCGTCCCAGAGCCTGGTCAGTTTATGATTCCAATTTGCAGTTTATTATTACAGTAATGGGAGGGATTTCTGCTCTAAGAAACAATACAAAAGTTATGGTAAGCCCTGGCTACCAACGTGTGTCCACTAATGGCAGATTGTATCACAAAGCTGCAGCATCCTCCTGCCCCCTACCCTTCCCTGTGCCAGAGAGGAGAAAAGATGAAGAGTTCTGCATGTTTGTGTGCAGCAATAACAGGGTAAGCCCTATGTGAACTAACACAGCTTCTTCTTAATTCCCTCATGGATTCTGACCCAGTCCTGGCTGCTGATAGCTGCAAACTTTTCCTGATGCAGGAACTCCAGATAATTAGTCACGCTGCTGGGAAGGACATATTTTCCAGGCCCCCTCTATAGAAGACTAGCCCACTCCACTAACAGATGTGCTGTTTGTCACTATATGTACTGCTGCTGCACACACCGCAGGATTCCCACCAGCAGCTTGGAATAACATTTCCCTTTACCAATAGGGCACCACAAGAACAGCTGTGTCCTCCAAAATGCAAATGATAGAAAAAGCCTTTTGCAGCAAGGGCACTCTCCGCACTCACCCCTACCTATAAAAAATTCCTAACTAATTGGCATAAGGCAGAAAAAAAGGTTGTAATTTTAACCTTACAATTGTCCCTGAACTTCTAGAACTGTGATTGACAAGGCTGTGTCCAGAGAGAGTATGTGGACTGAAGCATCCCCTTCAAATATATGTTGTTTTTTTAGAAGTGTAAATATTCAGTGTTCCTCTGTTGAACTACGTTAGACAATAACCCTCTGTTTCTGATCCTGTTTCTGGTCCCTCAACCTCTACTGCCTGCTCTTCATCAGAAACTTGACCCCTGGCCCAATGTAGTTTCACAGACCGTTGCAAAAAGAAGCATTTTCGTGATGAAGTTATGGTCGATGTTCTTGAGAGGGCTGACCAGCAGGTCCTATACCAGAAGCAGAGGGACAAAAACGGGAGCAATGGTATGCTGACAGGTAGGAGGAAAGGGTGAGGCTTGTCACCCAGGTGGAGTACAGGGTTTTAACAGCAGTTCCTGGAACAGAAACGGTGGCTAAGGGTGGAGGACAGAGCTCAATAGACAGACTGTTTTGGCTGACAGACTCATGTCTATCATGGCTGCAAAAGCACCATCTCCTGATGCCATCCCCCACACCACAGCCTGATGCCCCTGCAAAGTACCCTCAGGCATGGGGTAGCTTGGACAACTCCATGTCTGGGCGGTCCATGCATTCAGGTCTCTTGAGCAGCTGGGCATAGCAACTAAATACCGTGAAGCCTTCCTTCTTCAACATCTCTCCTGTGGATACTTCCACTTCCCCCATCCCCAGCACCAAGTGAGCAGAAAACAGGGAAAGAAGGGAAAGAGAACATGGGCCCAGAAGCATGTAGAGGCACAGCTGGGTTTGCACTGTTTCCATCACTTTTTTTTAAATGTTCTTCTGGTGCTTGTTTTGGGGGTGTTGAAATAGTAACTGGCCTGTCCAGCACTGGGTGACTGTTTTAATACCTGTTTACAAATAAAGCCTTGTAGGTCTTCAGGAAAGATTACTGCTATCACTGCATCACATGACACAATCATGATTTCAGATATACTGTTAGAGGCTGGCAGCATTATTCCTTGATGACCATCTACACTGAAATACTCCATCTCCACACATAGCTCCTATGTGCATCCCCACAAAGCAATTGTGCATACCGCCTTCTGTAAAAAAGGAGAAACAGAAACACATGCATGCTCCAAGACAACCAGTTCATGGATACATTTCACCACCCAAGAGGTGAAAGTCCAGAAAGAGTTTTGCGTCTGGAAATCCTTTACCCCAAAATACCACCACAGAAGGCTAATGCGTAACAAAATGGTGAGAAATGCCAATGATCTTGGAGAACCTGGTTCCTTCTGAAAACTCCCCCAGGCACTGACTATGAACAAAAACAATGACGTACTCTAAATCAAGCTGGGATGGAAAGACTGGTAACAATATGACCAAGTAGAAGCTGAGGAATGACCTTTGAAAGTGGAGTGTCAGGGCAAACACTTCCACACTGTCTGATGCCATTTTCCCTGTCAACATCCTGTATCTCCAGATAACTATTTGAGATAAGTGACAACACCTGGTCTTGGCTGCGGTTTTGGAATGACAAACTACGATAATGAGAAGGATAACTGGTAGAAGTAGTAGGTGGCAGAGGTCTGTGTGGTTTGTCTATAGCTCTAACCTCGCTGATGACTCATGTGGAGGTCCATGTAATAGAAATTCTGTTTTTTTCAGTGTGCTTTTTTAAAAAAGAAACGGTGTATGAAATTCCATTAACCCCCCTCCCCCCAAACCCTAACCTATGTTAAAAGAACATTAAGGTTGCAAAATCAAGTGGACAACAACAGTTCCCCATCACCCCTTCCCACATCGTGCATGAATGCACTAGGATACAGTCTTTAATTATATAACCATACACTATTTTCCCCCCAAAGGACCCCAGTCTCATTCATCACCCTCACATCCAATGTGTATCTGAGGTTACTAGAAAGGATCTTTAGAGACATGGGCTTTGATGTATTCAATGTGCTGAGGAGACCCACCTCTATATTTCTATCACTTATAAGCCAGTTGGTACAGTGGAAAAATTGTCCCAAAAGTGCAGAGTTTGGAAGGGTTCCTAGCTGTCTGCAACTCATTCCAGGTAAGATAAAGACAAGGTTTGTGTATGGAGGGAAAGACAGAAGAGACGGGAAGATTGATAACTGGAACCTCTATGTGAGGCAGTGCAACATGACATTTGAAGATCTTGGGCTCCTTATGGATGATCAGGGTAGCAGCTATAGTCCAAAACACTTTTGTTCATCTGAGCCTAGTGAGAAGATTGAGATTCACTCTCTTTGATGTGGCCCTTGCTATCCAGATTTTTTCATCTAATTTAAATTCTATTCAAGGTGAGTTCTACACACCAATATTTTAGCTCCACTTATTAATGTGATATTACTATCCCAGCACAACTATCTCTTACCCACAATTACTGTTAATGAATGGCCAACAAAAATTGTAAGTCTTCTTTTAAAAAACTAACAGAACTGCAGATTTGGGATCAGCTATAATTACTTACAACTTTCAGCTGACCCATTAAAAAGTGTGACTGAAGTAACCTTGCATGCTGAACCATAGTACTATGTCAGCTGAAAAATTTATGAAAATATTGCTCTAAACCATCTTTTCTCTAACTATTTTTATTTCCACCTTTACAAGATTCATTGCATACAATTCACTGAGATCAAGTGTTTAACTTTTTTTACTAGAACCCATTGCCATTCGGTCAACCTCTAGCTGACTAAGAAAAGAAGACAGTCCTGTCCCAAACAGCTTACAATCTGAAAGACATGAAACAATAGGAAATCCAGAGAAGGGATTTAAAATGTCCAAGATTAATTGCCTCGTTGTGGCATCCCTGAAGAATTTACCCACACAAATCCCAGGGGGAAAAATTCTGTCCTCAGAATTCAGGGCATGAATCTGAGGGCAGAAGTCGGCTCTCGGTGCACAAAAAGAATAGATTAGATGAGAATATAAATAGGAGAGCAAGGGACTGAGTCATGACAAAAAAGTACCTGGAAGAATTTTCAGTATTAGGATATCACTTGATACATGAGTCAGTCTCCAGGCAGAAGAGATTGTGGACTTTGCTGATATTAGCCAAGAAATGTAGGGAATGGTCACTAGAGTAAGAGGACAGGTACATATTGACTAAGAGCCACAGTGAGGGTAAACTATGGTAGGGCACACACAGATGGGACGGTGATCCTAACTTTGGACAGGTCCTAAGGGTCCATCAGGAATTCCAGCCTCCACCTTGTGGATCTGAGGACATCTGCCTCAGTCAAAACCCTTACATATTTCCTTCTACCCCCACTTTCCTGGCAGTCTGAATTCCTCAGGAGTGATGCTGTGTTTATGCCCCCTGTTGTACCAAAGTCCTGTGACTCTTTAAATGTAGCTCACACAGCATGTTGCCTGAGATACTGCAGTTACGAACAGCATAATCTGATATGCAAGATTTCTGATCAGAAAAATCTATGTTTTGAAATTTGTATAACTTAGTTATAATGATTTTTGCTTTGTATAGAATATGAAAGAAGTCTTTAATGGCAAGTTGTAAATGTACTACAAGTGGTAGATTATAAATCTAGGAACCAAAAGACAAACAAACACTCAACAAAGAACAGGATTCCTCCCCCAGACATCAGTTTGGCATAGACATGATCTTTATCTCATGAAACAAACTTCATAGTATATTATGTTTTAGAAAGAGACCTGATTGTGTGAAAGATTGTGACAATATTCTTTATTCAGGATATTCCAAAGAAGAGTGATGCTTAGGATGTGTTATCAGAACTTTTACATGAGCAAGTGGGACTGTTTACCCCTCCCCTTTGCAAAGAGAAAAACCTTTATTTGAAACCCAGACAAGGAATTCTAGAAAGATCCTTATTGAAACTGATTTCTTTTATAAATACTCAAAAGGCTTCATTCTTAAAACTTTGAAGTTTAAACGTTTTACAAAAGGTAATTACTTGTAACTCATGTTTCCAATTAAAGGGAAAAAACCTTTGTTGTCTTTCTTCTGAGATATATATTTGCAAATATTTTGGCTCTAAATGAATGCCTTTATATTATAACTCCCTGATACCACTGTTACATGAATAGTAAGTCATCTTATGTACAAATTAGATGCTGTAATTGGCTATTAATATAAGAAGCCATTTTAATATAGAAATTAATTGAGGAATTAGTTATCTGGCAATACTTAAGCAACTCCTTACCAAACTGAAGAAGACAAGAGCCTCTTCAGAGATTAAGATAAGACAATGCCTTCTTTGATGACCATTTACATTTAAAGAATCATTTATGTTGAGGGAAAAAATATTAAGAGCTGAAAGGCTTTTATATAGAAGTGTTTGGAGTTTTGGACTCATTTGAAACAATATTTCAACTTCTATTAAACCTGTATGAAACTAAAAGGATGTCTCAGAAAATCAGCTGATTAAAAGAGAGGTTAAACTCTTACTTTAAAAATGTTTTGAGAGAGTATCCTGCCTCAAAGATAAAAGCAATATAACGATAAAATTGAACATTTTCAATCATGCTGCATATGCATTAGCAAATTGCATATTTATGATCTGAATATGCTGCCAAGCCCATCCCAGGCAGGTGCTGAGCCAATGAAAGGTGACAGCAGCTGACATTTGAATCCAGCCGAGCCCCTAAAAAAGGTACATAAACACCTTCAGGGAGATGATGGAAAGAGAAGAGTATAAGTTCCTCTGAACTTTTGTGCTCTTATCCTCTAAACCCTCCTGTGCTTTTATCCTCTTTCGCTCTTACATACTCAGCACGTGTTCATCTAGCTTTGTACAAGCAAGTGAACAGCAGCAACAAGATAGCCAAGCAGAAAGAAGCCACAACACAGCATCAAGAAGAAACAGGCTTCCAGCCCAGCACTGCCCCACCCCGGTGTGCATTGTTATATTGTATATACAAGCCCTCCACTGATTTGTGGAATAATATACTTTGGTCTTATCTGACCTAGAGAAGTGCCCAATCAGAACACACTTATTCTTAGTCTCTCTTGAAAGTTCTCCACAATCAGAAATACAGAAGAGATCGTAACTGTAGTAACCACTGCTAACTGCTTGTTTGTGTTTTGTTTCATTTTTTCTCTTTTCCTTTCTTTAATAATAAAATAGTTAATAATTGTGATTATTTTGCTTTTTGTTAATTGTGGTGTCCCCTAAAGCATGGCAAGAACACATGTGACTAAAATAGTGGGAGTCATGTCTCTGTATTGGCATTCAGAGATAATTATTAGGGGCCAGTCTACACTAAAAGCACTACATCAGCACAGCTGCACTTATGCAGCTGTACTACTGTAGCACATCTGGTAAAGACACTCTATGCCGATGGGAGAGAGCTCTCCCATTGGCATAATTTCTCCACCGCCGAGAGAGGCAGAAGCAATGTTGGCAGGAGAGCATCTCCCACCAACATAGCGCCAGTGTAGACAGAACTTAGGTTGCTGTAACTTGCATCGCTCGGGGGCGTGGGGTGGATTTTTCACTCCCCCGAGCAACGTAAGTTATATCGACATAAGCGGTAGTGTAGGCCTGACCTAAGACATCATTCCTTGTTCCTCTACACTATTTTTAGTAACTTTTAGATAGTTACTTGATGCTCAATACCCCTTTTCCTACTGCTCAGCGACCAACCAAACAAAAGAAAATATTCTGACAATGTCAATCTGCCATTGCATTCTGTGATGCCACTTGTATATAAAGTCAGAAGAAATGCTTACTGGTAATGTGAAAGTTTATTGACATTGAGTCAAATAATGTCTACCAAGTTATCTTAGCTTTCTGCCACAGGCATTTCATTCCACTGAAAGAAGATGGACATATAAGCCTTTAGACGTAAGATAGCATTTAGAAAATATGGACCAACTACCGCAGATAAAAAGAAGATAGAGAATGGAAGGCAGGCCATAAAACTAAACGTACACTCAAGAAGTGGGAAAAGAAACTGGTGAAGGATATTGAAAGAGGGGTTAACAACTTACATTCTACAGACCCTTCTTTCTAAGGTTCTGAAAACACTTTACAAACATTACATAAAAGTCCTACAACATTCCATAATGGAGGTACGTATTACAGATCGGAAAACTAAGGCATCATGATCACATTTTCTGTGCTTTACTACAATAAATAGGTGTCAATAATAATAATATTCCATTTTCTCTCATTTTTGCTCAGCTCATGTTAAATCAATCTCAATTATTGTCGATTTAGCATTTCAGTCCAAACTGTTCAGTTGGATAGTACTGGGCCTATTCAAATACAGAGTCATTCACCCCTTCTCACTCTCAATCACTTGCAAAGTTGTGCCGTATAAATAAGTCAAAATGAACTAATTTTACAACATAATATAAGATGAAGCCTTACTTCTCAGTGGAACTGCAAATTAAATGATCAGATCTAAGGTTTATTCAGCATCATACACATATTTTGCACTCAGCACTACAGAGTACAGTTTAATAATTCTTTCATTTTTTAATTCACTACAATTATTTTTAAATGTAAGTAGCACCCCTTGGCACACACAAACTGTGTTACATATGTGATGGATTGGCTAAACTCTTTGTGAAAGATTTTTCCCACCACCAATATCTGATTGACCTATTATCTAGCTAAGCAAACAAGGACCCATTTTTATCATCTTAAAGATAAAACTTAAAATAAGACAAATTCTACATTATCCACTCAAAATATATGGCTGATCACAGTCAATCAAATTTCCTTTCTAAATTCCTCTTCATAGGTTTATAGTAATTTATTTTTTGACTTTCCAATAGCTCTACCCAAATTTTGAGAAGCTGATCACTGCCCATTTTGTGGCTGCCCAGGTCTATGAATCTGAACTGACCACGATAGCTCAAAGCTACGGATGCACTTGGGTTGTAAACACAAGGTGATGACTACCTCACTTTGTGGGTCAGGAACAGCAACAAGTCTCACACAAGGCCATTGAATGATGTCAATAAGGATGATAGTCCAAGAAATAATGAAGTTTGCAATAAGTAAGTAAGGGGCCAGAGTTAGTTAGTGTTGTGTCCTTAACACCCCCATACCAGTCTGGTTATATTCTTGAGCAGAATGAAGAAGTGTTGAGAAGATATTTGCTTTGCAGTAGTCACCTGATGGCTGATCCAGAGATGGACAGTTTAACTATAATTCTAAATAATCTTTAATAATGTAAAACATAGAGGATGCTTTATTCCTTGACATTTTAAAATATATTTTCTTTAGCAGTAATTTAGAAGGATTTTGTTGATATAGTATATAAATTCACATATACATATATATGCATCTTCATCCATAATATGTAGTAACTTCTGAAGCTGAGTGAAAACAGTATCTACCCATGACTATTATTTAGTGGATCTGATGCTTTGCCCATTAAAGTTAATGGATGTTGGAGCAAGTCCACAAGTTACACAATGAAAATATTGCCACATTAGAAGAACAATTTACATGTAATAAGAGCTGAAATTTTACTCATGGCCAGAATTATGTAGCTCACTAACATCAGAGATGCACAAACATCACACATTCTTTTTCAATAATTTTCACACTAATGTTGATCAAAGTTCCCTTAGACCAGTGACTCTCAATCTCTCCAGACTACTGTACCCCTTTCAAGAGTCTAATTTGTCCTGCATACCCCCAATGCATACCCTTGCAATTCACCTCATTTAAAAACTACTTGCTTACAAAAATCAGACACAAAGATACAAAAGCGTCACAGCATATTATTACTGTAAAATTGCTTACTTTCTCATTTTTACCATATTCTACCATAAAATAAATAAATCGGAGTATAAATATTGTACTTATTTCAGTGTATGGTATATAGAGAAGTATACACAAGTCATTGTCTGTATGAAATTTTAGTTTATATTTACTTCACTAGGACTTTTTATGTAGCCTGTTATAAACTAGGCAAATATTATAGTTGTAAGAATGCATGATAGAGATCTTGTAGGTGTTTGTCTCTGTCTGAGGGTTGTAGACAATGAATCGTGTGGTATGACCTGGATGAAGCTAGAGGCATGTAGGTAGGAATAGCGGTCAGTAGGTTTCTGATATAGGGTGGTGTTTATGTGACCATCTCTATCATGCATTCTTACAACTACAATACCCACCTACTGAAGTGAAGAAACAGATTGACAGAGCCAGAAGAGTACCCAGAAGTCACCTACTACAGGACAGGCCCAACAAAGAAAATAACAGAATGTCACTAGCCATCACCTTCGGCCCCCAACCAAAACCTCTCCAACGCATCATCAAGGATCTACAATCTATCCTGAAGGACGACCCATCACTCTCACAGATCTTGGGAGACAGGCCAGTCCTTGCTTACAGACAGCCCCCCAACTGAAGCAAATACTCACCAGCAACCACACAACAGAACCACTAACCCAGGAACCTATCCTTGCAACAAAGCCTGTTGCCAACTCTGTCCACATATCTATTCAGGGGACACCATCAGAGGGCCTAATCACATCAGCCACACTATCAGAGGCTCGTTCACCTGCGCATCTACCAATGTGATATATGCCATCGTGTGCCAGCAATGCCCCTCTGCCATGTACATTGGTCAAACTGGACAGTCTCTACGTAAAAGAATAAATGGACACAAATCAGACGTCAAGAATTATAACATTCAAAAACTAGTCGGAGAATACTTCAATCTCTCCAGTCACTCGATTACAGATCTGAGAGTGGCTATCCTTCAACAAAAAAACTTCAGAAACAGACTCCAACGAGAGACTGCTGAATTGGAATTAATTTGCAAACTGGATACAATTAACTTAGGCTTGAATAGAGACTGGGAATGGATGAATCATTACACAAAGTAAAACTATTTCCCCATGTTATTTCTCCCCCCCCCCCACCCCCCACTGTTCCTCAGATGTTCTTGTTAACTGCTGGAAATGGCCTACCTTGCTTGTCACCATGAAAGGTTTTCCTCCTTTCCCCCCCCTGCTGCTGGTGATGGCTCATCTTAAGTGATCACTCTCCTTACAGTGTCTATGATAAAACCCATTGTTTCATGTCCTCTGTGTGTGTATATAAATCTCCCCTCTGTATTTTCCACCAAATGCATCCGATGAAATGAGCTGTAGCTCACGAAAGCTTATGCTCAAATAAATTTGTTCGTCTCTAAGGTGCCACAAGTCCTCCTTTTCTTTTTGCGAATACAGACTAACACGGCTGCTACTCTGAAACCTGTCATTATGCTAAATATACAGTTAGAATTTTATCTTGCATGCTTTACAAAGGTGCCATGGTGAAGTTACCAGGTGTAAACAAAACACTAAAGATTTCACTCTCTTCACAATGATTTTACATAGATGAAATTGAGTTTGTTTCCATAATTGCACCTTAAAGATTAAAAGTAGAATTTTATTATTACTATTCCAAACACCACTTGCATTTGTTAAAAACTCAAAAGCAGCAGAGTACCTTTTTATTTTGTTTGGAGTATCGATGTACTATTTTGAAAAGAAACCAGCAGCACAATAGAACACTATTGCAATTTACATATTGGCTAGTCCAAAAACCAAAAAATAATGAATAAGTGTTTAAAATGTCTTTATAAGGATGTGTATATCGTGTTCAAAATAAAATAAAACATGTTTAGCAGACTTATATATTCCTCTTATAACTACTTTTTTCGATTAATGCAATTTCAAACATGTAACAGAGGCCCCAGTTGCAGCTCCATAGTTAAGGTTGAGTTGAATTTTTCACTTAAAATTCAATGTCTTTTTTATACATAAAAATGTGACATATCCTCCCCAAAATTATAGTACACACTCTGAGTATGGAATGAATTTTCTGAGAATTTAAACCATTATTTTAAGAGTTAAATATACTGTCTAAAATTTAGCAGTAACAGCATTGGTCTTTTTGGGGGGCTTATCTTTTTCTTGACAAACTCCTACAGTTATAAATGAAGTACTGTATACTTAGGCTTATCTCTCAGTTTATATTTTACATTTTCTGTAACTATGCATACACAAACCCTACATTCTATGTGAAACTCAAAGCTTTATAATGATGGGTAAGTATTATCATCACCAGTCTCCAGATTCTGAGAAGGTAGGTAACTTTCTTTCAAGACATAAACTGAGATAAGATTACAAAATTTTCTCAGGAAAAACTATTAGTGTTTCTCTCACGACTGAACAGTGCTCGTGCTTAAAAAGTGAATTGCTTTAATAACTAAATAGTCAGAATTAAAAGAAATTAATAAACATACAAAAGACCCATCACCACACAGTCCTGATGTGGAACTTACAAAATCTGCATAATAACTGAATTTCCAGAATAATGTTTGTTGGATATGAAAAGACAGCAATGTTCTCTTAGAGTTTGTTTTTCCTTCTTTCTTTTTTTAAGGTAACTAATAAATATTTATAACCTTATCTTGGTCTTTAAGTTTGTGGGTTGTCCACTAATGTCCATATCCATTTGTCTAACCCTTCCTAAAAAATAAGCAAAAGTGATATGTGAAACTCAATAAACTATGGTGAGCTAAATTCGCAATGGCTGGTGCCCACCCACGCTCACCCTGCTAACTATCATCATCCTCTTCACAAATTGCAGGAGTTACAATGTCATGGGGAGACTGCAGACACTTTGTAGGGGTACCATCTTCCAGTAGACTTTCCACAGCCATGTGTTCTGCACCTGTGTATTTTGGATAGTCTTAATTCAAAGTGTAAACATATCTGAGAATCCACGTTGCTATATTTGTATTAGCAGCATTATGGGAAAGATCTGACTTTTATTCTGTGGGAGTGGAGGATCCTACACACAACTAATCTGCCACAGGTATACTGAATACAGAGATAGTAGAATTCAGGAAGCCCATGAAATAGGGAGCTAATATCCATGAATGAAGCAGGTTATTCTGTAGCAAAGCTCACTGTTTGCCACCAAACGGAGGATGTTTGGGTCAGGACAAAATAGAGTCCAGTGTATTCAAACTATGCAGATCCTTCTGTTCATAGAGATGGGAGGCAAGAGATATGGACACATTATCCGTTTTTGCTTTACAGCCTGGGGGTAGTTTCTGACCTCCTTCCCTCATCCCTGCACAAAGCCTGAGTACACAGCCTTGGCACAAAAGGGAGAATTTTTCCTCCCTCCTGTCCCCCAGTGACATCAATATATGCTATTAACTATAACTGGTTTAAGACAGATACACCACATCAAAAATTCATGGAAAGAGCAATTCAAATTCTATTTTACCTATCTACTTTCTCGTCAAAGATCTTTTCCACTGGGAGTCTACTTATTCTAGGAACTGTGGTCCACTTAAAATATACACTTCCATTAGCTCATAGGGATTCCCTTATTGTTTCAACTCCTCACATACCCATTTTCTCCATGCATGGACTTTCTTTAGCTTTAGCAGATACCTTCTGTTGTGAGTTTAGTGCTGAAAAAGATATTTGACAAGAACTGCCTTGATATTCACTTTACATAAGGGAAGTAAAGTGGTAGAATCACATGATGGATTTGCAAGCAAGCCTGATCCAAAATATACCAATGGATCACCTCCCCTATAACCCAGTAAGTAAAGGGCTTGATTCTTCATAGCCTTGAAACTTTTGTAGTTATTTATACCTGTGCAAAAGTGCAAAAGTATCAAATGTGAATGTTCCACTCACAGGGCTTCAGGCTTTTATATCGATTGTACACTTACTTTGCAGATATATGAATGACTACACAAAGTACAAAGCAATGAAGAAGGTGGCCTCAAAGTTGTCAGCAACTTGGGCCCGATTCTCCTGTCATCAGTGTAAATCCTGAACTCACTTGAAGCCAATGAACCAAATTCCTCCATAAATTATGCAAGTGTAAGTCTATGGCCCATTAATGTCAATTAAGTTCTTCTGAATTTACTCTGATGGAAGAGCAAAATTTGGCCAATGGTGTATAACTGGTTTAAGTGAGAGAAGAATCAAACCCCTCAAATTCTTCAGAAGGAAAAAAGCTGGAGGAAATATGTGAGACACAATTTTGGTAAGTGTCAAGTGCAGAATTGCATTAAATCTCTATTTCAAAACAGATGTACGGCCCAGTCCTGTGAATGGCTGAGTTAAATCAGTCAGAGTTGAGGAAGATCAGCGCCTTGAATGACCAGGAACTGTGCATCCAAGGGGAATATGAAAATCTTTGCAGTAATGACATATAGATTGGGTTCTTTCATGGTGGAGTGTTTTTATAAAGCCTTCTGTCTTTTGAGTGTTTCTATTTTTTTTTACATCTTTACAGTTTTTCATTTGTAATTTGAGTACTATTAAGATATCACTTAGATATAATCTAACAAATGGAGGCCCCAATTAAGCAAAACATTTAAGCATGTGCTTAAAGTTAAGTGCATGCTAATGTACTTTACTCAATAGAGAAATACTTTTGTGTTTATGACATAACCAAAATGATAATTAGTGCATTATTAAACAGACGGGCTGAATAGAAAGATCTATTAAATTTATCAACTACGAGTTAAACATCCTGAACCTAACATGTCTTTTTATACATATGTTGACTGAAAACAGATTGACTATATCACTAAAATATACATAATGTATTTATTCTGCATTTTACCCAAGTATTATTAAACAATACCTCTAGCTAATACAGAGTTCAAAATCTCTATCTTGTATCTCAACCACACCTTCTCTAAGTGATCATTTCTGAAATACCACAGTAGTCTCTCACAAGCCTTTTTTAAAATTCAAGATTATGCATATTTCAATCTAATTAATAAACATTTGCTTTTGTCATCTGTCATATCAGCTCTGTAATTTGACTTTCAGTTGTATCACAAAGATGACAGAAATTTTAAAAAGCATTTATGTCTGAATATTCACTGTTCAGTATTTCTGTGAATCATTCACTGTTCATAAAGAAAAGGATTACTTGTGGCACCTTAGAGACTAACAAATTTATTTGAGCATAAGCTTTTGTGAGCTATGCATCCGATGAAGTGAGCTGTAGCTCACGAAAGCTTATGCTCAAATAAATTTGTTAGTCTCTAAGGTGCCACAAGTACTCCTTTCCTTTTTTGCGGATAAAGACTAACATGGCTGCTACTCTGAAACCATTCACTGTTCAGTATTTCTGTGGTAATCAATACCATTTATGATAAAGACAAGATTTTATTTTTCAGCTAAAAATTAAGAACCCCAATTGCCAGAAATGTAGGGGATGGGGGAAATCTGCAAGCCAATACTTACTGAGGTTCTAGGAATTACATAGGGCCAGATCCTGCCATTCACTGCAGTGGGAGTTCAGAGCATTCATCACCTCTGAAAAACCAAGTCCTGCCCAACTGTAAGCTTGTAAAAATAAACACTGCACAATGTCAGGTGTGACTGCACAAAAAAAAGTGCCATTTACTTCTAGCCTCCCTCTTGCTTCTTCCCATTGCAAGATGGTGGCTGCAACTGAAGCCTATCTACTGAACGCTACAGTATTCAACTGCTTTCAGTATGAAATTATAGTTCCAAAGAGAGATCATTTCTATTTCTCCATGATGCTTTGTCCTCTCTGGCAGGAAGCAATACCTATTTTTTAAAACAGATTTTATATTGATTGAATACATGGAAAAGCTATACAAAGGGCTTTGCTTATTTAGCACTTACAGTTTCAGCATTTATAACAAAAATTAATATTACAGAAAGAGAACATGTGCAATCCTGTATTTTGTGTCGTGATTAAAGATGCTACATCTTACACAAATTATTTTGCAAAATATGAAATATGTGCTTCTCCCATGGAATTATCTGACCAAATATACAAACAATGCACGAAATGGCTGGCATAGTGTAAATTAAAGCATTGGCCATTCATTTCTAAATCCTCTGAGCCCTGGGTTGCTGTAGATGGTTGTCGATAGTGAAAAAAATTGCCTCCTTCAAATGCGCCTGGTGGACAGCAGCTTGATGATTGGCAGCACAAATAGAAGACAAACGAGAAAGCCTTCAATCTGCAGCTGATGCACAAGAAGAACATGGGGAGCTGAGTTTACAGTAGAGAAAACATTACCAAGCTAATGACACAGGCAATCATTTGACCACCATGCATCTCTGGTAGCAGCAGGGCATCCATTTTCAGTTAAGTGTTAGAGTACCTTTTTGCTTTCTCTGACCACTGCAGGGGTAAAACAACCTAGTGCGTGAAACCCAGTGACTGGTAATAAATTACTATATTGGATACTTTTTGTTTTCTTTCAGCAATGACTTTACTGTGTATTCCTGCTATCATTACCAATTAAAGTGGAGACCGTTTTAGCAAGCTGTATCTAACTGTATATCAGTCCCCACGCTCCAATTGCTTTGGCAAGTATCACAGGGTCAAGAGGCTCCTTTGACCTTTCTCAACTAAGTCTCTCTGACCACTCACTATTTGCAGCAATCTCAGCTGAACAGATGGATACTTTCCCAGACTCTATAAAGCTTAGAATATAAAGATAAATGAAATTGTGTTTCAGGCTTCAAACTGGTTTATGAGCATAAAATATTGTCAGCGAGCTCCACGAAAACCTCGTACTTCAAAGTGCACTCCCCGTACCTATCCAATAAATGTAACACCTCTCTTTTGTCTGTGGGTAAATTGTATTATTTTGGTGCAATTTTATTCATGTAACAAAAAGCTTTATATAATTTACATGGCTACTTATTGCAAAGTGACTTCAGAATTTCACGAGGTATGATTCAATTGTTTAAAAAAAAAAAAAAGCAAGGAAAGGATGCAACTCCAGCCTTACACCTCAGCACTCAGAATAGGTATGGCAGATCATAGTGTATGGTCCAACAGGCCATTTAAGGCAGGAACATTCTACAACAGTCAGGCACAACAAGGGTGATTAGGAACAGCTTCAATCTTCATTTTAGATTTCTGTGATTTTATAATTTCATGAAAGGCAATAAGACCTGCAAGCACTGCACCAGGGTTTACCCATATTAACTTTAATGACAATCACATGTCAAATTCCCTAGAAAATGTTTCAGAAATTTAGGAATAAATGCCATTTCAACATTAGTTATCCCCTTTTTATTTTTTATATTAAATCATAGATAAGAATTACAAAGAGTATAATAATGTCTTACCCGCTGAATATAGGATTAATGGATTTTATGTTTTGAGCTACACCACATCAGTGGAGCTCCCCTAAATACTTAGTTGAATTTTGCATATTATTTTTACATACTATTTTTAATAAAAATTCAGAAACATAGAGCAATGAATATGATCAGGTTTAGCATCATGTAATGTAATAGTCTCAAAATACTTTCACATTATGGCTATATTGTAAAGCAATATTTAAAATGATATACTGAACAATATGGATGAACCTTTATAATTACAAATGTTCTAATATTCTAGCATACTACTATTTTACAGTATATGTTCTGAGTATATATTAACTGGATATAAGTCATAATGTGGATGAACTGAAACAACTATTGGAAGAAATTACTTAACTGTAGTAGTTGAAATAAAAATATCAATGGTTCAGGCTATAGAGAAAGTTGTGTTTTTATAAGTACACAAGCATCCAGAGCATTGGATATATTTTAAAAAACTGAACTAAAATGAATTACATTTGATTTAATGTACATGGTCTCTCATCCCCACACGAAGCTTCACAACTGCCTACTATGAAGTTGTAGGGTTTGGTTGTTGTTTTTTAAGCTTGCTTCTACAGCAGGTTAGCTCCCTTCCATGGACAGGTCAACTTGTTGAGTGAGTCACTGCAGCCTTTCATTGCTTATGCAGTGCAGAAGGCTGTAGCTGTGCTCTGTTGGACACAGTTCTAAGTAATCTAGTCTAGTTCTTTAATGCCAACTCAGCAACTGTCTTTAAAAGCAATCTGATTTGACACAAAAACTTATTTTATAAAACATTATTTTCCCTAAAAGGAAAGGGATTCTGCACAAACACAGTTAAGAGCCTTACTTTGCTCACAAAAGGGTTGCAGAGGAGAAGGGATGTGATGCTCAAATGAACAAAAAACAAAGAAGTCCTATATATACATACAGCAGAGAAGTAAACTTATGACACTTAAGGAGTTTTCTTTATCAGACCCAGCAGAATGCACACTGATATTCACCAGCATAGCTTCAAACTAATACCTACAACCCACTCATGGAGGAAAAAGGGGAGCCCCATGTTCTTATCACTGCTCTTTGAGGACTTAGCCTGGTAAAACAACCCCACAATGGCTATAGCCTATAATGGTTTTTGAGAAGCCCAGCACATATTAACAGAAAGCACACTTTATGCCCTCCTACATTTACCTCCCCATCAATATGTAACAATAACAATTAACAATAGTGGAGGACCTCACTCGTTACAACTACTTACATATACAGCATGAAGAATAACCCTAACACATTTTAATTAAAAGAAGTTGTTATATTTTCTTGCTTCAGTCTAGCACTGTTTCCGCAAAATCAAAAATAATAGGAATTATTTTCTTTTGCACAGTGGGTACTGTAAAAAATTCAAACATTCACTGCCCCAGCTATCTATATTAAATGTGATACTTTCCCATATTTAGCATAAAATCCACAGTACTACAACCACAGAGAAGAAAAATGTTACATTTTTAAATGGAGCTTACTGAATTTATTCACAGATTAAAAAAACATTTCCTTGTGGTTACCAATCACCTTGCAATTTTAGTATGGCTTTCACTGACAACATTATGACGTAAGTTAACATAACCTGTGAAATATGTTATATCAGATTTGTACAAACATTGAATGCCACTGTGCTCACACCTGATTTTGGAAATATATCTCCTAAGGGATTCAGTGCTCTTAAGCCACAAGCTATGTGTATTGTAATTTGTTTGATAGCATTGGCCTCTCAGTGCATAGGTAGCTAACTATGGTCTTGATCCTGCAAGTACTTACACACACGCATAACTCTGCTCAAGGGATTTGCCCTATTATGACCAATGGGATTACTCCCAAAAAGAAAATTAAACACCTGCTTAAATGCTTGCAGGACTGACACTTATGTTTTAATATTAACCATCAGCATTGAGAATTAAGTAAATAAATATATAAAGTTAACTGGACTCCACAATTTTTTCATTTTCTATTCTAGAATATGATGTTCTGAGATACCTTGGTTGCAGGTGAAACCTACTATGTAGGCCCCAATCCGGCAAAGACTTATACAGCTGTTTAACTTTACACAATAGTCCAAATGATGTCAATGGGACTACTCAGAGTATGTAAAATTGAGCAGGGGCATAAGTCTTTACTGGATGATGAGATTTTGTAATCATATAGCTTTATGTTATACTTGACTTTTGAAGTTCTTCATATATTTTAGTACAATGGAAGCACTGAGCTGGTATGAAATTTAATAAAAACAATATTTTAAAACATAACTGATTTGCAGACAGAAGTAGACCAGCATGGGGAAATGCCCCCTTTGACATGTTACCCAAGTCAAGTTTGTGCTTCTCCCAACTTGGGGTCATGCCCAAGAAAACTGGGGAATTCCAGCTTATCCACTAGTACTAACCAGTAAGTGTGTCATCACTCACAGCTCCCACTGCTACAGACACTCTCTCCCTATAGAGAATGAAGGCCAAATTCATTGTTGATATATTAGCTGGTAAAATTACATGTTGATAAGAGAATGTCTACTTTGATGTAACTTTGTTACCAAGGAGTAGGTGTATGATACAGAAGTAGTTGGCATATTTAGTTACACCACACTTTCAAGTGCGTGGGTGGGGGGTGTTTTTCTTGGTTTTGCTAGCTGCTCTCTTCCAGCCCCGGCATACATTTTAGAATAACTGAGATTCACTTCTGCGTTTTACATCCACGGCTTTTGATGGAGCACTGAGGGTGCATTAGGCTAGGTTCACAATGTTCTGGGGTAAAGTCAGAGCCCCACTGAGTTTTGCTAGAGAACTGGGCCACAGCTAGAGATAAGGGGTGTTCGTGGTAAAGGGGAAGCAATTTCCAGCAATCAAAATATTGTTAAGGTCCATTATTATTCCATATGGCTTTCATGGTCATAATTTTTGATCACTTCCAAATGGAAAATTAGTAACTAATTAGTGTATCCATCGCCCTTCGGACTTTTAAACATAAATGTTCTAGTATTTCATCAGCATGGAACAAGGTTGAATTTTCCTTTCTCCATGGTGTATCAAAAAGAAATATATATACACATGAAAATAGACAAGAGCTTCTGTCTTATTCAGACAAACTGATCAAGCTTATCTCCTTATAACTGGGGACAGAGTCCCCTGGACTTAAAGAACAAAGGAACTTGTACTTGGAGGAGACTGTGCCAGAGTTTAGAGTTGTACCCAGATAGACTGAGGGTCCATTTATTTGGAAATAGGACACTGGCTTCCCTATCACTGCAAAGCTTTGGACCTCATGTGACTAGAAAGTATGGAAGCGTTTGGGATGTTTTCAATCATATGTTGGGATTGAAAATGTATTGGTTGATATTTAATTTAATGTGCTTAATATTTAATATGCTATTTATTTCTCTCAGTATGGCAACCTACCTTCACTATTGAGGTCAATTTTCCAATTACAATATATTTCTACAAATGTACAGGGCCCAGAGGTGGATGACAGTCAAATTAAATACAGCTGTCTTTTCAAACAAACACCTTACAAATCACTTAGGTAGGTATGGCAGGAATGAGATGGAATGTCTCCTGTGTACCTTGATGAATCAATTGGACAAAGCTACTGCTAAAGTGACCTACCAAAGAGGGAAAAATTTGGTGAACCACAACACTGTTAGTTTGATATGGATGTAGTAGGAGACTGGTCAGTTTATGATTAAGATATTTAGGAGAACAATGTTCTCTGCTGCACAGAGGTATCTGAAGGTTTAATTTATCCCACAAAACCTCTGTCCCACTTATCCCACTGCTTCCAGGAGCTGCTTGAGGTAAGTGCAACTTGGAGCCTGCACCCCTGAGCCTCCCGCCCTCCAAACCCCTCGATCCCAGCACGGAGCACCCTCCTGCATCCCAAACCTCTCATTCCCAGCCCCATCCTGGAGCCCGCACCCCCAGCTGGAACCTGCATCCTTCCCGCACCCCTACCCTAGCCCTGATCCCCCTCCAAACGCTTCTATCCCAGCCCAGAGCACCCTCCTACACCCCAAACTCCACATCCTCATCCCCACACCAGAGCCTGCACCCCCAACCAGAGCCCTCACCCCCTCCAGGCCCCTCAGTCCCAGCACAGACCACCCTCCTATATCCCCAAACTCCTGATCCTCATCCCCACCCAAGAGCCCGCACCCCAACCAGAGCCCTCACCCCCTCCTTCACCCCAATCCCAATTTTGTGAGCATTCATGGCCCGCCATACAATTTCTATTCCCCAATGTGGCCCTCAGGCCAAAAAGTTTGCCTACCCCTGGTGTAGTAGGACTGCAAGGCCTCCTGTGGGGAGCCGCAAAGATCAGGTACACCCCATCACACTGCCATTCTCCAAACATAAGAGGTAGAAATTAAATAACAGGAGTTTCCAGCTAGCTCAACATGTTTTTTCTTGCCATTCCTGTTTCTTGCTATTTGAAATGTACCATGGTGTTTACTATCCTAATGAAAAATAGTAAGTTTAACTGGTACTCATCAGTAACCTTTAACTAACAATGTTATTTCTAGCTATCAGTTCAGAATGTTATCACAAAACTGTTTATGTATTGTAACAAACAATTATCTAATATTCTTCTATATTCTGAACTGTTTTTTTGTGTGAAGTTATAGTATAAGTGTAGTCACAATAAAAGCAACTGCAGGTGATAACAATTTTGTTGCTGTGATTACACATTAATTCTATAGTCTGGGAATATCTGTCCCTTTTTAATTTTGCACAAATATAAGAAAAGCAAACTTTGGTTCCCCTAGTGAAAATATCACTCCATTGCAGGAGATTTCTATCTAGGAACATAAATTGTAGTGTTGTAGATATTTAAGGCAGCATACACAAATTAATACAGAAATGTATTAATGAAAAGTCTCCTCAGGAACAAACAATATTCATTATGGCAATTTATAGCATCTAAAGGCTTCTTTCCTAAAAGGTACAATGGTTGTTACTTAACACCTCTAGTTGTGATTATTACAATAATAGTATAGATCCAGAATAAACTCTAATGGTCACTAAGTAAAATTATGTTCGTAAAGGACATTTAGGTATTTTCACTGGACTCTTTGTAATGCTTATTCAACGTTGTATGCCTTGTCAGCAATGGAAGATCAACATTTTTTCAGAAATCTTTGTTCAGTGAAACATATAAAGCACTAAACATGTTCAAAATGTATATATATGTGTGTGCGTGCTTTTCTCTCTGCATCTTTGTGTCACTATTATATCCATAAAAATGCACAAGTTAAGCTTAAATTACCTAAAATGGGTCAGTTCATTCCTGGTGTAACTCAATGAACCAATTACTACAATTACACCAAGGATTAATTTGGTTTATTTTTCAAACTTTTCAACGCTAACCCGTCTTCCTCATTATGTTTGTCTATGAGACATTCTAGTCATAGCTTCTTAAATAAGTGAAAAGACCAGTAAATTGTCAAGACAGTTGCATTATCACATTAATTAAACTACAGTTGAGGTTCTAACAGTAATGGTTTCCTGAAACACCAAGAGAACATTTTTTAGGAACATCCTGTTTCTTATGAAACAATGAAATATTTATATGACCATATGAAACATTATTAATTTTTTCAAGCTTTTCACACAGTTGTACATTTTAAATAATAACTCTGATTTAAAAGCATAATGAACGTTCAAAAACACAATAAATGAAGAGGTCTCGTGTGGAGAGTCTACTGTAATTAAGACTAGAGATTCAATACCTATTGCTACCAGTCAGGTATCATAGCAACCTTGTGTCACTGAATACTGCTAGAAAACTGTTCAGCACCAGCAAGAGTCTGCTTTAGGAAAATCTGCAATGGCACTACATATTGTCAACATCTGTGGTGTTGCCATGGGCACCACAACAAAGAAATCTATATTAAAAGGTACGAAAGGAGAATTGACAAGAAGAATCCTGGGGGTAGTAGATAGCAAAATATAAGTAGAAATGAAGGATCGTTTTATTGAAAGAATAGTTAAGTAACTTATGCATCAACATCCTAATATCCATTTATATAAGCAGGAGAGACCAAATAATACAGAGTTATAATAGTGATTAAATATGTACCAGTGTTAGAAACACTACCCTATTGTATACTAAAACTCTACACTTGTATCTTTTATTGCCAGTTTTAATCTGAAACTAAAACAAAGCCGCTTTTAAAATAATATTTAAACTTCCACCAATAAACTCTAGATAGTCTTGTATAAATCTGCAGAAAAGAAAAAAGCAGGTTACTATGAACAAGAGCCCATTATTGATTTTTCTGCGGTGCAGTAAAGCATCTCCATTCTATTTGGCTGCTGTCAAAGCCACTCTTTAACAGCTGGAGTCAAATTGCACTATTTACAGCAAGAGCTCTTGTCAAGTGGACCATAAGTATTCTAACAATACACTATTCAAATGGCACTTTGCCACACAAATTGCTGACTTGATGAATACCCTATGTCAATGACTAGGGCCAATATAAAAGTTGCATTTTTATTAGAGGTTTTACATTCACACATTAACTAAAGCTTTCTTTGAAGAACTATTAAGCTATATATTTCAGGCCTTTTGACGTTGAAAATAATTAAAATCTGTTTAAATACATCAAGGGTATTTGACAACATTAATATGGATTTTGTGTTAACTGCATTTGTCACACCCTTCTGTTATTGGTACTCCCACTGGCACGTGCAGTACAATAAAAGAATTAAAACGGCCAAAGCACCATGAAATCAAAGCATTCTTCTTTTGTATCTGTGATTTACATGATGACAAATGTTTTGATACAAGAAAGCCTTTGAAGCCACACTGTGATATGAGGAGTTTTTTCCTTTCTTCCTAGCATGGGGTAAATGTGCATTCATTAACTTGCAGACATTTTTTATCATATAGTATTAATAATAGAATATACTATCGTCTTTAAAACACAAAACCAGGGCCAAATCCTGCTTGCCTTGCTCATGTGAATGATGTGAATAATCTCATTGTGTGAAACTGGGACTAACTTGCAAGAATAAGGCAAACAGGATTGGAGTCCTGCTTTTCCAGTTTTCACGATTCTTCGTACCCAACTTTTGAATTGGAGCCTATCTCACACATTTTTATGCTAAAAGATGGAAGTAAAATGTAAACTGTAATACCGATAATTAAATATATTTTAGAAAAAGGTGAAAACAGAATATGTCCTATTCACTATTTGCTGGTAAAAATTGACCTATTATTAAAAACTTGGCATTGCCACTAGATCGCTCATGAATAGTTTGTCAAACAGGCAATTTAAGAAATCATGACCACACCCAGACCTGTTAAAAATCATATTGCCATTCAGATATTCGTGTTCTGAGGTTTTCATGTTAATCTGAGATGTGAGGTTGTTAATCAAACCGAAATGTGGGGGGAGGTCCTTGCTCCATTAAAGTCAATGTCAAAACTCCCACTGACTTCAATGGGATCAGGATTTCACCCGTAACATTTATTTGTAGACTGCAATCTAAGATTATTTTAAAACACTGTTATGAATTGATGTGACAAGTGTGAACACTATGAAGAATTAAAGACTCCTACATTAAAAAAAATACCATTACAGGGATATTTTATAACAAGTAATTAATTATTTTAAAGATGGGGGCCAGATCATCATCTCCCAAAGTACAACCCAAAAGAGGAGGCTCTCTGTGAGGAAACATTCTGCTGCGTCCTCACGGAGATCCGCTGCATCACCCCCTTGTTTGGGCATGGTCTTCCCCAACACAGAAAAAGACATTGGCCCTGCCCCAAATCTATTGAATTTCTTTCCCCATGAGGGTCAGCAATAAGAGGTTCTGTGCATCTGCACCCTCTCTGGCCCCCTGTGGCTCTCAGTGGTTTTCTAGAGCTGCATTGCCAGGGGATCTCCTTAGTCATGTCTGCCCACCCCATACACAGCACTTGGCAGTCTCCAGCACTTCCTAAACCATATATGCAGACCATCCTCTGTGCTGTCTGGAGGAAGGGTGGAAGTGCTGAAGAAGTGACAAGACACCCTTCTGTTTGTTCTGTGAGAGGGATTTTCATGGGTGGGGAGTCCCTTCCATTTGTGAATCTCAGAGGAAAAATCCAAGCCACAATATCTACATTTAATACACATCAGGAACAAACAATACAAATCAAGCTTTTTTGGCAGACTTAGAGAAACCATCAATAATTTCCTTTTCAATAATAGATTTACAAGTGGACAACAGAAATGCAATTTATTGCTGACCATCAAAAATAAAGTGTGAAAAAATGGGACACTACAGAACTGATAAGTGATTGCTTAAGAAACATGTTTATATAACTACTGTACTATTTCATCTCCACCAGCTCTGAATAACAAAGCTATCAAATGATCATATATTGCCATCAGCCACAATGTGCTAGTTAAGATACCCATTTCATAATCAGCTCAAAATCACAGTTTATCTAAGGGACAGTAGTTTTTCTTCTGACCACTCAGTTAAATTTACTAAGTTTTAAAGTTAAAATGCATTAGAAAAAAAAAATCAAGCTTCACGGTTAACTCCTAATACTACTTGTTTCTGTTTTAATTATTCTAAAAATAATGTAGGAAAAAGCCATTCTTTCTGATAATACAATAGTGAGAATCAGATTCTGTGTCAATAGCCTACTAGTGCACCATCTGCCCTGCAAGATGCTCAGCAGGATTATGCTCTAATAAGACTTTTCAGAAAATGGCACCAAAAGGAACTTTAGACATCAGACTGAGGTCAGTCAAAGGTCAAAGATAAATACAATGAGTTTGCCAGGCACCAGTCTAAACTGAACTGTACATTTAAATTTATAAGTATATTAAATAAAAAGTCCAAAAAAATAATGAGATAGGCCCTGATTCAGCTGTCCTTTTTCAGACAGAACTTCCCAGTTATGGATAAAAGGTTTCCAGGCACTGAAAGTCGTAAAGACAGGAAGTTCAGCAGAAGTACAGAGACCATTTGCCTGTCTATTTTCCATATATTGTGTGTTCCTCTTCCTGCCCGCTATTGAGGAACACATTTTCAGTCTACATTCATTGGTGAGGAGTAGCAGTTATGACCTGCTCTGTTCTACGGTCAAGAATGGAATTCCCAAAGTCCATTATTTTTTTTTTTAAAAGTCATGACCATGAACACACACCACACACAGAGGCCTTGTATTTAGGATACTATATTTGAAGAATGCAGGGAATACACATTCATTGTGATGGGCAGATGGTACTGGAAAAAGGTATGCATAAAATTTCTGTTTAACATCCTGAAACACCCGAGAAGGGGTGTTTTGGAACAAATGACAATAGGAATGTATGGGAGCAGAACTATAATGAGAGTCATCCTATCATGATGTGAAGGGGAAAGTAATGTGGAGGCACTGGGCCTCTGTGCAAGTGCCCTTGCCCTCTGTGGGTTTTCTCCACGGGTGAAAGTGGGTCTCACCCCTCTCTGTTCTGTGAGTTGGGGCTAATGCCACTCCTCCTCCCCCCCCATACCCTTCACTAGAAAAATATGAAGGAAACTCCACAACAAATCTTGAGTTTCCTGGTCCATTCTTGGGTTCTTTCCCACAGAGAGAGATGGTGCCATCATTTGGACCACTATCAGTTTCTACCAATTAATATTCTACTCATTCACTCTTACCTTATCTGAAGATTTTTCTGTGTGGGTAAGATTGTGGGACACTGTGCCACGTTCGTAAGTGTTGGAGGATTTGTATCCTGCATTTTTATGCTTTTGCGTAGCTTGGGAGACTGGAAGTATAGAATCAGTCACTAAATACTCTGAATCTTCACAGGAAGTAAGAATTGCTTTTGCCATTTCATCTGTTTCATGCCGTTCTAGAGTCCCTAGGAAACAGAATAGAAGAGCTTGTGAAGTTTTTAAAATGAAGTGTTATTTTATATAAAAATTACAGCAGATTTTCAGCGATCACATTAGTTATTAATAGAATACACTAACTTATTTTGCCCTAATTTAACGAGATATAAATTTATTCTCAAAAATCTTTGCTGCAACTTTGTCAGACACAGAATGTATGGAACTTATGAGGTATTGTACAATATATGAAAGCATTCTGAAGGCCTTTTCAAAGCATGCACTGTATAAAACTGGAGAGAAAAATGTTATTTGCCTTACTGTGTTCAAAACATTTCATTCTACCTTTCACTTTACACAGTGAGATCAATGTGTCATGTGTTATTCTTTAACAACAAAACCTGTATTTACTATATTTATTATGAACCTTGTAATCAATAATAAATACTTATGGAATATTTTAGTGCTATCCTCTAGTGTTCTAGGTTACAAACAACAAGAGGAATCTATAAACTTTTCTCTTCTTCCAGATTCCCAAGTAACTTTATATTCAACTTTTTAACTTATAAACATTACTAGCTGAAAAAGCGGTGTTATAGTCAGGATTATGACAGTCTGGATCCAGAGATTTGGCTTTAATATTACTATCTGCATGGCTCAAGGGAATCTGGCTCAGTGCCTGGATTGTTAGATCTGGAAGCAGAGATTGACAAGAATTCTGTTTCCCCATGTGATACATATTCTTTGTCTCTTCTCTTGCCTTTTCTTCCTTGTGTTTTTCCTTAATCTTATTTTCCATTTTCCTCTTTATTCTTACTTTATTTCTACCCACAATCCCTTTTGGCTAGAGTATTAACCATTAAAACTCAACATTTGTCTGCTTTAACCACAGTTACCATAGGTATCTTCTTTAAGCATAAGGAAAACCCGCAGTCATCTCAGATACCACTGTGTGGCACCTATAAAGGATTATTTCTTAAAGGTGACCACTTAATTTATTATTACCTCCTTTCCCATTTTATTCTTCCAATTGATAATTGCCTAGATTATACAAATAGATGGAACATTGTCAGGAGGCAGAGATGATACAAGAGAATAAAAGCTTTGCATGGTATCTTGGACCACTAATGGTATTGATATTGGTAACCTTATTCACACATATGCCTCTACTGATTTCAAATCAATTAGATGGCTCACAAGTGTTAGGTAAGTGATATTTGGCTTTTAATATATTTTTAAATTAGGTCCAAAAAAACCCCAAAACATGCATCAACTATCTAAAAGGGCTGGATTTCGACTTGAATTACACACCTAGAGGACTAAAAATCCCCTTTATAGCCATACCCTGATACTCAGACCATGAGTCCAGGCATGCAAAAGTAATTGGACATTGATCAAATTATGAACTATTTGCAAACACAGAAAAAATGGCTGTATTGGCACCAAATATTCAGATTCATTGTCTGGCTGCATTGTGCTACTCCTTTGGCATTAAAGCATCATAGACCTGGCATATTGGGACAAGTAAGCCTGATTTACTGCTGCTTTGCATTGCCAGAGCAGCATAATGCAGGCGCTATGAATCTGTAAATTTAGCTCATTATTTGCAACACATAATTCAACCAGCTTTCGTATGCAAAATAAATTTTAAAAACCCACAAATAAACAAAAAATAACATGAGTATTCATGACCTAAAGAGGCTTATTGTATTTCTATGACTGTACTTTTTTTGTGAGCTGTACTAAGTATATGTTTAAACTGATCTTGGATAAAAATTGACTTGTTCTAAATGCAATTTATATTATATAGTATTTACATAAGTAGTTTAAACTAAGGTTCTTGTATATGCCACATATTTCCCATGTAAGCAGAAATCACAAGAAATATCGATAGAAATTGCAAGTTTCCGATAAATGTCAGAGATGAAGGACATAAGGTATTTGATGTGAAATGTTTTTTGTTTCTGGGTCTGAATTTTTTGTAGCCTGCAGTTATCCAACACAAATTTTCTCTTTCACTGCTACCAAATAAATGTATGTAACACAGACGTCCTACCAGTAACAGCTGGTAAAAAAATATTGGACAGGGATTGAGGGATCTCATAAGGTGTTTTTAAAAAAAAACAAACTCATTTTGTCTGAAATTTTATTTCTTTGAAAACCCACCCTCCCCTTTCATTGAATATAAAATCTTCTCCAGGTCTTAGATTGGCCAATGGAGCCTTTCTTTAAATTCCAGGCAAAGGGAAGTCAAAGGCCAGATTCTGCTCTGCTCTCAGTATGACTCAATTGATTTTCAATGGGGTTACTACCAATACAGATTTCAGAGTAGCAGCCGTGTTAGTCTGTATTCGCAAAAAAGAAAAGGAGGACTTGTGGCACCTTAGAGACTAACAAATTTATTTGAGCATAAGCTTTCGTGAGCTACAGCTCACCACAAGTACTCCTTTTCTTTGTTACCAATACAGATCAGTCTCAGGCGCAATAATTCATTTTAAAAAGTGTGTCACATTAAGGATAAAATTTACAAAGGGATTTAGATGCCCAAAGATGCAGACAGATGCCAAATGGAATTTACAAAAGCACATTCACAGGTTGGATACCTAGTCCCATTGAAATCCCATTGAAATCAGCTCCTCTGGAATGAACTTGACCCCTGTAAGCCTCATGCGCTGCCCTTGCCCCTCAATCTATTGCTCCTACTTCTATCTCCCCTAGAGGTGCCTGCTGTTTCCTCCTCCAGCTCCACCCCACAATGTGCTGCTGCCTCCCTCATCCCCCATCCCACATCTTACCCCAGGACTCAGCTCCCCACTTATCACAGGAGTCTTCAGAAGGGGGCACCAGAAATGACCTATCCTACTGCCTTCAGCCTCCGCCTACCCAGAGCAGCCCAGCTCTGGACCCACAGGCAGACGGCCCAGGAATTGTTTCACCCCCATGGAAAGATCTTCATCACGGTAAAACTCTTCTCATGGGGTGAAGTTTCCCCTGGGCCAGCAGGTCCAGAAGTAGAGCTAGACTGTGCTGGTTGAGTGGAGGCTGCGTCCCTGCACCTGAAGATGGGGTGGGAGGAGAAAAAGCTCCACAGGAGGAAACAGGGGTAGCAGCTTATCACTTATTGAGAGAGAACCAAGGGCATGGTGGGAAACTTGAAGGGCCCATGTGGGAGCCAATTACTTGAAGAATTGGGACACTGGGAGTTTTTTGCCCAGAGAAAGGAGAGATAAGAGCTAAAAGGCAGGAAAGTGAGGCTTCCACTTAATGCTGGGAAAACTCATCCTTCTCCTGGGTTCTACCTATGAAAGCTAGAGCCTATGGTCATATGTCCTTTCCCTCTTGTTGCCTGGGGGCTGGCCTGGTGTATGTGACAGCTGAATTGCCCTTGAGCATGATGGGATGTGTGTGCGTGCACGTGTGTGTATGGAGTAGAGGGATGTGTATGTAGAATGAATATAGTTTTGATGTTGCACTCCATATGTTTTATGGAAATATGTTTATAAGTGTGAATATGATGTAACTGGAATATGCTTTATGCAAAAGGTCTCTTGTAAGGTATCATTACAAAGCTTATAATCTACTAAGTGTGTTCATCCTATTTGTATGATTGTATCATTCTTGTAGCTGAAGCTAGAAATATGAAGTATTACTCTGAAGTCCTATTGTAACTATGCAAAGTGTGGGCCATTAATGGTGGCTTGGAATCTTGATGGCTCCCATTAACTAGGACAATTGGTGGTAAAAGGCTTTGTTTACTTGTAAGCCTTCCTGTATACCTGTGTGCCAGCCAGTGGGTAATGAGGTCTTACAGGACATGTGACCACGTCACCTGGTACTGGAATCCATCTTAAACCTGGTGCTTTTCCATTTAGAAGGAGGTTTGGGGACCCAGAGAGACAAAAGATTCCCACCTTCTGCCAAAGCTATAAAAGGGGGTGGAACAGAACAAAGGGAACTGCAGTCATGAGAAACAATTAGTTACCACCTGAGCTGGAACTAATAAGAACGGTACCAGGGGAAAGGATTGGGCCCAGACAAAGAAGGAGTCTAGTTTGTGACAGAAGCTTATTGGAACATCTCTGAGGGTGAAATTTACCTGTATTCGGTTTCTTAATGTATTAGGCTTAGACTTGCATGTTTTGTTTTACTTTGCTTGGTAACTTACTTTGTTCTGTCTGTTATTACTTAAAACCATTTAAATCCTACTTTTTATACTTAATAAAATCACTTTTGTTTATTAGTAAAGCCAAAGTAAGTGATTAATATCTGGGGGAGCAAAGAGCTGTGCATCTCTCTCTATCAGTGTTATAGAGGGTAGACAATTCCGTTTTACTCTGTATAAAGCTTATACAGGGTAAACTCATGATTTATTTGGGGTTTGGATTCCATTGGGAGCTGGGTGTCTGGGCGCTGGAGAGAGGTGACCTGTTGAGCAGTTTTTGGTTAAAGCCTGCAGCTTTGGGGGCGTGGTTTAGACCTGGGTCTGTGTTGCAGCAGACTAGTGTGTCTGGCTCAGGGTTCTGGAGTCCCAAGCCATCAGGGAACAGGGGCTCAGAGGTCATTTCAGCACATCAGGTGACAATCCCAAAGGGGTCTCTGTGACAAAACCCATCACAATAGTGTTTAATAAATGGGTGCATGGAATGAGTTGCTTTGTCTAGAAATATGTGTGAAATGAGTAAGCAGGGGTTGAATGAAAAGGGAAATGGAATGAGTGAGTGTAAAATGAATGAGTTGGGATGTAATGGAATGAATGTGTGGAGTGAGTATGAATAGGATAACAGGCAACAGTCCTTATCCAAATCAATGCACATCTGTGTGTGTGTGTGTGCGCGTGTGTAAATTAGAAGCATACCTGCCAGCAAACCAATACATTCTATCAGCAACTCTCAGACTCTGTCAGTCACTCATGCCACTTCTGTCAGAGTCATCAGATGCTTTTCAACATGGCTGCACTATCAGCACTGGTCTTTGTGCCAGTGGCACAATCAAGCCCAAAGTGAACTGGTAGCACATGATTTGCTGTGTATACACTGGATGGTGTTCTAATGACTGCAGAGAAGTGAGAATTAACTGCTTAATTTAACGAAGAGCCAATTATACAAAAAATCCACAGTATCATACTGAATAAGCAAGGAATTTGGCCCTGATTACACCACCTTTATATAAGGCCCTTGCATATCTAAACAGTGAGCAAGCCAGGTGTACCCCATTATATAACCTCCCCATTCCTCAAGATCACAAGGTAGCATCTTCTAAACGGTTTTGCCTTTTTTAGTAGTTTTGCAAACTCAATTAACTTAAGCCAAGAGAAGAGCCATGCCAGCAGGAGAACTACAATACGAGCTCTCTTACTGTAATACAACACAATGGTTTTCCTATAGAGTAGGTAAAAAAAAAAAGCATTACACTATCCTAGCCAGTACTTAGATCTAAATTTTCTACTGTGGCCTAGATCCACTCAACAAAGCATAAATAGAAAGACCATCACAGTTCCAATTACAACTCCCTGATATACTTCCTGGCTCCAACCCACCCCAAGTCCTGGCATACAGCTGGCAAGAGTCCCCAGTGGAGGAATGCAGTGCACTCCATTTGTGCCCTCCCCTGTGCCATAAACTAGGGCTAGAAGGAGGAAGTGGCATAGAGCCAGCTTTGCCAGCTCTACACTCCAGAAGAGGAGATGTGGACACTTTCTGCTCCCTTGGCACCACCTAAGGAATGCAAAAGGAGTAAAGTAGGGAAAAGACTCTTCCCCCTTAATCTTTAGCCTGATTAGACTGTAAGTCCTTCATGGCAGGGACTGCCTCCTGTTTATGACTGTACAGCAGCCAGCACAATCAGATCTCAGTCCTGACTGAACATTGGGTATTACTATAATATACTTATTTTAAAATAATAAAACATAATAATCAGGAACACAGACTAACTTCAATTTCTATATGGAGAGAGTTCTTGCATTTCATCCTCCCAACTACATACATAACATGTAGCTGAATTTCAATTATTTTAAATAAAACTGTTATTAAAGTATATTTTAAAGGGCCAACATCACATTTTGATCTCATAACTTCATAAACAGGCAGAGTGTAGAGAATAGGTCTTCCTGGAGACCACAACTTCCTTGGCTTGGACAAAAGATGACTCTGCCTTTTTCTTCTGACACTCAGGAATTTGTCAAAGCTCCAGTAGCTTTTACTACTCTATATCACTAAATACTTATTGAACTATGTCACAATCAAATTTACACCGCCAGATAACCATAAATTACTGCAAGCTAGGGACTGAATTCAGGTTTGCAAGCAAAAAACATGGTATATCATGAAAACTACAAAAGAATGGCAAATTTTAACAAAATGGCTGCCAGAACTTATGTAATTTCCACAAAGAATCAGGTACTGTATATTCACATTTATGAGCTATTTTGAGTTGCTCATATTTTCAACATATGCTAATAGGTTGTTTGTTTTTTAACATATACTAGTCAGTTTTCTCTTTTTGAAATGGATTCAAGCTATAGCATAAAATATGCAGAGGAACTGTATTAAGTCGGCAACTTTCCATCTTCTTCCTGCACTTTATCCTTTGTGTTGTATTTCACCTCTATAACAGTTTGACTTTCTGGTCTGAACTGCTTTCTTAAAGAATGACTATCTATAGCAGAAAAAATGAAATTGTTTAATTGCATTGCACTTTCCCAGAACTCTAATGCTCTGGGCCCAAGAAGTTATCTTGTATTGGTTCAATAATGCAAAACTGTGTTAACTCCCTCTCTGCAGGTTTTTCCTTCTCTACAAAGAAGCACAGCTCTTACCAACCAAGCATGACAAAAATCAAGACCTCACCCCACATGGTTTCTGACCTGACTATTAATGTTGAAGGTCAAACCACTACCCTTGAAGAACAGAACGGCTAAATTACTAGAGCCTTTTTCAAATATGAAAAACTCCCTTCAGGGGAGATGTAAGCCTTTCAGCCCTCAATTAACTCCTCCTAGTGATGCAACAGGACACTTAGCAGTATTTGAGCCCTAGCTTTATCAGCTGTTAATTACTTATTTGGTATGCTACAATAGATGATAAAGTTCCATGTGATATGATGTAGAAATATCATAGTTTTGGATTCTGATATTAAAATTCACAGGCGATATGGATGAAAATAAAGTGTGTTTTGTCTTTTTGTGTGGGCAAGCAGCTACTTAAGCAAATTTTGTTGGTGGCATTTATGGAGATCATTTGAATGAAAACTTCATCTTTAACATTAAAATAAACCTTTCAATAGGTTATATACATAATGTAGTTACTAATATTACATTGTTTCTATGATCCTCAAATGAGATGATTGGGGAAAGAGGGCGTAAGTGTGTGAGAGGGATTCTGACTTCTTAAATTTTGAATCCTGGGGATAGCTGAACTAAAATTAAAGAGGTGGAGAAATTTTACACAAACTAGAGAATGGTTTAGAAAAAAAAAATCAGTATTTGCCGTATCTCATTTTATCTGAAAATACTAGCATCTATTTGAAAACGTTACACGACCATAGCTATTAATATAGTCTTCTCTAAAACAAAACACTAAAGAGTTACTTTATAACAAATTTATATCTTTGTTTATTATCCAAAAATCTTTAATCAGAGTTCACTAAAACAACTGGATACCCATTTCAATCAAGTAACATCTATCATGGAACTTGGCCACCTGGCACTTTTGAAGATTTATCATTCATCATCAGTTACAGATGAAGTTCATTGCCTTGTTCACATGAACTGCATAGAGATCGACCTGGTGCCCCTTTCTAACAAAACCATTTCACAGTTACTGCATCTTACTCCAGCAAATATATAAATTGACTAGGATTTCTGACCAGGGGCATGGGACCCTAGAGGTATCAAACTTAGTTAACTAGAGAAGTATTTAAATGAACTTTATACAAACTATATGAACTATGAATAGATATTTTGCTTCCAAATGTGTTTTATTGCAGCTATGTAAAGTAGCTAGAAAAAAGAACATGTAATTTTATATATTCATTAAAAAGCTACCAGATACATTAAGCAACTCACAACTGAGCTTTGTAGCAGCCCAGACTTTTAGGCTATACAGAATACATTTTAAAAAAAGCAGTGACCACTATGACCTTGACCTTAGCTACACCATAGCCCCCAGCATTTAAAAAGCAACTGCAGGATTTATCAGCTAGGCCATACTCACCCACTCAAATCTAATTCTGACCGATGACCTGAAGAGAAACAGAAAGAGAGAGACAGAGAGGGAGAGAGAGGGAAAATGAAAAGAGAGAGAGAGAGAGAGAGACACTGAGGGAGACTGTAAATTACTAAAATTTGCAAGGACAAAAGGGTCACAGTGATGGAATTATAATTGCATTTGACAATTACCTAGGCATAGAAATACAGTTAATTAATGGTGGGTTTACCTTGATATACTGCTGAGACTTTCATTAATATCTCCCAAATTATTTCCTCATGGGTACTGGAAGAGATCTTAAACTTGGGTTTATAAGGGTTTTAATTGCTAACTTCTCTCCAAATCTAGATAGACTGTCAATCTTGTTAAATGGGGGTTGCTTTCTGAAAAGCTACATCATCACCATTTTTATTAGTCAGAGGATTGGTCAGGTTAACGATACTATTATTTTTGAGAAAATATTTTTGAAGACTGCTATAAAGAAGTGACTACTGGATTAAAAAGAAATAATTTCACTTTCAAGTTTTCCTGAAATGTATTCCACTCACTTCCAGATACTTTGCTAAAGAATCAGCTTCAACTCAGTGCATATGAATGATGTATCTACATTTTAAATCACTAGTTTATTTCATTTCATTTATCTCTTCCTGTTACTTGTCTCAAAACCAAACACCGCTGGGAAAATTCCTAATCCAATACCCACTGAAATGAACAGCAATCCTTCCATTCACTTCAGTGGGCACTGAATAAGGCAATGGAAGTGTAATTTGGTCAACTGTGGGAGGAAGCATCAGGCAAAAGTCAATTGTTCTTCCTATCTGCTGAGTTGCCTAGAGATGAACTGATGGATTTGTAATTGGCCCATGCCACACCCCTTTCAGAGGAGATATGGTGCCAACAGAGACAGGGAGTCCTTTACACTTCTTGGAGCAAAGATCCTCTTATATACTCACTCCCTCTCCAGTGGTGTTGGGTTTTGTGGTAGAACAACTATATTCGAGATCCTGGATAAAATGAGGTTGCCATTTCAACTGCACTTGATGGCATACTCAGGACTACAGCCAAGCACCACAAGGATTTTCCCCACACTGCAAACTGGTCTGACAGCTGAGTTTTTTCACCTTCACTGGAGTCAGCCATATACTAACTAGTGGGCTAGAGAGCCATATTTTGTTGATTACATTTCACCCCCCGCCCGCTCCCCCGTTATTTTGAGGTTCTTACATACTTTCTTTTACATCTGGTTGAAATTCCCATCCCACAGGAAATTCCAATATGGCAAAATACATTTTCATACTGAACTGCGATAGAAGGTCAAAAATGAAAAAAATTCACAAAATGATGAGTTACAAACAATTTCAATGTGGAAACGTTGAACTGTTTTGTTTTGTCATTTCTGAACAAAATGTTTCTGCATTCCCACACCGAAACATTTTGATACTTTTCAACAAACCAAAATGTTTAATTTGGGTTAACCTGAAACAAAACATTTTGATTTTTCTTCTGGAAAAAAGAATCCGTATATTGGTAAAAAATTATATTTCCAATTATTCAAGCTCAGGTATCCCCGCAAAACTGTCCAATGAAAACATCTCATTAAACAATGTAAATAATTGGCTCTAGACAGACTGGGACCCCGGAGGCCTGTGACTGTTAGGATTTAGCCTCAAACCAAAATGCCACAATCAAGACGTTTCCTTGGGGCTATGAAGAACTGAGCACTATTAAGGGCCTCTAATCTCTGCATGATCATAAAAGTTGTTCTTGTGGCCTGCCACTTGCTGCATTGAATGCCCAGTGGCTGCCACACTTGTGTTCGGGTTGGGATAATGTATAGCCTCAGCACTATAGCTGTATTATAAGGACTCCTACTCCATGACATTGCAAATGATAAACAGAAACTAGAGCAGATCAGGAATTTTCCATCAGTGGAGAAACTGCATTTTTCCCCTGAAAAAAATATTGGTGATGTGCAGGCAGGGTCTCTTCCCCCTGGTGGAAGGGAAGTTTGGGATGATGCCATTGATGGAGGTAATTCCCGCTCTGCACAGCACTAATTCATCCTCACCAGAGGTGACATACAAATATTTTGGAAACGCATTTCTTCTCCCTTATAGTGAACTAAATTGTGTCATAAAACACATTTCTAACAAGTAAACAAGATCCAGAAAAGGACATTTCTTGTTCCACTACGGGCCTGCACCCCAATTCCCAGTCTTCTGATTATACAAATTGTGCACTATGCTGTACTGCCAAAATATACAGAGAATATTTATCAGGAACAAAATACAAACTTTTAGAGCAAAGTACAGCTTAATATCAGTTTATTGCTTCAAGCCTTGGTTAGGATAAGCTTAAAATGGGAGGACAAATGAGAAAATTCCCCAGCTCCAAGCACGCACTCATGCACACACACATATCCACCATCTGCAACTACACCCCCTTCTGGTACACATAGTTTCTCACACATAACTGCCTGAAAAAAAAATCTTGAATATAGTGTTTGAAAATGTTCCAACCGCTAGCCTGCCAATATGATAAAAAGTTTTAACTGAGCTAGCACTAGGATATTTGTGAAATAGAAAAGCTTTTACATTACAGTATATATTGTCAAAGGTAGCACTAACATTTGCAGAAAATATTTCTATGTTTCACAGCATCCTTTTTTTGGTTCTTATATAATAACATGATTTATTTTGTTATGATTACAGAAATATATTTTATTATAAGCGAAGCTGATAGTGGCTGCCCAATTTGTCTCTTAAAAAAATAAAAACAAACATACTTTAGGTTGCCCAATTTGTCTCTTAAAAAAATAAAAACCACAAACAAAAATAACCTGTTTGCAGTTGCTTACAACTTTGCCAAATTTTAACCCTCAGGCTGAAATTTTCCATGCCAGATGTCTACCTTGGGCTGACTATTCTTAGAAACTCTGCAAAAATGGGTCAGATTAGGGAAAAAAACATGGTTTTGCTCATGTTAAAAAAAATTGTACAACTGTTCTATTGAGAAGCTCTAGTGTCTCCAGGCTCTGGAGCAGCAACTTGAACTTGGAGAGCAACAAAAATGATTAGGGGGCTGGAGCACATGACTTATGAGGAGAGGCTCAGGGGACTGGGATTGTTTAGTCTGAAGAAGAGAAGAGTGAAGGGGGATTTGATAGCTGCTTTCAACTACCTGAAAGGGGTTCCAAAGAGGATGGATCTAGACTGTTCTCAGTGGTAGCAGATGACAGAACGAGGAGTAATGGTCTCAAGTTGCAGTGCGGGTGGCTTAGATTGGATTTTAGGAAAAACTTTTTCACTAAGAGGGTGGTGAAGCACTGGAATGGGTTACCTAGGGAGGTGGTGGAATCTCCTTCTTTAGAGGTTTTTAAGGTCAGGCTTGACAAAGCCATAGCTGTGATAATTTAGTTGGGGATTGGTCCTGCTTTGACCAGGGGGTTGGACTAGATGACCTCCTGAGCTCCCTTCCAACCCTGATATTCTATGATTCTATGAACAATTGACCCCACAATTCCTGAGTTTCAACATTCCTCTCTTGTCAGCAATATTTGTGAAACCCATTGGCAACCTCTGTGTCTCATTCTCCTTCAGTGGCTGGTCTAAATAGAAGATAACAACTTACTGTTTCTATCAATCACTCTGTTAGCACAAGTCAGAGATCTGTGTCGTTTATATAAATATTCCATTTCTGATTATGACACCTGTAAGGTAGGATTGATTCTACATGATGAAATTTCTGTGGGGGTTTTTCAGTTTATTTTTAAAATTTAAAAAATATTTTACAATTTTTGGTGTATAATTATAAAATTATACACCAAAAACTATGTTGACAGAATGCTAAAGTTGCAAAGTCGAGTATTCAAAACTTAGGAATGCCAGAATTAAGGTTTGTTGTACTATCTTAATTCACAGCACTTGGGCATATGCATTACGATGCATTCTTTAATTACATGAACACACATTGTTTTTTCCATAGGACAGCATTCTGGAGATGAACCAGGGTTGTTTACGGAAGGAAGCTTTTGTCTGCCTCCCTCATGTGTTGCAGAAGTTCCAAGGTGTATAGTTAATGAGGCAGGGGACTTCAAGAGAAGAAAGGATGGTCTCATGGTTAAGGCACTTGAATGCTATTATGGCAAACTGGATGCAAGATTAATGGAGTTTGCTCTACAGCCTGAGCTAACAGCCAGCTGGTTTTTAGCTCATGTAGTAGAGGCTCATGCACTAAGCTCCCGAGGTCCCAGGTTTGATCCTGTCAGAAAAGGACTGGGGTCTGTTGGCATTATACAAGCACATGGCGGCTCTGTTAGTTCAAAAATCGGCATGGAATATAGCAGTGGGGTTGGAAGGAGAGTCTCTGAGAGCTGACTGAAATACCATTGGTGAATTTAAAAACACTTTCAAATCACTGAATAAGGCAGTGGTCCTGTGAAAATAGTAGTGTGTTATCATGCAATTAAAAACTAATATTATGTGTATGTAGAGGGGAACTGAATTAAGGTCGCACAGGCAGCCTTAATGATGGCATCGCCTCACTTTGAGTTCTTGAGTTTGCAACATTACTGTTCCTTTAACAATTTTTTTTCTGTGCAATTGTATGTTTATATTTTCCTGTACTTTGCCTTATGTACTTTTCTGGGTTTTTCCCTTAACTATTCAATGTTGTGTGCAAATAATACAATTATTTCCTTTATTAGTCATTGATTTTTTTTAATTCCTTAAATTACTCTATATGTAATTAAAAGTACAGAATACTAACACATCAATCAAAGATAAGGAACCACAAACAAATGAATCAAAGATAAAGAAAATCAATTCATAAAGCTAACAAATATTTCACTTAATATCAATGCATATTAAAATATTTCATGTGAAATATCTTTCATATTATGAACAAATCTTTTCTGACAGTGCATATTTTGTGGAAACAAAGTGAAATCAAGAATGCTGTCCACTGATCCACAGGTTATGCAACAGGATCCCTACGATTTCTATAATTCCTAAACAGACAGGTAACCTAATGTGGAAAATCTATATCTTGTATTAAAAAGTAATGATACTTGGATAAATTAATCTAAATATTGTGAACAAGTTATATAAAATATAAATTATAAGATAAAGTGTTCAAGTTTCTTGTTCCCAAAAGCCTGGATAATTCAATTACTTTCTTAATGCTACTATGGTTATTAACAAATCCGGTACTACCTGAAAAGTAAACTCTTTCCCTTTAGACAGGTTGGAAAAAAAAATTCCTCTGATAGCCAGAAGTTCATCATAAACACATGTTCTTTAAGGGTATGTATACATTGCAATTAAAAACCCTAGCTGGCCCATGCCAGCTGACTGAGGTTTGCAGAGCTTGGGCTGCAGGGCTGTTTAATTGCACTGTAAAGTTCTGAGGGGTGGAAGCCAGCTGCAGGTTTTTAATTGCAGTGTAGACGTACCCTTAATGGACTCAGATGGGTCCTGGACATCACTGAGTATTAACTAACTGACATAGAAAAGAATGGTCTCCATAGGAAAAAATGTAAATTGCTTTTATTACTGTAGTTCTGATCATACTGATATTTACCTCATTTCATAATCCCCCAGAAAGATACCAACTGCTCAGGAAACAATAAAAGTAATATAGATAGCTGAACCAACTTCCTTGTTAAAGTGGATCTTAAGTGGTGAAAATATTTTAAGTGCAGAAAATATTTTTTTTTACAATTAGAATGAAATTTGTTATTGATTTTCATATTTGTCTTAGAGCACATAGAGGTTTGGAAAATACCTTGTATATGCCATTGTAATGACTACCCCAATGTACTTTTTGAATCTTTAAGATCCACAATAAAAGAAAGCTGGGACTGGATTGCACAAAACAATTCAAGTACACAGAAGCAGTTCTGGAATTATGCATTTTGAAAAAGTATCTTATCAATTTAACAGACCTATGCAACTTTTGGTGTCATGGAAAAATAAAAATGACAAACATTTATTACAAATTTGATTAAAATATGAAACATTACCAGCGTTGACCTTAACTATACACCTCAAAGATTATAATGTATGGCTTCCATATTATTTTGTGTGGGTTTCTTCAGAGTGCACATGTGAACAGTGTTATTTCCTACATGTAATTTTTCTAAAAAGATAGTCTTCAAATTTAACTTAATTTTTTGTTCATAAAGCAGAAAAGTCACTTACTGTTTAGTGATTTGTAGAGCTAATGACTGTACTAACCGCAATATTCAAAAATACTCAAATACTGATAGAGGCAGCAGGGGTACATCCCCACATATCTTATAAAAACAGCCACTGGCACATAGTAAAGAGAGGCTGCAAGTGATGTAACTGCATAGGGATGCTAGTGAAGCTACCTGAATGCTGGGATAAGCCCCAAAGCTGGATATTCATCTTGTAGCTCAGTTTTATAATTCAGTGTGTATAATTAAGGTATGCATTTGCCATGGAAAATGCTAGCATATATCTTCCCACTCCTGCACCCCCTGACCAATGACATGCTCTCCCAAAATTATGGAGACAGAAGCTAACAGAGAGCTACTGCAGGATCAATGGGGGGTGGGAGGATGATGTCACTTTCTCTCACCAACTCATACCAGCCACTTTTGACCTCTATATGCATAGCTTGCTTTCCCTCCATGTTATCAGGAGGAAGCAGTGACATGAAGGTATACAATATGCTGCTTCTTCCTTGATAACTTGGAGCAAAATCAGAAGCTCTCTGATGCCATGATGAGTGAAAGTGATCAGCCAGCCATACTGTACACTAAATATCTGCAGCACCATTTTGTATAAAACTAAAAAGTACTTTGATAGAATGAATTAAGTGGCAGAAATGGATGAATGAGTCCATCTCAGACAGAGAGAGAAAAATGACAGATATTTCCAAATGAAATAAAGGGGAATGTGTCCTTCAGAGCTGCTGAAAGTAAAAAGAACTCAAGGTTTAACAAGAGAAATTACAACCAATGCAGGTAAGCAATTTGAAGAACCATCATCTGCTAAGATCAAGAATTAAGGATTCCAATGCCATTTCTATAGCTGAGAAATGAGATACTTCTTTTAACTTTGCCCTTCCTTCCACCAACTATCCAGTATTTCTCTAATGCTATGCATTGCTTTTTACAGTCAAAAGAACAGCAAAAAGAAAAGGAGGACTTGTGGCACCTTAGAGACTAACACATTTATTTGAGCATAAGCTTTCGTGAGCTACAGCTCACTTCATCGGATGCATTCCAAAAGAATAGCACTATCCCAAAATACATAAGCAGAAGAGACAGACTGTTGATTATCAGACATGCTACAGTTGAAGGGTGTTACACATGCAAGTTCACCTTGTAAAAGGGGGGAGGGAGAAATAATGGCAAAAATGAGTCACTAATGACCTCAGTGGAGTTAAACAAGAGATGAATTTGACCCACTGAGTTTGCAAAGATCTTGGGTTGAATCCTAGGCTAGTGGGCATAACTCCATTGACTTTCATGGAGCTACACCAATTTACACTAGTTAAGGATTTGTCCCTTTGTGTCTTCCTATCTAGGTTTTATAAAGGTTGCCCATCACAGTTCAAGATACTACCTCTGGTGGACACTAATACAGTTTTTAATTTATTAACAAAAGAGTCTTACACTCCATCATAGAAGAGCTGCAGCAATGGCTGTGTCCATATTTGGTCACCTGTAGGGCCAAATATAGGCCAAGGGGGGAAATCTATGTATATATAAATAAAATATGTATTTTTTGCACCTCAGGATATGTCTGCACAGCAGCTAGGAGGTGCAATTCCCAGCTTGGTTAGACATATGTGCACTAGGTCTGCTCAGAGCTAGCGCCTAAAAAATAGCAGCATGACTGCAGCATCATGGGCAGTGGATCAAGGGCATCATTAGGATGGAGCTATATTTGTGTGACTAGCCCAAGCTGCTGCCCCAGCAGCGGCAGCCACGCTATTACCTTTAGCACACTAGCTCAAGCAGAAGTATTTAATTCATCAGACTGAGCCTTAAAAATGATTGAATTGAAGATATTTAATTGTGATGTATATTTTAAACCCATGAATATCCATTGACAAAAGGCTAACAAGAGGCTGTCCATAAATTATGTAACACATTTTTTGGTGATTTTCAAGACCCACCTACCCCTCGTAACACTGAAACAAACATGCAAAATTAAGGACCTGCCCAGCTCCTAATTTATTAGGTAATTTATGGACAGCCTCCCAAAAGAATCTGAAAACTGGGCGGGGGGGAGGAGGGGGACTTCAGCTTGTTTTTCAAAAGAGCCTGATAGCACACCTGATGCCCTAGAAAATGGTGGGAGAGCCACAGTCATGCACAATGAAAGCTTCCATGTACAAATAGCAGGCCAAAGTCTCCTCTCAGTTATTTTCCTGTGTTTGGAGTTGACCTGATCTAATTGAGGAGAATCTGACCCAGAGGGCCATGTTCTAATCTTGTCTGAAGTAGTGTGAATTCAGAGTGTCTCCATGAAAGTGAAACAAATTACTGTACATTTACACCAACAAAATTGTATCAGGTACCTCTTGGAATTCCTTGGTTCACATCCTGGAATTGCTACAGGTTGGCAACTTTCCCAGTTACCAATTAATTCTAATATAAAAAGAACATAACAGTTTTGTTTTGTTTTACTGCAAATGATAATATACAAGTTTGACATAAAACTAGATTCCTAGTATGGATTTCATGTAACCTAAGAGGTAAAGAATTAGTCACGTAATTGACTGAACAGCCAAAAGAATAACGATTATTATTAATTGTCCCCATCAAATAGTCTACAGCTTCTTTCAAACACAGAATCATCTTCTGGCCAGTGGAAGCAGAACTCCCACTTAAATCAATGGGGTGATATGGGCCACACCTAGACCATAGGTAATATATGTTTCACTGTGCTCACCTAATTAACAAATATATTACTTGCAGCCCATAGTTAAAGTCTGCATTGTTTCCAAAGACATCTCTTTATTTCTGTTTGATGATACTGTATTCATCTTTTCACATAGGTATATATGAAGACCTAGACAATGCCTCTGTCTGCCTGACTGGCACTGACATATCTACATAGTTCTCAATCCAGGTCAGACCAATTTCAAGGATCAGTGCCATAACCTCCCATGTTCTACTGTTGTACAGATATAATTTATATTAACCAACTACAGTATATCCTAGGAGGAGTTCCCTAGGTATCCTAGGTACTATTTCAATTACAGACACAAAGTGAATCAGAAAAAAACTCAGAGCTACCCATCAGAATGACAAATAATGGCTGCCTTGCTAACTTCTAGCTACTCCTCTCAGTTTTAGTAGTAGACCCTGCTTCTTGACGCTAGCAACAAAATATATAAAAAGTGATTTAAAATAGTCTATAGTTTAAAAATCCTACCTCTTGCACCCTTTATGAATCCATAATATTTGTGGGCCATTGCATCATGGTCCATTTAATTGTGAAATAGGCAACATCTCCTTTAGGTACCAGGAAAGAAAGGCAAAATTATGTTCTGACTTTTTAGAGGGTCTCTGTAGTACTGTAACACTGCTTTGCTCACCAGGATGCTCAGAAGTCACCATCCTTTAGTATGATACAGCCTATTTCCACTGGTGTACCTGGCCTATTCAGTACCAGTCTCTGCCTCCTCTCCAATCTTCTTCACTCCATCTAGGGTACTTTGAGTTCTATGTGGTGGGTAAGAGGGAACAGTTCCTGGATCAGGAGTTCAGGGACTTGTGTTTATGTCTGGCTGCTGCACAGGGCTACAAAAAGGAGAGGGCCCTCTTTTGTGTCCCCATCCACACACAGCAGCTGAGTATGATCTGGTCCATACTACTTAATTTCCATAACCTAGGACAGAAATGACTGACATTCACTTGGGTCCTTATCCTGCAAACGCCACGGAGGAGAAATGCTTCTTTTTGCATAGAAGGCTTATACACTGTTTAAGTCCCATATTAGCCCTCAAAATAAGTCTTACATGGTGCAAATAAGTCTTACATGGTAGTCCTCTCCACTGGAATACATTTCATGCCGGGGGCATGGAGTGGCCATTAGCTTCAATAGGAGCTACACACACAGAGTGCTTGCAACAGAGAGCTCAGAGTATCATTTCTTAAAGAACAAGGTGAATTACTCACTACCTAATTAATTTGACCCATAAAGTTTGAAACACCTATGATCCATCAGCACGATTTCTACTTAAGTTTAAACGATCAGTAAAAAAGCAAGAACATTTCTGAAGGCTGCAAAAGTCACGGAACTTCATAAATTTGGGAACTAACTTCTTGCACCAAATTTCATTAAATGTGGGATGTAACAATAATAAATTAAAGCTTCACAATTTTCACCAGCATATTATCTTTGTTCATAGATATCCAAAATAAAGCACTAAAAATGTTACATTTAAAAACCTTCCCCTTGGTCCACCTTCTTGTGACTGGGTATTACAGAACACAGAGTTCTGCTCTGATATACCTTCTGCAGTCACTTCATTTTCATCGAGTATAAGTTCTATCAAAATTTAGCCCCTGGTATGGAATGAACAACCAATGCTTTGTGGTCTCTTTCATACAGGTATAATGGGTAGCGTTAGTGCTTTCAACTCTGACTTTTCTTCCTTGTATGAGTTTAAATTACACTCTTAAAATAGTTCTTCTGGTTTAATTTCCACTTTTAAAAGTATTTTTAAGTATTTCATTGATATGCTATAGGGTCTGATTTCAGAGTAGCAGCCGTGTTAGTCTGTATTCGCAAAAAGAAAAGGAGTACCCGTGGCACCTAAGAGACTAACAAATTTATTAGAGCATAAGCTTTCGTGAGCTACAGGTAATGCATCCGATGAAGTGAGCTGTAGCTCACGAAAGCTTATGCTCTAATAAATTTGTTAGTCTCTAAGGTGCCACGGGTACTCCTTTTCTTTTTATAGGGTCTGAGTTTCCCTTAGAATCCAATAGCATGTCAGTAGTCCCTTTCGAGTTTTAGCTGAGTTGTGAGCTTTAGGCCTAATTCATATTCATTGTATATGCTATAAGAGCTTCTGAGAAGCTATTGCAGAGTATCCTGCACATACTTATTAACAACAGCATAGATTGCATATTATGGATCTACAGTAACAAATACATACTAAAAATGTGTATGAAAAATAAATATTGTGAATGCATAGTAGCAGTTTTTAAGAACATCTTACTGTTTTATTTTTAATATCCAAAATGATTAACCCAGGATATAAAATAATCCCTTGTAAAACTCATTCTAAAAAGTATTGTAGCTTGATTCAAAGAGATTTACAGTGAACATCTAGAAAGTCTACTTTAATGTTGACATTCTTAAACATGAATTTGGCCAGTTTTACTTCTGAATATGCTTCAAATGCACACAGTAATTCTCTGGTTAAGATATTGTACACCATGTTTCAGCCGCAAAATATATTTGTTTGTTCTGGTTCCAAAATCTTAAAAAAACAAAAACAAAAACAAAAAACAAACAAACAAACAAGATTTCTATGGGAAATGTTCACAAATCTTTATCCTTCAGAGTTAAGGATTTGTAAACATTTCCTAGAATACCACCCTCCTAAATTCCAATTACATGCTTTCAAAGATGTCTTTTATTGCAGTGAGATGAAAGGGGGCAAAATTCTACCGTTTCCATACTCAGAATTATCACTGAACTTTGACAGGTGAACAAGGAATGCGGGATTAGAACAAAAGGGTGTTAAGATTTCTCTTAATAATTTTCTCCTTTAAAATGTCAGAATTTACCAACAACTAACACACAGTGGTAGATACCTATTTTTATTTCCCTATAGTTACAATAGGAAGTTAGTCTCAGATTCCACTGCAGGTAAATGTTGATTTTTCTACTGATGGCCACAGTGTAAGTCATTTGTAGTAAGAGGCATAAACTTTTAATCTCTTGCTCTCATCACCTTATTTACTCACATTTTTTAAAGTACAGTGTGTATGTAGCTTAAAACTTTAAAACTTGTTTTTTTAAATGCATCAGCAATAGTATTTTTATGAACAAAGTGCATAATCCTGTGCCAAGTAATTTCAGTCTTGGATTTAGTGTCACAGTGTGATATTTTTCAGGTAAGAGAGTGCCAACAGTACTTGATGTTCAGCGAGATCTCAAAATTTACAAACTATGAGGTGTAAACAGATTTGCCCAGTGCTGAATTCTGAATAAAAATAATTGAATAGTTGGAGCCTGCAATCTGATAGGCATTCCATAGCAAGAAATGGGAAGGAGTTGAAAAAAAATACCCAACATCTTCTATGCTTATATTACATAGAAGTGTGAGTGCACTTCAAATTCATTCTGATTTTAAAGGTATTACTGGTTTCAGAGCTATTGTTCATATTTAAAACGGAGAACATAACTAGATCCAGTAATATCTCTAGAACCAGAATGGAAGTAAATGCACCCATTGTACATATGCTTCTGGTTCTTTTTTTTTTTTTTAAAATAGTTTAATATGTAAACATATTATATTCATGGCTTGAGGAAGCAAAGTCAGTAGGAGGGCAGGAGTGACACAGTAGTGGACAGCATTTAAAAGCTAACCAAAAGAAGTGAGTCTTGAGAAGGGTGGCAAAGGAGGAGAATGAGGTTGCATGAAATACAGAATCAAGAAGGTATTCCAAGTGTGATGTACAGTGGAAGAAAAGGAGGGGACCAATACAAGCCAAGGATAATGTAAAGGAGTGACCAAACAGGCAGAGGGAGAATGATTTGAATACTACAAAACCTCAAAGGGAAGAGATGGCTTAGCAGCAGGGGGGAACTAATGCAATCTAACGTGTACCTTTTTGGAGGAAAACCCACAGAATTTGGCCTGTCAAGCACATATTTACAGAGCAGACTTAATGTACAAGTAAAAAAAGGGAATCTTATACATTATAGATATTAATCAAACACTACAGTTAAGAAAAAGTGCATAACCAAATAAAAATATGAATGGAGAAGTGTAGCATTTTCAAAACTTGAAAAGTTTCAAAAGTTGAAGTGACACCAGAGCACCTAAAAATTGCTTTTGAGAATACAACTCTTAAGCGCCATGTTCTTAAGTTACTGAGGTGCTTTTGAACATTTTATCCCACATCCTTTTTCATTGCAGTAGGATTAAAGCTGTAAATGTAAGCAACAGTTTTAATTCTTTTACTCACAGAACAGCATATAATAGCACGGTAGAAATTAAATACAGCACTACACACAATTTAACGGTCTCCTGAGGTCACTGTGGCTCTCCACCTCAAGAACAACATCTTTTCTGTTTCTTTTGAACAAAAAGGTGTTATTTGGAAGCATTTTTAAAACCTAGAAAAAATATTTTTGCACAATATGTCTTCAATACTGGAAAAAATCATACCGGTTTTGGAAAAAATGATGGTTTTCAACAGATTTTAAATGCTAATAACTTAATTTTAAGTTAAGCCAGCTTTTTTTTTTTTTTTTTTTAAGATTCAGTATATTAGAGGAAAAATAAGTACCATATGTCTTGGCAGTTCCTATCCTAATTACTCAACTGTATTAAATAGCTTACTAAAATCCATGTAGTATATAATTTATGCAGTCTGCTTTTTGCCAAGTACTTCATTGAATATTAGTATTTTTCACATTTAAACAGGGAACTTTGTCTAAAATAGGTACTTTTTCAGGATAGCCATTGACTTAGTTATATTAGTTTGTAGAGCAAAATATCTTTATAAATGTTGTGAATTAAGTTTTGTATAGTGAATTTTGTAACATTATATTTTCCTCTAGTATTAATATTCTGTATATCACGTCTTCTAAACTCATTATGTTCTCTTTTTTCACAAGATCTGTTCTCACTTGCAGAGATAAACGTATTGCAATTTTCAATAACATTAAAGCTTCTATTAATTGTAAGTCTCTCAACATTCAAATAAGTACATTTACTATCCTTATGAATCAGCAGTAACTCTACTAAATCCCTTGTGAATCCACAATTTAAGCTGAAATACTCAGTGTTAGTTTTCCCAACTACACAGTTGTGAGAGTTGCAATTAATTATCTTCCATTATTACTGATCATCAATTAACTCAAAAGGTTGCTAAGATTGTGAGTATGCTGAAGAAGGCAAAATGTAATGACATAATTTGAGATCAGTAGGACAGTAAATTTCTCTCTTGTTAATAATTAAAGTAGATAACTTATGTTTTTATTTATAGCTTCCAGAAATATCCGGCTCACTTCTCTGTACTGCAATATCAGCTAATCATCTGCTTGTCAGGATCTGACTCAAGCACTTGTATTTTATTATTGACATACTCTGTATCACATGAAGCCTTTAATTCTTGCTCATTTATAATACAAAAATTAAAGTTTCTAATTAATAAAGGTAATCTGTTACTATCTTTGCAGGGCCTCACTACAGAACAGGGTACATCTAACCAAACATCATAGATTAAAACAAAACTAATTAGCGAGGGCTGAACAACAAAAAACACATTACCTGTTTCAATTTCCCAAACATAAACTGAATCATCTTGGCATCCGACAATTAGCAGATTTTCAGCAAGGTGCCATTTTATCATCTTCACAGGAAACAAATGCTTCCTGGCATGTAAGAGACATACTCTCTCCTGAAGGTGTAGAAGTGCTACTGAATGATCACTGCATACACAGCACACAATCCTGTGCCCGTTTAGCTGCAAAAACATATCAATAAAAATAATCATAAAAATTTAATTACTATTTTTATTGTGGTAGCACCTATGAGCTCCAGTCCTGGACCAGGAGCCCATTGTGCTAGGCACTGTACAAACACAGAAAACAAAAACAAAACAAAAAACAGTCCCTGCCACAAAATATATTCATTTAGAAACTAGTGTTACATTTCAGCCTGCATCCCCAAAATTGTTTGAACAGATTAACTATAAATCTGATCTCCAAAGGAAAGGTACAATCCAATGCATGTGAATTGGATCCTCAAAAAAATTACATACATCAACAGGTGGGCTATTAAAGCAGCAACTATATAATCAAATATACTTAGTAATAGAGGTTTTCCCTGGAAATAAAAATGAAAAATTACTTTAACCCAAATCTCTGTTCATCTGACATAATTTTATGTGTCAGTTCTTATGACACAAAGAACAAAGGCAAAATATCGCCAGTGCAAAAACTGGGTATATTATAATTGCATTTTGCATTATGTGGATCTGTTCCTGTGAATAATGACAGGTTTCAGAGTAGCAGCCATGTTAGTCTGTATTCGCAAAAAGAAAAAGGACTTGTGGCACCTTAGAGACTAACGCATTTATTTGAGCATAAGCTTTCGTGAGCTACAGCTCAAATGCATCCGATGAAATGAGCTGTAGCTCACGAAAGCTTATGCTCAAATAAATTTGTTAATCTCTAAGGTGCCACAAGTACTCCTTTTCTTTCTGTTCCTGTGAAAGCTTTATTTCCACAAGTAATCCTTACTGATACAGGGTGGAATTCACCCTAGTGTAAAATTCACCCCTGTGCAAAGGACCAGAAAAATGCATAGGTGCCACGTAAATCCAACACAGCCCCTGAAAATAGGGCTTAAGAGATCATGTTACCACATTGTGCCACAGGAATGATTTTCACCTAGCAGTACAAACCTAGGGTTTGAGCATCTACACTCATTTGTAACCCCAAGGTTGTTGAACCTTGTATCCCAACCTGGGGCACCAATATCCACACTGCATTTGCAGGCCTGAGTCCAACCAACCAGCAGAAGGCCCTATGAACCAGTTAAGCCTTAAAACTCTGTGTACATGTAATTTCTACCCAATATCCTAGCATTTACTCCTGCGGCAAACCTAAACCACCACCACCTATCTGAAACACCACCTATTCTATCATGTCTACCCTGCTGTTTTTAATTAGCTAGCTCGAACAAAGCTAGCGCATATATGTCTACCCAAGCTGGAAATTACACCTCCAGCTGTAGTGTAGATGCACCATAAGTGGACCTTGTGTGGTAAATAGGTTATTGCGCAGGCCTTTTGAACTAAGGTGTATTTCACATTTAAGGGGTAAAATCCTTGCTCCACGGACTTCAGGGGCTTCTCATGTAAGTAAGGGTTTGCTGTATTGAACCCTGTACATTTCAAAAATGCACAAGAATATTAGAAATTAAATATTACTAGAGCTGATCTTTCATTCTGAAGTAAAAGACTGTTTCTAAAGCATCTAGTTAGACATGAGAACAACGCCAATAGAAATTTGCTAGGTATCAAAATAACCAAACACCACACATTTATACATAACTAAGTCTTATTGGCCTGATTCTCCTCTCACAGTTTTTACACCAGCGTAACTATTGATTTCAGTGGAAGCCACTTCAGATTTACACCAGCATATATAAGCGAGAAGAGAATCATGATCTATGTGCTCGCTGGAAATTACATTTATTCAGAATTAGTTCTCTCTAAAAATGCCACATTCAGAAAGGAAAGTCTTGATTCTACACTCCAGTTCACCAGGTTGATGAATTAATGGGAACTGCACTGATGTAACAGTGGCAAATCAGACCACAAAACAGGAAACCAACGTAGATCTCACACAAAACATAAAGTAAGTAGTTAGTAACTGGGAATTAAGTTACAAATAAAATAAAAGTATTACTATATCATTACGAATAAATTGTTACCTCACCCCGCCCGCTTAAAAAAACATCATTTACTCTGTCTTTACTTACTCTGTAGTTCTCTGGTGATAACAACAGGTTCATTACTGGACCAGCTTGCAGAGTGAATTGATGCAAAATTTCCTCCTTAAATATATCCCACCAGATTACACAAGAATCCTGGCCACCTGACACCAGCCAGCTTGGATCAAACCTGACTGATTTACTGTGTGGATAAAGTAAACAAGTAACACTGCTGCGGTGGCCCTTAAGAACTTTGGAAGGCAAAGTATCTGTAAGACAAAAATGTTAGATAAATGATTTCTGACCTTAACAAAAAATAAATAAATAAATAGATAGATAAAAGCTTTCAGATTTTTACTATATATGTGCTTGCAGACAGGAAATCTGTACGATGAAATGTATTTAAGAGCAGAGTCAGCGCTAGGCATAAACAGAGTAAGCAATTGCTTAGCACTCCAAGCAGCTCAAGGGGATCCCCATTTGCTTTTTTAGTATGTGTTGTAGGGGAGAGGGGGTCAAAAATATTCCTGCTTCGGACCCCCAATGGGTTAGCACCACCACTATTCAAGAGCTCACTCCTAAATGAGTAACAGTTTTAGGCCAATATAGCCCTTACTCAAGATCAAATTCTTTTCTCTATGCCACAAAAGGCACACAACAGGAGCACAGATCCACAGCTCCTGAGCTGCTGCCACTCTGCTATATTTTTCCTTTTGGGGAGGAGAGTCAGAGGGGACTTGAGAAATGACCAAAAGGAACACAGCCCAGGATCTGCAGGAGGGAACCAACTGGATCTGAAACGTTCTGCACCTCCCTCAACTACAGAAAGACTCTGGATATGTCTGCAATGAGGGTTAGAAGAACTTGAGTTAGCAGCCCCTGGGTTTGTTAACCTAGGGTTTGAGCATCTACACTCATTTGTAACCCCAAGGTTGTTGAACCTTGTATCCCAACCTGGGGCACCAACATCCACACTGCATTTGCAGGCCTGAGTCCAACCAGCCATATTCCAGACTTCCTTGCATAATGTGGTCACTCTAGTCCTTTGTTCATGGTGCAGTCTGGGAAAACTTGACCGTCCACCAAACTTGACTGTTCAGAGGAATCGTGGGGTACTTTCGGCAGAATCCTAGAGCATGAGTCCAGTGGAGCTGCATCTACACTGCAAAGCAATAGGGCTTTAAACCTGGCTCCTAGCTAGACTCAGGCTTGGACCCTCCACCCTGTGGGGTTCTGGAACCCTGGGTCTGAGTCCAGGGTTAGCACAATTTGTGTGCAGACAGAAAAGGGATTAGGCTTGAACTTGAGTTCAAACGCTGGGCTTACATTGCAGTGTAGACATACCATCTGTTTCTTTGCAATACATCACAGACAGCTCTTCCGTATATGAACAGAGCATTGGCTGTGCAGAGCTGGGCTCCAATGCAGGGTTGCAGAGGGGAGAAAAGTGGTTCGGTGCTGGTGGGGAAACATATTCTATCATTTTCCCTTTGGCATTCCCTGATCTTCACCCCAGGGCTTAGGGCCTTTCAACTGCTCAAGTGGAGGGGAGTGTGGGCTCCTCAGTCTTACTTGGGTAAAACTCTCAGTAAGAAGAATTAAGTAAAGACTACAAAAAGTCTCCACACATTTTAAAATACAAACAAAACTTAGAACCAGTAGTAGTCCTATTGGTCCTATTTTCTTATCAGGCCTGATTCTCCTCTCAGTTACAGCAGTATAATCAAGGGAGATACACCAGAATAAAGCCCGTGTAAATGAGAGGAGAATCAGGCCTGATAAGAACATTCATCACAGTAACCAATCCATGCTCAATTGTAAGTATTTGCACAATTGGGCTCCCACTTCTTTAATGGAAAAATGTGTCTGGAAAGAACCTTTAGGTGCATCAACATACAGGCCTCAAAATTAAAAAGTGACCTTACTGTATTAAAAAGAAAAAAAAAAAATCAAACCAAACCAAACCAAAACACACACCAAGTTTTAAACACCTTCTGAAACTGGAGCACAGGAAACATTTAAATTATTTCAAGATTGAAATAAAGATTCTTTTATATATGCTCTGAAATTCAGTATTAAAAAGATGTATTATAATCTAGTATTATTTTTAATTAGGCTTAAAATGACAATTCATACCAAAAGAAAGGTGGTATAAAATACCATTCAGAAGAAGCTAGTCAACCAGATCTTGCACTTCTGAGAATTAAAATCAGTTACATGGATTTGGAATATGCAAGTAATTTAAAGGCAGCATAACATGATTTATATTTGACTTACGGTGGCAATTTCTTCACCTGTATAATGAAACAGTGCAAACACACACTGTACAATACTAAAAAAATGATTCATGGCAACATATCCATGAATATGTTGAGAGAGCAGTATAAACATATATTTGTTCCACAAGAGAAACATCCTGAATAAAAAAAGGAAAGGGCTCAATTCAGCCCTCAGTTTCAAGGCTGCTGCTCTCAGCAACACCACCAGGACCAGGACTTGTGTAACGAAGGACAAAACTGAGCCCTCATGTCCTTTCTTCCTGCATCCCTTTTTATTTAGGGGAATATGAAAAGATGATTGATTGAAAATTAGATTAAGTAGAATTGCATTAAAAACTTACATTTCAGCAAAGAAATGTCTTCTAAAATTCTTGCTTTGGCAGCATGCAAAGCAAGTGTTATGAAAATTTCCCCATCTTCACACCCACACACCAGCTTATCAAGGTTGGGCACATATACGGATGAAGTGACTGCTGCACTTTCGGTCCCATCTTTAGATGCACAAAGATGATCAATAATGCCTTCCAACACAGCACAATGTTTGTCAAAATCGTCCTGCAGAGTCCAAGTTGCTGCTATTGGGATCTCTAGCAAAAAGGAATAGACAAGAATAATTCACATGAAATTTCCAGGGATTCAAAAATAGAGAACAAGTCAGAGAAGTGACTGATTGTAAAAAAATTAAAATAAATAAAAAGCACAATTGCCTCCATGACCACCTCCTCCCAAAGGGCCTGTCTTTCATCCTGTGGTTTGGAATAGTAATTGCAGTTTTTCCACACCAGTTGGATCACATGATCCCTCAGTGAGGCAACCTCCATGCACTGGCCTATGTAGGCCCTGCGTGACAGGCCTTTCCATGGCATTTTGGCCAGGGTGGACAGTCTGTTCAAGGTCTGTACCTATGTTTCTCCCCTCCAGACCTATGCATGGCTTTATTGGTGTGGAGAGCCTTGTGTTGGTTTTACAGATCAGAGATGAATTCTACCCTGAATGACTACAGAAGCTCCACTTGCCAGTTTTCATGAGAACTGAGGTAGCAACAATGTAATTAAAAATTGCACAAAATATATAAAATTGTCTAACCTTTTGGCGAACCATCAAGTGTCGACACTGGGACATCAGGAATATGCCACAAGGTGATTCTTCCAGATGCTTCTCCAGAAAAAAGAATCTTATAGAAAGGTTCCTTTCTTTCATTCATAAAGCCCGTAACAAAAGGAAAACTCTGTGACAAAAATAATAGCAACTAGTCAACATTTCCGTATGAAAAAACAGATTAAGACACTACAGACCCTAATTGCAAAATAAAACTATAATATCTGGAAATATATCCGTAGAAATAAAGGACTGAATCCTCAGCTGTGGCTGAGCTTTCCTCAGCCAGGGGCTACTCTAAAGCCAGGGGCTGCTCTAAGTTGCACTGGCTAGTATGGCCCTCTTAAAGGCCACTAGGAACCCTGGGACTGCCAGAGTGCAGCATTGCTCTACCCATGCTCTTGCCACAACCTATACATCAGGCCAGGAGTTAATTAGACAGGATGAAGCCAAACATCAAAATGACAGGTTTCAGAGTAGCAGCCATGTTAGTCTGTATTCGCAAAAAGAAAAGGAGTACTTGTGGCACCTTAGAGACTAACAAATTTATTAGAGCATAAGCTTTCGTGAGCTACAGCTCACTTCATCGGATGCATTTGGTGGAAAAAAAAATTTTTTCCACCAAATGCATCCGATGAAGTGAGCTGTAGCTCACGAAAGCTTATGCTCTAATAAATTTGTTAGTCTCTAAGGTGCCACAAGTACTCCTTTTCTTTTTCCAAACATCAAAGAATAAGAACAGATTATGGGTAGATTGTGAATACTTAAACAAAAATAATGCTTTCATTTGTTGGAAAAAATTATCCATATGCTGCTCTGCCATCACAGTGACCCAATTATTGCTAAGCCATATCTCTTGGCTACTTCTGTTCCTTGATGGTTTTCGACCTTTTGACATTCTTCAACAATTATCCTATCTGATTTTATATCACAAGTGTTTGAGGGGAAAAATAAACTAATGGCTATTGCCCTTCACATAAAAATTAAATCGGTCAGGTTTAGGAAAACTAAGCAGCAAAAGTGGTATCTAAAATCCTTTACCCAGCAACAAAAAGGAGGGACTAATAAAGCCTTCCCTAAACTTTAGAAACAGCTTCTTAGGCCTTAGGTGCCAATCCTACAAAGACTTACACATGTGCTTAACTTTACACACTGAGTACTGCCAGTAAAGTCTGCTCACACTGGAAAAAAGGTTAAACACATGCACAGGCCTTTGCAGGATCAGGATAGGAATCTCAGTATAATGTAATGTGTTCAAACACCTGATTACAAACAGTTTGTGGTGGATGCATTTTGTAATGAACTAAGAGAGTCCTTGGGTCCAAACAGTTATGCATGTGTAGTCCCATTGACTTCAGTAGGAGTATTCACACAAGTAACTTTTTGCAGGATTGAGCCCCTTGGGTGCAAGGAATTCTAAATATTCTACCTTGCCTTTTAAATTGTAATACAAATTTTGAATATTAACAAAAAAATCTCAACAAAGAGCCTTTTATAAAATACAAAGTATGTCATAAATTCACCATATTTGAAAGTCAAAATGAGAATCAAAGAATAAGCCTTATTTATTATACCAATACAACTAAACCCAGTTTGACTCAATGCCTTAAATGTCCAGTTTGCTGAGAGTCTGTCTGGTCATTACAAGCAAAACATGAAGCAACTTTTGAAGCTCATTGTACAACATTCTCATGTTACCTTATTTTCTTTCACATAAGTGGAGCAGAGTAAATGAGGATAAACAGTTTCTTTGAGCACTTTTCCATCAGCAGGATATATGCTTTTAGAATGTCCACTGCATAATTAAAAAGAAAATCAAATGATTTAGAAATTCGTCTTTTTAAAAGCAGAATTTGTGTCCAAGATTCTCAAGTTCAGCTAAAGTAATTACAAGTGATTTCTTTTTGAAACCACAGCACCAGCTGCCCAAGTTCTACATGGCTAATCTTATTCCTGTATCCCCTGCTGTGTCAAACAAAGACTGAGGGCTGTCAAACTCAGGGTACATCTTCTAGTGCCAAAGTGTTTTTGTTCTGGTTTTTCATCATTTGCGACATGCAGGGATTTTCAATAATAAACCTCCCAAAGTTCATCTTGTACCTGAACTTTTTGTGTTCATTTTCAATCTGAGCCCACCTGTTCAGCAGCTGGTAGATGTAACTGTGACCATCTTCCATCCAGATGATGAGTCTCTGAGCAGCTAGCAATTCACCACCAGCAAAGCACTGATCACTTTTGTTGAATTCAGTGCACAGCAAGGAAAAATCACAATAATCATAGATCTAAAGACAGAAAAATGATAGATAAACATAAATGAATGCTATAATGTGTTTCCCGTTGACAATTTCATTTTAATACAAACCCTGACTTTGAGCAAAGATTCAGAGAGTAAAGTATTTATGAGACTGTTTTTATGGTGTACATTCAGACTACCCTATTAAATTCAATGGGGTAAAACTACTGTTAAAACACAGTCGGATCAGAATCAGGCCACATGATTGTAGGAAGAAAAAACTGCCAATTAAAATAAAAACAACATTAAAGGCTTAAAGGTAAAGTTACAATCAGAGGGTTGGGAGGAGGCAGGGGATTTGCTTTGTTTGTAGTTACAAAATTCATCCTCTGTATAACTACATTGAGTTCAAAAGTGAATATAGCCCATTAGAACAAGACCTTCAAATTTCCTCTTGGGAGAACTTTTACATTCCTCTGTTAATATTATTTAAAATATTGACAGTTCTCCTGGCATGATCACACTACATGTTTAGCTTCTTTAACCCAACACTGTTAGATCCGCCCACAGTTCTGTCATCTGGGACACACATTTGTTCTTCACCACAGATTAATTTCACCACCAAAAACAAAGCACGCAAACCAACACCTTTCCAGGAGTGCATAGCAAAAGATGGCTATCCCACTCCCAGCTCCTCTGAAAACACACAGGCTGCTATTCCACAGGGCATCCTCTCCTGCAATTGCAGGAGAAAGTAATGGGGTGGACGCGGGGCAGCATGTGGTATGGTCTGCTTACTCTTTTAGTGGGACTTAGGAACATAAGTCACCTTTAAAAATGAGACTTGGGCACTGCAATACAGAGCAGAGCACAACATTAAATACCTTTTAAGAATCCAGGCATTTATCATCTCAGCTATGCAATTCAGATAACTGGTGAAGAAATGGAGCAAGCAGTTTCCTTTGATACCCCAAATAGCTAGTGAGCACTGTTTCATTTGATTTAAGGAGAAAAACCAACTACTTACATATAAAATCAATCATGTTCACTTTTCCAAAATTCTACTGAATTGCTAACGATGTTATCTAGGAAGCATTAAGTACTATGTGTAATGCTGTACCTTCCAACAATTTGCAAGCACGACTAAGAGGAGTCTTTCTGTGTATGTGCAAAATCTTATTGCTTGGCAGTTTGTACAGTCCAGAGACTTGGATTCTTGTTCATACACACTTTGCCTCTCCTACATATTAGAAAGAAAAGTAGTAGTATTAGACAAACAAGATATTCTGGATCTTCAGGCTATGAATTTCAGGAAAGAAACCAGCTATTAAAAACATTTTGTAAATACAGACTTTCAAAATGCCATGCAAACTGTAACTTTTGATTAAACAGTGAGTTGGGGGGAGGATTCATGGCCCCTGTAGAGATGATGGGCATTCTGTGGGGAAGAGCATAGGCAGCATTGATAGATCTGCCACTATGAGGATGCACTAGTCATTGCTCAATGTAAAGCCAACAAAGCCATAGCAGTCTATACGCTTGCAGTTTCAGATGCACAATGGCCGACAGGGGATTTCCTAGCATAGCAAACAATAGTACCAACACCTGGTTGTATGCTGAGTAAATGATCTTGACTTAAATTAATACTTTCCCACCACTTTTAGGGGTCACTATATTCCTAACCTTTTGGTTTTGAATGCATGAATAGCTTGCAAAAGAAAAAAATCCTACTTTTTGCCCTTTTCGATGTGAATATCAAAGGCTCACTATCGAGGCTGACAGGCCCAAAATAGTTCTGTTGGAATTATTTTTTATTAATTATTGATCACATCACAAAAAACTGACATTTTCTGCCTTGAAACAATCCCCCTCCCATCATCAGTCCTCCGCAAGAAGGTCTACAGCGGTCAGACAATCTCAGCTGTTAGGTTAAAAGCAAAACAGCCACTATCACAGGCAGGAATGTCATGGCATCCTCTTGCTCACCCTTGCAGCTCCAGGAGGGAATTACAATTGATGAGAATTGTGCTCTCTAGCTATTTGAAGGAGCTATATTCTCACTAACTCTGAACCCCTCCCATCTCAAAGGACAGAAAAGTAAAGGGTCAGCATAATACCCACTATGCTTGTGTTATGTCTGTTTGTGACTGGTGGCTGCACAGTCACTCAGCTTTAACAGCAACAATTTCAAGGCTGTAGTAGCACTAGTTATCTAGGACCGATACACTGAACGGAAATGTTAAACACAGACTTTTTATAACAATGAACAAGTTTTTAGAAGTGACATCAAACCTGACATCATCGCTTTAAGGTTCTGATCCTACCAATTAATATACATCTCCGATGAGGTACTAATGTAGCTAAGAGTACTCTGGAGAAAGGAGGTGCTGAAAATGTTGCTAATGTGGCTAAAAAAGCAACCTTCCTATTTTAAGAAAAGGATTATACAAATTTGTGTCCTTTATTAGTAATAGTACTAATTTTTTTTATATAACAATATAAGTATTGTGAATCTCATTGCCACAGGACGTTGTTGGGGCAAGAATTTAGCAAGATTCTAAAAGGAACTGGACATGGATATCAAGAATATTCAGAGCTATAATAAACAGCAACAAAAATGTTGGAAGGGATATTAAACCTCATGCTTCAGGATTTAAGTCAATCCCTATCTATTAGAGACCAAGATTTGAACTAGTATGGGAGCCACATCTGTCTACTGCAGGGTTCTGACATTTTCTTCTGAAGCATCTGTTTCTGACCACTGTACTAGACTAGATGGGCTTATGTCTGCTTCAGTCTGGCCATTTCTATGTTCCTGTTTGCTTACAAAAAGCAAGAAGTTGAATTCAGCCACATTTTAATGCTATTGATGTCAGTGGGGTTACACCATGGATTAATTTGGCCCAAATCATCAAAGTCCTTGGCCTAAGGTACTTGCCGATTAAGAAAAAGAAAAGTAGGATCCAGTTCCAGCACAAACAGGTGTCAGGGCAGCTTTGGTAAGAATATTAATATTCATAAACTGTACATAATAAGTAGACTTGAGGAGAGAGGGGACACTTGACACAGGGTGGGTGAAAGGCTGTTCCAAATGAAGATAACATGAAAGAATATGAAAAGTAGACAGTGGGAGAAGGAAACAAAAATAGTATATAGGAGATAGAAAGAAGGACCAAGACAGCATACAGGTAGAATTATGCAGAGCTTTGAACATAATGTGGAAGGAGGGAAAAAGGGATTTAGAGGAGGGAGTGACAAGAAAAGATTATGATCTTAGGATCAGTGTGGAAGAATAACAGGCAAGATGTAGGAAAGCCAGAAGATGATGCAGGAGTCAAGGCAAGAGATGTACAAAGACATGGACTTGTGTTTAGGGGAAATAGGAATTTTATTGAGAATGAAGAGATAGGGCTTAGTAAGAGCCTTAGCCTTAGCTTTTTCAACAAACATGCTTGCAAAAATAACTAATTCTGTTTAATAAACATTCACAAGACAGTATGTTCAGATTCAGTGTTTTTGTATCCTGACAATACTTCCATGTTCTATATGTTACATTCCTGTTTTAAGTTAAGACTTAACGTTTCATGCAAACTGACCTGTATACTGGTCACTGATGAGGATAAATCCCATACTTTAAGATCTCCAGTTACAGATACTGCTACTAGTGAATCTTCTATAAAAAGGTAATACAAAGCTGTTCAATATGAAACTAAATTCAAGTCCCTGTGACTTGAGCCGTATGAGAACACAAGTACCACTAATGCTATCTTAGTGCACACTGTGGAGCTCTGTTTTGGAAATACCAACTTTAGCCTTTTGGACCTGATGTTCCAGACTGTACACACAAAACAGAATGTCTAATTTGTATGTGCAGCCACTATATTGTTCAGGGAAACAGGGTCCTTGTATACAAAAATGCTCAACCGTGCACTTAACCATACATCTCATGTGCAAATAGGATATTTCATCAAGGTAACTGTGTGAGCAAAATAGGTGAATAATTGCACAAGCACTTTGTTAATGCAACTGCACATAAACACTTTTGAAAATCAGGCCCTGCACACATATAATCTCCCTAATTTCACACCCATATAATCATTTTCATAGGTAGCCTATTAATTGAGCTAATTATAAGCAAAGTGTAAGAAAATAATTCTTTCCAGCTCTCAGGTTTCTGCTTAAGAAGCAAAACACAGTAATTTAAGTCTGATTGACATTAAAATGTAAATGTATCTTGAAGTTTCGATACTGAAGTATTTTACATCCTGAACGCATTTGTGAAACATAAACAATATATTTAACTAACTATAATTAAAATATGGCATAGAAAGAACCTTTAGGCATTTGCTGCTCTATATAAAAACAAGACATGACTGGCCGGCTTACATGCTAATTTCTGCATGTCACTACTATATGTACCTTGAATCCTTGTGGAATGAACAATGCACATGCAACTGATCCAGTCAGAAGACTGAAAAGATATTAAAGTGTGAAGAACTGCCAAAGTCTTAGCATCAATAATGAGGACATCTTGATATTGTCCACAACACAGAAGCCAGCCATCTCCTGTCATTCGGAAGGAGCAATGGTAATACTGTCCAAATGGAATTAAGCAAGAAAAGGTTAACAGAGAGAGCTACACAAAGTTCACTTGCATATTATTTCTGGCTTTCATACACACTATTTTTTAAAATTTTAATTAACAAAAACAATATTTTAAACACATTAAAACTTATTTTTAAACTGCATCAGAATCATACTGGTGAGCCAAATAATACCTGTATATAACTCTGAACACCCAGAAAAAGAAGCTCCCTGCTTCATCTCATGACACTAACATTCTGAAACGTATGATGGTAAGATGAAATTAATGTAAATGAACGCTTATTGAGGAGGCCTCATGCAGACATCACATCTATACTAGCTATTAAATTCCTGGTGGAGTTAAAGGGTTTAATTTTACTCTATAAAACCCTAAGTGGGTTTGGGATTTGTTCAACTGAGAGACCTCATCTCTCCCCATCCACAAGACACTGCTGCCATTCTGATGGTGCTTTAACCTAAAACCCACCAGTTTGAAAAAGAAGAGGGCTGATGGTAGGTTATTTTCCAGGAGGGATTCTCAACTATGGAATTCACTTGTTTAAAAGGAAGCCAAATTTGTCAGTATTCAGCACATTTTTGGTTTTTTAAGTATCTGAGGGTGGGGTTGGCTATTGGGTGGTGGATGAGAAGTAGCTAATGTGGGCGTTATTTGGGCAAGTATTATTATGGTATGCATGCACATTTGGATTTTGTGCAATTTTTATTTGTAATTCTATGTGTAAATGTTGTAAAAATGCCTAGGGCCTGGGACTGTTGCTTCAAATAGAATCTAAATAAATAAAGTTGTCAAAATAAATTGAGTGATCCTGTACTAGCATGAAAATATACTGCTGAATTATACTTTTTTATTCATTGTTGCTTAGCTCTATATACTTTTATATAGAAACTTACTCCATTTTGTTATAGTTAACTAAATAATATCTGAAAATTATAAAGAGTTACATAAATAACAAAATGGAAAAAGATATACACAACTACACAGCACAAAGAATGCATATCTGGAAATGTTATCATAACTGGAAACGTTACTTTGGCTCCATAGAACCACAGCAACAAATGTTTTCAACCATTTGTAGCTACTGCTGTTCTTTAAAAAAGCAGCTTTTAACTGGCAGATTTGGACAGACAGTCCTCTAGGAAGAGAAGATCTCACATTTACTTAACCACAACTGATTAAAAGGCTTGTTGCTCCTTGTGTTCAAGTTTCATTTAAAATGGCAAATGTTCACTTTGCAGTGTCCTGACATCTGCCATTTTCTGCTGAGGCATACATGAATACAGAAGGAACCTACAAAACTAGATTTGTGAAATGTTAATTGGCAATCAAGCAACATTTTTCATGTGCTGATACCATCAAAATCTGTACATGTCTGCACCCATCTCAGAGTAACCTTGTGTAGGTAGTAATGCTCTCACAAATACTACCAGCAATCAGTAATTCTGGAGCAGTAATACAAGGTAGTACTCACTTTTGAAGGCTGTTCTTTTAAGAATGATGATTCCTGTCCTACCTCCTTCCCCCCTCCCCCAATTTTCCTCTTAGATACCCATTTTCTCTTTTTATCATCTTTTCAATGTCTCCACATACCTCCTAGTGATGGGTGCTAGTCTTTCCTGGAGATGAGTATGTTGTTTCTCCTGCCCTCCCAAGCTACCTGGCATTGAGAGCAAAGTATAAAGACTCTACCTTTGATCTCCTATAACAGCACAATGGACTGGTACTAAACCAACAGGCTAGTCCACATCTCTACCTCTTTTTAGTAGTTCTCTAGCTCCTTACATCTAATTGAGCCACACCCCGCAGCAGAACATATTGAACTCACTGTTACATTATTGCTGTTGTATATATATGGTAATACGAATTGTTGAGGAGTGATTTTCATTACAATATGGCATACAGGCCCCAAGTCTGCTGATAAAACTATACAAGTACATTTAATTGTTAATTGACAAGTTGAAGAAACAATGTCATTTAAAAACTAACATTGATATTTATGCTTCAGTCAACCAGGCAAACCAAAAAAGTTGCATGGAAACAGTATTACCTCTACAAGCTTTGAAATATTTAAATTTTCCTGGAGCTTGGGAATCTTATGAAAGCTCTAAAAAGTTCTCAGACTTTCAGCACTTGCAACCTAGACTTCCACACTCAAGAAAAACAGCATTTTAATTAACTTAGGGGCCCTCAGCAATTCTTTCATGAACACATCCAGAAATAAACCAGCAGCTCTCTGAATCAGAGACACTCCTAAATCATATACATACATACATATTTCACATACCCCTCACTGTCTAGCATCTAGGTACTTAGCAAGTACCTGGATATACTTCAAAGCGGAGACTTGAAATGGAATTGACTGAAGAAAGATTTAAAGCAATTTGACATCTAAAAATAAGGGTTCTACCACTGAGCTATGTCATGAATGAAAGTGCATTTTTGGAAAGAGAGCCTAGTATTTTCCTGGAGATTAGCAGCTAGGCAATCAAAACCCTCCAACTAATCTATCTAAGTTTAAAAGTAAGATCACTAGCAAACTGTCTTACAAAATGTTTGGCTATAGATTTGCATTTACCCATTTTCAAGACACACGACCTTAAACTAACATTTTCCATGTTGTCTTCATGAAGGCCAAAACAAAAACCACAAGAAATGGCCTTACTGTGCATCAATACCTGAAGCTCAAATGTCACAATCAATAAATATATGGCTATTACTTTCTAGAAACATTAGTGGCTGAAAAAGAAATGCTTCTATTTGTCTGAGAAATAGAGGTGAAATACAAAGAGTTAATTTTTTTAGTTCATTTCTCAGATGGAAAATGAAACAGGAATAAATAATAAATGGTAAAATGCTACATACACTGCAGCAAGTTTTTTGCTCTCTATTCTTTTTTCCTTATGAAGTATGTTACATTCATAAACAATTTTAAAACATATTTCCCCAAAATCCGAGATGTAATAAATAAAATAAAATAATAATAATAAATAATGTGCAACTCAAATTGTAAAGCACTGAAATATTCAATGAAAAATTGCTATACTTACACAGATTGCTGTATGCCTATAAGGAAGGTTTGCACTGTCAATGCACTGTCCACTAGTGACATTCCAAACACACATCTCCCTGTCAAAGATAACTTCATATTACTCTCTGTCATTTCCACTCAATTGGCTGGAATAATTTTATGCCACCAAGTTTTTCTTTAGTGCTGCACTTTTGTGGCTTTTTGTTACAGATTACTGGGTAAGAAAATGTTGTGGTCATTAGCAAGGGATGACATACAGTAACGGTTTCTTTTTGTTTTGGTAATTACACCCTGCTGCCTTGCAGCAAACCCTACTTTAAGGCCAGGTCTGGCCTACAACAAATTGTAGGTATACTGCCATTATGGCTCATCAATGTGTCACCATAACTATCATTCGCTGGAACTACATCCTCCTGAAAATGATTCATTTCACTGAACTTAAACTACACATTTTGAAGAGAATAATGCATCTTCTACAGCACCCGACTTTAGTTCTTGAGATAAGCTATCATTTTCTGTTAAGAATAAACAGTGCCACCATGAGGCTGTTTCTGAAGTCTATTTCATATATCTATTACATAATCAGTAATAAAAATCAAAGGTTAATATTTTGAAAACAAGCTTTCAAATATTTTTATATGTTAGCCAATGTACTTTACTTAAACCATATTCAAAATGCTTTGGAACTAATGTCTAGTAGTTGTACAATCAAGTTTACCTGGCAAGTGAAACCCTTATGAGGTATAAGAGTAGCAGCTGTGTTAGTCTGTATCCGCAAAAAGAACAGGAGTACTTGTGGCACCTTAGAGACTAACAAATTTATTTGAGCATAGTACGATTTTATATACACAGAGAACATGAAACAATGGGTTTTACCATGCACACTATAACGAGAGTGATCACTTAAGGTGAGCTATTACCAGAAGGAGAGCTGGGGGGTGGGAGGGAACCTTTTGTAGTGATAATCAAGGTGGGCCATTTCCAGCAGTTGACAAGAACATGTGAGGAACAGTAGGGGGGAAAAATAAATATGGGGAAATAGTTTTATTTTGTGTAATGACACATCCACTCCCAGTCTTTATTCAAGCCTAATTTAATGGTCCAGTTTGCAAATTAATTCCAATTCAGCAGTCTCTCGCTGGAGTCTGTTTTCGAAGGATTTTTGTTGAAGAATTGCCACTTTTAGGTCTGTAATCAAGTGACTAGAGAGACTGAAGTGTTCTCCGACTGTTTTTTGAATGTTATAATTCTTGATGTCTGATTTGTGTCCATTTATTCTTTTACATAGAGACTGTCCGGTTTGGCCAATGTACATGGCAGAGGAGCATTGCTGGCACATGATGGCATATATCACACTGGTAGATGCGCAGGTGAACGAGCCTCTGATAGTGTGGCTGATGTGATTAGGCCCTATGAAGGTGTCCCCTGAATAGATATGTGGACACGGTTGGAAACAGGCTTTGTTGCAAGGATAGGTTCCTGGGTTAGTGGTTTTGTTGTGTGGTATGTGGTTGCTTGTGAGTATTTCCTTCAGGCTGGGGGGCTGTCTGTAAGCAAGGACTGGCCTGTCTCCCAAGATCTGTGAGAGTGATGGGTCGTCCTTCAGGATAGGTTGTAGATCCTTGATGATGCGCTGGAGAGGTTTTAGTTGGGGGCTGAAGGTGATGGCTAGTGGCGTTCTGTTACTTTCTTTGTTGAGCCTGTCCTGTAGTAGGTGACTTCTGGGTACTCTTCTGGCTCCGTCAATCTGTTTCTTCACTTCAGCAGGTGGGTACTGTAGTTGTAAGAACGCTTGATAGAGATCTTGTAGGTGTTTGTCTCTGTCTGAGGGGTTGGAGCAAGTGTGGTTGTATCGTAGAGCTTGGCTGTAGACAATGGATCGTGTGGTGCAGTCTGGATGAAAGCTGGAGGCATGTAGGTAGGCATAGCAGTCAGTAGGTTTCCAGTAGAGGGTGGTGTTTATGTGACCATCGTTTATTTTTTTCTCTCCTGCTGGTAATAGCTCACCTTAACTGATCACTCTTGTTATAGTGGGCATGGTAACACCCATTGTTTCACTTTCTCTGTGTATATAAAAATCTTCCTATTGTATTTTCCACTGCATGCATCTGATGAAGTGGGCTGTAGCCCACAAAAGCTTATGCTCAAATAAATTTGTTCGTCTCTAAGGTGCCACAAGTACTCCTGTTCTTATGAGGTATGTAAAGTTGTCAGAACTTGGCAGCTATAGGCCAGTTCCACAAAGGTATTTAGGCTCTTAACTTCCATTGATTTGAATGAAAGTTAGACACTTCTATATCTTTGGGAATCTGGGCATACATGTTAAGAAAAAAAATCTACAGACTGAGTTAAATAAATGGTAACCATTATTCTTTCAGCAATTTAACCAAACATGTTATGCTATTCAGAAAATAATTGTTTCACAGTGTTGTCTGGAAGAGAATATATTAGGTTCACACTGGAAAAGTAAAATATCTTTATTAATATATCAAAAAAACAATTTAGAGATTTAAACTTAACTGACACTGTTAATTTCATGTAATTGGCTAATTCAAAATGATTATTCAGTGTTTATTTACCACTGTGTACACTATAAATAAAATCTGCACATGGTATGTTCCAGGAAGTTAGCTAAACAGAATGCTTTCTAATAATCATTGCCTGGGGGCCAAATTCTTCTCTCATTTACTCTGGTGTAAATGAGGGGTAACTCCACTGACTTCAGCATTGGATATCTACACTAATGTAATTGAGAGCAGAATTTCACCCACATTTCTATATTTTCTGCATGTTGCTTTGAAACAATAAGAGTTTGTTTTCTTCCTACGACTAGCTGGAGAACAACAAGTTATAAATATTGTATCATGATGCTTTTTTTCTCTGACCAATATTGTCCACATCAGTGGATACATGCAGGTGGAAATATAAATCTTAACGGAATAAATTCAACATTTCCACACAAAAAAAGACACTAAGAATTTCCCATTATGCATTTTTCTAAGGAATGTCAGTGACAGAAAAGAGGAAAGGCCCTGACATTTTTAAATGGAATCAGAGGGAAACTTGATCTTTCTCCATGCAATGTTCTTAACCACATTCAAAGAAGACAGAAATCTGAAAGTAGTAAAAGGACTGATCCACAGTTCAGAGTACATATAGTCTGACAAAGCTTGCACCTGCTGAAGACGAGGCATCCTATTTGTAATCATCCCAGCTTCATATTGCAACCTTCCAGAGCTCACTGGTGAACGTCTTGCTCTTATATGGTGCACCAAAGAAGTTGCCAGTGGTTTTGTGGAGTGAACATTTAAAGGGTTCTGAAGACCATTTGTCCTTATCTATATGTATCCCAGATACACAATACCATCCATCCAGTATTGATCTTTCATTGTTTCTTCAAATAACATATACATATGAGAAAGCTTTTAGTCTTTTTCTAAGTCAATTTTTATACATATATAGTATTTAAGCAACAGAATACTTTTCCCACTTAAAACTGTATAGATTAGGACCAGAAAAATGGAAGTTCAGAATTAGATGAAAGTTAGCCTCACTTTCAGTACAATGGCCAGGATCAACTTTGGGAGTGTAGGGGTGCCATAAATATAAAGGAAAGGGTAACCATCTTTCTGTATACAGTGCTATAAAATCCCTCCTGGCCAGAAGCAAAATCCTTTCACCTGTAAAGAGTTAAGAAGCTAAGGTAACCTAGCTGGCGCCTGATCCAAAATGGCCAATGAGAGGACAAGATTCTTTCAAATCTGGAGTTGGGGGGGGGGGGAAACAAAGGGTTTGGGCTGTCTGAGCAATGCTTTTGCCGGGAACTGATGAGGAGTGCAAGCCGTCCAACTCTTGTAAAGTTAGTAAGTAATCTAGCGAGAAAATGTGTTAGATGTTCTTTTGTTTAATGGCTTGTAAAATAAGATGTGCTGGAGGGAATGTGTATTCCCATTTTTGTGTCTTTTTGTAACTTAAGGTTTTGCCTAGAGATTCTAGGTTTTGAATCTGATTACCCTGTAAATCAGGTGGGTAATAATGAATGAGATAATGAAGTCATGGGATTAACTCAGGCCAGACCTCGGTTTATAAGAGAGGAAGGGATGGACTCCTGGAGTAGCCACTAAGGGAGCTTGTATGCGAGCTGATAACACTCTAGGTAGGAGGATTAGGCAGGACAGAAACCTGGAAACCTGTAGCTGGCTTGAGGAAGCAGCTGCAAGGAGCAAGACTGAATCCTGCAAGAAGAAAAGGACCTGAACCAACTTCAGGATGAAGAACTAGGGACTTCTGACTCAACAGGAGAGAAACATTGATCTGCGGTTGGGACTTTGAGGGTTCTTTATTCAGTGAGGACTTATACCTCAGACGGGGAATGTTTAAATTATTGTTGGACTGTGAGGGTGAGTTATTGATGAGCCCTGTGAGAGAAGGGAAATGGAGGCAGTTGTGACATTCTATACCTTGGGGAAAGAGTCTTGTAACCCCCATATTCCTCATGTACATTTAATTGTGATTTTGCATATAAAGCATCCCATGTGAGGCATCAGGGGAAAGGTTATGAACTGCTGAAACCCACTGTTCTACCTAAATATGTACATCTTTAGTGCATATAAAGTTATGAGAATTGTGTTGCATGTTTGTTACTAAAACATGCTGTAAGTTGGGGAATCAGCCAGATATTAGCTCCCCAGAGGCAACAGCAAGGAAAGAAACCAACACCCGGGCACGGTATCATCCAGCAAAGGAGCTTCAATTCAATAACTCATCTACATGAGGCCACACCGGGGGAATTGCTCAACCTTGCCTGGAGACTCAGCAATGCCCCCAGACATGCCTGGACTTGTGCTCCCCAAGCACATAGGACTGAAGGTATAAAACAGACACAGTGGCCCCGTGCTGGGCCTTTCTCCTTCACGCACCTACATTGCAAGCAAGAAGGACACTCTGAAGACTTCAACTGAGGGGACTGGCCCAGATTTGAAGGGTGAAATCTGTGTACTATGAACTGCAATATCCAGTAGAATAAGAAAAACTGCTTAATCTAGATGTTGCCCATTCTAATAGGTTTGAGAGTTGAAACTGTATGCTTATATTTTCTTTTGGTAATTAACTCTGACTTTTTGCCTATTACTTAATAATCTATCTTTTTTAGTCAATACATTTGTTTTACTGTTTATCTTTACCGGAGAGTTTGCCTGAAGTGTGTGCTAAATCTGCTCAGGTTTTGCAAAGGCTGGTGTATGGCCACTTTCCATTGATGAAGTGGTGAACCGAATAAATCTGCATTGCTAGTCTTGAGCAGTGCAAGATTGTATATTCCTGAGGTATAGTGCTGGGAGTTGGGTGGATTTGGCTGGTGCCTTTTCCTGTATGATTCATGAGTGGCTCTGGGAGCATTCGTGCAACCAAGCTGGGTGTATGGGGCTCCACATGCTATTGTGCTGAGTGATCATAGCACCTGGAGGGGTTTGCTGCTGGTCACTAGCAAGGCATTTTGAGAGACAGCCCAGGCTGGAGAGAGTTCAGGCGGGCACAGCAGTCCCACAGTCCCAGGCTGCACCCTGGGGAACCCATCACAGCGGGGTGCTGCAGAGCCATGAGTGGGTGCTTGAGAGATAGCCAACCCTGCTACAGGGCCTGGGCACATCAACCTCTCTCATAGCCTCATTCCCTTGAGAGTCAGTATTCATGATGCTAAAGAGTTTTCTGGTCCTGCCAATGCCTTCCCACAGCTCTGTGCTCCTGGTTGGCATAGGGCCCCTGACTACTCCTTCTCTTGGAAATGGGCTCCTGGCAACACATGGATTCTCTGGACCTGCCAGCCCACTCTGCATTCCAAGAGATGGGCTCCCCATCTCCATGTTGTGTGTGGGCCAAATGATAGTTCAGCATGGCAGAAGCAGAGACCCTCTTTGAAGAGGAATCCTATAGAATAACTTTACTGTACTAAGTGACTACTGCACCTTCCCATGTCATGGGGGAAAATGGATTGAAAGTCTGCTGCCAAATGCAAAATTTGTTCTTAAGCCTTGCCAGATGGTTTAAAATTCAAAAAGTAATTGAAAACTCATAGTTACCTACCCATTTTCAGTAGCACTAACCACATATGGTTGTTTCTCAAAGTCTCTTGCTTTCGCCAAGCATGTTACTGAAGCAGTATGACCAAAGAGAATTTCCTTAGATGAAATCTAGAAGAGCAATGCAGTTATTTCACTTAACTAAAACAGTACTTTTTTGTATAAAATCATCAAGTAATCCAAAGTTAAGAAACACCTTCATTATTAATTTTATTACTGACTGGTACACAGTATACACTGTATTCCTACTTAAGGCCAGATTTTGCCCAGCAGCTCCAAGGATGCACAAGCAGAGAAATATGTAAGCAGCACTTGCCTTTTGCACCCCTGCACACAGAAAGGCACAACTATAGTCCCTGTGATCACGGTGGTATAAAGACTGCCCATTTTGAGTGGCTTCTGGTGTGCAAGATGCTCCAAAAGAGTCAGAACAGGACAGCCCCAGCCCTGCCACCCAGTACACACCAGATAGCAGAAGTGGCTGAGTACACTAAGGATCTGATCCAGCAAAGCACTTAAGCAACAGGCTTCACTAAATCCAAAGGACCAATATTTTGGTGGACAAAAAAAAAAAAAAAAAGTATATTTTCAATTAAGTTAGCTTAACTTAATTGGAAAGCCCCATTAAGATTCCAGCAAATATGGTCTGAAGCCATGTTAGCCTAATATTATTGAAAAGCCTGTTGAGATGCTAATTAATTTGTTTGAGCTAACATAACTTTAAAAAAGGCATGCTCCTTGGTACACCTGCAAGCTGTGGGAGGAAATCTGCCTTAACTCCCACTGGCAAGGTGCAATTTCGCAACACCCCCAACCTGTGTCTGTTTGTAAATGGCATGCTTGAGCCCAAATGAAGAAGAAGCAAGAGCATGCTTGAGAACACAGCAGAATCAAAGCCATATGAATGATGAGTTACAGTAAATATGCATATTTTTGCTACAAAATTACATCACTGATGTATTTTACACTTCATCCCACATGGTCCATCTTTCCTCAAACAGTTCATTTGTTCACTTAGAGAATGTAAGTCTTTCCATTTCTCTTAATTTTTTTTGTTCCTATCAACCACATTTCTATAATGGGTATCTTCTCTGGAACTAGAGAACCACACTTTGCCACTGATTTTAAAAAAGAACTCTCCAGGACAGGACCCATCATAATTATACAGATTTACTAACTGTCATCATCTGCTGCACTGGATCTCAAATTGTGGTCCATGGCTCACTAATTGTCCACTCAATGAGGCCTGCAAAAAACTGGCTGCTCCTGTGAGATTTACATTTTATTTTCACATTTATTATGTTGGTTAATTCCTTTTGTCCAACAAAAAGACCCACACACATCATCTTTTACATTAATCGCAACTGAGTTACATATAGTCTATTAATAATAAAAAGATGAAACTCCAACACGTTATTTGACAGACAACACCACAGTGGTCACAAACCTTTAATTCTGATGAGAGATTCCAAAGACATATTTGCCCCTCTTGACTTCCTGTAACAACAGTCTTCTGGTCATCTGTAATCATTATGGCAGTGATGCTGTGAGAGGGTGCTTTTTTCCCCCACAGTGCCACAGCTGGCACTGAGGTCTTCATAGTGAACAAAACCTGAAAATAAAAACAGGGTAAAATAATTCCAAATAATTCAAAATATGAAAAATATAATCCCAAACATTTCAAAGGGGTGATCACATGTTACTGTTCAAGGAGCATATACTGAGATTGAGAGTCAGGTAACTGAACAATGTTTGGTTGCTGTTGCTATTACACTACTACTTTCTCATTATTGCTACCTAGTTATAAAAGATTAAGAATATTTTGGGAACAATATGGGTTTAAGACCACTGCAATGAATACGATTAATTTAATTTAGATTAATATGATGACACTTCCAAAAACGAAAAAACTACTCAAGTCATGGTTGTCCATGCAGCTTTCCCCATAACCACTCTCTGAGATTTTCTATACGGGGAGAGTTTGAGTTCCAAAACTGTGCTTTAACTCCCTTTGTTTGGGTTTGGTTTTTTTGCCTCGTGCTGGCTCAACTTGCTGGCCTAATTCTTTTCTTGTGTAGCTTCCATGGGTCAAAAATCTTGAGGAATAACTGCTCTCTCATATTCACGTAATGACTTTTTCACCATACTTTTTGCTGTTCAGGTTACTATGTTCTGAAAACTGTCTAATGCAAGTCTGGAGTGCTCCCATTAATGTCAACTGCAAAACTCCCTTTGTCTTCAAAATAAATAAGATAGAGATCTGAATATGGTTTGCTACATTGCCTAACTTGTCTAAAAAACATGGATCTTCAAATATTTCCCATTGTTATGATTCTTCTAGGTAGTAAATCTTGTACCCTACAAGTATGTCTTCTCCTGGTCATATCATCTAAAATGACTGTTGAAAGGGGAAACAGAGAAGTGTTTGAGTGCTGGATTTTGCACCTTTAAATGCAAGGTTTTTTGCACAGGAACACATACACACGTTTTAACATAAAGTTGATTATCTACCCTATCATTATTTGGTTGCTCATGCCAGAACCTTAAAAGGACAGTGTAAATTACAGTTTTAGAATCTGACTTCTAAAACTTTATTTTTAATTCTCTGTGAACTTATATAAAATATTTTCCTATCCATTTTGTCCTTATCCACTTAGCAATCACTGAAGTTTTACTTTTTCTTTCATTTCTTCTACAAAGTAAACATCATATCAGCTTAACTAGGAATATTCTTTTAACAGCAAAGCAAGCAGGAGGAGTTCAGTGTTTCTGTAGGTCCTATAAAAATGGGAGCTACTAATTTAACAAATTTTAGAATAGGTCAAATTTTGGATCTGAGGATTTAAGAGTGTCCCTACTATCTAAATTCAGTGGGATGTATTTAACACTTTGTGTTGTGCTTCCTTCTGATGATGTTTTACACTAGTTTGCACTCACTTTGCACAGTTATAGATTATACAGGCACAAGGAAGTAGAAAATCAGAACCAGTATTTTTACCAGGATATTTGATTTGATACTAAACGAGTCAAGAATAACAAAAGAGCGTCAAAACCAGCTAAAATTGTAACACAAGTCTCTAGAAAAGACTGGTAGAAACGGATTTATTTATACATTTTTTTTGTTGTGAACAGGCTGCTATGGATGAAGAACCATCCACTGTTTATTACCAAACTATTGCAGAAGACAAAATATTACAATTAGAAACGAGAGTAGGTTAAGTTTGAAATTTTATGAAAATATTTTGTACTTGTCTTTTTGTACTGTAGCCTCTCTAAGTATAAAAGATCCATAGAAGGCACAGAATTAATGTACTATTCTTTAGTAGTTATTTTTCCTCTGCTGGTCTAATGTCTTTTTCAGATCAAGTTCATCTGATTCACAAAACACACAGTTAAAGAAGACATTCCATTTTGCATAACAGTTATCCTGTTAGAATGTGTTGCTTTTGTGAGTTTTTTAGAAATACTATGTACACATACACACTTTGTCTGACAGTATTTAGCTTTATCAAAGTTATTTTGTTATGAGGATGCACCTAAAGCAAAATTTCTTATATTTTATCAACAGATTTTTTATCAGAGTATACCTTTTAAAAGGTATAATCTGTTTCCACAAAGTCAAATACTGCCAGAGGCATATCTGGGCTACATGTAGCTTATCAGCAGCACGTGTTAAATTCCACCAGCTCTGTCCACTCAAGCATGTCTGATTCTTGGTATTAACCCATAACCCGACTCTCAATCAAGCTTCTTTGCAATGCTAGGAAGTGACTCAGTTTGGATCCATAATAAATATATTAAACTTTGACCAAAAATGTATAAAGAATCAGAAAGAAACAAAATCTTAGTTGTTTGGGGAAGTGACAGGTAGGAACTGTAATATATACCTTAATATTGCAACAATGCACTGGCAAAACCCTGAAGTTCAGATATTCAGTGAAGAAATTCAAAATACTCATGTACCAACACTATGTTAGCAGATGCAGTTAAGAACAAATTAAAAATATAGAAACTATGATTAAAAGGCTATACACGTTTTCTATCATTAAAGACATTTGGACCTGATTCTTAGTTATATTAGGGCCCTTTTCTGCCACTCTTGCAGCATAAGAGGACTTACTGGGCATGGAAATGGCCCTCTGAGAATATTGCTGGAACATGGAGCCTCCTCAGCTAGTGCAGAGATAGCAAAGGGGCCATGCACCAATCTGTCTTCCAGAACTAAGGCAGATGGCAGGAACAGGTGAAGGTGTGTAGGGAAGCAGGCCAAAGCCCACTGCATTTAAGCTATTCAGTTTCTCCTAGGCCTCGATGGGATCAATGAGAAGCAGAGTACACATCAGAGTAGCCCTGAGGCCAGCAAGTATGTGAACGAGCCTGGAAATTCTGAAATGAGCCTTATGGGATGGCTGACAAATGCTACCTCCTAGGCCAGGACCAGACTCATAGACTTTAAGGTCAGAAGGGACCATCATGATCACCTAGTCTGACCTCCTACACAGGCTTCCAGATGCAAAGGTGACTTACAGACACCTTTACACTCCTGCCCCAAGCACAGGAACAGACTACCTGAGAATTAGATGCCATTATATAATTCTCAAAGATAAGAATCTTAACTCTCCAAAGCTCTCTTGATGAGAAGTCTATGGGTGTCAAGAAAAAAATTGACTCCTGTCATTCCCTGAGGAGAACCATTTCCCTCCCCCATCCTGCTCCCTGTCCACAGCCTAATAAACTCCTTCCTTTGTCCTCCCAATGGACCATCATGATTACGCTGCCCAGAAGTCTCCTCTCAAATGGCCATCTCACCATCTTACACCAAGCTACAAGTCAGAGCTTCCCCTCCTCTGGCTTGCCTAGTGACCATGTCTTGCCTCCTTTGATCATTCTAGGGAGGCCTTAGCAACAGTGTGTTCTACAGAAATGCAACACAGAACATTATTAACCTGGAAAAACTGTGTCATGAGTAAAGTACAGATCATATAATTTAGAGGATTTCAGCAATTTTACTTTTGCAATTCTGGATCATTTGCACAGAATTTAAACTGTAATTAAAAACCGAAGGCTCCCCTTATGCAGGCAGAATAAGACCACTGGAAGCTAAGGTAGGGGCTCTGAGGAACCAGAGAGCAGGTGAGTCACACTGTCCTGGTATGGATGTCAAATAGAAATCAATTCACGATTCCTTCTCCTGATTGATTTTTCTTTATGGATGGGGAATACCAGCAAAGGAGAGGTGGGAATGACCAGGAAGTCTGAGCAGAGAGGAGAGGGCTGAGTCACACCATGTAGAGGTAGTTCCCACATGGGACTGGAGCTTGCTTTCTCTGTAGAACCCCAAGATCCATAAGGTAAGCCAACCATAGCCCACCTCTTCCCCTACCCCTTCAATCCCTGCCCTAAGGAAAACATTTGTCAACAACAGACTTGCTGGGCAAGTCACACATGTGTGTACTTCAGTTTTCCATTTCTAAAATTAGAACAACAACACTCCCTTGGCTCAAAGAAGCAGTCTGAGGATAAATTTATTAGTGTCCATGAGATGTTCAAATACTAAGGAGAAAACCTAGAAACATGCAGAGAGATATGAAATTTAAAAACTAAGTTTATACCCTGCTGAAGTCAATAACAACTCCCCCTAGTTAACCTTTGTATTGAGTTTCCTATTGGAATCCTTCAAAGAGCAGTATATCATTTATTGATGAAGAATAAATGATCCTCCTAATTGTGAACGTAGACATCAGAGCTCACCGTTTCTCATATGTATCATCCTCTGAATGATGAATCTCCCTCTCCAGGAGTTGCTGCCTCAACAAGTTGGTGCAATGAAAAATTCATTCTGACAGATGTCTCATTCCAGAAGTTACAGGCCATCATACAACATGTGACTAAAAGTTCCTCAAGTAGAATTTATATAGCGTATAAAAAACTTCAAAGACAACTCTGCAGGTAGTACAGTGAATCTACCATCTACCAGAAAAAAAAATCTTTGCAGGTTTACGTTTCTAATTATTGTATCTTTGCTAGAACTTCATATTCTTGGATTACACATATACTTTATTTGTTGTTAAAATATGTTAAGAAAGACATTCATATTAATAAATGCCACAGCTTTCAGAAACTAATTAATTGCAGCCAGCAAATACATTTCATCACCACAGGTGCAAAAACAAATGCATACTACAGATGTGTGGTCAACAACAATAAAAAAAATTGAGATGTGAAAGACTTACTGCTTTTATTAGGTCAACAATCGAACTATTTGAGGAAAGATGGGATAAGTGGGTTGAACTGATTAAAAACAACAGCATGTGGCTTCTTCTTAGGCTTGCAAAATTCTACTTACCCAGCGAGACTAATATATTTTTGATAGGTGAGTAAAATATCATTAGTTTTTTTCATGAGCTTCCTCATCATGGTAAAATGTAAGGTAGTAAATTTTAAGCACAGGCTGGTAAATTTTCATGACAGTTTTGTAAGGCTGCTGTAACCAAGAACCTATTTTATTTCCATGTTTCTGTTCTGTTCCTTGGCTTTGTTTTCCTGACACCTCTGTTTTACTGCTTATGTTAAAAAAAAATAATGGTCCTGTCAACAATTTTGTTTATCTTTAATAAATAAAATTAGTTACTTTCAATAAAGGTATCTTTTGACCTGCAGTCTACAGTCCCAGTGTGAAGTACTCAAACAACTCCCACAAGCTCCTTACACATTATAACAGTAACACACATCATCCTTAAGGAAATAAGTGTTGGTGGTAATTAACAGAATTTTCAAAGAATATAATATAATCATTTCCAGAGCTTTAAAATTCCATTCATTTGCTGTCTGCAGCAAGTAAGAAATTCTCTGCGAGAGGCATTAAAAAAAAAAAATCTTGCCTTGACCATTACATAACTTGCCAAATGTAAACCAGTTGTAGAATATAGTGCTGTCTTTCTAAGTCTCCAGACACATAGCTCCAATTCTGCAGCTGTGGCTGCTAATAATTTTGCGGTTCATCTCAGTTGTCATTCCGAACCCTGTTTGCAGTCATGAAACTTAGAAGCATAGGTTAACTGCACTCTGCTACTGCTCGGGGAGTGGGTGGGTGCATGGACCTGTATGCAGGTGGGAGCAATGGAGGGGATAAATTAGAAAAAAAGAAATATGGTATTGAGAGATATTTGATGGAGAAGTGGAAATAGAATAGAGATACAGAAGTTATAGGGAAGGAGGTAGGAAACGCAATGTTGAAAAAGAGAAAGAAATAAAGGGGTGAGCAAGAGAAGGACAAAAGGACATGACAAAATAGGAAAAGAGAACCATGATAATAAAGAAAAAATGTTGTTTAAAGACAGAAAAAGACAAAAATTATAACAAAAGCAAGAGATGTATTAAATTATATTTTTAAAGTTATTAAATAGGAAGTTGATTGACAATATATTGCCAAATATGGGCAATGTTTGTAATACTGTAAACATTTAAGCTAGGGATGCATCTGTCAGAAAAATAGAGGAGCAAGACGAGAGTGTTTTAGGCAATCACAGGATGGCTCTCAGCCATCGATGTTATGTGATCATGAAAAAAGGCAAATGTGATCCTTAGATATATCTGGTGATGCATTTCCGGTAAAGATAGGGAACTATTAATGCCAGTGTATGAAATGCTGATTAAAATCCTCATGGAATACTGTGTACAATTCTAGTTACTCATGTTCAAGAAAGATGAATTCAAATTAGATCTGGTACAAAGAAGGGCTAGCAGGATGATCAAGGGAACGGAGATCCTTTCTTACGAGAGGAGACTAGAATAGGCTGAGAGGGGATATAATTGCTCTCTGTACATATATAATGACTGGAAGACACCTGGGAAGGAGAAGAACTATTTAAGCTAAAGGACAATGTTGGTACAAAAACAAATGGGTATAAACTGGACATGACTTAATTCGGGTTAAAAACTAGAAAATTTCTAACCATCAGAGGAGGGAGGTTCTGTAACAGCCTCCCTATAGAAGTAGCTGGGGCAAACAGCCTAGCTAGCTTTGTAATAGAGTTTGATAAGTTCATGAATGGAATTATATGAGAGGTTTGTCTGCATTAGTAGGGGCCTGGACTTAATGACCCAGCGGTCTCTTCCAGTCCTATGTTATTAAATACAATATACAGTGGAGAGTGCACAAACGAATGGTTCCTTTAAATTGAGGGGACGTGACCTAAGGGTGTATGGAGGCATAAGTATGTTTTCCTTGTTTAGTAAACTCTAGTCATCAGGGTAGAGTGTGTTGGGTTAATTATTCCCACCCTGAACATATCGACCCCACATACTCACTCTTAATTGTCCTATATATTCCTGCCAGGACCTTAAGGATCTCACATATATTATTCAGTTCTGCTTCAAAAGGCCTCCTCCCTTCATATTCCTCCTTCAGGCCTAGCATCCTTCAGGCTGCCCCTATACCTCCATCTTAAAACTTAATGGGACTCCTCTTGGGATCTGTCAATGCTACTCCTTAATCGGCCAGAGGAGTCACTGTTGAGTGACATACAGCTCTCCCCTGGGATATGAATGTACTGCCTCTGCAGTCCAAAGGAGCAAGAGATTGGGACCCGGAATCAATACAACCCATTTTAACTAGCAAGAACCACCTAGTAATACCTTGTTTGTATTTCTTGAACGAGTGACACAAGAAACACTTATTTCATTCCACACAGTAATTCACCACAATCAGAAGGAGCACAGTAAGGGCAACACCATCTCCCAGCTGCTGATTACATCAAAGGTTTGCAGCACAAATTCAATTTTATAATGTTAATCTCAGCCTGCCACTCAGAAATTTTCTCTGAGGGATATGATTTTTCTGTGGATTTCATTTTAAGAATGATTTCCTTCTTCTACAATCAATAAAGATATGTTTTCATCAAAAGACTCTATCTTGGTAGAATTCAATTGGCCATTTCAAACCCTTTTGGTGACACAATATTAATTAAAATAGTTTATGTTGCACCTAAATTGGAAAATGGGGCAGTGAAAACAGGAGCTACTCAGAATACATGTACTTAACACACTACCATGGTGTACAGTAGAATAATCTTCACCTCCTTGAGGTGGTCATGTTATTTTATAAACTATAATCATTTTAAACGTACTGAAAAAAAGAAAATGCAAAATCACAGTGTGTGTGAGACACAGTATAAATTCTGACCATCTTATCCCCAGACAATGAAGGCTTCACAGAAATTATTATCCTCTTAGCTAAACATTTACACAGCCATCGAACATATTTTTTGTAAGCCAATAAAAGAGACTTGCTGATTTTAATGAGAGTTCTCAGGGATTCCGTATTTATTTAACTTTGTAAAGTTATTTGAATAAGAAATAAATTATTTATGTGGTTATGGAACCACAAACATAAATTATTTTCTATTCAGTCATTTACTATCTCCATCATTGTTGCATTTGAATGCTTTTTAACATCTACAGCAACAGCATGATGTAACTACAGAAATGAAATATCCTTTTGTAGTAAAGTAGTGTAAGTTTTCACAAGGGTATGAACTGTTGGTAATTCTTAAATGAGAAGTGTCATGGAAGCCTTCTTGTATGGGACTCCATACAAGTTATTTATGTGCTGAAACAGCTTGCTCAAAAACCTTAATCAGGCTTTGCAAAATTCATTCAACAGTGTCAATAGGAAATCTTCTCTGATGAGCCAGGCCCATCACTTCCTGCAGAATGAAAACTTTTATTCTTTAAGAAGGCCCACTCACATTGACTACAACTGGATCAGGATTTCATACTAATTTTATACCCATTGTAAAGATAACTTTCTGAATGTTAACTATTCCTAATGTGAACAGTGCTGTCTGCTGAGTCTGCAGACAGGCAGCTCCACTGAACCTGCTGCTTATTATATCTATTGTGTGGGCAGACCCTTGCACCCGTGCAAAGCCCCATTGACTTCACTTTGGACTATGCATGGAAAAAAGGTTCTGCCAATATGGAGATGACTGCAGGATCAGCACCACTGTTTGTAAAGTGCTGTGGAAAGACAAAGACTATTGAAGTGCTAAGTACTAGTGTTATTACCCAAGCCATGTCAGCCCAAGGACTGAAGCAGAATCATGTTTAATTTACGTTAACTTTGGTAGAATTTCATTTTTATGAGGAATCCTGGGATTCTAAAATGCACTAACCTGCAAAACATGTCTGCAATTACGTTGTTTTAAAGTGAAAAAAAAAATTCTTAGAATCCATCTAGAAGTCAAGAAGAAGTGGAGAATCTGAGAAAATAAAACTCCACGAAGTCTCATTAACAAATTGACAAGCAGTGCACAGCCAACTATGTTTTAAGGTAGTCAGAGTTTGTCTCCCTGAGGTGACCTTGAACTCATTTAGCATAAAAACCTGCTGATCAAATAGGTGATGTTTTGGGTTCTGCTACACAATACCCAGTAATGTTGAAACAATAAACAAAACTGGAATCAGTTTCAGAAAGGAAACAAAACAAATAAGCATTTTCCATACCTATTCTATGGCCTCTAATTAGTGGTATAATCACCTCTACTTAGTAACGTAATTAACTGTATCTTACTGAAGCTTTGCAACCCCAAAATTCTCCTTATATTTTAACTTTGCTATTCATCCACTTTTGTGTATTAAATAGATGACTTCCCTGCAATGTTCTTTGTTATATGGCATACTACTGTTTAGTGTAAACATTTCCCAGTGAGTTATTATACATACTTTGGAACCTGCTTATAAGTAGCTCAGATACAAAGAAACTCTGTTTAGAGTGAGGTAGAAAGAAAGTTCAAAATTGATTCAATGCACTGAATGTGCAGATTGCGCTACAGGTTACAGTGAGCACCTGCTTATAGCGAAGGTGTTGTCTCAAGGGAAAAAAAACTTCACTAGAAAGGCCTACTAGTGTAATTGAATATGGTCATATTAACTACCAAACTTGTCGCACAGAAGTAATACCCAAATGCATTCGATGAAGTGAGCTGTAGCTCACGAAAGCTTATGCTCTAATAAATGTGTTAGTCTCTAAGGTGCCACAAGTACTCCTTTTCTTTTTGCGAATACAGACTAATACGCCTGCTACTCTGAAACTACAATGAATGTCTGTGCTATTAAAGGTTTCAGAGTAGCAGCCGTGTTAGTCTGTATTCGCAAAAAGAAAAGGAGTACCGGTGGCACCTTAGAGACTAACAAATTTATTAGAGCATAAGCTTTCGTGAGCTACAGCTCACTTCATTGGATGCATTTGGTGGAAAAAAAAGTAAAAACTTTTTTTTCCACCAAATGCATCCGATGAAGTGAGCTGTAGCTCACGAAAGCTTATGCTCTAATAAATTTGTTAGTCTCTGAGGTGCCACCGGTACTCCTTTTCTTTGTGCTATTAAAGTTCCTAAATATCACATCTTTGGCATACGGACATGTCAAAACTTGAGAAAATGGTTATAAATGCTCTGTCACTATCACTAACATTGGTTAAAAAAGTATCCTGACAGCAATGATGAATCAATGCAGTAACACCACAAGAGTTCACACTGATCAGAGTAAATCTCATAGAACAAACTCTCAATAAGAGCAACACAGAACCAGACCAGTTTAAAGGGAAATGGGAATCAACAATCATCTATTTCAAATCAAATAGCATATGACTACATCAGGAAAATAACGAAATGGTTGTACTGTACAATAGTTTCAAACCTGTGTGTACAAAGTTCATTTACCTAAACATAAAAGCCCTCATTTGGATTGGAGAAGAGGTTTTTCAAAAGAGTCTAGTGGATTTAGACACCTATCCTCCACTAAAATTAATGGCAGATATGAATCTAAATTCCCTATGTTGCTTTGAGAATCCCAATCTAGATGTCTAACTTCAGGCACCGAAATCTGAATATTACAAAATGATATAAATGATGGTATGTACCCTACATTCACATGGATCCAAATCCTGAGGTCCTTACTCAGTTTTGACTGTCTTTACTTAGACAAAACTCCCACTGACTGCCATGAGGTTTGCTCAAGTAAGGACTGAGTAAAAAAAGTGAGTAATGCAATCAAGATCTGCACTTTAGAAAATCTGATTTACAGAGCAGATTAAAAGATCTAAAATCATGCTGCAAACCATAATGATCAGAGATATCAAGATATCCACTCAGAGGTGAAAAAACCCCACCAAACAAACAAAATAATAGCACAAAAAAATCTCATACCTACCAGAAACTCAGGCTACTTTCCTACTCTCACAAAAATGCTTTGGGAAGCAAAAGCCTGTGATATCCCCCTAATAATGAGATATGTAGTAGTTATTATTATTCTCATTATTAGTGCCGAACTGCGCAGAGGACCCAGTTTGGGGATCTAGGCGCTGTATAAATACATAAAAAAGACAGCCCCTGCCAAAGCACTTCCAGCCTCAGTAAAATGTTCTCCTATTGAGAACTGTGCAACCCCCTCTAAAACAGGCACAGATTTGCTAGATGCCTGACAAGTTCTGAGCGTCGTCGAAAGTGACTAAAACAAACAAGGAACTTTAGTCAGACGGTGGTCGTGATGGCCCCTTCTGGCCTCAAATAACCCACAGCCACAAATAACGCACACCACTAACCCCCCCCCCATCTCTCCCCTTGTCGGTCTGGCACAGTGTGAGCCCCCCGTGCCCCACAGCGCCCCGGCCCACGAGCAGTGCGGCCCCGAAGGGGCTTGGAAACGTAGGAGAGGGGGCACCCCACGGGAGGGGGCGGGGTTGCCTGGCCCTGGAGGGGACAACGCGCGCAAAGCGGAGCGGCTCCCGGCGCGGAGGCTGAGGGCAGCGGCGGGGCAGAGCGAGCCTTACCTGCGGCGGCTCCCCGGGCACGGGCCGCGGGGAGGAGGGGACGGGGTGCGGAAGAAGACAGCGCAGCCAGCTTTTATGCCGGCTCTGGCGCGGCTGCACCCGGGCCTGACCCCGCCTTGGCTGCGGACCGGCCGCCGCCGGCCTCCCTGCGCCACAGGTGGCCCCAGTGCGGCAGGAACTCGCTGTCCCTGCTCCCGAGCGGCGGGAGAGGCCGAGCCCCGCCACGGCCCGGGACTGGGGGCAGTAAACCCGCCCCGGCAGGAGACTGGGGCAAAGTGGGGAACGGGGCTGCACGGGGTGGTGCAGACGGGCCCCCCCCCCTCCCGCACAGCCCGCGCCGCAGGAGCCGAGAGCGGGCTCCCCGCGGCGTGTGCCCAGGGCAGGCCTGCCAGGTGACGGCTTCCCGCCTCTCCCGGTCACGCTGCCCCCCTGGCTGCAGCTTCTGCAAGAGACAGGGCAACAACCCGGCCTCTTTCTCACCTGGTAGTGGGGCTTCGTATGCGGTGTAGGGGTAGCCCTGTCGGTCCCAGGATATTGGAGAGACAAGGTCGCTAGGGTCGCCATATTCCTGGAGGTTTCATCCCATGGCAGAACATCTAATTGAATATTAATCTTTAGTTCCTGGAGACTCCAGCGCAATGGTGTTAGCAATGGGCACGTCTCCACTAGCCGTGCGCTTTCAGGTGGCTTGTGTGGCACTCTCCCAGCGCTATAAAAAAACCCCCACCCCCACCAGGGGACTAGTTGAAACTTGCTGGGATGGGAGGGGGGTTCACACCCCTGAGCGAGAAAGTTGCAGCGCTGTAAAGTGCCGGTGGAGACAAGCCCTAAGTGAGGTAACTTTGGTTGGTGAGAGAGACAAGCCTTCACAGCCACAGAACTCTTCAGGTCCCGGGAAGGTACTCCCAGGGCCACAGTTAAATGGGAGTTGGAACAGAGTTTAGCATAACCAGTTAGCACACAGTCTAAGGGCTAGTCTACCGTGGTAGCGCTTTAACGTGCCTTGTGTGGTTGCGGGGCAGCACTGGGAGAGAGCTCTCCCAGTGCTCAAAAAAAAGCACCTCCACCAGGGGCCTAGCTACCAGTGCTGGGAGCCTGGCTCCCAGGGCTGGTGCACTGCCTACACTGGCGCTTTAAAGCACTGAAACGTGCTGCGCTCGGGGGTGGGGGTGTTTTTCCACACCCCTGAGCGAGAAAGTTGCAGCGCTGTAAAACGCCAGTGTAGAGAAGCCCTTACGGACCATTCAAGATTGAGTGGCCCACTAAGACCTCTGCAGTTGTTGGACAAAAAGAGGGTCTGATAAATGGGGGGGGAGGGTGGCTCCCTTTTATGGACACCCACCCAGCCAGTTAGCTATAAAATTCCTCTTAGTAGCTGGTTTCAGAGTAGCAGCCGTGTTAGTCTGTATTCGCAAAAAGAAAAGGAGTACTTGTGGCACCTTAGAGACTAACAAATTTATTAGAGCATAAGCTTTCATGAGCTACAGCTCACTTCTGTCTACTTGCTGTACCTGTAAAGGGTTAAAAAGTCAATTGGTAAAAGGAAGGGAGTGGGCACCTGACCAGAAAAGCCGATGGGAAGGCTAGAACTTTTTAAAATTGGGAAAAAATTTCCCCTTTGTCTGTCTGTGTTGTTCTCCTAGAGAGAAGGGACAGAGAAGCTATGCTGTAAGAGGGGTCAGGTATGAAAAATCATCAGATCATACCTAGAAGCTACTCATTTGAAACCCTAGATATGTAAGTAGATCAAAAAATGTCTAGGAAGACGTGATTAGGTTTATCTCTTTTATTTCTTTATGGCTTGTGGATTCCTCTGAGCTAACCCCAGGTGCTTTTGTTTTGCTTGTAACCTTTATGCTGGACCTCAAGAAAGCTATTTTTGATGCTTAATTTTTGTATTTACTTTTTTTAAATCTAGCAATAGCCTAAGTTTCCAGATGTATTTTCTTTCTTTTTGTTTTTAATAAAATTTACCTTTTTTTAGGAACAGGATAGAATTTCAGTGTCCTAAGAGATTTGTACACATGTTGTTTAATTAGCTGGTAGCAGCAGGTGATTTCCTTTGTTTTCTTTCTCAGCTCTTCCCTGGGGGTGGGGAGCAGAGTTGGGGGGGGAATGAAAGGGCTTGAAGGTACCCCACAGGAAGGAATTCCCAAGTGCACTTTCCTGGGTTCTCAAAGGAGTTTTTGCACTTGGGTGGTGGTAGCATCTACCCATCCAAAGTCAGAGAAAAGCTGCAACCTTGGGAGGTTAATACAAGCCAGGAGTGGTCAGTATTAATTTTTAGAATCCTTGCGGGCCCCCACCTTCTGCACTTGAAGTGGCAGAGTAGGAAATCAGCCTTGACGGGGTCAGTGGATTACAGAACATTGTAATAAGCCATACGGCCATCACTGTCTGACCTATCGGTCTTTCTCCTCAAAGGAAGCCTGTACAATACTTTCAAAAGACGAGCCTGGGAGCTTAAATGTATAACTTTGCTAGACACTAAAAATCATGGACTGAACAGAGACACTGGATTTATGGCTTATTACAACAATCACCCCCCCCCCCCGACGTGAAAAAGAGCTCTGTAGAACCTCAAAAGCTTGTCTCTCTCACCAACAGTAGTCCAATAAAAATTATTACCTCACCCACCTTTGGGCAGCTGGAGTGAGGCTTGTGTAAGTGAATGTAAAGTTCTGCAGCATAGAATTAGCACTTTCCCCAATGGGCAGGCTCAGGTGCAGAGAAGTTAAGGCCAACATTTCCAAACATGGATGCTTTAGGGCTTGTCTACACTAGCACTTTACAGCACTGCAACTTTCTTACTCAGGGGTATGAAAAAACGCGCCCCTGAGCAATGCAAGTTGCCGCGCTGTGAAGTGCCAATGCAGACAGTGCATCAGCACTGGGAGCTGCGCTCCTCGTGGAGGTGGGGTTTTGTAGCACTGAGAGAGCTCTCCCACCATTGGTGCTCTCCCACCACTGGTGTGACTACACAGCCACGTTAAAGATGCCGCAGCAGCGCTTTAATGTTGCTAGTGAAGACATGCCCTAAACTTCAGCTCCTATATAATGTAGCTTGATTTTCACAGGGGTAGGTGTTGGACACCCTTTGAAACCAGTGGGGGCTGTAGAATTTCAACACCTTTGAAAATCAAGCTGCGTATTTGATTGCTTAAATATGGATTTAGGTGTTTAACTGAGGCACCCAACATTCAAAACTTTGGCTTAGGTGAATAGCCCAGGATCATGCAGCAATGGCAGAGCATGGGAATAGAAACCAAGTCCTGATTCGCTATCACCTGTTCTAATAACCAGTATGCATCTTCCTCCCATCAGATTTCCCTCATATGAATTGTCATAATGTGAGAACACCCTGTGACTAATCAGTTGGAGATGTACATTATGGGCCTAAATTTCAGAATGGACCAATATGGAACTTGGACAATGTGCACATAAACTCATTTTGACTGCACAAATGCTCATTTGCAGGTTCAGTATAGGTAGTAAATTCTGAAACTCTGGACCTACAAATATTTATCTGAGAGTTGGTTGAATACTACTAACCAAATAATGCATTATAATATATATATAAAAGAGATAGTTTTGAAAAAATATTTGGCCTTTATTTACAAACCATCCTGAATTTCCTGGCAGCGTTCTAGGTTTCAATGACGTTAGAGAGCAAGCTAGGTTACAAAGACAAAAAAGGGTTCAGAAATATCATTTGGGGTTTATATCTCATTCCATTCTGACGGGATGCCATCACATTATGGTTTTATTGTTTGTGCTGTAAAGTTATTGTGGTTACTCCAAATTTACACTGAATTGAATTTGAATGGAATGTAATCATAGTCTGAATGGAACAGATGTAATTATAGTCTCAGATAATGTGTATATTTTGGAGGTGAATTATTTAATCTAATGAAAAGAAATCCATAATGAATCTGAAACTTTGAAATATACATATCTTTCTATCTACATTTAATTTTTGTTTGTTTTTGCAGTTCTGTAATTTAAAATATCTCAACAGGGTTATTTTAAATTGTAATAAAGCAAACCTCTTTCACTTCGGAGATAAGATCTTTTATGCCAAGTTTCAGAGAGACCTTATGTGTGCATGTTATAAACCCCATAAAATATAAGTTTAATAGAAATGGTGACAGATACTTGATTATAGCTGTGCCAGTGAACAACCCTATAATATAATATTTTAGGTGAAAACTAACATTGAGATATAGCTTTTTCTGCACAAGCTATCAAGGTCAAATACATTTATTTGGATTTTGGTAGTATCCACACTGAAAGCAAAATGAGATAATCGAAGTCAACTTATTTAAAAAACGATAGAATTTTCTTTCTCAGAAAAGGTAAACATTGTAGTAATTTGAAGTTGTTGGTGCTGGAGAAACTTCAGCTATACGTTTTATAAATAATAGACACTTATTGTGAAAGTGAAACAACTGTATGAGGCCATGTAACATAATGGATAAACCCAATGTAACTTTTGCTTTTGGGAACTTCTTGTGAATTCCTCCTGTAATCCCAAATAAATGAGTTTGACAGCCTCACCTTAATCATCGATAGATGGAAGTTTCCAAAAGAAGAGCTGTCACATACATTTTAACACAATATGACACAAAGAGAAGGTCACTGCTCAGAACTTAATTGGATCTCACTGAGAGGGTCAAAAACTCTGTAGTCTCTATTTTGTCTTTCAGCACCATATTTTCTTATCTGGGGAAAACTAGTCATTTCATAAAAATAACTACTATCAATATTAATACTGTAACCTAATATCCAGTAGAAACTTTGTCTGTCCCACAAAATATATATTCACCATTTCCAATTTCCTTTATACGAAAAGATTGATATTAAAATAAAATGTTCTTGTTACATTCACAAACTGTATAGCACAAGGCATTCTATTTAAATATATTGTTCCTCTTCAATAGTATATTTTTGGAAGTTTTAATATAATAGGCAACATAGTAGTATAATATGATATAAAGGATTTTTTTAGTATTGATCCTAGGCAGAAACAAAACCTCCAATACCTATTATTGTCCCATTCTGAAGTTTTCATTTTCATCCTTCCTGTAGTAATGCTAAATAACTGTTGTTGAGCTAAAGTTTCTAAGTGATTAAAATAGTGTTTATACAATAATTGTTCAATGAAGATGGGTCTACACACAAAGTTGCACCAGTTTAACTAAAAGTATGATGTTGCAACAATTTAGCTAACCTGGTGGAACACTGTGTGTGGACACTTTTACATACATTTAAATCTAGCTTGCATCTGATAAGCTTACCCCAAACTGTTAGAGGTCAGATTTCAGCCAATGTAAGGGTGGCCATACCGCAGATTACGCCAATTCAACTAAATGGTTAAGTTAAATTGCTTCAACTTCTTTATGTCATAAGTGCTCATGTAAAGCCTGACCCAACCCCCATTGAAGTAAATGACACTTTTTCCATAGAGTTCAATAAGAAGTGCCATTTTACCAAATCCAAGCATTTAAAAATCATGAAATTGGCTTAAAAATCATGAGATTTTAAAAATAATACATTATAGTTCCTTTTTACTTCTTTTCTGGCTTTCACACCTTTAGGGTTCACATTTGCAAGCTCATGTCCTCAGCCTTTGGGCTAAAAACTTACCTTTTTTAAAAATAAAAGTTGAGATTCTGGTATATTCACAGGACTAGTCTAGAGTTTTAAGAAAAACACCAAATCATAGAATCATAGAATCATAGAATACCAGGGTTGGAAGGGACCCCAGAAGGTCATCTAGTCCAACCCCCTGCTCAAAGCAGGACCAAGTCCCAGTTAAATCATCCCAGCCAGGGCTTTGTCAAGCCTGACCTTAAAAACCTCTAAGGAAGGAGATTCTACCACCTCCCTAGGTAACGCATTCCAGTGTTTCACCACCCTCTTAGTGAAAAAGTTTTTCCTAATATCCAATCTAAACCTCCCCCATTGCAACTTGAGACCATTACTCCTCGTTCTGTCATCTGCTACCATTGAGAACAGTCTAGAGCCATCCTCTTTGAAACCCCCTTTCAGGTAGTTGAAAGCAGCTATCAAATCCCCCTCATTCTTCTCTTCTGCAGACTAAACAATCCCAGCTCCCTCAGCCTCTCCTCATAAGTCATGTGCTCTAGACCCCTAATCATTTTTGTTGCCCTTCGCTGTACTCTTTCCAATTTATCCACATCCTTCCTGTAGTGTGGGGCCCAAAACTGGACACAGTACTCCAGATGAGGCCTCACCAGTGTCGAATAGAGGGGAACGATCACGTCCCTCGATCTGCTCGCTATGCCCCTACTTATACATCCCAAAATGCCATTGGCCTTCTTGGCAACAAGGGCACACTGCTGACTCATATCCAGCTTCTCGTCCACTGTCACCCCTAGGTCCTTTTCCGCAGAACTGCTGCCGAGCCATTCGGTCCCTAGTCTGTAGCGGTGCATTGGATTCTTCCATCCTAAGTGCAGGACCCTGCATTTATCCTTATTGAACCTCATTAGATTTCTTTTGGCCCAATCCTCCAATTTGTCTAGGTCCTTCTGTATCCTATCCCTCCCCTCCAGCGTATCTACCACTCCTCCCAGTTTAGTATCATCCGCAAATTTGCTGAGAGTGCAATCCACACCATCCTCCAGATCATTTATGAAGATATTGAACAAAACGGGCCCCAGGACCGACCCCTGGGGCACTCCACTTGACACCGGCTGCCAACTAGACATGGAGCCATTGATCACTACCCGTTGAGCCCGACAATCTAGCCAGCTTTCTACCCACCTTATAGTGCATTCATCCAGCCCATACTTCCTTAACTTGCTGACAAGAATGCTGTGGGAGACCGTGTCAAAAGCTTTGCTAAAGTCAAGAAACAATACATCCACTGCTTTCCCTTCATCCACAGAACCAGTAATCTCATCATAAAAGGCGATTAGATTAGTCAGGCATGACCTTCCCTTGGTGAATCCATGCTGACTGTTCCTGATCACTTTCCTCTCCTCTAAGTGCTTCAGGATTGATTCTTTGAGGACCTGCTCCATGATTTTTCCAGGGACTGAGGTGAGGCTGACCGGCCTGTAGTTCCCAGGATCCTCCTTCTTCCCTTTTTTAAAGATGGGCACTACATTAGCCTTTTTCCAGTCATCCGGGACTTCCCCGTTCGCCACGAGTTTTCAAAGATAATGGCCAAGGGCTCTGCAATCACAGCCGCCAATTCCTTCAGCACTCTCGGATGCAATTCGTCCGGCCCCATGGACTTGTGCACGTCCAGCTTTTCTAAATAGTCCCTAACCACCTCTATCTCTACAGAGGGCTGGCCATCTCTTCCCCGTTTTGTGTTGCCCAGCACAGCAGTCTGGGAGCTGACCTTGTTAGTGAAACAGAGGCAAAAAAAGCATTGAGTACATTAGCTTTTTCCACATCCTCTGTCACTAGCTTGCCTCCCTCATTCAGTAAGGGGCCCACACTTTCCTTGGCTTTCTTCTTGTTGCCAACATACCTGAAGAAACCCTTCTTGTTACTCTTGACATCTCTTGCTAGCTGCAGCTCCAGGTGCGATTTGGCCCTCCTGATATCTTTCCTACATGCCCGAGCAATATTTTTATACTCTTCCCTGGTCATATGTCCAACCTTCCACTTCTTGTAAGCTTCTTTTTTATGTTTAAGATCCGCTAGGATTTCACCATTAAGCCAAGCTGGTCGCCTGCCATATTTACTATTCTTTCGACTCATCGGGATGGTTTGTCCCTGTAACCTCAACAGGGATTCCTTGAAATACAGCCAGCTCTCCTGGACTCCCTTCCCTTTCATGTTAGTCCCCCAGGGGATCCTGGCCATTCTGTTCCCTGAGGGAGTCAAAGTCTGCTTTCCTGAAGTCCAGGGTCCGTATCCTGCTGCTTACCTTTCTTCCCTGCGTCAGGATCCTGAACTCAACCAACTCATGGTCACTGCCTCCCAGATTCCCATCCACTTTTGCTTCCCCCACTAATTCTACCCGGTTTGTGAGCAGCAGGTCGAGAAAAGCGCTCCCCCTAGTTGGCTCCCCTAGCACTTGCACCAGGAAATTGTCCCCTACGCTTTCCAAAAACTTCCTGGATTGTCTATGCACCGCTGTATTGCTCTCCCAGCAGATATCAGGAAAATTAAAGTCACCCATGAGAATCAGGGCATGCGATCTAGTAGCTTCCGTGAGTTGCCGGAAGAAAGCCTCATCCACCTCATCCCCCTGGTCCGGTGGTCTATAGCAGACTCCCACCATGACATCACTCTTGTTGCACACACTTCTAAACTTAATCCAGAGACACTCAGGTTTTTCCACAGTTTCGTACCGGAGCTCTGAGCAGTCATACTGCTCCCTTACATACAGTGCTACTCCCCCACCTTTTCTGCCCTGCCTGTCCTTCCTGAACAGTTTATAACCATCCATGACTGTACTCCAGTCATGTGAGTTATCCCACCAAGTCTCTGTTATTCCAATCACGTCATAATTCCTTGACATCACCAGGACCTCCAGTTCTCCCTGCTTGTTTCCAAGGCTTTGTGCATTTGTATATAAGCACTTGAGATAACCTGTTGATCGCCCCTCATTCCCAGTATGAGGCAGGAGCCCTCCCCTCACAGACCTTCCTGCCTGTGCTTCCTCCCGGTATCCCGCTTTCCCACTTACCTCAGGGCTTTGGTCTCCTTCCCCCGGTGAACCTAGTTTAAAGCCCTCCTCACTAGGTTAGCCAGCCTGCTGGCAAAGATGTTCTTCCCTCTCTTCGTAAGATGGAGCCCGTCTCTGCCCAGCACTCCTCCTTCATGGAACACCATCCCATGGTCAAGAATCCAAAGCCTTCTCTCCGACACCACCTGCGTAGCCATTCGTTGACCTCCACGATTCGACGGTCCCTACCCAGGCCTTTTCCTTCCACGGGGAGGATGGACGAGAACACCACTTGCGCCTCCAACTCCTTTATCCTTCTTCCCAGAGCCACGTAGTCCGCAGTGATCCGCTCAAGGTCATTCTTGGCAGTATCATTGGTGCCCACGTGGAGAAGCAGGAAGGGGTAGCGATCCGAGGGCTTGATGAGTCTCGGCAGTCTCTCCGTCACATCACGAATCTTAGCCCCTGGCAAGCAGCAGACTTCTCGGTTTTCCCGGTCAGGGCGGCAGATAGATGACTCAGTCCCCCGGAGGAGAGAGTCCCCGACCACCACCACCCGCCTTCTCCTCTTGGGAGTGGTGGTCGTGGAACCCCCAACCTCAGGACATCGCATCTCATGCCTCCCAACAAGTGGAGTCTCCTTCCGCTTTCTCCCCCCAGACATATCATCTGGTCCACTCTCCGCATTGGTACCTGTGGAGAGAACATGAAAGCGGTTAGTTACCTGTGTCTGTGTTACTGGAACCCGGACATTCCGCTTACCTCTTCTGGAGGTCACATGTTGCCAAGCTTCTTCACTGGCCTCTTGGCTCCTCTGTGCAACCTGCTCTACATCTTTAGAGCTTTGTGCCCCTAGAAGGCTATCCTGAGTTTGGTCCAGAAAATCCTCAGTCTCTCGTATACAACGCAGGGTCGTTACCTGTTGCTCCAGACCTTCAATCTTCTCTTCCAATATGGAGACCAGCTTGCACTTTGTACAGACAAAGTCGCTTCTGTCCTGTGGAAGAAAGACAAACATGGCACATCCAGTGCAGGTCACAACAGCTGAATCCCCCCCTTCCATATCACCTACCTACTACGGAGCTTCCTCAGAGACGTTGGCAAGATGTAAGCCTCACTGGGCTCACTCCAGGCGAACTCCCAGGCAAACTCCTGCTGTGAGCTGCTCTGCTGTCCCCGCTGCTCCGCTGCCGCTCAGCTGGTTCGCGAGGCTCTGGCTATTTTTAAACAGCCAGGCTTCCCTGACGCAAACACACAGACACCCTAATGCCCGCCCCCTGCAGGCTAGCAGCCAATCAGACACTCACTCAGGCTCCCTCCCAGCAAACACACGCTCGGATACTTCCTCAGCAAGCAAACACACACACTCGGATACTTACCAGTCCCAGGCAAACTCCTGCTGTGAGCTGCTCTGCTGTCCCCGCTGCTCCGCTGGTTCGCTGCCGCTCCATGTCATGAGACTTGTGTTAAAACTGCGAGAGTTGGCCACATAATGAGTCCATTCATTTTTGCATAATATTTTTCAAAAGGCTTCTCTGCTGGCCAGGGTCACCAAAATGCATCATGCTTTGGCCTTTCCCGTTTTGCTCTTAAATGCCTCTTCCTGCCAACCCTCTTTTCCACCAGCCTTGCTGCAGCCCACTATTCTCTGCAAAGAGGATCTGCGAGAAAGCAACTGCCAATTTCATTGGCACCACCGTAGTGGTGCAAAGAGTAATTAGGTCGAACTGAGGATCTAGTCTTCTGAGTTTAGGAACAGTCTTAGGAATCCTTATGACCTTCACTAATTATGTTCCAAATTAAATATTTTACTATACCCACACAAGTAGGTATACAAACAAAAATGTTATTGTCTGGGTGAAGCAAGCACTCTGGCAAGGGACACATAAGCTTATAAAGAGTTTATTTTTATTGTTGAATTTCTTTTTCCTGTTTGTTTAGCTCTGGTTGTGAACAGTAGTCTATTACTTTTCATAAAGATAGATCAGACTGATTGGGTAAATACAGACTAAGAGCAGAGATTGAAGCAACTAGGTTGTATCTTAGAACCAGTAAAAATATGTCTCGTACAAATACTGTTTATGCAGAATTTGTGATATATACAGAATATGCTTGAATTTTTTTTTTTGTTGAATCAGAGCTGAAATGAATTAGATTATAAGTGAAAGTATCACATATTACACCAGCTAGTGATACTGGGAAAAATGCACAGAGAATACAACCGGTAAGTAAGGCTGATCATGCCCTGCAAGGGCACTCCACAAGTCGAAGGATAATACAGGGAAAGTGAATGTGCATTGGGCAGGCTGGGGTGCTGTGGGTGGGATGGGACATAGGGGCCTTTTCTCTGTGTGGGGGGGTACAGTCATGACATCAACTGCTAGTGGTATTTTTTATGCATTTTTTCATAATGTATTGTCCATTGTTAAGTAGTTTAATATGTACAACTGGGAATAAGGAGGGCTATATTCTAATTACAGCTCTACCACTGATTTACTTTGACTGACACCGCTCAGAGCATCCAGGGCTGAGAGTCACCTTTTTGCCACCTGCCTCCAGCCCAAGGGAGTCTTGCCTATGTTAGCTGGGTGTTGGCTCCCTAACACAAACAGCCTGTCAGCCACTCAAGCACTCTCCTCTAGTCTCCACCAGCCTTGCTTTTGCCTAGCAGGTTGACAATAGATGCACCCCAGCCCTCAAGTCCCTTCAAAGTCTTCCTATGTGGTATCCAGCCCCTGATCACCAGACACCCACAGAATTCCCAAATCCTGTATTCCCAAAGGAACAATGTACCCCAGTTTGACAGTTTTACCTTAGACCATTGTTCCTGTATTACCTACAGCACTTGAGTTCAACTATAGCAAAAAAAAAAAAAAGGAAATTTATTTAAGAAAGAGTAGAGATTCAAATTAAAAACAAGTATGAGTGATAGAAATGGTTACATGTAAAACAAAATAATAAATCGTGAAGTACGGCCTACACTTATTAATAGTTACCTTTCCTAGCTAATAAAGTAGAGATTCTCACCCCAAAGTTCAGTTTTTGCAGGACATGTTAGCCCTAAGGAGCTAGGACCATGTCTTTCATGAACCAACCCCACTCCTCAAGGTACTCCCTAAAGTGAAGGGATCCAGAGTGTCTTTCTCCACTAATGACAGGTTTCAGAGTAGCAGCCGTGTTAGTCTGTATTCACAAAAAGAAAAGGAGTACTTGTGGCACCTTAGAGACTAACAAATTTATTAGAGCATAAGCTTTCGTGAGCTGAAGTGAGCTGTAGCTCACGAAAGCTTATGCTCTAATAAATTTGTTAGTCTCTAAGGTGCCACAAGTACTCCTTTTCTTTTCTCCACTAACTCAGTCTTTTGTCGTTATTCACAGATAGGGCACTCCCCTCAATGTCCTTTCATTCCTTTTCACTTCCAAGTTGTTTTGATGTTTATAGTTTGTCTTTGATGGTTTTCAATTTACTTTTCTGGGTTGGTGCAAAGATAGACAATTGAGCAATACATTACACAATCAGCTAGCCAGGGAGGGGTGAAATTCCCTCCTGCTTGAATGGGCCTTCACTAAGGCCCCATCTACACTGGCAAGTTTGTGCGTAGTAAAGCAGCTTTGAGCACTGTTACTCCCAAGGTGTACACACTTCCAAGCTACTTAGTGCGCAGAAACTGCACAGATGCAGCGCTCTAAAAAAACTACCTCGATGAGAGGCGTAGAGCTTGCTGCGCTGTGGCTACAGCACTGCGGTGCCAGTGTAGACACCGTGGTAATTACAGCACTGCAATTGGCCTCCGGGAGGTGTCCCACAATGCCTGTTCTCACCTCTCTGGCCATCGGTTTAAACTCTACTGCCATGCCCTCGGGTGACCAACCATCAGCTTCACCCCATACGTTCCTTTGCAAATTTGAAAGTCCCCTTCCTGTTTGCTCGGTGATGTGTGCAGTGGTCTCAGCGCATCTTTCCAAGTGGCCATGCTTGCTCCACGCACCAGGCAATCCCCCCGCTTGAAGCAATGCCAAGCTGCTGGACCTCATCGGCATTTGGGGAGAGGAGGCGGTGCAGTCACAGCTGTACTCCAGCAGTCAGAATTATGATACCTGTGACCAGATTTCTAGATGCATGATAGAAAAGGGCCAGGGTCAAAGTGAAGGAGCTTCAGAATGCCTACCACAAGGCGCGGGAGACCAACTGCAGCTCCGGTGCAGCGCCCGCGAGCTGCCAGTTTTACAAAGAGCTGGACACAATACTCAGTGTTGACCCCACCTCCATTGCAAAGTCCCCTGTGGATACTTGGTTGGCTTTGTTGCCAGTTGAGAGTGGACCGAGCCAGGAGGAGGCAATTTTGAATGAAGAGGAGGAGGGGGAATCAGAGGCAGAGGATGACTCAGAGGCCAGAGATGCATGCAGTCAGGAGCTCTTTTCTACCCCAGAGGAGCCTAGCCAGTCGGATCTTGGGGTGCAGCGCAATCAGGATAGGAGGCTCCTGGTAAGTGGATCTGATTTGGGGAATTGCTGAAGTGAGTTGTTGGGGACAGGAAGGTTGCAGAAAGCAGGCTTGTCTCCCACCTCATGCCTAGTTTGAGCGGCGGAACAGGCTGTTGATACACTCCCTCACTTCACTGTACCGTCGGGGCCGGGGACCATAGCTGCACACTGGCTAGCTGCATAGGGGCCAGGGTGGAAGCCACAGGCTTGGAGAAGCCCCTTCCTTGATTCCCTGCTCACCCTCAGCAGCGAGATATCTTCCATAATGATCACCTTCTGTGGAAAGTGTGGGGACAGGAATGATGATCAGGGCCCTTCTACAGTGCTAGCTCTTCCCAAGTACCCAAGAGCCACATGTCTAGTGTACAGCAGGTCTGGGAACAGTGATTTACCATGCCCCTGTGGCTACTCACCATTTTTGAGGTCTTGTGGCTTATGTGTGTTTGCCTGGGGTCAGCCAGTTAGTGACAGGTGTGTGAGTACTGGCTGTGTTTTAAAGCGCTGAAAAAGCGTTGCCTGTGTTGCAAACAATACTGCTTCTGTAAAATGTTGCATTAAACTTCACAGAGATGACCTTGGGAGCACAGCATCCCTCTTTATCGGCGGCAGAATGGTTTCAAAGAATTAGAAAGTATCCAAGAAGAACTAAGGAGTACTTTATGATATACTCTGCTGCTTAATATGGAGATATACCTATCTCATACAGCTGGAAGGGACCTTGAAAGATCATAAAGTCCAGTCCACTGCCTTCACAGCAGGACTAAGTAACGTCCCTTATTTTTGCCCCAGATCTCTAAATGGTCCCCTCAAGGATTGAACTCACAACCCTGGGTTTAGCAGGCCAATGTTCAAACCACTGAGCTATCCCTCCCTGCACTGAGAAAAAAGGAAATGAAGGGGTGGTGGGACAGTGAGAAGAGGGACTGAAAGGAGAATGCGGCACACCAGAAAGAAGCCACAGAACGGCTCTTAACAGTTATGGAGTGCTAAGTGGACACACTCCAGGTGGTACTAGCTCTTCAAACCGAGCAGCTCCGTGCCCACCCACCCCTTCAGCCGCTATCACAAAACTCTTTCCCATGCGCCCCCTCCCCCTCACACACCGCCGACACAACAGTTATCAACCAATGGCTCCACTCTCTATCCACAGCATTCTGCTCCTCTCTCCTCACAGTCCAGCAGTGTGGACTCCCAATACCCACTGCGCTCAACTCCCATCCATCTGTAGTTTGGCCCTGCAGAAGTACAGCACCCTATGCAACGTTCCAAAGGAGAAGGTTGGGTGTGATCCCTGGACATTTACAAATCTGTAGCCATCCCGGGACCCCTCCTCCTCTTGAGACCTTCCATTCCCCCGTGCCCCTCCCTGCTGATGAATTTTTTCGTTTGACTCTCTCCTCTGATTGTTGTCTTTCAATAAAAGAATTGTGTTTGTTTGAAAGCAATCTTTATTCTACTAAGTGAAAGCAAAAAGAGCATTGCAAAGCAACATACAATTATGTTAAGGCCCCTTCTTGCATCATGTCCACCTCCTAGCATTACAAGCACTGCAATCCCAAGCATAGCAACAAATATTAGTGGCTTTCAGCTTCAAATTGCTGCCAGAAAGCATCCCTGATCCTTATGGCCCCACACTGTGCCCCTCTAATAGCCCTGGTCTCCAACTGTTCATACTCAGCCTCCAGGCACTCAGTCTTTGTGGTCCAGCCCTGAGTGAAGCTTTCACCCTTCCTTTCACAAATATTATGGCGTGTACAGCACATGGCTATAAGCATAGGAATATTGTCATCGGCCATGTCCAGCTTCCCATACAGGCATCGCCAGCGGGCTTTTAAACATCCGAATGCACACTCCACAGTCATTCTGCTCTTGCTCAGCCTATTGTTGAACTGCTCTTTGCTGCTGTCAAGTTGCCCCATGTATGGCTTCATGAGCCCTGGCATTAAGGGGTAGGCAGGGTCTCCCAGGATCACAATGGGCATTTCGACTTCCCCTATGGTGATCTTCTGGTCCAGGAAGAAAGTCCCTACTTGCAGTTTCTTGAACAGGCCAGGATTCCGAAAGATGCACGCATCATGCACCTTTCCGGACCAGCCTGCGTTAATGTCCGTGAAATGCCCACGGTGATCCACAAGCGCCTGGAGAACCATTGAGAAATACCCCTTTTGATTTGATTTGTACTCTGTGACTAGGTGGTCTGGTGCCAGAATTGGAATGTGCATGCCATCTGTCGCCCCTCTGCAGTTAGGGAAGCCCCTTTGTGCAAAGCCATCCACTATCTCACGCACATTGCCCAGAGTCACAGTTTTTTGGAGCAGGATGCAATTAATGGCCCTGCACACTTGCATCGACACAATTCCAACAGTTAACTTTCAGTCTCCAAACTGGTTAGCAACCAATCGGTAGCAGTCTGGAGTAGCCCGCTTCCAGAGTGCAATCGCCACGCACGGCTCCAGTGACAGGGCAGCTCTCATTCTCGTGTCCCTGTGTCGCAGGGCTGGTGTGAACTCATCACACAGTCCTATGAATGTGGCTTTCCTCATGTGAAAGTTCTGCAGCCACTGCTTGTCATCCTAGACGTGCATCACAAGTGGTGATCCCACCACTTAGTGCTTGTTTCCCGAGCCCAAAAGCAGCATTCCACTGTGGTCAGCACCTCCATGAATGCAACAAGCATTCTCGTGTCATTGCTACTAAGTGTGCGAGATCAATGTTGCACTTCTCTTGCCTTTGTAGTTTAAGGAATAATTCCACTGCTCCTCGTGACGTGTTGGTCAGTGCGAGCAGCATTCTTGTCAACAGCTCGGGATCCATTCCTGCAGCCAGAAAGAGGCAAGGCAGGGTGCAGTACACAAATTGTTGAAAGATGGCGCCAAATGTGAACGGAAGCACAGGGATTGCTGGGATGCGAAGCAATGCATCACGGGGCATTGGGACAGGACCCAGGATGCCCGGTGACCCCTTCTGCCTTTCCACAAGTCTTAGCCACAAAAGAGGAAGAGGTGCTCTGTGGGATAGCTGCCCAGAATGCACCGCTCCGAAAAATGCCACAAGTGTCACAAGTGTGAACACGCTATTGTACAGGCAGCTGTCAGTGTTACCACACAACAGTGATTTTCCTTCGGCGCTCTCTGAGCAGCGCTGTAACTGCTGGCGCTGTAACTCGGCCAGTGTAGACGTGCCCTCAGACATGTGACTCCCTGGTAACTCACTTTCACTTCAAGACCACAAGACCATAATTTTAAATATAGTTACATTATTCCTTAACTATTACCCATACACACATCTCGCAATGGTTATGAGTAGCAATAGGTTGCAAGCTTTCAGCAGAGACCTCACATGCTACCCTTTATGGATAAGTACCATGAAAGTGGTATATTAGGTGTAGTGACTTTGTTAGGTCTGAGACAGGAATTACTTGTAAAGAACAGTGAGTTTTTTGCCAGTTGGCACCACAGTAACAATGATTATGTGCGAGACATTTGGGGCTAGATTCACAAAGAGGACTTAGGGCACGTCTTCACTTGCAATGCTGCTGCAGCAGCACTTTAACATAGAACTCTCCCAGTGCTGTAAAAAACCCACCTCCACGTGGGGCGTAGCTACCAGAGCTAATGCATTGTCTATACTAGCACTTTACAGCACTGAAACTTGCAGAGCTTGGGGGGGTGTTTTTTCCACACCCCAGAGCGAGAAGGTTTCAGTGCTGTAAAGTACCAGTGTAGACAAGCCCTTAGGCATTGCAACTGTGAGTGTTGCAAACTAGATGCCCTGCGGGAGTTCCCAATTTTGACTTAGGTGTTCAGGCTCCCCATACAATGCATAGGGAGAGTTAGGTACCTAGATAGGGATTCTCAGAACCGAGCAAGGTGAACAGCCAGGAGTGGCAAAAGCACCCTAAAAGTGGGGGGAGGGATCACAGGCACCCAAATCATAGCCCTGCCCCTGCAAAACCCCTTTTCCCCCCGAGCCCCAGTCCTCCTACCTCCATTCCCTCCCAGGCCCCATTCTCGCACTGCCCCTTCTCCTTGAACCCCTGCCCTTGCGCTTTCCCTTCCCTGCAAGTCTCTGCCCTGCCTCTTTCCCCAAGACCCCGCATCCCGCCTCTTCCCCACTCCCCTCCACCCATCACTCACCTTTATGGCTGGTAAAAAGTGATGGGGCCCATAGCCCCCTGACTCCTCCTATTGAGGCACCCTTGTGAGCAGGTGACCACCTGCACCAGCCAAAAATGAGATGCATTAGGGCCCTGATCCTCAAAGGAATGTAGGCATCTTTGCTCAGATCAAGTTGGAAATCTAAATACCTTTGGGGATCTGGGCCCTAATGCCTAAGGATCTGGGCCATAGGCACCTCCCTCCACTTGAGATTCCCAGCTGTGAGCCCTCTCCTTGAGTTAAGCACCTAACCCAGGTCAGCCGTAGATATTGGAGCCTAAATATTGGATTAAGAGGCTTGAGGAAGCAGTTAGGAGCTAGATTCACAAAGAAATTTAGGCTCCTAATTTCTCTTTAGCTAAATTTAGTTATTTATAAACTGGGATTAATAATACTTAGCTTTGAAAAATATTTCAAGATCTTCAGATTAAAGGTTCTATATAAGTGGAAAGCATTGTGGACCTGATCCAAAGCCCACAGAAGTCAACTGAAAGACACCTCTCAACTGACTTAATTGAACCTACATTTCAGCTCCTATACTGTATTCCCATCATACTCATCATCATTATTGTAATCAGTTAATTCGTTTCCTATACTATCTTCCCTTTAAGTTAAGGAGCCCCCTTCACCAAAATGGGCAGGAGACAAGGTAACTCTTTAGTAGAGTAAAATATTTGTCTGGCCTCCATTAGCAATCAGGACATGTTCTCAGGATGAAGAACAGCCATTAGTGGTTAACAATGTTGTTGACAGATGTCAGCAAATTGTAACAAAACAGCATTAGTGTAGATTACATCAGGGCAGAGTTGTCAAGGACTGAGGATTTATTATATGTCTAATGTGATGAAATATTGATGAAATATGTCACATTTCATGTCAATAAAGCTATTGTTTTGCAAAGATAAACTACAGGCATATACACCACTGGATACACTTCTGAATATTTAAGGATGCTGTTGATTAAATCACTGCTTTTATGAGAATAAATGCAATTTCACAAATTGGGGTAGGATACATGGATGAAAAATATCTTTTTTTCTCATTGCATTCTGGAATTAAAGGAAGGAAATGCCTACTAATACAGAATCCCATTGCTTTTCTTCTAATGGATTTACTAGTTGCAAGCTATCATGATTTTTGTAGAGGATAATAACACAATAGCCTCTGAGTCCAAGCACATAGAGTAATTCCAGAATAACAACAAATACAATAATGACATTACTGTATCTACTCTAATTGTAAAGATTCATGAGAAGTAAATACAATACATACTGGAAGACACTAGAGGGAGCAACAGGAAAATGGCTGAAGGGAATAAGATGGCTTTAACTGTTGCACTTTTGTGAGTTGAGCTGAATAAAGAATCTAGTTGAATCCTATTAACTATTTGTTTAGCTCAGCTACAGTATGGAAGCTGTTAGTTATAGCTGAATTATATTTAGACTTGATTTTGTCCATGGTAATACTCCACACCCTTTTTTAAAGCGTTCTTAACTTGCCCTAACAGTTCACTTTGCAGTTAATCTGGCTAAATAAGATTTCAGCCTCAGGGACATACTTTCTTTTTAGAGAAGTCATTTTCTCTGGCTGTAGCCTTACATCAAGAATGCATAGATCTGGAAATGATTAGAGCTGGGCAAAAAATTGATGAAATTTAGAATTTAAAAATGCTTAAACAGCAGAAAAAAACTCAATGAAGTTTTCATGTCATTTTCCCATTTTGAAATTACAATGAAATTTTGATTTTAAAAAAAATCTAAATTTTAGTGGAGAAGGGGAATGAAAAACAGAAGAAAACCATTTTTAAAATACTAGAAATCATTTGTTTCGGACTCCTTTCTATGTATATATGTATGTATTTATTTTGTTTATAATTCAAAATAGCTTAGCTTTTAAGAGCATATTTTCAGTCAGGCAGATGCCTTTGTTTTTTTTTGGCCCCCACAAATGAAATGTTGATCCTATTGTGAGTAGGTTACATTTCAGTAAGATGTCTCAGAAGTGAAAATTAGAGATGGCCAACTTTGTCAAATCAGTCCTAACTTGGTAATTGCATATAGTGACACAAAGCAGTTTGTAGTAGGTTACTAATTCAAAATATAATCATATATACAGCTCTTCAAACACTAGTTGTCCACAGTTTGAATCCAGATTTCATCTAGGCTTCCTTCAGTCATTAACCATCTTGGTTTTGTAGGATATTGCGGTAGGCACAGAGTGTGGTATTGAACACTGATTTAGTACAGCTGCACTTAGGAAAACAGGATAGGTAAATTAATTACACGCTGTCATTCTTAAGTTTGAATGATCTTGTTTTTGTCAGTTTGTATCATAGCTGTTACTTACATGGTTTATTTAATATTGTGTGAATATACATTATCATCCAGATAAAGAATGTGGTTTACTTGATTCTAATGATGCTAATGTAGCATGATATACTGCCCAGTTAATGTTTGTATCTTATATGAAATTTGTTCCAGCTATGTACAGTTGAAGATTTTCAACTAAGTATTTTGCTGTCAGGTAGCTAAATAATACTAATTAAGAATGATAAAAATGCCATTAGGACAAAGCAAATTTCATATGTTGATAGTAATATCCTTTGCTTTTCTTACTCTCAACTCCTGGTAATGCCTCTTTGGGTGACTTTGGGAAAATCCTCCAATTCAGTCTCTGAAAAGTTCCAAGAGGCACCCAGAGATTGTCTTACACTTTTATATTTTTCTTGGACTCTACAGATTGATGGGCCTGACTTCTCAGTAGCTTAGAACCAGTCTTCCACAGAGCTTCTTTTATCCAGATGCCTCACTTCGTCTCTTCCTGAAACCTAAAGTCAAAACCAAAGATCCCCCACCTTTTGCAAAGTACCAGGCACACCCCTCTAAATTGGAATAACTGAACAAAATAACAACATCTCAAGCACCTGCAGTTGCCCCACTGCTGCAGGGAATCTCACAGATGTTTTGGAAGTGAAGACATGCAATGTTTTGTGAAGTTAAAGGACTGGAGATGCCATTTCAGGTATATCAGCTAGATCAGTGTGATCTAGTAAATAGGTCATTGGATGGAAGTCAGGTAATCTGGATTCTATTTTGACCTTTATCACTTCCTTGCTGCATGTAATCTTGCCTTTCATTGATGGATTCATGCTGGCAGTGAGAATGGAGAGATAGCAAATACATGTTAATGATGAGAGACAGGGATGAAATCCTGGCCCCATTCAAGTTGATGGGAGTTTGGCCCTTAATTTCAGTGCGGCCTGGGTTTCACCCCGGAGCAGAAAGCATCCCTCAGGTAGTAAATTCCGAAACGGGTGGCATATATGTCAGATAGCTGAAGGCCTGGCTACACCTCTACCAGCAAACCAAAGTCCCTTGGGGTTACGCAGTCTAGGCAGATATAATACTAGATAATAACTCATTCAGCATGAGTAATGATTGCAGAATATGGGCCTTAGCCTAGGGGTATTGGAAATCATTTGGGACACCAATGTATTCAAGGTCTAGGGAAAGGCTGAAAGAGGGCAGTAACATTGTGGTATATTCAGAGTGAGCAGAGAATAAAGCCAGCCAGAATAAATAAGTCTGGTTCTTTTTAATGTTTACCCAAATCATATTTCCCCCTATTTCTTCTCCATATATTTTGATCTTCATAAATGAAGCCATGTGCTTAGAAATCCCTTGAGGTCTAGTGTTTCTTGAAATAGGTGTTTCTAGAAATCAGGTGAAATCTTGGTGAAATAAGTTGTTTGTTGAAATTTGGCAGTTTCTTACTAACTTCATCTGGCCAGATAACTTATTCCTTATGTTTATTATCCTTGAAATAGGGGGAGTTGTGTGAAAATGACCAACATAGTCTGATTCTAGAGCCTACTGCTAAATTAATTGCTACAACATCTCCACTCCATTCTTGGCTTTCACTTCTCATTCCTATTTTTCCTCTCTTTATCTTCCCTGTCTCTCTCTTCCTTTTTCTTTTCCATTTCATTTCTTCTTAATATAGGTGACCTCCAATCGGCCAAATGCTTTGAGTATAGATAGCAGGATTTTTATAATCAATAAGATTGTGACGCTACATCCCATAGTCTTCATAGAAATATCATTATAATATGAATATGGCATAACTAAGGTGTATTTTAGGCAAGATGGGTCATGTGAGATATCATTGGAAAGGTTATGATTTATTGAATATGATTATCCTATTTGAATGCATGTATCATTTTTGTATATAAAGTTAGGACTATGAACTATGTAACGATTTACACTGTGTTTGGACCTTTGGAATGCCCACCAGACAGAATGCAATCAGCCTGGATAGGCCATTAGGGAGAACAATAGGACTTTGAAGATGCTAAACTCCCTCCTTCCTGAGAATTTTCCTGGGATGCTGCTTTGAAACTGCAGGGTCATGCGATCATGTCATCTGGTACTGGATACCATCTTGGACTTCTAGTGTTTTTCCACTAAGGCGGGGGCGGGGGTGGGGGTTCAAACTGGGAAACAAAGGATTCCTGCCCTATGCAAATCCTATTTAAGGCTGGGGAGTGAGTTAATCTTGGTTCTTTACTGAATCCCCACCAGGATGACTGCTGGAAACATCTAAGGGCTAGTCTACACTGGCAGCGCTTTAACCTAGCTTGTGTAGTCACGGCAGAGCACTGTAAAAAAAACCACCTCCATGAGGAGCGTAGCTACCAGCACTGTGAGCATGGCTCCCTGTGCTGGTGCACTATCTACAATGGCACTTTACAGCGCTGAAACTTGCTGCGCTCAGGGGGGTGTTTTTTCACACCCCTGGGCGAGAAAGTTGCAGCTCTGTAAAGTGCCAGAAACAAAGACAAAGGGGAAGGGGGGAGGGTACTGAACCCAGGCTAGGAATGGTGTCTGGCCCGTGAAGGATATACTTGGAATTTTAAACTGCTAGCAAGGACAGTTTGTCCTAAAGAAATTCTGCAACCTGCCTAAAACAACATTTAGGGTAAGAAATTACTACTTGTAGCCAATTTCTTTAGTGTATTAAGACTAGCTTGCATGTTTGTTTTATTTGCTCAGTAATCTGTTTGCTATCCCTTATAACCACTTAAAATCTTTTGTAGTTAATAACTTGTTTTTTTGTTTATTCTAAAACCTGTTTGTGTAATTCATAACTGGGGGAGGGGGCAAAAAGCTGTGCATAACTTCTTCCACATTGAGGAAGGGGGCGGATTTCTTGAATTTACACTGTATAGATTTATGTGTCACACAAGACAATACAATTTTAAGTTTACACTCCATAGGGGGTGTACACTTGAGTACTGGGCAATCCCTGAGCTGAGTCTTCCCACACACAGCTGATCTCAGTGTCTGTGTCTTTTTTTAGCTGGGTGTTGCCCAACCTGTATATGTGTGTGCTAGAGGAGGCTTGAGGGCCTGGCCCAGCAGGACAAGGTGAGGGAGTTCAGGTTGGTGGAATAGGCGGACTCAGTGGGACCCCAGCACATCAGGTAGCACACTGAAGTGGGGGTGAGGGTAACCCATCACAAACATCATGACAAATTTTGGTTTCCATAAAAATTCTGTATATAAGTTTCAGTTGTCAATCCTACACAGGTGTAAATATTTTTAATTATTTGGGAAACAGAAACATGTTTTGTATAGCCTGGGATTTGGATAATCAGTTTACACTTTGTTTTTTACTAGGGTCAGATTCTGCTGCCCTTACTCAGATAGAATATCTTACTGCACAAGTAGTCCAACAGATATATGTGAGACTCAATACAAGTTCCTTTCCAGAGCATTCATTTCACCTATGCCATGTTTCAAACTGGTTATCCTGGCCTTTGTATCTTGTCCTACATATAAATCTCAAGTGGATGCTATTTCCCATGGTTTTGGGGAGTATCCTTATGCATGCAACCATCACTCCTGAGTTTGACTTTCTGAATGGATTGATTACAACCATGCTACTGATTTCAGTGGCACTGCTCCAGTGAATAAAAGTGGCAGAACTGAGCCCAAAATAAGAATATAGGTAAACCTCAGTTATCCCAATTCTCTCCTCCACCCTCACCTCCCACCTTCAAGAAAAGATACTTCTGGCCAAGAGGACAAGAACACAAATAGTTCTAATTTGCTTATTGGGCAATCTGAGTCCCCTTAGCAGGGTTACAGCATCCATATAATGGACTAAGTGTTTGAAATGTTTTCCTATAATGCCCTTAAATATATCATCTTTTCTGGACATTACATGATCATTCCATTTAATATGTGAACTTTATCTTGTCCACCATGTCATTGAACCCTGCAGCCAACTCCTGTTGGCAGAAGTGGAACTACACATAGGGACCAAGAAGAGCAGGGGTTCTCAAACTGGGGGTCGGGATCCCTCAAGGGGTCATGAGATTATTACATGGGGGGGTCGTAAGCTGCCAACCTCCACCCCAACCCTGCTTTGCCTCCAGCATTTATAGTGTTAAATATATTTAAAAGTGTTTTTAATTTATAAGGGGGGGGTCGCACTCAAAGGCTTGCTATGTGAAAGGGGTTACCAGTAAAAAAGTTTGAGAACCACTGAAGAAGAGCATAATACAAATGAATATTTGAGATTATACTTCTAATACCTTTGTTTAAAGCACCGTTTAATATATGAGAAATGCTAAGATCGTCAGGACTCTTTTTGAAGTGAATAACAGTTGCAAAATCAGGCCCCAAATAAGGCTACAGTTTGTTATAAATCCTTTCCCTTTGCCTCTTTCCCCCACAATCCTCTAAAAAATTCAGCCTGTCTTCATCACTGGTCTTGAGATATCACTTATGCTAGCTCTCACGAAAGTAAGGCTCAGTCCTTTTCAAGGATAATACCACATGCACTTATAGGAAGACTTGCAACTTCTCATTATAAGGATTTGACATGTCTGGCTCACACATGGGGAACACTGTATAAGGTTATCTTGCCTCATGTCATCAGCCCTACAATCTGACTGGATGTTTTTTAAAGAATGATTGCCTGTTGTAACAAGATGGAGTGTTAGCAGGGGGAGAATATAGAAGCTACATGATTTTAGTGCATGTTGCATTTCTTAGTAAGTTAAGTAATTTTAAGAAGTTAGGCAGTATGATACATAGTTTGAAAATTTTAAATTGTAAGAAATATTGGGGCAACATTATATTTGTCAGTGAGTGTGCAGATGACTTATGCTGCTAAAATCATGTCCTCCTCCATTTTTTTTTGTAAAGTGCAACATAACTACTATATTATGGAATATAAAATTAAAGAAGGTCTATAAACATTTGAAGTTCACTAGACAAAATTCATTGCTCGTCTCCAGCGCTAAACAGCTTCTAGTCACTAGGTGTCACTAAATGGAAAATAAAAGCAATCAAGACGACAGATAAGATAACAGAGATGTTACACCTTCAAAAATACTTCCTAGTAGAGGAAGTTGGCATGCTCTACCCAATCGATTTGCCCCAAGTGACCAAAGTTGGCAAAGTTTGCCTAGTTGGCATGCTCTACCCAATCGATTTGTCCCAAGTGACCAAAGTTTCTTCTTGAAAATATCTCCAAACTTTCAAGACTGAGAGACAATCTTACCAAAATAATGGAGAATAAAGCTTAATATACATCTCTTCAATTCATTATAAAATTAAATATAAATAAATGAATGAATACCACTTCTATATAATAAATGGAGTAAAACTATCAACAAAAAAACAAAACAACTCAGCACCAGAATATAAAAATCATATGCTGTTTTAAATAAGGAAAACTTATTTTTAAAAATCCTCAAAACTATATGCATTTCATTTCTTTCAGATATTTACCTCTCTCTGCACAGTTGACAGTATATTTTCTTCTGGTTTATGCTGAATCTAGGAAATTTGATTTGGTAATGTCAGCCTAATCCATGTCAGAGGTACCTCATGGTGGAAGCTTTGCTGGTATTCCAGCACCAAGATGCAGTGGCTGAAGTAGCTGCAATGTCAGCTATGAGACAAGGGTCAAAGTTAGGCCAGCACAGCATCCAAATGTGAGGACCTTACTGAGAGACGTGTTACTCTCTGCCTATCCATTTAAGTGTACATATTACCTCCTCACCTTCTCTCTCTAATATCCTGGGACCAACACGCTACAACGATGCATATCTATATAGGTGGAATAATACATGGCTACATTGTGTCATACAGTACAAATTCATACACTCTTTGTTTCTGTATATTTAAGACAGTAATAATAATACTTTGTTTTTCTATAGCGTATTCTGTCTGAAAAATCTCAAAGTGCTGTACAGATCTGAATGTCCCACAACACCTTCATCAGGCAAGTAAACATTAAAAAACCCTCCATTTTATGAAAGGGGGACATAATGGACAGGAGTGGGAAGGACATGCCCAAGTTCACTTATGAAATCTGTTGCAGAGTGAGGAACACAATCCTGGTCTTCTGGCTCTGTGCTTTGATTAGAGTCAATGACCCTGAATGAACACCAGGAAATTCACCTTTTCTAGGGCAGCCTCTCCCACAGGCTGCTGCACCAGCTGTCCTCCACTCTCTGACCTCCTCTACAGCCCTTGGTACGGGGGTGTGCTGGGATAGGAGGGGGCATGGTTGCTCTGGTTATTCTGGGTTGGCATAGATAGTCATTCAATTCAGCTGTAATTTAAAGCAGCCCTAGACAAAGGGGACTTAGGCCAAGAATTCAGTGAGTGCACAGGCCCCTGTTTTTCTGGATGTACCTCTTGAGGCCAAGTAGCATGTAGGATACATATAACCAAATGCAGCAGTGAAAAGCAGGCTGTGTCCACAATGCAGTGCATAGCTACACATAGCAGTGAAACTCTGGTAGGGGGAAAGGAAGCAAGGAGCTGCCATAGCTTTTTTCCCCCACTGCCCCATCCCAACAGAGTTTTCCCTGCTACTATAGCCTTTCCCTTCTGAGGGGAAAGGCTCTGGCAGCAGGGAGCCATTACACTGCTAAAAATAGCAGTGTAGATGCAGTAGGCACTGGTTGAGCACATAAAGGTACATACATAAATTCATTGTTCTTCTCCAGCACTGAACAGCTTCTAGCCATAGGTGTCACTAAATGGAAAATACAAGCAATCAAGAAGACAGATACATTTATCTGTATGTCTGAGGTTCTGGAGTGTTGGTACTCTACTCACCTAACAATGCCTCACCCTCTACACTGCTATGTATACCCATACTACAGGGGCAAGCAGCATCTGTACACTACATGTCACCATAAATGTAGATATAATCTGTGATGTGGAGCTCAGGCAATAACAGCTCTGAATCACTTCCACAGTGTCATCAGAGTATTATCTCTAATTAGACTATCCTCCCCATTAGTCACCACACAGTACATATACAGAGACATGTATATATTTTAGTTTTAGAACCTATACAGGGAGCATCATGCTTTATTAAACCTATTAAGGTGTAGTGTTGTGACTAATTACTAGTGCCCCTTCCCCAGCACCCCTTTGAGAACTCACTCAATTTTGAGTCACCTTCTCAGCCCAAAGCCCTTTAATTCACTATTACTAGGCAGCAATAGAGTATGCCAAAGGCAGAACTCAAAACTCCCAAAACCAACACACAGTTTTTCATCAGTTCCGGCGCCATACAGTCTTCTGTTCCTGGGCTTCCCTAGCTTGCTGCTAGGTCTCCTGCCTCTGACAGTCCCAACTATTTCTCTCAATCACACCTTTCCGTAGCTTTCTGCTGCCTTTTATAGTTGAAAACCTAATTCCCATCAGGTGGGGCTCATCTTGTAATCAGGGCTGACTTAGTGGCAGGCTCTTCAGCCCCAGGGCAAGCCAACCTGTTACATAAGGTATGAAAAATACACAGACAATCATAATTGCACAGCATTTGTTGCACTGATGAAAATTCAAACAGAGAGGGTTTAGATCCAACCATCTGAATTATTTCTAGAAAGCTTACTGAGGAGCTACTTCTAAAATGTAGGTTTCAGAGTAGCAGCCGTGTTAGTCTGTATTCTCAAAAAGAAAAGGAGTACTTGTGGCACCTTAGAGACTAACAAATTTATTAGAGCATAAGCTTTCGTGAGCATGCATCCGATGAAGTGAGCTGTAGCTCACGAAAGCTTATGCTCTAATAAATTTGTTAGTCTCTAAGGTGCCACAAGTACTCCTTTTCTTTTTTTAAAAGGTAGTAACTCAAGAAACTGTAGAGCAATCAATTCATGTTACATATAACTAGAACAGCATTTCCCTATAAATAGTGTAAAAAGTAAGATTATCCAAAAAGTTCTTGGAATGTATTGGAGAAAATGTTTTACTTCAGAAGATGGAGAAAGCCAGTAGAGGAGAAGCTGTTACAGATTTGATTCTGACAAACAGTGAGGAACTGGTTGAGATTTTGAAAGTGGAAGGCAGCTTGGGGGAAAGTGGTCATGAAATGATACAGTGCATGATTCTAAGGAATGGTTGGAAGTGCAACAGTACAATAAAGATAATGGATTTTAAGAAGGCAGGGAGTTGGTAGGTAAGATCCCATGGGAAGCAAGTCTAAGGGAGAAAACAGTTCCAGAGAGCTGGCAATTTTTCAGAGTCATTATTAAGGGCACAAAAGCAAACTATCCCACTGCATAGGAAAGATAGGAAGTATGGCAGCAGACCACCCTGGCTTAACCAGGAGATCTTCAATGATCTGAAACTCAAAAAAGAGTCCTGCAAAAAGTGGAAACTAGGTCAAATTACAAAGTATGAATATAAATAAATAACACAAGTATGTAGGGACAAAATTAGAAAGGCCAGAGCACAAAATTAGATTAAATTAGCTAGAGACATAAAGGGTAAAAAGAAAACATTCTACAAATACATTAGAAGCACGAGGAGACCGAGGACTGGATAGGCTCATTACCTAATGGGAGGGGAAAATAACAGAGAATATGGAAATGGCAGAAGCGCTAAATGACTTTTGTGTTTGTTTTCACCAAAGAGTTGTCAGGTGTCCGGTTTTCAATGGGAACACCTGGTTGAAAAGGGACTCTCCCCAGCCTGGTGAAAATGAGCGAGTGAGTCAGGGTCCAGGAGAGTGAGCGATGGAGGATGGAGTGAGTGGGATGGAGCCTTGGAGAAGCGGCAGGGCAAATGTGTTCAGTTTTGTATGATTAGAAAGTTGATACTTTAACTTAATGAATGCCAGTAAAAATGAGGTAGGATCAGAGGCTGAAATAGGGAAAGAAAAAGTTAAAAATTACTTAGACAAGTTAGATGTCTTCAAGTCACTGGGGCCTGATGAAGTGTAGCCTAGAATACTCAAGGAGCTGACTGAGAAGATATCAGAGCCATTAGCGAATATCTTCAAAAAGTCAGGGAAGATGGGTGAGATTCCAGAGGACTGGAAAAAGGCAGACACTGTGCTAATCTATAAAAAGTGGAATAAGAGCAAGCAGGGGAATTACAGACCAGTCAGCTTAACTTTGTATCTGGAAAGATAATAGAGCCAATAATTAAGCAATCAATTTGCAGACACCTAGAAAATAAGATAAGTTAACAGTCATCATGGATTTGTGAAGAACAAATCGTGTCAAACCAACCGAATAGCTTTCTTTGACAGGATAACAAATCTTGTGAGTAGCGGGGGGAAGCGGTAAATGTGGTATATCTTGACTTTAGTAAAGCTTTTGATCCTGTCTCACATGACCTCAAACAAACTAGGGAAATGCAATCTAGATTGAGCTACTAGAATGTGGGTTCATAATCCATTGGAAAACCATTCCCAGAGAATAGTTATGAGTGGTTCACAGTCAAGCTGGAAGAACATATCAAGTGGGGTCCTGCAGGGATCAGTTCTGGGTTTGGTTCTGTTCAATATCTTCATCAATGATTTAGATAATGGCATAGAGCATACACTTATAAAGTTTGTGGGCGATACCAAGCTGGGAGGGGTTGCAAGTGTTTAGGATTAAAATTCAAATTGATCTGGACAAACTGAAGAAATGGTTTGAAGTAAATAGGATGAATGTCAATAAGGACAAATGCAAAGTACTCCACTTAGGAAGGAACAATTAGTTGCACACATACAAAATGGGAAATGACTCCCTAGGAAGGAGTACTGCAGAAAGCAGGAGTGGGCAAACTATGGCCCATGGGCTGAGCCATTTTAAGCCGGCCCACAAGCTCCTACTGGGAAGCATGGTCTGGGGCTTGCCCTGCTCCGGAACTCCAGTTGGGGTGCAGAGTTGGAGGCTGCACTATGGGGCTCAGCCCCGCTCCAGCGGGGTGCAGGTCGGGGGCCACTCCACCCAGCTCCTGGAAGCTGCAGCATAGCCTCGCTCTGGCTCCTACGTGCTCAACTGGCCCCCTCCAGTACTCCAATGGGAGCTGCAGGGGCAGTGCCTGCAGATGGGGCAGCGTGCAGAGCTGCTTGGCCATGCCTCTGTGTAGGAGATGGAGAAGGGATATGCCACTGCTTCCGGGAGCCACCTGAGGTAAGCACCGCTTGGAGCCTGCACCCCTGAGTCTTCCCCATGTGCCAACCCCCTGGCCCAGCCCTGATCCCCCTCCCACTCTCCAAACCCCTCTATCCCAGCTCGGAGCACCCTCCTGCACCTCAAACCTCTCAACCCCACACCCCCACCCCAGAGCCTGCACCCCTTCCCACACCCCTGCCCCAGCCCTGATCCCCCTCCGAACTCCTCAGTCCCAGCACAGAGCCCTCTTCTACACCCCCAACTCCTCATCCACAGCCCCACCCCAGAATTCACACCCCCAATCAGAGCCCTCACCCCGTCCCATACTCCAACCCCAATTTTGTGAGCATTCATGGCCCACCCATACAATTTCTATTCCCAGATGTAGCCCTCAGGTGAAAAAGTTTGCCCACCCCTGGCAGAAAGGGATGTGGGGGCAATAGTGGATCACAAGCTAAATATGAGTCAACAGTATGACACTGTTGCAAAAAAAAGCAAACATCATTCTGGGATGTATTAGCAGGAGTGTTGTAAGCAAGACACAAGAAGTAATTCTTCTGCTCTACTCCATGCTGATTAAGCCTCAGCTGGAATATTGTGTCCAGTTCTGGGTGCCACATTTCAGGAAAGATGTGGACAAATTGGAGAAAGTCCAGAGAAGAGCAACAAAAGTGATTAAAGGTCTAGAAAACATGACCTATGAGGGAAGATTAAACAAACCCAATTTTTTCAATCTGGAGATGAGAAGACTGAGGTGGGACTGATAATCATTTTCAAGTACGTAAAAATTTGTTACAAGCGGGGAGGGGGGGGAATTGTTCTTCTTAACCTCTGAGGATAGGACAAGAAGCAATGGGTTTAAATTGCACAAAGGATGGTTTAGGTTGGATTTAGGAAAAACTTCTTGTCAGGGTAGTTAAGCACTGGAATAAATTGTCTAGGGAGGTTGTGGAATCTCCCTCATTGAAGATTTTTAAAAGCAGGTTGGACAAACACCCATCAGGGATGGTCTAGATCAGTGGTTCTGAAAGCCAGTCCGCCGCTTGTTCAGGAAAAGTCCCTGGTGTACTGGACCGGTTTGTTTACCTGCTGCGTCCACAGGTTCGGCCAATCGTGGCTCCCACTGGCCGCAGTTTGCCGCACCAGGCCAATGGGGGCTGCGGGAAGGCCTTGGCCTGCACCACTTCCCACAGCCCCCATTGGCCTGGAGCGGTGAACTGCGGCCAGTGGTAGCCACGATCGGCCGAACCTGTGGATGGCGCAAGTAAACAAACTGGTCCGGTGCACCAAGGGCTTTCCCAGAACAAGTGGTGGACCAGCTTTGAGAACCACTGGTCTAGATAATACTTAATCCTGCCTTGAGTGCAGAGGACTGGACTAGATGACCTCTCGAGGCCCCTTCCAGTCCTATGATTCTATAAAGGTTATGGGGTAAATTAATCCTTAGAGTAACCCACTAATACTAGTTAAGATAATGGTGTGAGAAATTGGTTGGATGGAATGGTAAAAACGTATTTTAGTATTTCTTATCCTGGTGATTTTGTTTTTGTTTTTGGTCTAAACCACTAATAAATATATCTTTAGTTAAAATAGCATATTTTTTTATAGTTGATGATTAATAAAAGGAAATGAACATGTCATTTATAAGAAAGATCCTTTCTCTGTTTTATATTGATAGAACAACTAGGAATATTTTGCATGCATCTGACTCATTTTGATATAGTAGATATAAGATAAATTCTGTGTACATACTTAAAATGGATAAGCTGCTACTTTGCACTTGTCACTATGATATTTGTGGAACCCAGGACATGTTGCCAATTATCCAGAGCCAAAGTTGTACCTATATTTTCGAGGCAAAGACTGAGCTGATCTAATTAGTAGTTCTTCTCTGCAATATTGCTCACCAGTTTCTCAGGGTTAGAAATCAGCTGATTGATTTTCTATATGTCCTGTCACTTTGAAGATGTATCTCCTGATAGCACATTTTGTTACTGAGTTCATTATTTCCATCTTTTATCAGTTGTAGAAGCTCCTGAAAATTATAGTATACATTTGGGAGATGGAGAATCCATATTTCCAGGAGATAGTGATGGACTTGCTGACAGTGCTGACTTTGCCCATTTTACTGGGTTTACTTCCTTCTCATTAGCTTTTGCTAAAAGTTTTATTTATTAATTATTATTATTTATTCATTCTGATACTGCTGGTTATCTTTAAAGTTTGCAGTGTGAAGACTGAGTCAAGCTAAAACAACCCCACAATGAATGAAGAACTCTCTACTACACAAAGCCTGCTCTTTGCTGCACTGCAGGAGCAGGGCTAAAAACCAAAACTTGTGTCTTTTATATGTGTTGGGAGACCACTTGCATATTGAACTATCTGTTATTTAAGAGATGCTGGTCAAAGTTGGTAGGACCAAAATTTGATTATATTGTATTGCTTGTATTGGCTTGTTATGTCCATGTAACTCTTTCTTTTGTTTGGAACTGAGTATTTTGTATATATTATGGTAGTGGAGGCTACATTAAAAAGTAAAGATTGAATATGGGGTTTCTAAAGACAAATTTGCTCATGAGAAATTAATCATTAGGAGTTACGAAAAAAGTAATGGCTAGAAATGATATTTTATTAATATGCAGAGATAGAAAAGTATAGGAAGCAATGAATTTTTCCCCAACACCTGCACTCTGTTTTTAAATTGAATGCTGCTACAAACTTTTTTTTCAAGAGAGAAAAAATTCTTCACATTCTGTTCACTATAACTTTGAAGCCTTCAATTCATCAGCAACTGTACTGTATCTTCATTTCCTTCTGAGAGTTGAGAGGTTAAATTCCACCTTTTTGTGTATTCAAATGTGCTTTGCTTCTTTGTACACCACACAATAAGTTATATTCAAAACATGTATTCAAATGTTTTAATGTGCATACTTTTCTTATTACCAGTATCCTGTAAAAGAAATGCTTCCGGCTAAGAACAATACATGGCTTTAAAGCCAAATAGATCATCAGACTGAAACTACTTTGTTGATGAATTCATAGTCAGTCTTGTTGTTGCACTGGTTAGGAATGCAATTTTCAATGTATATACTACGTAAATTGGCTTATGGAACAGCTCCTCGGCTGCTGTAAATCAGTGTAACTCCACTGAGGTGAAAGGAGCAGCTGAGGATCTGGCCCATTTACAATAAATATTTGAACACAAGTTTTTGGTAAGCTGGCCTTCAGGCAGTGTCAGGTACTGGAGTAAATCCACATACGTAGAAATATAATTGCTCCTAGGCACTGCCTTGTATTGTGGTACCTTAGAGGAGTTAGTTTAAAAAAAAAAAAAAAAGGACAATTCCCCCTGTGTTTTGGGTAGAAATGCAAGGCAAATAATTCCCCTTCCTCTGGCAGAGTGAGAAGCATGTTGAGTAGTTATCCTTTCTGATCGATGATCTGGTCCCTTGTCTTCAAAGTGCATGTTGTGAGTGTTCTTCGGCCCACATAGGAAAAATATTAGTTCTATCAGATTATGTCCCATACGCCCAAATCACCCCTTATTCCCTTCTTTCTCATCTGCTCCATATTGGCTCTCCCGGCTGATTTACACACAGCCACCTTGTCCTCATCCATGCAGCAACCTCTTGCCTCCATTCCCAAATCCTCTACACAGCTCCCTCCCAACAGTAATCATGTCTTTTCCGTAGGCCCAAAGGAGCAGCTACCTTGAATAATCCCTCCGAATATGTGCTAATTATAGTAAACAATCTGTTCCACCTTTCATTTAGCTGTGATGCTTGGAGTACCTTTCCCAGACCTGAAGAAGAGCTTTGTGTGGAAAGCTTGTCTCTCTCACCAACAGAAGTTGGTCCAATAAAAGTTATTACCTCCCAACCTTATTATTCTAAGAACCTGGGACCAACACAGCTACAACTACACTGCATATAGCTACAATAGTAATTTATAGCCTCATAGTGAAGTAAAGGGATTGCAGGGCTACTGTAGCTCTGTCAACCTAAATATTCAAGTAATTGTATTTAAGGAAGCAGAGGTTTTTTTTTTTCCTTGTACATTATCCAGCAAAAGTTTACTTCCTAACTGGAAATGGTGTCAGGTTTATGATGGTCCTTAGTGTTTTTTCCTGATTAATCACTTATATGAAGTCATTGTCTGAAAGTTTAAAAGGCAAACAGTTTCCATGACGGAGCTCTTCTTTAAAAATATTTTGTGAGAGTAAAAAAAGTTTTGGACTTTTGCAGAAGCAGACATATGTATTGAATGTGTGGCACAAAAAATGAAAGATATAGCAGAGTGTCAATAGAACTTGAAGCAGATTCTATGACAGATTCCACAGAGCAATATATCATTTTGTAGCCTTTTTCATGTAAGTATCCAAGGATACAACTACATTGTATTACTGCCATATTGGTAATCAAGCTCAGAGAGTACCATTTTCAATTTTCTGATTTTTCAGAATTCTAAGGAACTGTGGTTTCAAATATATTTTTGTGTGTTTGTACCACAGCTAGCATAGTGTGCCCTGTGGTGGACACGAAGCTGGTATGTAATAATTTAGGAATAGTGTATGTGACCTAGTTATTGGAATGTTTACTGTATACACATGTTGGTTTAGTTAATAGCAGGGCTTTTGGAAAAACAGGTAGACAATGGCTCCAGATAAAACACTCCCTAGTAAACAAGTCAGAAAGTTAAGAGACAATACCTAAGCTATAAGTTGTGAAGAATCTGATTCCTTAACAGCCAATTTACACAACTGTTTTTCCAAGACTGGGAACGTGGATCGAAAAGACCCTAAACAATTAAAAGTCTCTCTGTCCAGAGGACAGGCAGTTGTCAGGAACTGTTTGTGGGGAACAGGCAGACACAAGCAGACCCTGCACAGGGTCTGAAGCAGTGGCTGGTACACAAGGTATTCTAGCATGGGGCCCATTTTCAGAGTGGGAGAAATGTAAATTTGGGTTGACCAAAACATTTAGGCAAATTCATATTAAATTTGCCAAACTTTTTTGGTCAGGGGAGAAAAACCAAAATCAAAACAAATTCCAAATAATTGAAAGGTTTCGTGTTTCGATTTGTTTCGATTTGAAATAACTTTTTGTTTCAAATTTCACTTCAGTTTGATTCATTTAGTTGCACAGCTCTATTACACATCATGCAATGGATACATTCTTATGCTGAGTCACTAAATTCTTTGACACAGGTTCAAGTTAAGGGCCTGCTTCTCAACTGATGTAAATCAGCATAGCTCCACTGATTTCAGAGGAGCTATGTCAGATAAGAATCTGGCCCAGAATATTCTAGGCTGCTGTGAAAAATGTGTTCAAAATAAAATTCACAAGTGAAAAATACCAACAGATATTGATCCAGCACAAACAATATCACCAGGAGAATATATTAGCTATAGCTTCATCATACTGCATGATAGTGTGATCCAAAAACAACTTAAGGAATAAAGACTTACCTGATTTAGGGGAAAAAATAACAAAAACAAAAAATCAAGGGCATACAAGATTCTGGAGTAGGACCAGAGATCTCCATGAAATTGTGATTTGAATATCATTGAATAGGAGACATGGATTATGAAAAATACAGAAGAAAAAATGTGACATATCTATGGAATGAAACCTGCAAGAGTCAATCTCCCCTGATTAAAACTAAAAATGACAGTGTGCTGCAAGAATGGGAAAAACCACTACAGTTTACAATCATGTTTTTATAAAGTTTTGAACCCTCATGCTGTGGAATACTATTATATTTTTATAAACTAATATGCTATATCCTTTTAGAATAGCAAAGGGAGGCAATGGATTTTGAGAAGACCACTAAACTCACTTTGTTTTTCCATGTGATTGCATAGGCATTCCTTTGCACTGTACTCTAGAAAAACAAGCCCAGCAGCCTGATTTAGCATGGCATAGTCTGTAGCAAAACTAGGGTTTTCTATGTGAAGATCTATCTAGATTATATTAACTGTCTTAACCATCCCATCTTCCACTTCAAATGCTTTTTACTTGTTAAAATCAAAGTTTAAATATTCTGCAAAGTAACTGAACTAATACATGTCATCTCATCTCAGACTGCATTTGTATTACTGCTGGCAAAAAATGACACCCAGAACTGTCTTTAGGCTAAAGGCAGCTGTATACAACAAATGAAGCATGGAGGGTGAGGAAACAGCTGTAATCTCTCTCTACTCCATTCCCATCTCCTATACTGTATATACAGAGAGGAAGGATTTGGGATTGGTCTTTAAACCCATTGGTCAAATGGCTGGCTTTGGTCCAGTGAAACATGAGAGGAGGCTGAGGGAAGAAGGAAACACTCCAACACACACACTTTCTCTCCATCCTCCCTCTCTCAGTAACAGTGATCATCAAAGTAGGAATAAACCTCATCCTGTTGTAATAGGAGTTTGATTTTTTTCTTAGTAATTCTTTAAAATAATCTTCTGCTTGAATGGAACTTCTCTATGTAAAAGGTAAGTGTTTAATAACCAGATCATTCATCAGAGTAAGAAGCTTTTTGTAGGCACTTGCTAAGTACATCTCTGTGAAGCGTAGATGTGCACTGCTTATTAACGAGAATGGGAATATTTGTTGCATAGCTTCCCCCTGAGACAGATTCCAAGCATCTGTAAATTCTACAAAGTTTTTAAGCATTTGCAGGATAGTTCAACGGCTGCTTTGGTTGGGCTCAGCTCCAGGATTTGCCTGTGGCTCACATTGAGACAGTTTGGTAGCATCTCCTCCTGAGGCCTGAGAGTAAAAGTTTCCACTGAGTTTGAGAAGTGATGGGGTTGCTCAGGTTGTTGAACAGAGCGGTATTGCCAGTGTAGTCCCATGTAGTCCAATTTGGGAGATGGTTTTGGGGCTGCAGGGAAAGAAGGATGGAAGAGAAGGGGAAAGAGAAGAGATGTGGGGAAATGTAGAGATTAGGGTGGTAGGAGAGGGGTCTTCAGCAGAGAGTCCTGATATTTTATTCTTATTTATTGACAATTACCTACTGCAGTGACAGATTCAATAGTGAAATAGATGGCTATGTACTAATGCATGTGTAGCACAAGTTTTACTTTTACATGGTGGTAGTGGCAGCTGTTTTGTGCCCATTAAATCTGTTTCTCTTCATAGATTGGATTGGTGGGAAAAGTTTAGAACTCTCTTCCTGTTTTTAAAATCCAATTTTTACTAAACTTTAAAGGACATATTTGACTTTGAAATGATGACACGGTTGGACTTTAACAAGTGTCTTCAAAATGAGCAGTGCTGCTGGTAGTCCTGGGGCTTTCTTGATCAATGGAAGTGACAAGAAAGCAGATCTATTACAAGTCATACCCTAATATGTTTGCTTTCTAGTTGGTAAAGCTTAGATAACATCTTTCCCCACGGACATATACATGCCTATGTACAGCCCACACCTTTAGATGGCAATGGGAGCTAATTTAGATTATGCAAACCCTGTGAGCTTTTTGAGTGATTATTCTCCATAGACGTTCTTGAGATACACATTGGACTCAGAGCCCAACAGAGCCCAGTTGATGGATGTCACACCATACTTACTAGTTCTCTGGCCTCACTCCACGTTATGTCCATCTGCTAAATAGTTGAAGTGGTTGCTTGCACAATACTATGGCAATATCTATAGAGCATAGGTATTAATATACATTGAATATTAGACAGGATTATGCAACACAGCAAGAAGAGTCTGCTGGCCACAAGCTGTAGAAGAGTTACTGTCACCTCCCACGCATCCCCTGAGAAGTTAGTGTGGCTCTGCTGTGTCCATCTCAGTTTCCCATCCTGAAGGAGGTAACAATGAGGTCACTCAAACACCCTGATCAAGGAGAAGCCAAACACTCTGCTTTCTAGCAGAGTATCTCCCTTTAATAAAGCCTTCTGAAAGGAGCACTTGTGCAAGGGGTTAAAAGGCTCTTACCTCAGAGTCAGGATAAAAATTAAAAGTTCTAAACCAAAAGTCTCTAGTTTACTGCAGAAGAAGTTACTGGTAGAAGGCCTCAGTTTTCTCAGCTGCCTGGAGAGCTCTCCAGTCCTTCCCCCATTTGCTCGGGTCTCTCCTAGACCTTCCTACCTGGAAAAGCTATTGCCTCATTCAAGCTCCCCTCCTCTGGAGCTTCCTTTCTACTCAGGACCTTTGTTCAACTAAGCTCTCCTAAGCCTCTTATTAGGCCCAGGTAACCTTACTGAATTAACTGCCTTCCAGCTATTTAGGCAGTTAATTACGCCCAGGTTGTCTTGGATTGGCTTGTTCTTTTCCGTGGAGCCTGTCACAAGTAGGCTGGGAATCTTCAAAGGGTCAGCCGTCTGACACCGGCAGTACTTGTTTGAGGCTTCACAGGGTCTGCCCAGTATATTTAATTACTCCTAGACATTGTTTAGTGTAAGTGATCCCCATCTACAGTTATAAGTGAGGACTTGCAATGGTCTTTATAGGATGCTGAGTCTCATATGAGGTTTATTTAGATTGTATACAAACTCTTTATTCATGGGGCCATATTGTGTAGACCTAGCCCAGTATTGTAGATGCGTGGAGTCATGCTACCCCAGCTGAAGCTACGGGAGGCCTGTACCTCAGAAATCCCCCTGGAGTTTCTCGGAACATAAGGTGAGTATGCAGAGCACCCTCTGGTGGTGCTGCATGCTCTCTTCTTCACAGCTGCTAGCTCTGGTGGCTGGGGCAAAGATGGAATAAAGCCACCACCTTCCTCTTTCTCCACTCAGACAGAACTCCCTGGACTCCCCAGAGTGCAGGATTGCATATGGGGAGGATAGCAGAGTTGGGAGGAAAAGTTCCTTGTGCATTCTGCCCCAGACACCGTATAGATCTTGACTCTTTCCAGCCTCTGTGCCCTTTAACATGTAAACATAGTGACCCAGTACTTCTAAGGCCCAGGGTTTCAGCCACAATATGACATGTAGAATATACTGTTTTTTTCCACCTTACTCTTCATTCCCTGACCATAGTAATGTTTCTTCTTGTGATGGGACTCTGAGGAAGGAGAATTTGCCTGTCTCTGAATACAGTCTTCTTTTTCAGCTGCAGAGACAGGAAGCATTAAATGCTAATGGAATCTTACAGCTCTTGTTTCAGTTTCTCATCCTTTCTGACACAGAGTCATTCAAGTTTCATGGCATTTGTCTCCCTTCAGTCTGCACTCAAACTTCAGAGCAACTTCACCTTCTGTCTCTGTTTCCAGATCATACTCATTTTCAATTCCACCTCCTCACAAAAACTAAATATTGATCCAGAGACTTAGGGACAGTCTTATATTTCCTTATGCATATTACAAACATGGCATCTTGCCAATGCAATTAACTGATGGGTGGGGAAGAGAATCCTGGAAAAAATCTTGACTCTTTCCAGCCTGTCTGCCCTTTAACATGTAAACATACACTTTATTCTCCACAGACGTGGTCCCTATGGGCTTCTATCATACCTGCTTACTTCATTGACAGAAATATGGGTGTCCTGCTTTTTGCTCCTAATACCATTGCTAAGGCATCAGAGCTAGGAACTGAATGAGATAGATGCTATTTATCTTTGTGCATCATCAACAGAATTATCAAGTATGTGCAGGTGGCAGCCAGACAATCTCCACCCTCATCTTTTTACTTGTAAACCAAGCACACTTGATCTTGAAACAACTGGGAGAGAATCAGCATAGAATACTACAATTCTGTCTTTACACAGTAGCTTTTCATAACGGAACCTGGTTGAAAGTTTCCTATAGTAAGAGTGAGTGGCTTTGAAATGGTGTGGCCAGTAAGGAGGGTGGTCCTTACAGCCAATGCCTCAGTTTATAGGCTACTAAAATCTGATCTCTCTCTTGGTTTTGACAAAATCAGAACTCAACCTGGTAGGAACATGGCCAGTGATGCTGGCGGTACCTTCCCTTTGAGTGATGAATAAATCCTATTGCATTCATCGGAAAGATAGTCTAATAGTTAGGACGCTATCCTGGGACTTGAGAAACCTCGGTTCAATTCTATGCTACGCCCCAGAGTATGTGTAGCCTTGGGTAAATTTCACTTTGGGTATGTCTACACTGCAATGTAAGCCCAGGGTTAGTAGAACCCTGGCCTGTTAATCTAGGGCTTGAGTGTCTACATGTGTATGTACCTTCAGGCTAAGAATTGTTGAACACTGGGTACCAACCTGGGGCTCCAGTGTCTATTCTGCTTTATGCAGGCCTAAGTCCAACCACCCATATCCAAGATTTCCTAACGCCCTCCCAAAATGTTACTACTTTAGTCCTTTGTTCAGGGTACAGCGTGGGAAAACTTGACTATCCAGATGACTAAGAAAGTCAGCCTGTAGGATTATGGGATACTATTGGCATATTCCCGGAGGAAGAGTCCAAGTGGAGCTACATCTACATTGCAAAGCAATAGGGCTTGAACCCTGGATCCTGGCTTGACTCCAGCTCAGACCCATATATCATGTTTATGAACAATAAATGTGACACATATAGCGGTAGCCAAGTAATTTTGACTTCTGTTCATGACACAAGCTATTCTTGCTGAAATGGTGCCTATTTTTAGCTGCAATGAGAAATAAATCCTTGGAGTTTTATTAATTTCACAGCAGTGTGGCTTTGCCAATATGAGTTGTTTCTAAAAATACCATGCTGTAAATGACACCTTATTAAAATACCTAACTTATTCTAAAAGGAAGCACAGCAGCATTTTTATAAAATCTTAGTGGCCCAAATGCTGATTCTTAACTCCATAGGATTGTATGCAACCATCATATTTGGGGGTGGGGATTCACCCTTGTATTTGCACCCTCCAATGACCTTCAGTTAATCTCAGCCAGTATCATTGTTGGTATGCCAATGAGAGCTCACCACCATGCTGCTCTGCTGAGTTCCCCCAACATACAGTAGTTATCATAAATGGTAATTGGAAAGAAGCAGACAGTATAATCTTTATGCTGCTATGGAAAACCTAACATGGCATTTCATAACTTCCAGTGAAAATTTTAGCTCCAGAGCCAGTAAGGTGCATGGGTCTTTCAAAGGCTGGTGGTGTTTGAAATAAATTATTACTAAATGTTGTTTAGCATGGTTTATTATGTCATTAAATCAATGCTTGTTATGTTGTATTTATATACCAGGTATTTACTTAAGACAATTTTTTTCTCTTTCCTCAAGATATTTAGAGATCTTATCCTCTTGACAAAAATATGGACAATATTGTGATATAAGATTGCTCTGATTATATTGTCTTATATTATGATATATTAATACAGATACAACTTCGATATAGACCTCATTTGTATCTTTAAATGATGAATAATTTTTTTAAAGACTGAAATTTCTTAGTTTTTAAAAGAATATTTACAGCTAAGAATCTTCTAAAAGTATTATAGGAATTAATATAGTTACATGTATTTCTCTTTTTATTTTTAATAGTGAAAAAAGGACGGTTGAATGGCGCTGCTGGTAAGTTTGACTTCCCATACTCTAAATTTAGACAAACACATTTTTTTTCTTTTAAGAGAAAATATGCATTGTGTTAAAGTAAATCTGTTTAAGCTAGAAATAGCGGTAGGTCCTCAATCTATCCAGGGCAAAAGAAATAAGGACATGCAAGTTTGCTATGCAAATTTTTCTACTATTTACAAGGAGAGAAATTAATCACAGCACTTTCCAAACAAGATTAAGGTCCATAATGTGACATAACATTTACTAATTATCTACCATACTAATGCTTGAAGTGTACATTTGCATGGGAAAAAAAGCAGACAGAAGGTCCTGAGACAAGTGAAACCATTGTGATGGGGGGAAGGGGGGAGATATTGGTGGTGCAGGGTTTGCAGTTTCACCAAAGGTGGGCAGGGACTGTGCCTGAATGTGCCCATTGAGGACAATGGAGAAGTATGGATGGGAGCAGGAGCCCCATAGATCTGTAGCTGGCTGGTTCAGATGGGAGCACTAACCCATGACCTAGAGCAAAATCTGGATGCCTGGGATTGTTTTCAGTCAGCCTCTAGGTTCAAAGGCTGAACAATAGCTAGAGAGGCAAGACCAGACTCAGGCTGACTTTCAGTGATCTGTGTAGTCAAATGCAGATTAAAACCTGAGTAAGGACTTCAAGATTTGGCATAACTATAAAATAAAATAATACATTTCCTTTAACTTGGGGCACTTCAGGACATTGTTAGGAAACAATAAGAAAAGAAGTGCTTGTGGCACCTTAGAGACTAACAAATTTATCTGAGCATAAACTTTCGTGAGCTACAGCTCACTTCATCGGATGCATTCAGTGGGAAATACAGTGGGGAGATTTATATACATAGAGAACATGAAACAATGGGTGTTACCATACACACTGTAAGGAGAGTGATCACTTAAGGTGAGCTATTACCAGCAGGAGAGCGGGGGAGGGGGGAACCTTTGTGGTGATAATCAAGGTGGGCCATTTCCAGCGGTTGACAAGAACTTCTGAGGAACAGTGAGGGGTGGAGGGAAACAATGTATGCCTTCTTGTATACAAGAATGAATAGTACTTGATAATAGACTAGGGACCTGCCACTCCTATCAGCGATTTTGCACGTACCTCTGGCCTTGTACACCACTTACATATTTAGTGAATAAGCAGATATTCAGTCTCCAAAGTGTACCTCATTTTTTGGTGGTGCGTAAATTAATTCCCATGTTAACCTGCTAGGTATCTCAGAGGACAGATTGGATTCCAAAGATGTTATGGAATTAATGTCCAGCCTGTTGTTAAAACTGAGGTTCTTGAAGTAAACTAATTCTGTGTAATGATTAGTTCTCTTGAGAAGCTCATCTATAAACTGATAAGTGTAGTAAAATATGGCTGTGGCTGATTGACTAATGCTGCCCTGTGGTAACCCGTGCAAATTGTTTTAAATTACTTGGATTAAAGAGAGGTGAACGTTGAGGTCATTTGAACTACCACATTTAAGCCACTGTCTCAGAATATGATTCTTATTTAACTCATTGAGAAGCACAGTCATTATTAGTTCCATCTGCATTTGTGAAGTGTAGAACATGGTGACATTTCTTTTTGCTGTCACTATACATAATATTGTCACATAAAATGATTACACAAGATCCAGCAAATGTTATGTTTCATCTGTGCTCTAATTTACAATAGATGCTTACATTTATAGCACTGCTTGATAAATTAAATAAAACATTTAAATTGACCTTTGAATGTTATTTAGCACTAGCTATTATCAAAGCTAATCGTGATGCAGACTGAAAGATATATTCAGAGATAAAGGCCCAGAGTTCCCATTCTTGAGGAACTGCAGAAAAGGTGCCTATATGTGGGAGGTAGAGGTGGTCTTAAGCCACTCGTGTGTTCCCACTATTCACTCCTGCCAGTCCTCTCCTTCATGTGAGGTAGAACAGCTGTAAGGCTATTCTGTCTTGTGTTGGCTGGCCATAGCTCCACTGGGCCATTACAATAGTCAGGGATGAGCTAGGCAAAGGGATGACCCAATAGTGCTCCGTTTCCCCCAACTATGGACCCTGAATTGGATAGAAAGGGAAGTGACATAGAAAGTGCTATGGCAGATTTGGGCTACAAAAGACTCCAATCTTCAAATAGCTAGTTAACTGGAATTTACAGCTGCTTTTCACCACCGGGATATTTCAGTGAATGTGGCTCAGAATCTGCATTGTTATAATTTAAGGGTTTTGTATATGTCTCTGTGTGTGCACAGAGGCATGTGGTGAAGGATGTATTTTAAATGTCTCGTTTTCTTAAATTTTCATAAGTTGGTGTTTAAGTTGGTCCAATAAAAGATAATTACCTTATTCACCTTCTCTCTCTTCCAAAAGTAACTGATGAGATTTCAGGGAGAGAGAGAGAGATGGCGGAGAAGCACTGTGAGTACATTCAAATGCAGAGAAGAGACACTGAGGTCTTAAGCATAGGAGTCAATCAAGGAGAAGCAGCTGCTTGAACATGGTAGATAACAGAGCTGTAGTAAGAGGAGAAAAAATGATAGTTCAGCAAGTCAAGATTTTCTTCAGATGTATTCAGCTATGTGGGAAAAGGTGCTGGGGAAGCAACAGAAATGTAAGCCAAGTTTGAATACTGGTGAGATAGACTTCAGTGTGAGAGGGAGTGAATCTGTCAAATGTGGATGGATGAAAGCTTGAAGTTAAAGGTGGATTGAATAGAGATTCTTAAATACATGTTTTTAAAGGTTAATCTGCCTGTCTAATTGCTCTGTTTCTCATCCATTCTGGCTGCATTTGCAAATTGCACTGAATATTTGAAAAGATGTTAGCTTTAATATTGGATGAAGTGTATTTATGTTTTTGATATTTGTTTTTTGGAGATAGAAGATTTAGATTTTTGATGGTGGTGTTCAAAATCACCAGAATTAGGCAACTGATTTATGATTGATGTAAATCCCTTTCCAATACTTATACAGTCTGATGCACAAACCTAAAAACTACAAAAAAATCAAAACATAAAATAAAGATGACACACAGCAAAGATGCAGAAAATATGCAATTTTCATTCTTTGTCAGGTTATTTGGTGTATTCAGAGAGTTACCCTGCATAATAAATGAATCATATTTTGAAAGCTTTTAATCCACAAACAGCCTCTTTAGATTTCTAAACCTATATTGACTTTGTCAATAGTTTGTTCAGTCTGAGAGCAATGACATGGTATTTGAGATGCTTGGTACATTGACAAAGAAAATAAATAGATGACTTGGTGAATGAGACTTAGTTTACTCACACTAATTTATTCCAATTAATTTGTTGCCCCGTAAGAGTTCCCCTTTTGACAGACCTGGTCTATTGGTCAAGTGGCATCACAGAGTAGCCTACAGGGTGTAGCCTGCATTTTGGACTCCACCTCACAAATCCATACTGGTTTAAAATGCCAGTGTGCCTTAATGAAATATTGTCATGCGCTAGCTGTAATGGTTATCAACCTCTCTGAAAACTTTAACAATGCACGTTAATGAAATGCAGATCTTTAAATGAAGTCTGTAGAAGTTAGTGATGGTACTGAACCAAACCAGGAATTGGCTGCTCTACTTTGTGCCAGAGATCAGTTTGATCTTTATCCCGCCCCAAGATCGAGGACATTGAAAGATGGTTTAGAGCCACCTTTGCAACCCCTCACAACAGCAGCATCAAATTCTGCTGTGATGCAACTGAGGACTGAGCCAAAAGCATCTTGCCATTTATTGGAAGGGACAACTTAACTACCACATTTAGATTTACATTGGTGCCTATTTTTGTACTTCTGTGATTTCATTCATTCATTGCAATGTAGACAGTCATATAATGTAACTCAATGTGATTTGGAAATATCTTGACGTTACATTTACATAATGCATAATGTGGGGCAGGTTTTCAGACATGGCCTCCATTTTTGCACATTCAAAAATTCATGTAAAACTTATTTACCCATTGATTTCAATGTGAACTAGGCACCTAAATACCTTTGAGGAGCTGGGCTTTTCTCATGATGTTTTGTAACTACTGCCACTTAAACAAGGAAGGCTTCTCTTTCTGTAAATAATGAACCGCTTTTGTCCACACCTAACTATTAGAGAAACCCCAAACAAACAAAAACTGTGGCTGCGAGTCTCATAGCTTTGATCAACTGACTCAGTCTTGGGGACCCTCGCTACAGAGCTAAACATAGCAGTGTAATGTTTGCACTCAGGCTGGTGCCTTGGCTTTGAAACCCGGCAAGGGGGTTGGGTCTCAGAGCCCAGGCTCCAGCCAAGACAGAAAGTCTACACTGCTATTCTTAGCCCCATATTGTGAACTCCACAACCCTGAGTCAATGCCCCCAGCTCCTAGCACAAAATAATGAAATGTAGTTAATTTGTTTGTTGTTTCTGTTTCAGACACATTTAATACCTATGTTGTTTTAAAAGTCCAAAATCTAAAAAGCACCACAATAAACAGAAAAGGAAGCGAACCTTGCTGGGAACAAGACTTTATGTTGTAAGTAACAGAGATTTCTTGTCAATTATTTTGCATTGTGTCATGACTATGTTGATACAACTGAAAATTGATAATGAACTCTATGACCAAACACAGCCAGCAGCTCCAGGAAAGGGGAAATCTAGCTCAGGGAGAACATGGGCTAGCCCCCTGACCTCAGGACCCAGGCAAACTCAGCCAGAATGCAGATCAAGGGGAGAAGAAGCCTTTGTGATCCAGTTTCATTAAGCTTATTTTAGACCCAGTGAATAGGGAGCTCTAAGATGGTAGACAGGATTCAAGTAGACACAACTTTTTATTTTCCATTCCATCCCCCTGCTTGCCAGTTAGATATGCCCAACATATTATTTTAACTGGTCATTGAGATTGTTTTAATTGCTGACCTATTAGACCCAGTATATTGTTCCTCATGTCTCTCTCCAAATCCTGCCCACTGCCATCTCCCTTGCTTGAGCCACCTTCTCCTCTTTCCTCCCCGCCATCTCATCGCCTCTATTTTATCAAGAGCTTTATTGGCTCCCCACAGCTAGATGGGCACAGGCACATATTCTGCCTCACCTCAGCTCATTCTTACAGATCTGTTCTCAACTGGGATTTTCAAAGGAGCCTAAGGAAGTTAGATATCTGGCTCCCACTGAATTCTTGTGTGGTTTGGGTGCTTAACTCCCTTATGTTCCCCATCTCCACTTTTTCCTCTGCATCCTTGCTTGTGGTGATGTCTGGTCATATTCTCATATCTACTATCACATCTTGCTGCCTTCTCCTCTCATCAGAGTAATATCAGTTTTACTCCTAGCAACTAGGATTAGTGGAAAAATTTCAGTGTTAATTTTTCAGATAGAAAATTTACGCAAAAAAATTTTTGGGAAAAGTATTTGCTTTCCTCCAAAATGATAGGTTTTTATTATTAAATCTAAAAAACAAAAATATGTTTTGTTTTTTGGCCAAAATGTTTTGGATTCAGTTACCAAAAGAAAAAAAAAATGTCTTCAGATTCTCAGTTTTTTGACAAAAAGTTGATATTCTCAGTGGAAACCTCCGCCCCAATCATTTTCCAGCCGGCTCTGCTAGCAACCTTATCTCCTTTCTGTCTTTTCTTGCTAAGTCTCCAAGAAATAAACCCCATGATCCCATTATCATATGCTCCCTTCAGCTCTTCCCCCTTCCCAAAACCTTTTCATCTTTGAACTTTTAATGTAATTTAGTATTTTCAGGGTTCACACATTGACTTGTTTTTAAAATAACAACAATAGTCTAAAATCATTGTTTCAATTTAAGAATCTTAATGTTTCTGGGCCTGATTCTCATTCACACCAAGTCCAGTTTTCACCACTCTGCCAGTGAAAAAGGGTCTTTAAATGTGTGCAAGGTACATTTCCACCCTCTTTAAGGCTCCTTTGTGCTGCTAGAGTTGTCTTACTGTAAAGGAGGATCAGGCTTTCTGTCTGCAAATTGTAGTAAAGTTGTCATGTCATGGTGCAGTACTTTCATTGGTATATAATACTGTGTTAGAGGATTTTTATGATATTTACTAATCTAGACATACTAGTTTTATTAAGAGTGTACTACGTCTTTTTGCATGAGAAAGTAGGTATTGTGTATGAGGAAGAATAGACATTAAATTTCAGCATTGGCCCCTCTCCATTACCCTTAATGCAGAAGCTACCTTAAAAAATATGTCTCTCTGATATTTATACAGGAGGAGAGGTGTTGTTTATGACCTGAGTCTTCTAACTTTCCTATAACAGTTGTTGAAAATTCAGTTCTTAGTGAAAAGAAAAGGAGTACTTGTGGCACCTTCGAGACTAACAAATTTATTTGAGCATAAGCTTTCATGAGCTACAGCTCACTTCATCGGATGCAGTGAGCTGTAGCTCACGAAAGCTTTATGCTCAAATAAATTTGTTATTCTCTAAGATGCCACAAGTACTCCTTTTCTTTTTGTGGATACAGACTAACACGGCTGCTACTCTGAAACCGTTCTTAGTGAATTTGTGTTCACTGCAGTAAAAACCTTTTGCTTTCAGTCACATTGTGTCTTTGTCACATGGCAAAGAAATTACAATTGCAGTAGTAAATTAACCATTTAGTAGGAAGCATCTCTGGAAAATTGCATTAGATGCAAGGAAATGTGTTTATTTAGGTTGCAGTTTAAATCTGACAGAAGGATACAAAACCACCTTTCTAGCAGCAAAGAAAATAAACAGTTTGCCCTGTGATAATTAAAGCTCATTAGCTAAAAGTTAGAGAAAATCTTTTCTGAGCCTGCTTTGGCTCCATCTGCTGCTCACTGAAGCATACAAGGGAGCAGCGTTTTAAAATGCCCTATAAATAGACATTTACAAATACATTTATACAGAGTCATGTTCTAGTCCATTTCTTTAAGTGCTCTTTCTCTTCAGATGTATCCCAAGGAGTCAACAAGTTTGCTTCTTTTAATGTACACAGCAGTTTAAGCCTTCAACATATGGCTCTGCCTTTTGATTTGCAATGTAACATTAATATCATCATAGCACTGAGGAAATTGAAAGGCAGGATTTTGCCACTGAGGTAGTTCTTCGCACCTGTGTAAAGTGAGAATCGGAACAGAAGTATTTCACATCCGTTTTGGACAGGTGTTAGTGACAAGGCAGCAAAAAATCAGGCCATGACTCCCCAAATGCACACAGTATATAACTGCTTGTGCAATGCAGCATGCATCAGTTATATTTTTTTCATATTTAATACACAAATCAGGGGAACCACCATTTGTTGCTTCAGTAGTTTTTTCTTTTTACAAGTAAATGTGAATTCCCAGGATTTCACTGTGATTAACTGAAATAATTTATTGTTTAATCTCAGGATATATTCCTGTTTGATTTAATGTGTCCGATAAACATTAGGAATAAAAGTATCATCACTCATACCAGCAGCATAGTTACATTGTTTGTTATTACTAACATTTTAAGGAAATAGTTCATAGCTGTTTGTGATCTAAATATACAAGATGGCAAGATGTGCTATCATGAAATAACTTGTATTTCTATCTGGGGCTTTATTGTATTGATTTTGTATAAGAGGTAAACCATATCTAAATGTAGTTATGAATTCCCAAGGCAGAAGTGAATGATAAATATTTGGTACAAACATTTCTGTCATTAAAATAACAAATAATAAAATCACATACGATCCACAGGTAGAAAAAAAAGGGGGGACCTAATCCAAAGCCCGCAGAAGTCAAGGGGAATCCTTCCATTGCTTCTGCTATGACAGTCGGTCACCCCTAGACAGTTTAGAAAACCTATCCTAGCTTTTACTTTATTCAGTGAAAGCAAGTGAGAGGGTCAGTATATACTGGGGCTGGTCCCCCTTACTCCCAGGTGTCTGAGAAGAAAAGGGGCAGCATTCCCCAATACCCATGTTAATCATCTACAGATACTGCTCTCTGCAGCCTGATAGAATGGGGGTAATCACCCAAGCTGGCACTGGAAACTCTCATGATTTCATGGATATTGGGCCATAACTGCCAAACATGCTTTGGGTTGGGGAGGGAGAAGTTTAAACATCAAAAGAGAGACTGGAACCATGTCTAGTCTTTAAAGAGATCTTCTGGGTTTTGCAGTCTGAGTCATTATCTTTTAACTTCTGGAGTTGGTATTGCTGCTTAGCCCTTCCCTGCTAAAAAAAAACAGAGTTGGTGTATCACAGAATAGGTGGTCCCTGAGGGTGTAAAGCACCCAGCCACCTGGATTCTCCTTAGGAGAGCCTGTCACACCTGTGAGTAGTCAATGACCTAGGTGGCTGAGTGGCACTTATCTAGTAAAGACACACCTTGGCTTAATAAAGGGCTATGAGGGCTCCTTAGTCAGGAAGCTAGAACTCACAGAGGTAGCACCTGAGGAGAGGGACTTTTGGGGGAAGCTGGTTAGAAAGCTCACCAGAACAGGGGACCTAGGGAAGATGTTACTGAAGATATCTGGTTCTAAGAGTGGCAAAGCCCTAGGAAGTCCTGGTCCCAGCAAAATGATCTTATCAGACAGAAGCAAAGTGTTCAGGTAATTGGGGAAGTATGTGCTGGTCCAGAGAAGGAACCCTTCCCCAGGTGATGGTAGGAGACCTAACTCCAGAAAAGAGTCCCTGGGTTGAGAGGACCTTACTAGTGAAGAGCCTGGACAGAGAAGAAGGAGGAAGCTATGTGGGGGGCAGGCTAACTAAGAAACACCCCTCTACTACAATGCTGGAGTGAAGGCTTGTTTGTATACTGTGTTCAGCCTTTTATTAATAAACTAGATCTCTGAAGGGGCACTAGTCACTATATAAAAGCCTCACTGAACTTACTGATAGCACATAAGGTGAAACTGAGGCAACTATGGGTTCACATTGGGCCACCCAAGGGTTCTCCAGGGGTGAGTGCTTGCCATTAAAGTGTCATAATCCATCTAGCATTCAGCCTCTGACACTGCCTCACTTTCCGTTCTTGGGGTTCTCAAACACCCAGATGCTTGTAAGTCATAATACCTTTTTTAGATTGTGGGGGCTGATGTACTTAAAAAAAAATCACAGTTCAAATGCTAGCGTAAGTCAAAACAAGTCTTTCCACAACTCTACAGTTTCTTCACCACTTGGTGGACTCAACATTTCTTTTCCAAACTGGGGTTCTGGTGTCTCCTCGAGCCTTTTCCTTCTTAAATCTGACCTTCACTCCAGCCAGTCTTTTCATCTGATTATAAATTGTTACTGTGTGTTTGCCTTTCATCCAGGAAGCAGGTGACCTACAGGTTATCATCTCATAACACAAGAACTAGGGGTCATCAAATGAAATTAAGAGGCAACAGGTTTAAAACAAACAAAAAGTATTTTTTTCACACAACACACAGTCAATCTGTGGAACTCCTTGCCAGAGGATGTTGTGAAGACCAAAACTATAACAGGGTTCAAAAAGAATTAGATAAATTCATGGAGGATAGGTCCATTAATTGCTATTAGCCAGGATGGTGTCTTTAGCTTCTGTTTGACAGAAGATGAGAAAGGGCAACAAGGGATTGATCACTTGATGATTACTGTTCTGTTCATTCTCTCTGGGGACCTGGCATTGGCACTAGGTGTGACCGGGGTCCTGGTGGGAGCCAGCTATGGTCACTCGGTTAGAGTGAACTGCAAAGAATGGGGCAGCCAAACTCAAAAAAGCTGGTGGATATTCCAATACCGTACTTAAATTTACCAAGCCAGCATAAAACAGCTTCTTTATTACCTTACTGGTTACTCAGAAGTCCAAACACCACAGTTCCCTTAAAGTGATCCAGCCTCAGGCCTCCACCCAGGTACCCACGTCAAATATGATGAAAATTTCTGTAAATCTTATTTCATCATATAAAAGAAAAGGTTCTACCAATCCCAAAGGGTTGGACACATTACCTCCCAGGTTAATGAATGTTTCAGATCTTACACAACTACATGCTACAGCCAATTCTCATTAACAAAACTAAAATTTATTAAAATAACAAAAGAGAGAGAGTATGGTTAAAAGATCAATGTACATACAGACATGAGTTCAATTAATTTAATTGCAGATTCATAGCAGAGATGGTGAGCTTTGTAGTTGCAAAGAGTTCTTTCAAAAATAATTAATAGTTTATAGTCCAATGTCCAAATATCATATTCAGGCTGTACCAGCATAACTGGGATCTCAGTCTTATGACTCAAACTTCCCCGATGAAGATGAAGCAGATCTGAGATGACAGAATCAGGACCCAAGGGTCTTTTATACAATTTCATGTCTTTTGACAGGTGAGAGTTCCTCAGGGAACAAAAGGTAATTAGGATGATTTTGAAGGAGGTCCATCATCGGTACTTAGTTATCGAATTAACATAAGGCCATTTGCTTGTTCCTCCACCATTCACAGTACATTTCAAAAAAAGATGAATACCGAGATATCCCATGTTTACAATTCATTTAAATGATATCAGAATATAGCATAGTCCGGGACTGTTGATTACATTGTTGACCCTACTCTTACATATGTAAATACACAAAAACACAACATTATCTCCCTGCATGTCTTTTGAGGGTTATTTATTTATTTTATTTTCTAGCTATGCATCACAATAGGCGGAATGGACCTTTGGTCTGACCCAGTGTGGCAGTTCTTAGCCCTGGCCTCAAACCCATGTACTGGGAGTCAAATATCTGAGCACAGGTGGGACTAAGGCCATAATCCTTAAAGGCCAGATCACTTTCTGACACCATGATGCAGATGTAGTTTTACCAGCAGCCATGCAAAATCTCTGCCATGATCACTTTTTATTTATTTTTTATCTTTGTGTTTTGTGATTACTAAATACCTGGGCTGATTAATTATTCATGTGTGTATGGTCCTGTAGTAAGGAAACTGTTACCAATGTCTTGTCAAGTACCCCCCAAAAAGTCACAGATGGGGCTAACCTAAAAGATCATACTCCTCACCCCAATGATAATGGGACAATTTGACTCTAACCAGCCCCCTCTTCTAACTAAAGGGTAATGTTTTCAGACTCGCTCCTCGGTAACCTAGGAACTGTTAGTTTCTAATCACAGATTTGTTTACAAATAGTTCTTTCAACTTGGGCGAGAGCCCAGCTTGGCCCTTTCAATCTGTTTCTCTAGCTATGTCTCGGGGATGCTATCAAGTTGAAGAGTTAGTTTTTTGTGAAGCACTACAGTGCTGTTACCTACCAATATTTAAAAATAGTAATAACTAACTAGAATATGCGTTGTGAGGAGGCTTAGAATTAGGTTACTGTACAAGTGTGTCATTGAGCAGGTATTTCCTTAGATTATTAAAATATATTTTAACTACTCTTTGGAGAACCAACTAACTAACTAAGGGCTGGGATACACAGGGTAAGTCCTGTACCTATGTGAGCAGCTGCACTAGAGGTTGGGTGTATGATTCACTCTAGCACACTGGTCCTGGGATTCCTCCTGAGGAGAGCAGCTTCAAAATCCATTGGAAGGTGAGAGCCGCAACACTGGTCTGAATCAGTGCATCTTCTGCTTACACCTACCTTTTTTTCTGGGCTATGTCAGATGGCTCTACGTCTTCCAGCGAAGCAGGAATATTGGCTGCTGGTACCAGTCTGCTGCCCCACTCCTGGCAGACTTTCTGACACACAAAGTATGGAGCTGTGAAATCAGTCAAGATCCTGAAAATTAGTACTCAAGTGTATTATTGACTTGGTTCTTGAAGGTTCATGTTCATATCCATGCCAGTTACTTCATATTTCACAGTAGAACCCATATTTTATTATCTAATTGGAGATTGTTAATAAAATCAAAAACTTCACAAAATTGAAAATTTCAGACGTACCATAGATCCAGGGCATAGGTTACAGTATGGTGTATTGCATTGCTTTTTTCTTTCCCTTCGAAGCACTGTGAAACAATTTCTAACTGAAGTTATCAGAATGTGAAGTGATGTCCACTTGCTCTTTACTGACATCACTTTTGTTTGTGATTTTATTTTATTTTGGTCAGGAAAAAGCGTTCATATAACAGGTCATTTGTAAGATTCGTGTTTGTAAAAGTAAGGTTCTATGTATATTAATGATGATAATTGTGTGGTTAGAAAGCAGTGGTCAGAGTATTATAGTGGAGCAGTAGTAAAACTACGATTAAGATTGCATTTTCAGATTTTCAGGTTGCTGTCCCAACTCACAGTATCTGGTTTGTTTGTTTGTTTGTTTTGTTTTAATTTGTTTATTTGCAGTGAAATCAGTGATGTTGAAAAGGGCTTCATGGTGGAGCTGTGGAAGAAAGGCTTGATATGGGACAAACTTGTAGGTACTTTATGGATTCCCCTAACAACTGTGGAATATGCAACAGATGTAAGTTGACTTGCAGTGCAAAAATGTTTTGTGTAAAATCTGATTAAAAACTTATTTTCAGTCTCTCACCTACTGTAATTACACTTATGATTAATCATAAATGACATCTCAGTTGCTTCAGGCCATAATACTGAGGCACAGTGCATATGCAACTCTCAAAGTAATGGTTGATATGCATAAGCTGTTATTCTCTGAAGAAGCATTTCAAGGACTGAATTGGTGTAATTCAGTCAGTGGGTTAAAATTCACCAATGTTCACTAATTATGAGAAATGCAGAGGCAGTGTGGTTTGCGATTAGAGCAGGGAGACTTGGAGTCAGGATTCTCAGCCTGGCTCTTCCACTAATTCACTGTGACCTTGGGAAAGTCACTTTACACATCTATAAATGGGCACAATACAAGCTACCTACCTCTCAGGGGAATTGCAAGTCTTCAATAATCAAAGAGTGTTATGATCTCTGGATTAAAGGTAGGTGAAAAATGTTATTTTGTTCCATTTTTAATTGCTGTTAATAATAATAAGTGATATTATAAGTAATTGTAATACGTGATAAACCAGCTGGCAGCATGGTCAGAAGAGGCCTTAGAGAGGGCCCTCTTAAAACTAAGGGCCATCTCATAGAGCAGAAACTTGCATCCTGTAAGGCCCACAGCTAAGAGGGATTTCTTGATTTATAAGGGCCTTTCCAAAAACCAGATCCAAAATGATTATGGATCTGTGCAGCATGCTTTCTCTGAGTGCATTTATCAACTCTGCTGCAATGGTTGCTATTACAGCCAACATCTCCAATAGCTGTCTATCCTTAGGCCAGACCATAGCTGTGGTATCTGTGGTTAATTGTGCCTAGACTTAGGTAGAAATACTGAAGAGAAGGAGCAGTTAACACATCCTTCTGGCGATAGCTTTAAGCAATTTTTCCCTTTCCTTTTTATAACCTATCCCTGACATTGGGAAAGGAGTGAAAATGGAGGAAAGGTTATAGGAGGAAGGATGGAATAGAGAAGAGATTTTGGGGGAGGGACAGGAGGAGGAAGACTGAGCAGATGGGCTGCACTCAAGAACAATTGTGCTGGGGACATACTTATGTAGGACCTTGGATCTGAGTGGGCTGGGTTCATGGTGGGTCGTCTTACTCAGAAAGCAGTTCAGACTACTGTAGATAATAGGAACTCTGAAGCTGCATGGCAGAGTGCTGTGGAATAGACTGGGGGTGGCATCAAGAAAGAGACGAGTCAAGCAGTCTGGCTTCCCAACAGGCCAGCTTATTCAGGAAGCAGGGCATGCTGCTGGAGAGGCTAGGAATCCTGAAGCTGCACAGCAGAGCATTGTGGAACTGCCTAGGGATGGAAGCAGGAAGGGGAAGAAGCCTATCTCAAATGCTGCACAATCCGTCTTGCTCTGCACAACCCATAGGAGCTACAGAAACTCTCTCTACTGCCCCAACAGTATAGAGGTTGGGTCCAAACCCGCTCCACGGACACTTTAAAAGATATCAACAGCAATTTATGTCCCAACCCTTGTACCTCCTTTCCCTCCTCTCAAGGAATGGTGATTGGGAACTGCAATAGAAAGGCAGCTGTTATTGTTGTTAATTTTTATTTGTTTGTTTGTTATGGTAGGGATAACCTAGAATGTGCTAGGCACTGTACAAATAGGGAATAGCAGATAGTCCCTGCCCTGAAGAGCTTACAATCTAAATAGACAAGAAAGATGCAGGCTCTTAGGGGACAGTTATGAACTCCAGCCCAGCAACTATATGACAACAAACATTATGTTAGTTCCATGGTATTTTTTGCTGGGGAGGGGTTACTTAGGTGGGATCTGCTAACTGGGAAGGGAAGCGGGGTGAGGCGGTTAGGGGAGGGGAGAAGAGAGGTATATGTGGAGTGAAGCTTAGGTGAAGAGACAGATCAGAGAGGGAGGGTTGGAACAAACAAATCAGCACAGGGCAGAGAAAGTCAGAACTTTCTTCAGTTTTGACTGGAATGTCCAGAGGAGAAAAAGGTCCCTGCTTTGGTGGCTTCTGTTCCTACTGTCTGGAGGCTGTGACTGAATCCTCTGCAGTTTCCCTCCTGGCCACGTGGCGGGGAGAGGCAGGCACCACCTGGGTCTTCATGACCCAGAGTTTGTGGTCTCCCCTGCACAGTTCTGGTCCAGGAGTGTGCTGGGGGGCAGGGGTGGCCCTAGCTGGGCCCCATTTTATCCCTTCCCCCCATGGTGTAGCAGTCCCCGTGTTGGCCTGCTTTGTTCCTCCCCTTCTCCCTAGTCACCATTTCTTTGTAGGGAGAGGAAGTAGGTCTTAAGTGTGCACCTGTCACGGGCTGGCCCTTTAAGGAGAGCAGGTTCAACTTTGCCTGTGGTGAACAGTTACCCCACAACTGATCCTGATGTGCTGGGGATCAGATGGCTTGGTCCAATTATCAGCCCTACCTGGGATGGAGTCAGATGATTTCCATAAAAGGCTGTGGTTAGTTAGGGAGAGGATCTACAGGAGGGAGGCTCTTTTAAGGCTGATCCTGAAGGGAGAAAGTGGCAGGAGGAGGAGGAGGAGGAGGGAGGATCTGGTGGCAGGCCCTGGAGAAAGCCAACCCTCCAGGCAAATGGCCTGGTAGAAGAGGGGAATAAGAGTCCAGTCTGTGGAGAACCAGAGTGGACAAAGGACTCCAGGAAGGAGGCCTAGAGGGTCAGCGGTTTGGATAGATGCTAGGTTTCCAAGGACAAAGTCATCCCAAGGGTGAGCACTAGATGAGAAAGTGGGGTGGAAGGGTAGCCCATGAGGGAAGATGCTTTTTATGTTTCCTTTGGGACTATTGTTTGGTTTTGATATCAAGACCCTGACAGTGGATACCGAGATGCAGGGAATACTGATGCATATTAACTTGAGAAGACAGACCCTGTGTAGAAGGGCTATAGCCAGCTAAGGACTAGAATATATGATGCTCTCTTGGAACTAGAACTGATCGAGGTCTCATACCAAACCAAGGAAGACTGAGGACCTGGAGGGAAACTGAGGTGGGAATGAGTGATCCCATGGCAGGCTACATAAGAGTTCTGTAGAAGCTGATTCTACCGCACCATATGGTAGACATTCAGCTGCTACTACCAGGGCTCAGTATCCTCTCGGAAGCAGAAGTAGCATCTGCATGGTATTATCAATGAAGCCTTTGTAAATTCTAAATAACAGCGGCTGCATAAGCAGGTTTTTTTTTTGCAGGGGGGGGAGGGGGATAGGTTCCTATTATATTTACTGTACATTAATCACTTCAGCTTTCTAGAACGTACTTGCTGCTTGGCGTAGACAGGGGAAATTGTCAGTAGTGCTTATGCTGGGGCCTTCAGAATGAGAGCTGTAACTTTCAATACTCATGTTTCTTTCACCTACCCTTGAACTGACGTGTAAGCAAACAGAAAGCCTAATCCTGCAAATACTTGCTCATGTGAATAGTTCACATAAGGATAACTACATGAGTAAAGTTTGGAGAAAAGGCCAAAAATATTAATTGCCACTGTCAGATCCAAAGTCTATTGAAGTCAATGGACAGGCTCCTGTTGATTTCAATGGGCTTTGAATAGGCCCTCTGTAGCAGAATGATAATGGTGGTGAACATAAATCTTATCAAGGTAAACTTCAGTATATCCTTTGTAGGAAGGTTCAGGTGCATGGTGGATACTACATTCTGAAGTCATAAAAAATGGAAATGAAATCTGTGGCACAAAAAACACCAACTCGACATGAGATTTTACTGGATGTCTACTTTGCAATACTGAATGGTAAGTTACACATGAATAACCAAGTAAAAAATGAACAGTATGAGACGGAAGATACCCACTCATTTAAGTTCATGCAGTGCCCTATCAAATATCACACTGTCTCTAGGCTATTATAGGGCTGCCCATCACTATAGTCACCTGATAATGGTAGTAGTGAAAGGAACACTATAAGGAAGATCAGCCCCAAAGTATAATGCCCTGTTTGTTTGCTTAAAATAAGAGTCCAAACTACTGATGTCTGTGCTGTTTCATGATTTTTAAATAAAGCCATTAAAAGAGTTATCTGGTTGGATTTAAATACCTCCCTCACTGCTTGCTAACTGTCCCGGTTTGGCAATGACTACACCAGGGACCTTGTTGTCTACTGTCTGCCATAGTTCTGCATGAGGGAGAGTGTGGGAAGCAAGCTTACTGGATAACACAGCATTGTGTGCCCCCATGTGGACTGTGGAAATCAAGGAAGGAACATGTGTCCCTGTGGCATACTCCCCAAAGAGATTCCACCTTGAGTGGTGCGCTCTGCACCTCCTACTTGGACAATGACTAGAAAAATTTGGCTTTAAACTTCAAAAAGAATATCCCTATTCTGCCACCTTTACTACCCTGTTGAATTTGACTTTGCTCTCTGAGTGCTCCCCTGACATCAATAGGACAATTGTGTAGTTAACATGGGCATGCACAAGGGCAGGCAAGCAGGGCATCCCCAAAAAATCTATCTCCCCACAGTCCGAGGAGGGAAGAAGCAGCAGGGCATCTGGCTGTTGCCTGAGTTTTCTTCCCCCCACCCCTATAGCTGCAGCCAGCTGCTTCTCCTTCCTTGTTGCTGCAGTCCAACGGTTTGCCTCTGCATCCACCCTTGACTCACCTTGGGGGGGCGGTTCTGCAAAGCAGGCAGAAACTCTGGCACTCCAGCGCAGGGAAGGAGAAGCAGCAGCTGTAGGGGGTTGGGGAGGAAGAGCTTAGGGAAGCAGCCAGCCACCCTGCTGCTTCCCCCCCGCCCCCCGACTGTAGGGACACTGGGAGTGCTGCTGCTGCCCAGGGGAGCCGCTGTCTCCTCGCTGCTGGGCATCCCTAACAGACACATCCCGAGAAATCCGGGGATGGGGAGGTGTCATGTGAACCTTCCATTTATGTGACTTTAACATATCCCTCCAAAAGCGGTCAAATTTAAATTTCTGTGTACACACCTAGTAGTTAAGGTACAAAGGAGATGGGCCAGGTGTTCGCTCTAATTTTTTATGTCCATGTGCGAAATGAATTTTATGTGCACCAATATGTGCACCAATACCAAGATGTCACACACATCACCTTCATATCAGTGCACATAACAAAATTCATGTGGTGGGGGTGGGGCTGAGGGGTTGGGAGTGTAGCAGGGGCTCAAGCAGGGGCAGAGGGTTGGGGTGTGGGGGGATGAGGGCTCTGGCTGGGGGTGCAGACTCGGGGTGGGGCTGGGGATGAGGGATTCAGGGTGTGGGAGGGGGCCAGGGCTGAGGCAGAGGGTTGGGGGTGCAGGGGGTGTGGGCTCAGGGCTGGGGCGGGGATGGGGGGTGCAGGCTGCCCCGGGCTCCCCCCCCCCGCCCTCTCTCACCGCAGCAGCTTGGGGCTGGGGGAGAAGCGCTTCACTGCGGCACCTCCAGCGGGACTATGCTGTGCTGGGCCAAGGGAGGGGCTCGTCTCCCGGGCAGCTCCGGCGGGCCTGGGTTGGGTTGCGCTGAGCGAGGAGCTCCTCTCCCCCGGCCGGGGCAGGTCTGTGCTGGGGCAGGCAGGGAGGGGTGCCTCTCTACCGTCCCTGTGCGGGGCTTAATAGGTAGCTGCGCGGCTTAGAGGGAATTTAGGATGCATCCCAAGTAATATAATGGAAAGAACATCCAAACTTCTTTAAAGCGTGGATTCTCAGTACGCTCTGAAAATCAGGTCCCTTTCAGGTGTCTCAAGTTGGACACCCAGATCACTGAACACTTCTGGAAATCTTGGCTGCTAGTTTTAAGAATATAAGGATTTGGAAGTAACATGGACAAGAAATAACTTTTAAAAATGATCACCAGTCGAATTGTAACACTTTGCTAAATTTTCCGTAATAAATCAAATTTACAATAAAAATGAAATAATAAACTTTAGGAGTAAAATGTGTGGGTTTTTTTTAAATGAATTATATTAAAAGACAGAAATGCTGATGTAGATACAAGAGTAATAGGAAATCTACTGTAAGTGAAATGTAAAATAAATTGATATGCAGGAGAAGAGTGTTTAAAAGCTTATAATATTGGAAGACTGAATTTTGCCCTGAACCTTATCCAACCAGAGGCTTGGAGATGAGGTAGAAAACCATGAGTAAGATGAAACTTTACCCACAATGTCAACATTGGAGGGAATTCTTTTGCTGAGGGGAAAATATAGATTGTTGGGGCACTAGTGCTCCCATTACTCTCATGAGGACTACATTTATTTTTTTTCTAATAGCCAAGAAAATAGCACTGGTAAATTTTCCCTTCTAAGGATAACACTCTCCCTTTTGTATGTTGTAATGAAGCTTCAAACAAATAGGAAACTACATGTACAGTAATTTTTTATTTTTGCTATTTAGGTCCAGAATATTCCTTGCTGTTTAGGTGTAGAATATCTCTTTTTGGCTCAGCCAATTGCTAATTAATTTTTCATAGGCGGAGATTTTGATTCCAGAAGAACAGATGGGCAGAAATTAAGAAGCAGGAAAGATAAAGCAAGTTAACTTTTTAAGAGACCATATTTGAAACTAGAGAAAAATTCCACATTGTGACAGGTTTTCAGAGTAGCAGCCATGTAGACACGACTGCTACTTTGAAACCTGTCATTATGCAAGGCACTGAATTTAACCATATAGAGTGGAAATCTGTCAACTTCATGAAAAAAACTCACACAGATACAGACAGACATCATCTTCCTCTCCAAATGCAAACAGATGGACATCATACCATTCTACATAGTGAAATGCTTGTAGAAATCCTGCAGAGGTCACTGTATATATTTCTACATAGGCAGGGGAAAGAGGGCATAAAACACTAAGTTTTCAGATGCTCAAATACCCCATCCGTTGCTTCACTCTTTGTTTTTTCTGCAGTACATTTGGTGCATCACTGTTTGACTCTGTTGATCTTATGCCTGCTTTTCAGCCCCTTCGTTGAACATTTGGTTCCATATCCTCAGTTGTGGCCCCGGCATTATGATGATTTACGGTAATTGAGGATCCAAGAAAGACAGAGTATTTTTCATTGATTCATAAAAGGTGCCAGATTGACAGGTACCAATCCCAAAGACGGAAGTCTGTTTATTTACAGACAGGTATAACACATGCAGTAGAAATGCAAGGGTTCCCCAGGCTGCCCTACCAATCTGTCAAAATCTAGAACTAGAAGAACCAGCTGTAGAGGTCAGGTCACAGTTCTGTCTCTATACCAATTCATTCTTTTGGGAGCCGGCTGTGATTGCTTCCAAGAGTGTTATTGCCATTTGTGCTACTGCTTTTGTGACACGGTCACTTATCCATTGAGACCTGCATTCATGTCACATAGGCTACTGAAAATATCCATGCTTCTGAAGTTCTGCATGCAAATACACAGTGACAAAAAAAAGGTATACTAGATCATCTATGAAGACTTCAGTAAAATTAGGAACATCATAATATTAGTCAGTTTTTAAAAGGTTATTAGAAATGGATAATTTGACATTTTGATTAAAACATAGCAATTTATTTGGGCTTGTGAAGCTGTGTGCTCTTGTGAGAGAAAAACTAACCTTGAAATGAAAATAGATAAACATGCTCTGGCTTTTCTAAAAGGATTTGTGGGAGGCATAAATCATCTTCGTTCACATTTATCAAATAATAAAATTATATACACTACATAATGAAATGCATTCATTTAAGAGGCACTGTGTAATGAAGCATGCTTTTCATCTCATAAAGTAGCATTTAGTTATATAGTTGAAAACACACTAAAACTGCCAAGTACATTGCACAATTGGACTGTCTGATCCATTATGGAAGCAATACCCTATTGTTTTGTTCAATGTTATTTGTTTGTTTACATGTGTTTTAAGGGCTTAGTGTGCTTTTTGACAGGGCTGCGAAGTGGTGTAGGTAGTAGAGATTTTTGTAGTAGAATATTTACAATTTCACATTTTTATAAGTGCCTAGGACCTTGGATGCATGCTTTTAATAAATGAAGTCGATTTTATATAGCAACAAAAGGGCACATAGATCTTTAGAGATGTATGAAACAAGGTCCCTGCTTTAAAGAGTTTCCAATCTAAACAGAATAAACATTGCTTTCACACTGAGATGATGTGTGGTTCCAAATACCACCAACCATGAATTTAAGTATGAAGGTCCTGATTCTTATTTACACAAAGATCACTGTACACACTCTGGCAGTGTAAAGGGGCCTTAAAGTAGATGTAAATTATTTTAAGGACCCTTTGCACTGCCAGAGTGAAGTAAAGCTGCCCTGGTGCAAATAAGAGTTAAGTCCAGAGCCTCTTACATTCTGCTTTGGGGAAACAAAGCACTGAACAAGTTCTTATTACTTGAGAATGAAGCTGACACCCATGACTATTAACCACATTTCTGCTTATTCCTTTTTCTGTGTCCCTGGAGTGTGGAAGGCTTCCACTACCATCTCTTAAAAAAAAAATTGTCCAAACATATGCCTGTGTGACACTCCCATCACTTCCATACCACACTTGTCCCTTCTCACAATACGCATGAAGCATTGGAAAGCAAGTGGGAGAAATTTCTTCCAACCCATTTAGAAAGTCTTTGTGCAAGTAGTTAACACCCCTCAACACCTTTCAGCTGATGTTTTATGAACTGACTACTTTCCTCAAGTGTCCACAGCCCATTTTTTAAAATGTGGCAGTCACAGGGGGCCCTGACAGTCTGGCGCCTCTCATTAACAGCTAGAATAGATATTTCGGTAGCAAGTTCTAGTTAATGTAAAAATATACATATGCAATTCAAGTGCCATGATTTTCCCTGAAGCAGGTGTTAAAATGTTCATAAGTACTGTGACGGGGAAGGCCAGATAGCTATAGAAAAGTAGTCTTATTGGGATCCGGGAAGTGGGCGGGCGAAGCCCGTCCACTGCTAAAGGATCCCCCCCAGCCTAAAAGGGGGATCCACAGGACCTAGATGCCCAAAAAATTCCGGGGGACAACTAATAAAATAACAGGGATAGGAGTGCGGTCAAAGGGTCAAACGAAGGGAACCGGACGGGGACACTGAGCAGAGAACCCCGGACAGCGCCCACTGCTCCTCAAAGGCGTCAAGGGAGTCAGAGGACGCCGCCCAGAGGAACTCTGCCCAGATACGTGAATGGACCAAGGATCGGAAATAGGCCCCACAGTCACAGGAGACTCCATCGGCCAACCTCCTCACTCTGGTTTTGTAGATGGCCATTTTAGCTAGGGCCAGGAGGAGGTAGACCAGGAGATCCCGGAACTTTGTGGGGCCATGGATAGGGAGTGCAAAAATGAGAAGGTGAGGGGAGAAGTGCAACCAAAAACGTAATAAAATATTGGTGAGGAGCCGGAATAGGGGCTGCAGCCTGGCACACTCCAGGTATACATGGGCCAGGGTATCCCTCACGCCGCAAAAGGGGCAGGTGTCTGGGATTGAAGTGAACCACACCAAGTACACGCCTGTGCTCACGGCTCCGTGAAGGAGCCGCCAACTGACATCCCCGGTGGGCCTTGGGACTAAGGTGGAATATAGGCTGGCCCACCGGGGCTCCTCACCCTCCAAAGGTGGCAGGAGGTCCTGCCATTTTGTATCGGGGCGGAACACGAGGGTGCGGGCGTGAAGGGTGTGGAGCACGAGTGTGTAGAGATGTTTTCTTGGCGCGGTTTGAAAGCAGACCGGCTGCATCTCGTGCAGCTGGCTTCTAGTGAAGGGGTGAAGGGGTCGGTTGGGTCCACGGGGCAGGGGTCCAATAAAAAGGTCCGGCGGGCCTGGGGTAGCGGGTGGGAGGGGCGTGCCCTCGTGCAGAACCCGGTCGAGATAAACACGAGCAGCGGGCGGCAAAGCGGCCTTCACCTCCTGAAGTATGCGCCGGGGAGTACAAGGTCTGGAAAGCCCCATGCGCTGAGCGAAGGTTAGGGGATCCAGCCAGTCTCTCCGGTCATAGTCCAGGAGGTCTCCGACTCTTGTGACCTCTTCCAGGACCAAACTCTGGCGCACCGAGCGGGACTCCACCACCTGCACACGGAGCTGGGGGTTGTGTAGCAGGGGGTCCGCGAGGAGATCTGCCCCCTCGGTGGCCGCCACGGACCTGGTCGTTGTAAAGAATTTCCAGGTCTGGAGGAGGTCCTGGTAGAAGACCGGCAGCCCGGAGAGGTCTCACAGAAGACCTCTCGGATGGAGATAAAGGAGCTGCCGGTCGTATCGGAGCCCTCGGAAGCCGCGCAGGAAGGCGTGCGCCAGTATGATCCACGCTGGACTACCTGCACCATAAAGGAGCCTTTGCAGGGTCTGGAGGCGGAAGACATGGACCTGAGTAAGCAGACATTTGAGGCCCTGCCCTCCCTCCTCCAGAGGTAGATGGAGAACCCCTGAAGGGACCAACCAGTGCAGTCCTGACAAAAAGAACTCCAGAATCAATGTCCGGAGGTTGGCCAGGAAAGCCGGGACCGGAACCAGGGTGTTGAGCCGGTACCAGAGCATGGACAGGACTAGTTGATTAAGCACTAATGCTCTCCCTCGAAGGGAGAGGCACCGGAGTAGTCCTGTCCATTTCCGGATCTGCTCTATCACCCCGCCCTCTAAATTTTGCCAGTTCTCCGGCGGAGAGGGATGCGTGGCAGAAAGGTAAACGCCCAGATAGAGCAGCGGACCCGTGCTCCACCGGATGGCCTGAAGCGCGGGTGGGAGGGAGCTCGCCTGCCACCAGTCCCCTACCACCAAGCCAGAGCTCTTGACCCAGTTGACCCGCGCAGAGGAGGCTGCCGAATAGATGGCCTGGCAAGCCTCCATCCGCAACAAGTCGCCAGGGTCCTGGACCACGAGGAGCATGTCATCAGCGTACGCCGACAGGACCAGCCGCAGCTCCAGCTCCCGCAGCACAAACCCTGTCAACCTCGTTCGGAGGAGACAGAGGAAGGGCTCGATCGCCAGAGCGTACAGCTGGCCTGAGAAGGGGCATCCCTGCCGTACTCCTCACCCGAAGCTGACCGGTTCAGTCAGGGTCCAGTTGAGCCTGACCAGACACTCTGCGGAAGCGTACAGCACCCGGAGAAAGTTCACAAACCTGGGTCCGAAGCCAAATGCCTGTAGAGTGCTCAGGAGATACCCATGATCCACCCTGTCGAACGCCTTCTCCTGATCTAAGGACAGGAGGGCGAACGACAGACCATCCCTACACCCAAGTTCCAATAGGTCCCGGACCAGATAGAGGTTGTCGAAGATGTTGCGGCCCGGGACGGCGTAGGTCTGGGCTGGGTGGACCACGTCCGCCAGCACGGATCCTAGCCGCAGTGAAATGGCTTTTGCCACGACTTTGTAGTCCGTGCTGAGGAGCAAGACGGGACGCCAATTTCATAAATCGCGGAGGTCCCCCTTCTTCGGCAATAAGGCCAGCACCGCTCGCCTGTACGAAAGAGGGAGGACCCCGCTCTGCAAAGACTCGGCCGAGACGGTGACTAGGTCTGGGCCCAGGACGTCCCAGAACACACGGTAGAACTCCACGGTCAGCCCGTCCATGCCCGGAGATTTATTGGTGGGCATACGACGGAGGGCTTCCGAGAACTCGGCCAGAGTGAGAGGCAGCTCTAGCCGGTCTCGGTCGCCCACGCTGACCGTCGGGAGCTCCTCCCAAAGCACTCTGCAAGCGTTAGGATGAGTCGGATCCGGGGAGAATAGGCTTGCGTAGAAGGCTCTCGCCCTCCCGCACATCTCCACCGGATCCGTGAGGGGGGTGCAATCCTCAGTCAGTAGGCAGATGATATGTTTCTTAGCCCCCCTCTTTTTCTCCAGGGCGTAGAAGAAGCGAGAGCCACAATCCATCTCCCGAAGGAGACGGATGCGGGATCGAACAAAGGCACCCCGGGCCCGATGGTCCTCGAGGGTCCGGAGCTCCTCCCGCTTCTCCCGGCACTCTCCGCAGAGGGGTGGATCCTCGGGGCTGGCGGCCAGACGCCTCTCCAGCTCTAAGACCTCCCGTTCCAACTGCTCTATCGCTGCATCCCTCCATCGGCTGGTGCCCCGGGTGTAGTCACGGCAGAAGAGCCGGGCGCGCACCTTCCCTACGTCCCACCACCGCCGTGCCGAGGGAAAGGCACGCCGCTGCCCTCGCCAGGCCAGCCAGAACTCCCGGAAGGACGCCATGAAGCCCGCATCCTCCAGCAAGCTGTTGTTAAAATGCCAATAGGCCGGCCCCGGCCTCTCCGCGCAGAGGGAGGCTGTCACGGTGGCTATGTGATGGTCAGAAAATGGGGCCGGCCGGATGCTGGAGGTGTGGGCTCGTGAAAGATGAAAGCGTGATAAATAAATGCGGTCCAACTGGGAGTGGCGCGACCGATGGGCCTCCACCCGGACAAAGGTGAACGTGGAAGTGTCATCCGGGTGGTGGTCGCGCCAGACGTCCACCAGGGAGTGGTGTTCGACTATCTCCTGGAGGACGGCGACGGCGGCCGGGCTCTGCTCGGTTCCCGAGCGGTCCCGTTCCTCAAGGGTGATGTTAAAGTCCCCTCCCAGGACCAGGCACTCCTGAGGATCCAAGGTGCCGAGGAAGGCGGATGCCTGCTGATAGAATTGCAGCCGCTCTGGGCTCGCTGCTGGGGCATAGATGTTGACGAGGTTGACTACGAGCCCCTCCATTTGGACCCGGAGGTGCAGACGGCGACCCGGCACAGCCTCGGCGACCCCCAGCACCTCGGGCCGTAGGTCGGGGGAGAACAGGGTCGCCACTCCACCCGTATGAACTGTGAGGTGGCTAAAGTAGACCCTGTCCCCCCAATCCAGCCACCAGCTGTCTTCGGCGGTCGGATCCATATGGGTCTCCTGCAGGAAAACCACAGAGTACCTCCCCTCTCGAAGGAAGGAGAGCACCTGGGACCTGCGGAGACCCATCTTACAGCCACGGGTGTTCAATGTTGCAATGGTAAAGGGTGCCATGAGGAGGGCTGGGGGGGATCCTCACTGGCAGGGATGCTCGTGGCTCCCGGCGGGCCGCGCAGCAGTCCGTGACCCACCCCGTAGGTGAGTAAGGAGTCACGGAAGTGGCGGACCCGCTGGTAGGCCGCGGCGCCCTGTCTCCCGGTCCTTTTCCCCTCCCCCATGAGGGCCCTTGCGGCCCGGAGGATTTGATTAAAGTCCCCCCATCGCTGGAGGGCAAGCTGGACTTTGTTGCGGGAGCCACGGACGTCTTCTAGGAACTCCCGCAACTCCTCTCGCAGCGCATGGGGGGCTGCGGTTATGGTCTGGTTGCTCCCCGATGGGGCCCTTGGTACAGCCCCCTGGCCCAGCGAGACGGGCAGACAGGGTGCGGACTCCCGACGGGGCTCTTGATGGGTTGACCTGAATGCTGGGGCGATAGGGGGCGGCGGAGGGAGAATAGCAGCCCCTGGTGGGTCGGGACGGGCAAACACAAAGGCCATTCCCTGGGAGTCATCTGTTGAAAAGGGGAAGGAGACTGTCCCAGGGGTGGCAATAATATCTCGGGAGGTGGGCGGGATAAGGGCAGGGGCAGCCGTAGAGGTGAGAGTCTGGGTCGGGAGAGGGCTCTCACTGATGCCGGGCGCAAGCTCTCTGGTGGATTTGGCAGCCACGGCATCAGGAGGTGGACTTTCTTCTGTAGGGTCCTCTCCCGGAAAGGAGGTCGAATGCTCCTCACCAGCAAGGGATGCCCCTGGTGGCTCAGGTTCCAGCCGCGTGGCACTGGCCGTCGCCTCAACTGGCTCGGTGGCTCTCAGCAGGGTGCCCTCTGCAGCCGGGTTGATGGAGGAGTCCAGGGGCTCCTCGGAGGTGGGAGCAGAAGCAACGGTTACGGGGAGGGAGTATGGGGAAAAGGGGGCTGGAAAGAAGTCGCCCAGATCGAGGCCCGCTGGCCTAGGATCGTCCTCCCCTTGGGTGACCGGGGTCAGACCCAGGGCCTCGATCTCCTCATATATAGAGGGGAAATTGTTTTCCGCTACCCCGGGATTCTCCCCGCCGGCACCTGACGCGACGGTTACTTCGGGGCACACTGGGGTTTCAGATGGTGCCTCGGGGATCTTGGAGGGGAGGGACTCTCGTGGAGGGGAGATGCCGCCTTCCAGTGCTGCCACATCTTCCCCAGCTGGCTCTGGTGGATGGAAGACACCCGTGGGTAGAGCGTAAGGCTCGGCATCGGTGCCCCCCTTCCTGGTCTTCCGGGGGGCCTCCGCGTCAGATGGGAGGAGCGGAGCTCGAGCCTTCCGCTTGCCTCGCTTCCCCTGGACTAGGGCCCAGCCCTCCATGGCATCATCCGGGGGCTGGCTAGCAGGGGTTGTGTCAGGGGGCAGAGGCGATGGCTCAGGGACTCGAGGGGGTAACGGTGGGGCAGCACAAGGGAGGGAAGATTCCCCTTGGGTCGGGCCCCCTCCCATGCTTGGCGATGTCCCTGCCGCACCCTCCTCCACAGGCCCCGCCAGATTGCAAACAGCGGGGGCGGGGTTCTCCCGCTCGTCTGGGCATAGTTGGGGAGGTGCCCCTTGGGCCCGAGCGGGAGCAATGGAGGACTGGGAAGGAGGAGGGGCAGTTTCGGGCGCCGGGCAGCCAGAGGCGTCGGCGATGACGGGGCCGGTGCCCTGCCGGGTCTCGGGGGTCCTGGATGCCCCTTCTTCCCGGGCTAGGGGGCAGTCCCTCCGGACGTGCCCCATCGCCCGGCAGAGGTAGCACCGAGCCTCCCCCGTGGAATAATGCACCCTGTAACGGGCCCCCTGGTAGGGGACTAGGAAGGACCCCTCCAGTGCCTCTCTGTCGCGCGCCGCCGGCGGCAGTTGAAGCTGCACTTGCCGGCGGAACGAGAGGACGTGACGGAGGGCGGGGTCTTTGCAGCCCAACGGGAGAGGGCTGATGACAGAGATGGGCTTCCCGAAGGTAGAAAGGGCGGGTAACAGGGCGGCATTGGGGAGAAAGGGAGGGACGGAGGTCAGGACCAGGCGGACGCCCAGGTCCTCTAGCGGCTCTAAGGGGACGAACACGCCCCCCCCCGCCAGGCCCTTCTCCACCGCCTCCTGGGCGGCGGCCTCCGATGCTAAGAAGAAGACGACCTTGCCATACATTTTGGAGGCCGCCACAATGGCCGTGGGCCCCACCACCCTCGCCGATGCCCGCACATAGGTCTCCACGTGGGGCGAGGCGGGCACCAGGAGGCAACGGACGCCGTGCTTCCTGGTCATGGTGGGAAAGGGGCCCCGGCCGCTTTAGATGGTAGCGGAGGCGGTGGGCTGGAAAAATGATGTAGCGGCAGGCGGGGGGGCTGCCGCCACCTGGGCGTATGCTCTGGGGGCCGGGGGAGGGACACCTGCAGAGCTGGTGGAGGGAACAGCGGGGAGGGGCGCCCCAGCTGGAGATGGGGCCGGGGCATCGGGGGCAGCCCCTGCCATGGAGGGCCTGGTCTTTTTAGCGGGGCCCTTCCCCTTCTTCTTCCCCTGGCCCTTCCCGCCGGCTGGGGGAGCTCCCCCCAAATCTGAGGGGGTGATAGACGTGGCAGCAGTGGAGGTCACCCCGGTGCCTGTCGCTGCTGGTGCCCCAGCGGGGGCGATGGCAGATGATTTGGCAGCGGACGTAGAAGCTTGTGGGGGTGACGGAGGGGCAGGCGGGGGAGGGAGAGCTCGGGCTACTGGAGAGGTCTCACCCGTCTCATCCCCCGCCATCATGAGCAAGGAGGAAAGGGGGATACCAAAAGGAGGAGGGGAGAGGGGAAGCAGGTCGACCACTCCTCCCCGCTAGGCTGCAGGCAGGGGAGGAGGGCGCCAATAGGGGTGGGCTGGACGGGGGGCAATCAGGGGTTAGGGGTCAGTCACCGACACAAGGTGGAATTCCGGCTCCTCTTGGTGCACTATGGGGGGGATTCAACAACATTGAGGGTGCAGTGAAGAGGGTTGCAACTGAAATGGGGAGTTGCACAAGCGCATGGGAGGGGGCATGGGCACACGGAGCGAGGGGTTAAGCGCTCTGGGGGTAGAACAGGGAAACCAAGGGGCTAGCTTCAGAGGCTGGGGCGGGGCAAACAAACAAAGGCTGCAGAAGGAAATGGGCGGGGCAGGCAAACTGAAGCTAGTAAGGGGGGCTGGAGCAAAAGAGGAGGCAAAGCAAGTGGCAAATGGGGCAGGTAGTAAAGGGCAAAGCTGGGGGGTAGGCAGTCCGGGGGGGGCACATGTGCCCATGTGCACTTGCACAAGTCTTTTTTAGCTGGCTGCTGCTTCTGGCCCAAAGGGTGGAAATAGGGCGTGGCAAGCCAAGCAATCAGCTGAGTCCAGAGGCAGGAGCTGAGGCAGATGGTATACAGCCAGTGGGGGTGGTGGAGGGGGCAGCGGTGGTAGTAATAGTGGTGGGGGTTGGGGGGGACACACAGATGGATCGGGGGGCAGCTCCACACCACACCCCCGGTGTCCCTACAAACACAGTCAAAACCCCCACCGCAAGAGCACAGTTTGAAAATTACTCAGTCTTAGGGCCCCCTCCCCGGTGGTCTGCAAAGTCTCTAGGTGCTGCCCCACTGGCAGATGATCCTCTTCTTCTCCTCCTCGGGCTTCAGCAGCTCCAGGCAGCGGCCTCTGCAGCAGCAGCAGCTCCAGGAACTCCAGGTGGTGATCCAGGCAGGCAGAGAGGACCCCTCTCAGGTGGTGGTGCTGGTGGTGGTGTCCACAACAGCAGTGGCTGGGGTTCCTCACTCCTCCTCTCTGGGGAGTGGGCTAGCAGCACCCCCCCCCCCGGGGCTGCAGTTGCAGCAGTAGCAGCACCCAAGAGTGGGGGGTCCAGCAGCCAAGTAGCAGAAAAGGGGGGTTGTCTGGCCCAGCCAGGGGAGCAGCTGGAGCAGCAGGGAGAGCTTAGGGCCTAGCAGCAGGAGTAGCAGCTTCCCACCTTCCTCCGAGCTAGAAGGCTATGGGAGAGCAGTCTTATTGGGATCCGGGAAGTGGGCGGGCGAAGCCCGTCCACTGCTAAAGGGTCCCCCCCAGCCTAAAAGGGGGATCCACAGGACCTAGATACCCAAAAAATTCCGGGGGACAACTAATAAAATAACAGGGACAGGAGTGCGGTCAAAGGGTCAAAAGAAGGGAACCGGACGGGGACACCGAGCAGAGAACCCCGGACAAAGCCCACTGCTCCTCAAAGGCGTCAAGGGAGTCAGAGGACGCCGCCCAGAGGAACTCTGCCCGGATACGTGAACGGACCGAGGATCGGAAATAGGCCCCACAGTCACAGGAGACTCCATCGGCCAACCTCCTCACTCTGGTTTTGTAGATGGCCATTTTAGCTAGGGCCAGGAGGAGGTTGACCAGGAGATCCCGGGACTTTGTGGGGCCACGGATAGGGAGTGCATAAATGAGAAGGTGAGGGGAGAAGTGCAACCAAAAACGTAATAAGATATTGGTGAGGAGCCGGAATAGGGGCTGCAGCCTGGCACACTCCAGGTAGACATGTGCCAGGGTATCCCTCACGCCGCAAAAGGGGCAGGTGTCTGGGATTGTGGTGAACCGCGCCAAGTACACGCCCGTGCTCACGGCTCCGTGAAGGAGCCGCCAACTGACATCCCCGGCGGGCTTTGGGACTAAGATGGAATATAGGCTGGCCCACCGGGGCTCTTCACCCTCCAAAGGTGGCAGGAGGTCCCGCCATTTTGTATCGGGGCGGGACACGAGGGTGCGGGCGTGAAGGGTGTGGAACACGAGCGTGTAGAGATGTTTTCTTGGCGCGGTTTGAAAACAGACCGGCTGCATCTCGTGCAGCCGGCTTCTAGTGAAGGGGTGAAGGGATCGGTTGGGTCCACGGGGGAGGGGTCCAATTAAAAGGTCCGGCGGGCCTGGGGTAGTGGGTGGGCGGGGCGTGCCCTCGTGCAGGACCCGGTCGAGATAAACCCGAGCAGCGGGCGGCAAAGCGGCCTTCACCTCCTGAAGTATGCATCGGGGAGTACAAGGTCTGGAAAGCCCCATGCGCTGAGCGAAGGTTAGGGGATCCAGCCAGTCTCCCCGGTCATAGTCCAGGAGGTCTCCGACTTTTGTGACCTCTGCCAGGACCAACCTCTGGCGCACCGAGCGGGACTCCGCCACCTGCAAACGGAGCTGGGGGTTGTGTAGCAGGGGCTCCGCGAGGAGATCTGCCCCCTCGGTGGCCGCCACGGACCTGCTCGTTGTAAAGAGTTTCCAGGTCCGGAGGAGGTCCTGGTAGAAGACCGGCAGCCCGGAGAGGTCTCGCGGAAGACCTCTCGGATGGAGATAAAGGAGCTGCCGGTCGTATCGGAGCCCTCGGAAGCGGCGCAGGAAGGCGTGCGCCAGTATGCTCCACGCCGGACTACCTGCACCATAAAGGAGCCTCTGCAGGGTCTGGAGGCGGAAGACATGGACCTGAGTAAGCAGACATTTGAGGCCCTGCCCTCCCTCCTCCACAGGTAGATGGAGAACCCCTGCAGGGACCCAGTGCAGTCCTGACCAAAAGAACTCCAGAATCGATGTCCGCAGGTTGGTCAGGAAAGCCGGGGCCGGGACCAGGGTGTTGAGCCGGTACCAAAGCATGGACAGGACTAGTTGATTAAGCACTAACGCTCTCCCTCGAAGGGAGAGGCACCGGAGCAGTCCTGTCCATTTCCGGAGCCGCTCTATCACCCCGCCCTCTAAATTCTGCCAGTTCTCCGGCGGAGAGGGATGCGTGGCAGAAAGGTAAACGCCCAGATAGAGCAGCGGACCCGTGCTCCACCGGATGGCTTGAAGCGCGGGTGGGCGGGGGCTCGCCTGCCGCCAGTCCCCTACCACCAAGCCAGAGCTCTTGACCCAGTTGACCCGCGCAGAGGAGGCTGCTGAATAGATGGCCTGGCAAGCCTCCACTCGCACCAAGTCGCCCGGGTCCTGGACCATGAGGAGCACGTCATCAGCGTATGCCGACAGGACCAGCCGCAGCTCCGGCTCCCTCAGCACCAACCCTGTCAACCTCCTTCGGAGGAGACAGAGGAAGGGCTCGATCGCCAGAGCGTAGAGCTGGCCTGAGAGGGGGCACCCCTGCCGTACTCCTCGCCCGAAGTTGACCGGTTCGGTCAGGGTCCAGTTGAGTCTTACCAGACACTCTGCGGAAGCGTACAGCACCCGGAGAAAGTTCACAAATCTGGGTCCGAAGCCAAACGCCTGCAGAGTGCTCAGGAGATACCCGTGATCCATCCTGTCGAACGCCTTCTCTTGATCTAAGGACAGGAGGGCGAACGACAGACCATCCCTACACCCAAGTTCCAATAGGTCCCGGACCAGATATAGGTTGTCGAAGATACTGCGGCCCGGGACGGTGTAGGTCTGGTCTGGGTGGACCACGTCCGCCAGCACGGACCCTAGCCTCAGGGAGATGGCTTTTGCCACGATTTTGTAGTCCGTGCTGAGGAGCGAGACGGGACGCCAATTTCGTAAATCGCGGAGGTCCCCCTTCTTCGGCAATAAGGCCAGCACGGCTCGCCTGCACGAAAGAGGGAGGACCCCGCTCTGCAAAGACTCGGCCCAGACGGTGACTAGGTCTGGGCCCAGGACGTCCCAGAACACGCGGTAGAACTCCACGGTCAGCCCGTCCATGCCCGGAGATTTATTGGTGGGCATGCGACGGAGGGCTTCCGAGAACTCGGCCAGAGTGAGAGGCAGCTCTAGCCGGTCTCGGTCGCCCACGCTGACCGTCGGGAGCTCCTCCCACAGCACTCTGCAAGCGTTAGGATCGGTCGGCTCCGGGGAGAAAAGGCTTGCGTAGAAGGCTCTCGCCCTCTCGCACATCTCCACCGGATCCGTGAGGGGGGTGCCATCCTCAGTCAGTAGGCAGATGATATGTTTCTTAGCCCCCCTCTTTTTTTCCAGGGCATAGAAGAAGCGGGAGCCGCAATCCATCTCCCGAAGGAGACGGATGCGGGATCGAACAAAGGCACCCCGGGCCCGATGGTCCTCGAGGCTCCGGAGCTCCTCCCGCTTCTCCCGGCACGCTCCGCAGAGGGGTGGATCCTCGGGGCTGGCGGCCAGACGCCTCTCCAGCTCTAAGACCTCCCGTTCCAACTGCTCTATTGCTGCATCCCTCCGTCGGCTGGTGCCCCGGGTGTAGTCACGGCAGAAGAGCCGGGCGCGCACCTTCCCTACGTCCCACCACCGCCGTGCCGAGGGAAAGGCACGCCGCTGCCCTCGCCAGGCCAGCTAGAACTCCCGGAAGGACGCCACGAAGCCCGCATCCTCCAGCAAGCTGTTGTTAAAATGCCAATAGGCCGGCCCCGGCCTCTCCGCGCAGAGGGAGGCTGTCACGGTGGCTATGTGATGGTCAGAAAATGGGGCCGGCCGGATGCTGGAGGAGTGGGCTCGTGTAAGATGAAAGCGTGATAAATAAATGCGGTCCAACCGGGAGTGGCGCGACCGATGGGCCTCCACCCGGACAAAGGTGAACGTGGAAGCGTCATCCGGGTGGTGGTCGCGCCAGACGTCCACCAGGGAGTGGTGTTCGACTATCTCCTGGAGGACGGCCACGGCGGCCTGGCTCTTCTCGGTTCCCGAGCGGTCCCGTTCCTCAAGGGTGATGTTAAAGTCCCCTCCCAGGACCAGGCACTCCTGAGGATCCAAGGTGCCGAGGAAGGCGGATGCCTGCTGATAGAATTGCAGCCGCTCCGGGCTCGCTGCTGGGGCATAGATGTTGACGAGGTTGACTACGAGCCCCTCCATTTGGACCCGGAGGTGCAGCAAGCGACCCGGCACAGCCTCGGCGACCCCCAGCACCTCGGGCCGTAGGTCGGGGGAGAACAGGGTCGCCACTCCACCCGTATGAACTGTGAGGTGGCTAAAGTAGACCCTGTCCCCCCAATCCAGCCGCCAGCTGTCTTCGGCGGTCGGATCCGTATGGGTCTCCTGCAGGAAAACCACAGAGTACCTCCCCTCTCGAAGGAAGGAGAGCACCTGGGACCTGCGGAGACCCATCTTACAGCCACGGGTGTTCAATGTTGCGATGGTAAAGGGTGCCATGAGGAGGGCTGGGGGGGATCCTCGCCGGCAGGGATGCTCGTGGCTCCCGGCGGGCCGCGTAGCAGTCCGTGACCCACCCCGTAGGTGAGTAAGGAGTCACGGAAGTGGCGGACCCGCTGGTAGGCCGCGGCGCCCTGTCTCCCGGTCCTTTTCCCCTCCCCCATGAGGGCCCTTGCGGCCCGGAGGATTTGATTAAAGTCCCCCCATCGCTGGAGGGCAAGCTGGACTTTGTTGCGGGAGCCACGGACGTCTTCTAGGAACTCCCGCAACTCCTCTCGCAGCGCATGGGGGGCTGGGGTTATGGTCTGGTTGCTTCCCGATGGGGCCCTTGGTACAGCCCCCTGGCCCAGCGGGACGGGCAGACAGGGTGCGGACCCCCGACGGGGCTCTTGATGGGTTGACCTGAATGCTGGGGCGATAGGGGGCGGCGGAGGGAGGATAGCAGCCCCTGGTGGGTCGGGACGGGCAAACACAAAGGCCATTCCCTGGGAGTCATCTGTTGGAAAGGGGAAGGAGACTGTCCCAGGGGTGGCAATAATATCTCGGGAGGTGGGCGGGATAAGGGCAGGGGCAGGGGTAGAGGTGAGATTCTGGGTCGGGAGAGGGCTCTCACCGATGCCGGGCGCAAGCTGTCTGGTGGATTTGGCAGCCACGGCATCAGGAGGTGGACTTTCTTCTGTAGGGTCCTCTCCCGGAAGGAGGTCGAATGCTCCTCACCAGCGAGGGATGCCCCTGGTGGCTCAGGTTCCAGCCGCGTGGCACTGGCCGTCGCCTCAACTGGCTCGGTGGCTCTCAGCAGGGTGCCTTCTGCAGCCGGGTTGATGGAGGAGTCCAGGGGCTCCTCGGAGGTGGGAGCAGAAGCAACGGTTAGGGGGAAGGAGTATGGGGAAAAGGGGGCTGAAAGAAGTCGCCCAGATCGAGGCCCGCTGGCATAGGATCGTCCTCCCCCTGGGTGACCGGGGTCAGACCCAGGGCCTCGATCTCCTCATATATAGAGGGGAAATTGTTTTCCGCTACCCCAGGATTCTCCCCGCCGGCACCTGACGCGATGGTTACTTCGGGGCACACTGGGGTTTCAGATGGTGCCTCGGGGGTCTTGGAGGGGAGGGACTCCCGTGGAGGGGAGATACCGTCTTCCAGTGCTGCCACGTCTTCCCCAGCCGGCTCTGGTGGGTGGAACACACCCGTGGGTAGAGCGGAAGGCTCGGCATCGGTGCCCCCCTTCCTGGTCTTCCGGGGGGCCTCCGCGTCACATGGGAGGAGCGGAGCTCGAGCCTTCCGCTTGCCCCGCTTTCCCCTGGACTAGGGCCCAGCCCTCCATGGCATCATCCGGGGGCTGGCTAGCAGGGGTTGTGTCAGGGGGCAGAGGCGATGGCTCAGGGACTCGAGGGGGTAACGGTGGGGCAGCACAAGGGAGGGAAGATTCCCCTTGGGGCGGGCCCTCTCCCATGCTTGGCGGTGTCCCTGCCACACCCTCCTCCATAGGCCCCGCCAGATTGCAAGCAGCGGGGGTGGGGTTTTCCGCTCGTCTGGGCATAGTGGGGGAGGTACCCCTTGGGCCCGAGCGGGACCAATGGTGGACTGGGAAGGAGGAGGGGCAGTTTCGGGTGCCGGGCAGCCAGGGGCGTCGGCGATGACGGGGCCGGTGTCCTGCCGGGGCTCGGGTGTCCTGGATGCCTCTCCTTCCCGGGCCAGGGGGCAGTCCCTCCGGACGTGCCCCATCGCCCGGCAGAGGTAGCACCGGGCCTCCCCCGTGGAATAATGTACCCTGTAATGGGTCCCCTGGTAGGGGACTAGGAAGGACCCCTCCAGTGCCTCTCCGTCGCGCGCCGCCGGCAGCAGTTGAAGCTGCACTTGCCGGCGGAACGAGAGGACGTGACGGAGGGCGGGATCTTTGCAGCCCAACGGGAGAGGGCTGATGACAGAGATGGGCTTTCCCAAGGTAGAAAGGGTGGGTAACAGGGCGGCATTGGGGAGAAAGGGAGGGACGGAGGTCAGGACCAGGCGGACGCCCAGGTCCTCTAGCGGCTCTAAGGGGACGAACACGCCCCCCACCGCCAGGCCCTTCTCTACCGCCTCCTGGGCGGCGGCCTCCGATGCTAAGAAGAAGACGACCTTGCCATACATTTTGGAGGCCGCCACAATGGCCGTGGGCCCCACCACCCTCGCCAACGCCCGCACATAGGTTTCCACGTGGGGTGAGGCGGGCACCAGGAGGCAACGGACGCCGTGCTTCCTGGTCATCGTGGGAAAGGGGCCCCGGCCGCTATAGATGGTAGCGGAGGCGGTGGGCTGGAGAAATGACGTAGCGGCAGGCGAGCGGGCTGCCGCCACCTGGGCATATGCTCTGGGGGCCGGGGGAGGGACACCTGCAGAGCTCGTGGAGGGAACAGCGGGGAGGGGCGCCCCAGCTGGAGATGGGGCCGGGGCATTGGGGGCAGCCCCTGCCATGGAGGGCCTGGTCTTTTTAGCGGGGCCCTTCCCCTTCTTCTTCCCCTGGCCCTTCCCGCCGGCTGGGAGGACTCCCCGCAAATCTGAGGGGGTGATAGACGTGGCAGCAGTGGAGGTCACCCCGGTGCCCATCGCTGCTGGTGCCCCAGCGGGGGCGATGGCAGATGGTTTGGCAGCAGAGGTAGAAGCTTGGGGGGGTGACAGAGGGGCAGGCGGGGGAGGGGGAGCTCGGGCTACTGGAGAGGTCTCACCCGTCTCATCCCCCGCCATCATGAGCAAGAAGGAAAGGGAGGACATCAAAAGGAGGAGGGGAGAGAGGAAGCAGGTCGACCACTCCTCCCCGCTAGGCTGCAGGCAGGGGAGGAGGGCGCCAAAAGGGGTGGGCTGGACGGGGGGCAATCAGGGGTTAGGGGTCAGTCACCGACACAAGGTGGAAATTCCGGCTCCTCTTGGTGCACTATGGGGGGCAGGATTCAACAACATTGAAGGTGCAGTGAAGAGGGTTGCAACTGAAATGGGGAGTTGCACAAGCGCATGGGAGGGGGCATGGGCACATGGAGCGAGGGGCTAAGCGGTCTGGGGGTAGAACAGGGAAACCAAGGGGCTAGCTTCAGAGGCTGGGGCGGGGCAAACAAAGGCTGCAGAAGGAAATGGGCGGGGCAGGCAAACAAACTGAAGCTTGTAAGGGGGGCTGGAGCAAAAGAGGAGGCAAAGCAAGTGGCAAATGGGGCAGGTAGTAAAGGGCAAAGCTGGGGGTTAGGCAGTCCGGGGGGGGCACATGTGCCCATGTGCACTTGCACAAGTCTTTTTTAGCTGGCTGCTGCTTCTGGCCCAAAGGGTGGAAATAGGGCGTGGCAAGCCAAGCAAGCAGCTGAGTCCAGAGGCAGGAGCTGAGGCAGATGGTATACAGCCAGTGGGGGTGGTGGAGGGGGCAGCGGTGGTGGTAATAGTGGTGGGGGTTGGGGGGGACACACAGATGGATTGGGGGGCAGCTCCACGCCACACCCCCCGTGTCCCTACAAACACAGTCAAAACCCCCACCACAAGAGCACAGTTTGAAATTACTCAGTCTTAGGGCCCCCTCCACGGTGGTCTGCAAAGTCTCTAGGTGCTGCCCCACTGGCAGATGATCCTCTTCTTCTCCTCCTCGGGCTTCAGCAGCTCCAGGCAGCGGCCTCTGCAGCAGCAGCAGCTCCAGGAACTCCAGGTGGTGATCCAGGCAGGCAGAAAGGACCTTCTCAGGTGGTGGTGATGGTGGTGGTGTCCACAACAGCAGTGGCTGGGGTCCCTCACTCCTCCTCTCTGGGGAATGGGCTAGCAGCCCCCGGGCTGTAGTTGCAGCAGTAGCAGCACCCAAGTGTGGTGGGTCCAGCAACCAGGTAGCAGAGAATGGGGTTGTCTGGCCCAACCAGGGGAGTAGCTGGAGCAGCAGGGAGAGCTTAGGTCCTAGCTTCCCACCTCCCTCCAAGCTAGAAGGTTGTGGGAGGAAGAGCGATTCGCTCCAGGCTGAACAAATCCCTGGTGCTAGGGTAAGTGAAATGGAAGCTGCTCCAGGTCAATTAAGACACCTGGGGCCAATTAAGAACTTTCCAGAAGGCAGGGAGAAGGCTAGGTTGCTTGGGACACCTGAAGCCAATCAGGGGCTGGCTGAAACTAGTTAAAAGCCTCCCAGTCAGTCAGGTGGGTGTGCATTTCAGGAGTTGTGGGAGGAAGTTGTGTTGTTGGAGAATTAGTACTACACACCATATCAGGCTCAAGGAAGGAGGCCCTGAGGTAAGGGTGAAGTAGAGCTTGAGGAAATGAGGGTTGATGTGGGGGGTAGCCCAGGAAATTGTACATGTCATGTTTCTAAAAGGTTAGCTACCATAGCTGATGCTATTAGGGTTCCTGGGCTGGAACCTAGAGTAGAGGTTGGGCTTGGGCTCCTCCCCCTTTGCCCCCAATTGATTGCTGAGATTGGGAGACAACATAGACTGTGCAAAGGAGGGTTGCTTCTCCTCACCTCCCTCGCTGGCTTATGATGAAAATGGCTCAGTAGACTGTGACCCTTGTCTCTAGAGAGAGAAGGGTTATGTGGAGGGTCACAGTGAGCCCCTGAGGCTAGCGAAATCCGCTAGGAAACACGGGACCCACGGAGGTAAGGAGAGAGCTTTGTCTCAGTATAGATAAACTGAAAAGAATAAATTCACTATATAGAATGATTATGACATCTGGAAAACTTTCAAAGGGGAGGGGTGGGAATGCTTGTGCTGCTGTAGTAGTGCATCTGTGCTTTGTTCTGAGGCAGAATAAGTCAGACTACTGCTCTGGGTTACTGCCATCTCATCATCCTGCCTGTGCAACTGCCCACAGCATAGGAGCTCTGTTCCCTGTTCCTTTATCACCAACTCTGCTGATGCAATTCCAGAAGCCTCTGATTGGTGATCTAATTGCTTCTACTATCACAGGTAGAGTAGGAAGTAGAATGCTGATCAGAGTGGTGTGGGAAAAGCGGGGGTTAGTCTCAAATGATTTACATGGGAAGGTAGATTATAGGAGAGGGAAAGTGAAATTGAGCTAGGGATGAAGAGAGCCAGGGAGGGGCAGAAAGATCATCTTGAGAGAGAGAGAGAGGAAAAATCAAGGAAGACCGAGAAGGAGGGGAGGAGGAGGAGGAGAATGTGCTCAAGGGAGGCGAGAGGACTGAACAGACAGACCATTGCAAGAGCCACAGAGATCAAAGGTCTGAATTGCCAGACAATATAGGAAAAGTGAAACCAAAGATTAAAAACAGAACAGCCACCATTTGCTTTAGTCATGAAACTGACCTGGTGTGTTGGGAGTGAAGTTCAAATCTGTTCCATGCAGTTATATGGGACTTTGGCCTTTGATATCAGACCCTCAGAAAGATCAGTTCCCAGCTATCTTAATGGGAAACATTATAGAAAGCTGGGGGTATTCAGAGTAATCAGAAAAATTGACTTACAATGCTGAGTCTTGCTGGACATTACAGACAGGAATACAGGTGATGTGGCAAATTAAAACAGTCCATACAGTGCAACAGGAGAAAATACCTCTTTTTCAAGCTAGGATTAGTGCTGCCATCTGTTGCCACAGAGCTCTCTGCCTGTCTCCCAGCCAGCCCTTTCTGGAGTTGGACCCCAACTGGGGCCAGGCTCTTTGTTTGGGAGCAAAAGGGCTACATTTAGCTTTGCTCACATGAGGTCACTGGACATTCTCCAGAGGGGTTATGTTACCATCTATGCAAGGATTGCAGGACCAACTTTGTCTGATTTCCACTCTCATCCATCATCTACTTCAGATCAGAGTGTTAAAAGCTAGGCTCCCTCCTATTTCTAGCCTCAGAGAACCAGGGACAAGCAGAGCAGGGCCTTGTCTGAAATGTCTAAGTTTCTAATGGAAACTTGTCTTCAAAGCATTCCTATTTTACCGTTTCAGACAATTTTACTGTTTTGCAGCTGGATGACAACCTTTTATTTCCTATCACAACCTTGATAATTACCATTTGATGTTACATGTGCTCCCAAGGATGTCTCCAGGATCATGGTAGCAATAATTCTGATTTTAGGGAAGAAAGAAATTGACTTCCCTTCCAAGAAAAAAAATTCTGATCAGCTTGCTGTACAGGGAGAAAGCTGAAGAAAACACACACGCACAAACATACAGTTCCTGGAGTATCTTGGGATTCAGGACAAACAGACACATGGTTCCATGGATGTCAGTCACAGGCCAGGACTGAGGATGAATGCTATCGGGTACAAGGTCTTGTCACAGAAGAAGGTTAACAAAATGACAGTGGCCATAGTGGAAAACAAGTGGTGGCACAGAAACCAATTCTTATTGGAGTCTGTGGGAATTGGGATTACATACCCAGGGAAACTTCAATGATTCAGTTTTCATATGATACCTGTCCAGTATTTCTGGGTATCCCCTCTGCATGTCACCAGTTGGCACAGATCTAGCTTTAACTGTATAATCTCTCATCCAACAACTGGTGAATGCAAAGAATCAGATTTTTTTTAAAAAGGGCTCTCCCCGGGTTATTGTTAAGGCATATTGGCATAGATCTTAGTACAGCAGCATCGAGAAACTAGTATTTAAACTGCCCATGCTTTATATCTCCTGTAGATAAAAATCCAGGTCTGATAACCTGGCCATATTGAAGTTAGAAAGAGATTTTCCACTGACTTTATTGGGGCCAGGATTTCACCCCAGGGGTTCCTGTGACATTATACTCCACATTCTTTATTAAAATATGCTTATGATATGGATATGACATAATTGAGATGTACTCAAGATGGCTCATGTAAGATATCCTTGGAAAGGTTATGATTTACTGAATGTGATTATCCAATCTGTATGCATGCATCATTTCTGTATCTAAAGTTGGGAATATGGACTATGTAACCATTACAACTGGGTGTGTATTGGGAAGACATCCACCAGACAACAGGTCATCAGATTTGATGGTCCATTAGGAAGAAACAACAAGACTGAAGATACTAGTCTCTCTCCCTCCTGAAGGGGCATCCTGAGCCATACCTGTGACACTACTAGGTCAGCAGGTCTTATCTAGGGTGACCAGGTGTCCAGTTTTCAACCGGAACATTTGGTCAAAAAGGGACCCTCGTGGCTCCGGTCCGCATCATTGACCGGGCCGTGAAAGGTCCAGTTGGTGGTGCTGCGGCGCTAAGGCAGGCTAGTCCCTATCTGTCCTGGCACCATGCTGTGCCCCGGAAGTGGCCAGCAGGTCCAGCTCCTAGGCTGGGGGCTCACATGCTCCATGTGCTCCAAAATCCCATTGGCTGGTTCCCGGGGCACAGCATGAGGGTGGTGCCTGCAGGCGAGAACAGCTCATGGAGCGGCTTACCCTCCTCCACACACACACCCACCCTTCTACTGCCAGACCTCCAGGCTGCTTCTGCAGCACGCACTATGCAGCGTTAGGACAGGAGGCAGCCTGCTTTAGCCCTGCTGCACCACTGATTGGGAGCCATCCAAGGCAAGCCCTCACCCCAACCTGAAGCCCTTGCCCCAGCCCTGAGCCCCCCCCAACCCTGACCCCCCCTCCTGCACCCTAGAGCTCACAACCCCAGCCCAGATCCTGTACCTCCCATGCACCCCAACCCCTGCTACAGCCCAGAGCCCCCACCAAATCTGGAGCCTCTTCCTGGACCTCAAAATCCTCATCCCTGGCCTCAGCCCAGAGCCCTCACACCTACCCAACCCCCTGCCCCAGCCCTGAGCTCCCACAAACCCATAGCCCCTCCTGCACCCCAAACCCCTCATTCCTGGTCCCAGCCCAGAGCCCTCATCCCCTGCACTCCCACCCTGTGCCCCAGCCCAGAGACTCCTCCTGCACCCTGAACCCCTCAGCTCCACTCCCCAGCCTGGAGCCCCCCCCCTCCTGCACCCTAAACCCGTCATCCCCAGCCCCACATCAGGCCCAGCCACACCTCCAACCCAGAGCCCGTATCCCTCCACACCCCACCCACTGCCTCAACCCGCAAGCCCCTCCATATTCTGAATCCCTCGGTGCCCAGCCTGGCAGCCCCCTGAATCCCAAACCCCTCATCCCCAGAGCCCCACCCCCCAGCTGGAAACCCTCCCCCTTTCCTGTGCCCCTGCCCCAGCCCGTGAAAGGACGTGAGGGTGGGGGAATGTGTGAGTGGAAGCTCAGGGAAGGGGCGGGCCTCAGGGAAGAAGGGGCTAGGGTATTCAGTTTTGTGCAATTAGAAAGTTGGCCACCCTAGTCTTGTCACGTGATACTAAACATTATCTTGGACTTCTTGTAACTTTCCATTAAAAGGAAAGGGGAATCAAGTTTCAAGTCTTTATTTAAATCTTATTAAGGGTGGGGAGGAAGGCAGATGAGTCTCTCTTCCATTGGCTACCCAGTGCTGAAAGTACCTGAAGGGACAAAGAAACCAACCTAAAGGGAAAGGCGGGGTGAGTCCAGACTGAGACAGGGGTCCAGTTTGTAAGAAAAAACAACTGGAACTCTGAGCTAGAGAAACTCTGCATCCTGCCTAAATTCAACATTTAGGGTGAGAAATTACATTTTGTAACCTGTTTCTTTAGTGAATCAAGTTTAACTTTGCTTGTTGTGTTTTATTTTGCTCTGTAATTCTGCTTTGTTCTGTTTGCTACCACTTTAACTCCTTTAATCTGCCTTTTGTAGTTAATAAAATTGTTTTATTTATTATTAAACTCAGTTTCTGTAATTTCTAATGGGGGAAGGAACAATAAGTTGCACATATCTTCCTCCACATTGAGGGAGGGGGTGAATTTATGAGTTCACATTGTATAGATTCTCTACCATGCAAGACAATATATCTTGGGTCCTGCCTTCAAGGAAGGTGGACACCTGAGGTGCTGGGGAAAGTCCCTTAAACTGAGGCTTCCCAGAGCTAATCTCAGTGTCTGTATTCTTCTGAAGTTGGGTGTGGCCCGGCCTGTGTGTGGGGCTGGAGGAGGTTTAAGAGCCTGGCTCAGCAAGACAGGTAAAAAGGGTGCCCTGGCTGGCAGAATAGGTGGGCTCAGTGGTATCTCAGCACACAGGAGGTATCTTGAAGGGGGGCAACCTGTTACAGTTCCATCTTCAGAACAGTCAATATAGTACATCTTGCAAACAGTAAACTTGCTCAGGGCCAAAAAAAAGGTGTTTGAAAAAGATTAGTGTCATTCTAACACTGAGGGCCAAAGTCACACTTTGAGCATTGTTACATTTTATATGTGGTAGACTGACTTTTACATACTTGAACACTTCTTTTAGTGGCGTCCTGATTGTACATAAATAGAATTGTAATATTTGCACTTTTTTAAAGTGTAGGAGTGACATTGGACTGTAGTCAGCCTTGTGCTGTACTTCTATGGTAGAACGGACAACAAACACACCTTGATTGCATTGGCCTCATAGCACTACAAAAGTAATTTTCCCATCTCTTGATATTCACCCCTTCTGTCAACTGTTGAGAATAGCCACTTCCACCTTAACTGAATTGGGCCTCGTAGCACTGACCCCCAACTTGGTAAGCAACTCCGAACTGTTTCATGTGGTATGTGGTGTACATATATATATATATATATATATAATATATATACTGCTTATGGTATGTTCCACTCCATGCAGCTGATGAAGTGGGTTTTAGCCCGCAAAAACTTATGCCCAAATAAATCTGTTAGTCTCTAAGGTGCCACAAGGACCCTCGTTGTTTTTTGCTGATAAAAACTAACATAGCTACCAGCGTCTGAACTTTTCAAGGAAATAGTCTATTGCTCATTTCAAGAGAAAAATCAACAGTTACATGTTTTCTACTGATCATTTTGAACAATGTAGGAAAATAGTCCTGTGCCAGTGCAACTTTCTGCAATGTCTTTGGAAGACTATATTATTAAGTGTGTGAATGATTTTTGTATCATTGTGGGCCAGGGATTGTATGCACTGCAAGGGTGGGGGAAAAGTTACCACAGCTGCTCCAGGAAGTGAAAACAGTAGGGCATGATCAAGGCAAATTCACATGATTTGAACAGCTTATAAGGGAGTATTGCTAATAAAATAAGAAATGAACAAGATCCCATTGTTTTATTGCTTTTATTCAAAGTAAAAGATAAGACCTACTTTCCTTCTCTGGCAGCCAACCGGACAAGGTGGCAGTCTCCCACAGTGAATACTTTTGAAGGAAAATTAAACACCCCACCCCCCCACAACTGATCAGAATAATATATGTGGAGGAAAGGAAAAGATAAGGAGGGGGGTCACATGAACTCTTCTAAAACAATGGAAGAAAAGTTCTGTTGATTTAGGGCTGGATTATGATACCCTTACTTATAGTGAATCAGTGGGACTACTTGTGGATTAAATATATTGCTTAACACCCGTATTCATGTTATCAGAATCTGTACTTTGGGGAGTACAAAGACATGTCACTGTCCTACCAGGAAAGTGACCATGTGGTCCTATAGGAGATGGAATTAAACTTCACATAGCACTCATGCTTTAAACACAAACATAATTAAGACATCCATTAATTAAATACCTTTTCAAATTTGATTGGAAACTGAGACTCTGCTTCCTCCATCTCGAATCGGTAGTTTGTTTCTTAACTGAGGAACATAAATTGTTCCTTAATTTGTGAATAGGCTAAAGATAGTGCCCCAAACATCTCGAACTTGTATTTGAAGGATACAGAAAATCAGAATGTGATCGTGATTCTGTGATTCTGATGATCTTGAAAGTATGTAATTTAATTATAGAAATAACTCCAACTTGCTTATTTACATTAAAGCTATTGTTTAAATTCACAAAACCTTTGATGCCATGAAGTTAGATGATCACTTCCCAACACTGGTATTTTCAATTACTGTAAAAAACAGTTTCTTTTCTATGAAACTGATTTCATGCCTTTTGGCTATTTCTAATCTATTTTTTCCCCCAACTATCAGATTCAAATTGCAGAAGTCATTGCAGGAGGGCTCCTCTCCAAGGTGATTGTCATTCACCTCTGGACATATGCAGCAGCCTGTCACCCATGAAAAGTGCTCTCAGCATGCAAGAAAAAGAACTAAGGTATTGTACTTAGTAAAATCAAACATGTAGAGTGGCATTTATTGTGTGTATATGATATAATCAAGGATGTGTCTGCAATTTATGTAAGGCCTTATGTTTCCATCATTAGGGTGAAAGAGAGAATAGCAGATCCCTATAATCGATCAGTAGGAAGGTCAGGAGATCTACAGTACAGAATAGAAGGGGCTCCCTAAAGCAATTAGGACTGTCAAGCATTAAAAAAATTAATCGCATGATTAATTGCACTGTTTAAAACAATAATAACTACTATTTATTTAAATATTTTCTACATTTTCAAATGTAGTGATTTCAACTACACACAGAATACAAAGTGTACAGTTCTCACTTTATATTTAGTTTGATTACAAGTATTTGTACTATAGAAAACAAAAGAAATAGTATTTTTTCAATTCACCTAATAAAAGTACTGTAGTGCAGTCTCTTATCATGAAAGTTGAACTTAAAATTGTAGAATTATTTACACTCTGGAATGGTGGCCAAAGCATGAAGGGCATATGAATGTTTAGCATATCTGACATGTAAATACTTTGCAATGCTAGCTACAAAAGTGAATGCCTGTTCTCACTTTCTGGTGGACATTGTAATAAGGAAAGAAGGCAGCATTACTCCTGAAAATGTAAACAAACTTGTCTGTCTTAGCGATTGGCTGAACAAGAAGTAGGACTGAGTGGACTTGTAGGCTCTGAAGTTTTACATTGTTTTGTTTTTGAGTGCAGTTATATAAATGTACATTTTGTAAGTTCCACTTTCACAGCAAAGAGATTACACTACAGTACTTGTATGAAGTGAATTGAAAAATACTATTTATCATTTTAAATATTTGTAATAAATATACATTTTGATTTTAAATACAAAATACAATATACATGAAAATGTAGAGAAACATCCAAAATATTTAATAAATTTCAATTGGTATTCTATTGTTTCAGTGCAATTAAAATTGTGATTAATTGTGATTGATTTTTTTGAGTTAATCACGTAAGTTAACTGTGATTAATTGACAGCCCTAAAGCAATACTATACTTTGGCAACATCCTGATTTCTTAATATGCACACCATAGACAGTGGATCCTCAGTGGTCTGCAGTGTGGGTGCAGTCTGTGAAAATATAGGAGTTAAAGATATATATTTCTAAAAAAACCCTACCAAAATTAGCACATAGGCCCAGAGTCTGAAGATGGGTTACAGCTCTGTTGTGCCAGTTAGATGAGCTGCAAATGTCCAGCAGGGAATTCCCCTGTCAAAAAAAAAAAAAAAACCTCTTTGCTGGTGCATCCATGCCTCCGTCAGTCCCAGTATCACACTTTCAGGAAGGACAGGAAATCAAGGGAGGGAGTATGTATTTGAGCTCTTCACAGCCAGGCAATTCTCCGCTGGTATAAAGTTCATTAAGGACCTTATGCCAGAGGTAGAATTTGGAAGTGCCTGGAAGCAGCTCTAAGCATGGTCAGGGATGGCCCTGAGAATCAGGGAGCAAAAACTGGATCCCGGGTGGTCTCCTCCTCCCCACCCGTATATGATAAGCAGAGCAGAAGAGAACCTGCCCCTTTCTACCAGACTCTGGTCATGTGGGTTCAACTCCCACAAGGCACCAAGCTAAAGTAGCAGGAAAAATAACATTTAGCAGGGCTTTTTGTGACATATACATTGCAACACAGATTCTGGTCAAGGATCAGCAAATCATATGTAAATATGCTGGAAGCATACAAGTATTATTAAAATAAATTCCATCATCTAATTAATGCCCTGTGAGTGTCAAGCACAGTTACATTACAGACAACTTTAAAATCAATTTCTGTTCCTAGAAACAAGCTTGAACTAATTGTGCATTTCTATTATCTGCAACACTTACATACATAAGTAGGATTCTCGACTTTTGAAAATATAGAGGAAAATAAACCCAGGACTGTTCATTAGTGCTTTTCAATTTTATGCTGCTCTGGGCTTTGCAATATAGTATCTTATTGCTCTGACTATTACCTGTTATCTTATACAGTACAGAAGTTTATATAACATATAGACATAAAGCAAATATTTGCAAAATTCACTGTTCCTATCAACACATTTCCCTTTGATGGACAGGGGTATAGTCTGAAGTTTGAGACAGGGTCTGGAATTTGTGTGCCTTGTATTGTATATTTTTCACTTTTATACAGGCTTTTTCATAACTAGGGCCCTACCAAATTCACAGTCCATTCTGGTCAATTTCACAGCCATAGTATTTGAAAAAGAAGTCAGTTTCATATTTTCAGATGTTTACATCTGAAATTTCATGACGTTACATAAGAACATAAGAACGGCCATACTGGGTCAGACCAAAGGTCCATCTAGCCCAGTATCCTGTCTTCTGACAGTGGGCCAATGCCAGGTGCTTTAGAGGGAATGAACAGAACAGGTAATCACCAAGTGATTCATCCCCTGTTGCCCATTCCCAGCTTCTGGCGAACAGAGGCTAGGGACACCATCCACGTCCATCCTGGCTAATAGCCAATAACCTATCCTCCATGAATGTATCTAGTTCTTTTTGAACCCTGTTATAGTTTTGGCCTTCACAACATCCTCTGGCAGAGAGTTCCACAGGTTGACGTGTTGTATAGAGAAATACTTCCTTTGTTTGTTTTAAACCTGCACCTATTAATTTCATTTGATGACCTCTAGTTCTTGTGTTACAATGATGTGTTGTAACTATGGGGGTCCTGACCCAAAAGGGGGTTGTGGGGGGGCTGCAAATCTGTTGTAGGGCAGTTGCAGGATTGCCATCCTCACTTCTATGCTCCCAGAGCTGGGCTCTGAAGGCAGCAGCCATGGAGCTTCCTGCAGCTGGAGGAAGTTCCTGAAGCGGGAGGTGGGTCTGACCAACCCTGTGCTGCTGGGAGTGCTCCAGCTGAGGGCTCCAGGCTTCTAGTTCCAGCTGGGCTGGGGAAGGACAGGATTTGTTCTTCCCCTGCATGGCTGTTCTCGGGGAGATCAGGCTCACTGCTTCCGGTTGCAGGAAGCTTCAGGGTTGCCCCTCCATCTCCCACCCCCAACCCCAATAGCTAGATTTCACAGGAGAAGGCTTATTTCGTGGTCTGTGATACGTCCATGAATTTGGTAGGGTCCTATTCATAACTCAGGGCTAGACTCCGACTATGGTCATGCGGTAAGAGGAAGGAATAAGGAGCCTCCACCCCACCATTGCAAGACCAACATAAAGGTTGATTATAATCATAGCTGCTGTGCTCAGGGAAGTGCAGAGGTTGCTACTGAGTTGCTCTCACTTACTAGATATGGGTATTTACACTGAAATCAAATTTGCTCCTTTAAATATTGTAGCACTGTAATTTTTGCAGCTCTTGAGGGTAAGTAATAGATGAACTAAACCCTTGGATTGCCTTGGCCCTGCCTCCCTGGCCACTTTTAGGATTGATCTGGCTCAGCCGCATGGCCAGGGGGAGAGATCAAAAAAAAAAAATGTGCCATCCGCTGCAGCGCTTTTACTCACCTGGCAGTGGACCCTCACTTGCTCTGGGTGTCTTTGGTGGCACTGAAGGTCCTGCTGCTGAGGTGCCGCTGAAGACCCAGAGCAAGTGAAGGTCCCACCGCCGGATGAGTAAAAGCGCCCCAGCAGGTGGCACCTTTTTTTTTTTTTTTGATTGCTCCCCCTGTTCCCTCAACAGGGGAAAATTTAAAAGGCGCCAAGACATTGACAAGGCACCACTTGTGCTGAGTGGGGGGAGCGGCCCCTGCCCCTGAAGACCATGTCTAAGATTTCCATAGGGGTCCACACCACCATTTCAAAAAAATTTTAAGGGTTCGCAAATGAAAAAGGTTGAGGATCATACCCAAAGTCCTGTTTTTAGGCACCACTGCAATCCACAAAACCCCCACTTGGTTGCCACTTATCTTTGTAAGTGCTTAAACTCACCTAGTGCCTATGTTTTTGCAGTAGTTCCCTATAAGACTATGTTTCTGCCTCTCAGGATGTGCGCTGCAGCCCCACTCTAGATGCCCAGATGCCTGTCTCCTGCCTAAGCTTCAGAGCAATCCATGAATTGGGGACAGATAGGTGCTCTTCCACCTAACTTGCATGTGGGACCCGAGTCAGCAAGGATACTCGGAGGCTGCCTAACTCCACAAAACAGCTGGGGCATAGGGAGGAGCTCCCTAACAACCTTTATCCTAGTGCAGTGGTTTTCAAACTGGGATACATGTGTACTCCTAGGAGTACACAAGTTCTTGTCAGGCGGTATGTGAGAAAAATCCTCAAATGGTAGACAATGCATTTTATTTATTAAGACTTGGCAATTTACTGATAGGTATATTATGACCGTATCTCAGATCGGGGTACATGGTAGATGACATTATTTGGAAAGGAGTACACAGCCTAAAAAGTTTGAAAACCACTGCCCTAGTAGCTAGGATACTCCCCCAGGATGTGAAAGACCCGCAGAACCAGTTCCACCTCTGCCAGATAAGGAGAAGGGATTTGAACAGGGATCTGACACCTCTCAGTTAAATGTAACCACTGAGCTAGGGGGTATTCTGATGCGGGTCTCCCTCAATCTCTCCCACTGAAGTTGTTCCACTTTAATTAAATATTATTTGGGTCAGAGAAAGAGTGAATCTCACTCTATAGCCCAGTGCTGAGGGCTCTCACCTGAAAGGTGGCAGATCTCTGTTCAAATACCTAATTCTTATGAGGCAAAGGTTAGAGTTAAACCAGCAGTCTCCCACAGCTCAAATGGGACTTAGGTGCTTTTGAAAATTGTACCATATATAGAAAAATGTTCATTATATTTTTTAAAAAATCAGTTAAAATACTTCTCAGCTGATGTGATTATTCCACAGCAAGGCTGAGAATCCATACATAAAGTAGTAAGCTGGTGCATGACAAATAGAAACTGAAGCAGATAGAAACAAATTGATTAGTCTAGTTTCACTTTCTAAACTGAGTGAAATAAAAGCAAACAGACACAACCAAAAAAAAAAAAAACCCTGCCAGCATGAATTAATTCTTTTTAAGTAATAATCTAAGGTGATATTATAAGGACTGTATATTAATTTGTATTTTGACATGTCTTTAAGTCTAGATGTGTAAACCAGTCATATATCTGGATAAATCTAATTTATGCACACAAGCCTCAATTCAGCAAGCTACTTAACATGTGCTTAACTTTAAGTATGTGCGTAGCTTCACTGATGTCATGGTACACAGACAGTACTGTAACAGCTGCTATTATTAGTTAAACTTTTCTTTGTATTTATGTACAGCAGTCCTTACCAATCACGGCAGAGCTATACAGGTAACATTCACAATCCACTAGGTTTGCATAGGCCAATTCTATTATAGTTTTGACTTTTTGATGTTGTTTCCTCCAGTTTAATGCTCATGTGGCTGTAATTGCTGAGTGTCATAATGAGCAGACTAGCACAAAAATGGGACCTCACTATCTCCAATCATTGTCAATGTTGATTGTTATATAATTGCTTTCATTAAATTAATGTTCATTAAAATAATTAACAAGATACAACATCAACGTGTAGATTATTGCAAAGAACCTAAAACTGGAAAGAAAGCAACAATGTGATAAATTGGTTCTAACTAGCTTCTTAATCCTTAGATCAAACTGAGAGTCAAATGGATGCTTAAAGAGTCTATCCTCTTTAGACATAAAGCTTGGTGGGGGAGGGTTGATACATTTGTTAAGATCTAAATTCACCTTTTGGAATTCATCATTTTATAGATTTCCTGTTTTGTCTGAGGATCTTTGTGCATGATCACCTCTGCTCAGATACCTCAACAGTGGATAGACAGACAGAATAGCAATGGAAATCTCTTCCTACACCTCAGATGCAGCTATCCCTGTGGATGGGCTGTGGGAGGGAAATACTTAAACACAGGCTCACTGTACTGCCCATAGCTGATTGCATATTTGGGGTTTTATTTAAGCAGATATTGTTGGTTCATATCGATTTGTGTTGCAAAACCACAGTCACTTTAATAATGTGGTGGTTCAATGCATTATCCCAAAATTCACGTAACAAAATGGCTAAACATGACATGATTTTTTGTGCTTGATCCCCCATCCACTCATATTTACTGTCAGCAAGAGCTAAGGCTCAAAAGAAATAACTAGGGAAGGCATGCCAGTATGTATGTTTGGGGATTGGTCCTGCTTTGAGCAGGGGGTTGGACTAGATGACCTCCTGAGGTCCCTTCCAACCCTGATATTCTATGATCAAAGAAATGTCTACACAACTATTTTTAGCATGGGAGTGCAAGCAACACTAGCGCTAGTCTGTCAACCCGGGCTAGGAGGCTTGCTTCCAGATGCAGTTTAGATATCTCCTAAGGGGTTGGGCATACTGCTGATCCCTAGCTCTTACCTGGCTTTCCTTGGATCACTTGTAGGGGCCTCATGGAGCTTAACTTTAGGTACCCAGGTCTGAAAATATTGGCCTTTATTTTCTGGGAGCTAGCTTTAATATGTTTGGTTTTTAAGCTGTAAAGGAATGTTTACAGCATGTAAATTAGACATATCCATGGGGGCAGCATGTAAATTAAACATATCCATGGGAGTTCAGTATGCATGAGGATTTGTTTTTAAATTTCATTTCAGGAGATAAGTGTTTAATTTATTCTGTTCATCATTTTGAACCTCTGTGGATAAAATTGCCACCTTTAAAAGATACCAACCCCCCCCACCCCCCTCTTTCTACCCTCATCTTCCACAACTTGAATACAGCCAAAGATTTGTGATATTTATGAGCTAAAACAATTCTAGATTCAAGTAGTGTACAAGCAGCACAGAGAGCCCCTGATCCAGATTGGGATCCCGTGGTGCTAGATGCTGTACAAATGTGAAGGTAAACATGGTCTCTGTCTCACTTTTAAAATAATGCCAGTACCTGGAATGTAAAAGCTGTAGTTGTCATTTGAGTATTGCATGTTTTATTTAGCAGTTTAGTGAAGAAAAATATGGGCTCTTCATTAAAGCTGATAGCTTTTGCTGCATTTGTATAAATAACAGGACCATAAGTCCTTTGAGACAGAGACCATGTTTACCTTCACATTTGTACAGCATCCAGCACCGCAGAATCCCAGTCTGGGTTAGTTTTAATAAGCGCAGTTGTATGTAATTATAGGGCCAGAACTTCAGCTGATTTAAATCTGCATAGTTTCCTAGAAATCAATAAAGCTATGCTGATCTACCCCAGCTGAGGATCTGGCCCATATATCAGTATATCCCAGAGTATTGTGATGAAACTAGGATACTCTAAGCATCCAGTATGTGTATTTTTGGTAATCATAGATGCCGATATATTTTTCAGACACTTGTATTTGTGCAAAAATAATCCTGGAGTGGGAACACACAAAAGTGTATGGTGGCCAGAATATTTCAAAAGGAGAAAACCAGTGTGTTGATAAGAGATGGCTGCAGCTTTGATTGCTTTTCTACTGAAGTTAGAGATGTTTTATTTTTTAACCAGATGCCATTCTGCCATATGTAACACCTGTTCCAAAGGCAAGCTAAAGTGGCTGTTTACATCAAATGTCAAAATGAATGACTTCCCCAGTGATGTGAATCACTTTCAAATATTTAACATAGTTCCTTTTAGCAGTTTGGAACATCTGTGTTTGCTGCTTTGAACTACTGGAAGTCGTGTGGATAGGAAAACTAATCAGCCTCAGGTAAATCTTGACTTAGCCTTGTATACCATTCACTTGCAAAAAAAAGTCCAGACATGTTCTTTCTTTACCACCATCTATATTGTTTTTAATTTATTGTCCTTTGACAATTTTTTAAAAAAAAGTTAATAAGTGACACACTCCACCTCTGTTATAGCAAAGTAGATATTTTTATTAGCCAGACTTGTAATAATAGGGCCTTACTAGATTGCATATAAAATTAAGCTCCCTTGATTAGCACTTATACTTCTTTCAGTTATTCCATGGGCTTGAATCTCATCTGGTGATCAGACTGGCTCTGCTCATTGGTGGTCTTTTCTGCTCTTTTGCCGCTCCCTAGTTCAGTTCTGCTCCCTTGATTTACTTGATTGGGTTTTGCCTTCTAAACTTCTGTAACTTAGAACTGCTGCTCCTGACTGAAATCAGAGCAATAATTTCAGAGACTAGTGGAGAAAAGAAATCCTCATTTTGAAGAGTATTGCAGTGGCTAGAGCTGCAGTACATATAAGAGGAAAGTTACATGGACTGTTAAAGGCAGCAAGATAAGACATCAAGTTACTTAGGAGAAGATGTAGAACATAATCTTGAATAAGGGTGGATGATGTTCTGTTATAGACCTCAATGCAGTATTGTTTGTATGTTGAGAGGCAGAGAAAAAAACTATAAGGGCCATTATTGCACTTGTTGTGAACTTAGTGGTCTGTGACTACAATAAACTAGCAACAGTGGGCACTGAAGAAGAGCAGAAGCAAGTGAGCTGCATAAGAATAGAGAAGGAATTGTGGTCAGGATTTTGGGGTGGGGGAAAGAAGGGCTTCCTATCTTTGGTGGAAATCAGTTTACCACTCTCGAATAATGATCAGCTCGGGTCATCTTTACTTGGATCCAAACTGATAGCTTCTAGCTGTTTGCAGTCACCTGAAAACTATTCAGTCTATAACCCTGTGTTGTTTTTTTTTCTTTCCAATCAGTTAAGTGATTGCTTATTGACATTAGCTTTTCATCCAGAAGTTCTAATGTTGATGTGTATTAACACCACATATTGACCTCGTGCATTGTCCTTGGAATTGAATTTCTTGAATCTTGCTGATTTCAGATCAATTCTGCAACTTGTCAAGGTTATTTTGAATTCTAATCCTGTCCTCCAAAGTGCTAATAACCTCTCCCAATGTGGTGTTACCTGCTAATTTTATAACCGTGCTCTCCATTTCATTATCCAAGCCATTAATGAAAATAGTGAAGAGTGCCAGACTCAGGAGAGATCCCCTGTCGGACCCTTCTAGATACATCCTTCCAGTTTGACAGCAAACCATTGATAATTCTTTCAGTATATTTTTCAACCAGTTGTGCACGTACTTAATAGTAATATCATCTAAACCACATTTCCTTAGTTCCCTTATGAGAATGTCATGTGGGACTGTGTCAAAAGATTTACTAACATCAAGATAAATCACATCTACTGCTTTCCCCACATTGATTAGGCCAGTAACCCTGTCAAAGAAGGAAATTAGATTGATTTGTTCTTGATAAATCTATGTTGGCTATTACTCAGCACCCTATTACCCTCTAGATGCGTACAAATTGATTTAATTTTCCCATATCTTTCCAGGTCTCAAAGTTAGGCTGACTGTTCTATAATCTTCTGGGTCCTCTTTAGTCCCCTTTTTAAAGAGAGGTGTATGTGTGCCCTTTCCCAATCCTTTGTGACCTCACCCATCCTCCGTTAGTTCTTGAAGATAATCACTATTGGTTCTGAGATTGCATCAGCTAGTTCCTTAAGTATCCTAGGGTGAATTTTGTCAGGCCCTGCCAACTTGAATAAATACAACTTATCTAAATATTCTTTCACCTGTTCTTTATCTATTCTGGCTAGTGCCCTTCCTCCCTGTTGTTAATATTAATTGTGTTAAGCATCTGGTTGCAATTAACTTTTTCAGTAAAGACTGAAGCAAAAGACGCATTAAACACCACAGCCTTCTTGCAGTTGTCTGTTGTTAACTCTCCTTCTCCACTAAGTAGTGGACCTACACTTTCCTTCATCTTTCTCTTGCTGCTAATGTATTTACAGAGCCTCTTATTTTAACCTTTTATGTCCCTTTCTAGCTATAACTCTTTTGTACTTTAGAATTCCTGATTTTGTGCCTACATGCTTGTGCTATTGTTTTGTACTCATCCTAGGGAATTTTCCCACTTTTTGTAGTATTTCTTTTTGATTTTCAGGTCATTAAAAAGTTCCTGATGCAGCTATACTGGTCTCTTACTATTCTTCCTACCTTTCCTTTGCATACTACTGTTGTGTTTTTGTTTTGTTTTGTTTTAAAAAAAAAGACCTAAAGTCTTCTGTCATTTTGACACTGAACTCCCATTTGAGACAAAGAGAATATGGGGGTAGATAAGAATATAATCCAACGTAGTTAAACTCTCTGTAATCACTCAAGAAATTAGAAAGAGAGCAAGACTGTTAACATCTATTAGAGAGCTTGTGATATTTCCCTGAAAATACTGAGAACTAATTTGAGCAATTGTAATCTGCACTATTTAAGGGGCACATGAGAGAGCTACTCCCCGAGACTCCAAGAGGAAGTAGTCTAAATCTTCTTGTAATCAGTAGAAGATTGCTACGTATCTCCCCCCTGCCACCCCATGCTAGTCCAGCTGTGCAAGCTGACCTACTGGGGAGGCAGAACCAAAGCTATGTTAACTCCCCACTTTTCCATGTCCACCTGCTTAGGGAATAAGGGAGGGAGAAGACAGTGAGCAGCACCTTCTTACCCCATGTACCCAACTCAAGGTTTAGGTAGGCTATGTAAGGGGAGGAGGAGAAGAGCAGGTTACGCCTCTTAAAGCCACAGCATGGCCATATAACCAGGCCTAAAGGAAATACTGTGTTCAGATGTTGCAGTCCTTTCTCTGGCCATATTCAGTCAAAACTTCTACCAATTGATTTAAATAGCAGATGTCCTGGTTAAGGGCTGCAGGATTTGCCTTTTTCAGTCTGAACAAGCTGCATTCATGCAGGATCTGCCAAGGAGTGAGGAAAAAGTGGAATGGAGCCTGATATAAATTATTTCTGTTGTAACATATGCAAACAGTGCAAGGACAAAAATGGAGGTGTGGTTAAGACTGGCTGTAAGAATTTGACCAAAATAATAATAATAATCTTTAAAAATCAGCTATTTTGGAAAGAAGTTATCTGTCCAAATGATCAAGTTAAATGAGAGATGATTTGGGGCTAACTTAGTCCCCACCCTCCAAAAACCTCCTAATATATGGAGAAAAGTCTACCTGCAGTACATCTGACTACCTCCTCCATCTCCCTTACCTGAAATAGTTCACCATGTCTTATCTTGCCTGTGTGTGTTTTGTCCAACGGTGTCTGCACGGGGAGCAGTGTGGAACTGTGTTGTCCCCCGAGGAGATCAGGGAGAAATTCTGCCTTAGGCAAACAAAATCCCTCCCTGTGTGATCTGGTGCTGAGGGGGAATGTGCAGACTCAATCATGTGTAGGCCTCACCCAATCGAGCCGTGGACCCACCTCTGCCCTAATGCCTTTGGGGCACTGTGTGTCCTGGGGACTCATGGAAGGAGCAGCCCCTGCACTCCACTAAGTGGAATGGCTACAATTGTGGCTGGCCTGTAACATAAGCAATGCAAGAGGCAGTGACATTTTCTGTATAATCCCCACATCGAATCATAAAATGTGGCCCTCACACTGCAATCTCTTTGGAAGGCAACCTGTCTTGCTGAGTTGGCAAAGTGCTATATAAATGTACAGTGCAAAATAAATTATTTTTAATAATAATGTTGGAGCTCACTTAATTAAGAGTCATCAGCTAAGGTTCCATTTGGCAGATAGTTTGTTTCATAGTTGCTTTTTAAACCCATAATTCCCAGATTGTTACAGGAATATTAGAATGTTTCTACCTGTAGAAAGAAGTTCTGTTGAGTTTCTCATTTAATTTATTTGAGACTAATATGACAGATTCACCAGCATCTGCTTACTTGATGAAATGTTACTGAATTTTAAACCAAAACACCATTATTGAACATGTGAAAAGGCAAAGGAGGATCTATTCAGATATTTAAATAAATAGTAACAGTAAATAGCACTACACCTTTTATAGCTCTTTTCTTCTGGGGATTATACATGCTGTATGTGGGTTGAACAGGTAATAGACTTCTATTGCCATGGAAACATTCAGCTTTTGGACTGACTCTAATGCAGCACACATGAAGCTTAAAAAAATCATCCTCTATGGGGACTAAAATGAAAGCCTCTGGATGTTCCCAATGTGCTGCTTTGTAAGTTTCAGAGAAAACTGAAGTGAGCTGTAGCTCACGAAAGCTTATGCTCTAATAAATTTGTTAGTCGCTAAGGTGCCACAAGTACTCCTTTTCTTTTTTAGAGAAAACTGAGACATTCCCCAAAGGACCTGTCAAGGTTCCTTCCCCACTCTGAACTCTAGGGTACAGATGTGGGGACCTGCATGAAAGACCCCCTAAGCTTATTCTTACCAGCTTAGGTTAAAAACTTCCTCAAGGTACAAACTTTGCCTTGTCCTTGAACCGTATGATCCACCACAAATCGTCTTACACAAAGACCAGGGAAAGAGCCCACTTGGAGACGTCTTCCCCCAAAATATCCCCCCAAACCCTACACTCTCTTTCCTGGGGAAGGCTTGATAAGAATCCTCACCAATTTGTACAGGTGAACACAGACCCAAACCCTTGGAACTTAAGAACAATGAAAAATCAATCAGGTTCTTAAAAGAAGAATTTTAATTAAAGAAAAGGTAAAAGAATCGCCTCTGTAAAATCAGGATGGTAAATACCTTACAGGGTAATCAGATTCAAAACATAGAGCATCCTTCTAGGCAAAACCTTAAGTTACAAAAAGAGGAGTATACATTCCATCCAGCACACCTTATTTTACCAGCTATTACACAAAAGGAAATCTAACGCATTTCTAGCTAAATTACTTACTAACTAATAGTTGTAAGGCTGCATTCCTGCTCTGTTCCCAGCAAAAGCATCACAAAGACAGATGAACCCTTTGTTCCCACCCCTCCTCCAGATTTGAAAGTATCTTGTCCTCTCATTGGTCATTTGGGTCAGGTGCCAGCTAGGTTACCTTATCTTCTTAACCCTTTACAGGTGAAAGGGTTTTGCCTCTGGCCAGGAGGGATTTTATAGCACTGTATACAGAAAGTTGGTTACCCTTCCCTTTATATTTATGACAGGACCCTTCATTATATTTTCACTTTGCTTCAACAGAGCCTTTCTCTGAGCTCTTTGTGTAGTACAGCATATCATGAGGAGAGAATATTAATAATGTTTAGTCTATACATTTATGACAAGATTTTCAATAACTCCCAGCACTAGCCTAACCCTCTTCTCACTGACTGCAGAGTTAGGTCAATGCTGAGTGCTTTTTGAAATCACACTCCTAAATTCTAGTGGAATTAGCAGCACTAGTACTTAAGTGACTGTTTGTAGTTCAAGATACAGTAGCAAAATAAAAGCATATCAACAACATAGGTTTCTATCCAATTTCAGTTAGGTTGCAAATAGTTTGGATTGACAGCCTTAGAAGCTGAAATCCTTTATTTAGCTGCAGAAAAGGCTAATATATTATAAGGCTGGAAGGACCCCATATGATCATCTGGCCTAGCCTCATGTGTAACATGGGCCATAGACTTCCCTGAATTAATTCTTGTTTTAACACATCTTAGCTTGATTTTAAAATGCCCAGTGGTGGAAAAACCACCTGCAAATGTATTTTTGTCTGACCAACAGGGACCACCTCTAGGTTGACAGCTCTATGTGATGTCAGTCATTGCCATCTTCAGTAAGACTCCACATTATTGATGCCAGCTTTTGTTTTCTTATATATCTATAAAAAAGATATTGCCACTGAAATAAGGATAATGCAACTGCTGCTGCAATACTGAAGCATTTTACACCCTGTGCAATGTAGTTGAGTTGACCTATAGACACAGCTAGGTTGACAGAAGAATTATTCCATTGACCTACCTACTGCCTCTCGGAGAGATGGATTACCTACACAGACAGACAATCCCTTCCATTGATATAGGGAGCATCTCTGCTACAGCTCAACACAATAGCTGCACCACTGTAGTGTAGATGTGGCCTGAGACAAATATCCATTCCCTACAAAGCCAGAAAGCAACAAGGTAAAAGTACCTAAATAATACGTTAGTGATGTCCAATCACCTTTTAGTGTTTCTGTGATAATTATATAATCCGCTTTCTGCTTGCTTTTGGAAAGCAGAATCTTTGGAATCTGTGTTTCATGCTATTGACTTCAGTGGAGTTGTTCTTGATCTAAACCAGGATAAGTGAGAGGAAAAACAAACCAGACTTGTGTGAGTTTAGAGTCCCAAGCATACCCTGCTCCCGTGGTATGTCACACTATTTGAGGGTGATCATAGATACCAGTTATCCACAGTCTACTTCATCTTCCAGCATGATGACCTAGTTTTTGTGTGACTTGTTTTTAAATTCCAGATAACAGTGAAAGGAATATTTATAATAAGAATCAGCAGAAAGTAAAAGTGAGCAGCTGGAGAGTCTGTTCTTAACATCATTCATCCCTTTACTGGCTGAAAAGAATTAAAGCCAAAAGTTTAGTTGCAGTGATAACATGTAAATGATGTAATTATCAGATAACCTGATACCATTAGCATGAATTATTTTGAGCTGTGGAAATAATGCCTTGTGATTAGGCCAACTAACTGCGGTACACAATTCATGTTGTTAAACATTATATATCAACTTTGTAAGAAAAATCTTTTTGACGCTGATCTATATCCCTCCTTTATACTCAAACATAATTATCATCCCCGAAATCTGTATTTGGAAATGCAGCTGAGTTTAAATTGCTTGGAGGAAGAATAATTGAAGTTACTAAAGCAGATTTAAGGATCTGTTTTATGTTTTATGCTTTAAAACATTGAAAAATAAAACAAAGTCTAATTTTTGTATCTAGCACTTTTCAGTAATGACAATGAACTAGAATAATGAATGGGCAGCTGTGCCAACACAAGCTTACTTAACACCTTTTGAAAGGGGACACTGCATTAGAACACTTCTGAATGCTTGAAATTGCAAAGTAATGATTGTGTTATTGTGATGAACATCTAATTAGACCGAATGGTGCTTAACCCTGGAACTCTGCACGGCCCATTGCAGTCCCACAGTATAGCCACAATGTAATGACATGTTCTTTCCAGAGCATAAGAACGGATTATTGTGATGGGGCAGGTGTACCCATATTTTGTGATTTTCTTTTACTTTATTGAGAGGTTGGTGTGGAGTACAGAAGAATGTGCTTTCAGTGAAGGCCTATGTGGTCTCTTTGTGCCAAAGAGCAGGAGTATCTGATATATTTTGTTTAAATCTTTTAAGGGTTCCTGAAGATAAATGGGCTCCTAGGCTCCTTTACACCCTTTTTTTGGGGGGGGGCAGTGTTAGTCTTGTATTTTCATATTTGAGTAAAAGGTAGATTAGTAGTAAAGTACCAAAGCCACCCTTTAAGATATTGGTTACATAAATGTAAATTGTCCTTATTGTTGCTGATTAAATAATATAAGTAACATAATATGTCTAACACCTACAAGAGTAACCCTGAAACATCACAATTATTTAAGAAAATAGACTGAGATGAATAATTATAATAGTGTAGATATCATTTGGTTTTAGAATCACAAAATAAACTGGATTCATTTAGAGATGTGCCTTAAGATGAGTCTGAAATATTTAATTAGGTTTTAAACCAAGTCAGTTCTAAGATTTGGATTTACCTAAATGACACCCTTCTGAGCAGTTCCCATGAGACTTCACTCTCAAAGGGTAAAAATCTCACATGACATCTCTTAAATGATGGAAGGTTTGTGAGATTGTTCTTGGATACCTTTGCTATGTTTGCATTGGAACTGGAAAATAGGATCCTTCTGTTTTTGGATCTGACCTTCTAAAACCAGGGGGACAGGTTTATATCAACCCCTCCACCATCCCAAAATTAAAAATCTCAGAATCAAAGTTTATTTTTCTAATGATGTTTAAATGCGTTATGCATATGCAACTGTGATATTTATAAATCACAATTAAAAAATTATATCATGTGATTATGACCATGGAGATGTGACAGTGTAGTGGGGAGTTTTAAGAAAACAGTTACATATAGGAAAAAAACAACCCTCTACATTTGTTTAAAAGCATATTGTGTAAAATTGATCCCTAATATTATTGACCAGGTGAGTAAATCTTAAGAATGCAACAATTTTTAATGACAAAATGACTAGAAGATGTTTAAATTGCTGGAAACTGTGTGCCAAGTAGTTGTACAGTGCTTAATATCGGCATGATCTTGAGTGCATCATAAAACTTCCTTAAGTGTCAGTTAGTCCTTGTTTTCTCCCTGCAGATACCACAAGGTGATCTGTTGTGATGACGCAGTGGGATTCAAGACTGATTAGAAGCTGACACCTTACTGGACAGCCCAAATAACTTGCTGTTGTCTTATTGACACCTACATGTGTTTTTGAGCTTCCAATCCCCCCTGCTAGTCTTGGGTCCTGCCAATCTGTCCGCTCTAATTATGCATCCTTCTGCATTATATAACTGGGACTGGTGAGAGATTGAATATAATATTGCAGTATTGAAAAGATAATGTGGCTTAAGTTAGGATTGCCCAGTTATCAAGATTGATTCTGGCATTCTCCACACCCAACAGACAAGCTTGGAAATTATTTTGTGCTTGTAAAATTTTGTGATTTGCTTATTTCCTATCTGTGACAAACAAAATAAATAAGAAGCAGTCTTTGTTGTAGGGCATGCTGTATCAAAAGGAAATATGAGATATTACATCAGGATTACCAGCAACTGTTTCCAAACTGCTTAATTGCGGGGGGTGGGGTGTTGCGGGGCAGGGGAGGCCCAGTTCGTGACTTTCTGAATGATAGGAACTGGTGTTTAACAATCCTAAACCTGGGATATTTGTGTCTTTAAGCAATCAATGCTTTATAGTATAGTAGGAGAAGGTCAGATGCCTTGTTTAGCTGAACATTCTCTCCCAGCACATACTAATCAAGTTGCCCACCTGCTTTTGAGATATAAAACAATGCCTTATGGAAAAGGTGTATTTCAGTAATTAAGACAAGTAACTTATCAACAAAAAATCCCCAGGCCAGAACATAGCTAGACTTTCTGAAGGCCAAACTTCTGAAAGAATTTAAAGGATGTCAGAGTCTATTAGTCTTAGGAGATTTGTTCCTCTGGGAAATTTTGCAGTTAACCCAAAATCATCATCACACCTTTGTGTACACTCTAGCTGTAATTGCATATCAATCTAGCTGATCTTCATATGAATCCTGTGTAGACTTCAGTGGTAACTTCAAACTTCTGTGTAATGTATTTTGCTCTTTTTGTCAACCATTAGAACTCTATAAAAGAACATTCTTTTAGCACTCTGGTTTGATAGTGAGAGAAATACAATACTTCAGTCATACTGCAGATTTCTGCCCTAGAGGTTGTATAGTTTGTCACAACATGTAAAACTAATATAACTTCAGCTATTTCACAGTAGAGCCAACAAGGGAGTTTAAATGATAACTTGCATTATATCCCTCTGCCTATTTTTTGCCATGAAAAATATTTACCTAAAGCATGAAAAATAAACTTCAAAGATCTGGATCTGTTGGAGGGAAAAATTGAAAATATTTTAAGTTTCCCCATCCCTCCTCCAACTCGCCCCTTTTGTTGAGCCATTTCTTAATAAGAAACAATCCTGGACTCTCCTTCTCACCCATCAGTATAATTTCTTTTTCAAACTGATTATGATCCTAAAAAGAACTGCTCTGGTGCAGTTCCCCCCCCCCTTTACCACTGATGGTAGCTGACCAGTTGATTGTAGAGCCTCTACTTAATCCAGCTGTCTCCTGGCCCACTTCCTGGTCCACTCAGGTGTCCCAGATTTGTAGTACTTCACTAACTAAAGCTGTACTGCACTGAGGTGAAATCCTGACTCCACTAAATCCAATGGCAAAACTCCCATTGATTTCAGTGGGGCCAGGATTTGACCCCAAAATTCAATCAGTGCTTTTTTTAAAGCACGATGGGCCAAATTCAAGTTTGGTGTAAATGGGGGCAGTACCACTGAGTTCTACCTGATCTTGATTTGTCCCTAAGAATACAAGATGCCTGAGTTCAAACTCTCTTTTAAAACAATATTTTCAATACATTGAATTCATTCCAACCAACCCATTTAAAAATAGGTAATAGCAAAAAGAAAATGTCAGTTGCAATAGGTCTACAGAAGAAGCCAGACTCCATCAACAGAAAACCATCAGCTTTTATGCATTTATCTATAAATTGAAAGATCCAACAGATTTTTACAGTCTATATTGAACATCATAATAGATGAAAGTATCCCAAAGGTGCTTTGTCTAATATTTTTTCAGCCCTTTAATGAGCTTGTGAATATAAGGGGGTAGGTTGTATGGTTAACAAGCCATGGTTACGCAGTTAACCTGTGTGAGCAAACCAGACAAGGGACCAAACCCTGAAATTTTTATTCAAATGTTCGGACAAAACTGCCATTGAAAGTAAATGAAGATGGAGTAGAAACTAAATAATAACTTTAGGATTTGGCCCATAATTTGAAGGTTCTATTTGAATGAACATTAAAAAATTTGGATGCTTATTCAACTCTTATGTCCATAAATTGGATGGAACCTGTCACAGAATGGGGGGGGGGTCTCATGAGATTTACTTTTTGTTTCTAGTTGAGTTGGAAATAATTTCAACACTTCTAGGAAGAAACTACAGAGAGGCATGGACTATAAAAGTGTTGCTGACATTGAGCTTTATCTGAAAGTCTCCCACTGTTGTACCACTGGTCCAGCTCCACCAGTGCTAGCAACAGTGGGAGTTGTCATGGAGACTAACTGCAGGTGTTCTTACCATTGTTGTTTAGACCTGTTCTGCAAAACAATGGTAAAAATTCCAGTAGCTGTTCTACACAAGTGCTCCCATCACTTACACCATCAGCTCATACTTATCCTCCATCACTGTCACTCATGCTCCATGATGGATGATATTCAGAAAAAGCTGAATGTAGATACCATGTTAGTGAAAAATAAAGGCAACTGTAAGCAGAAGCTATATGAATTTTATCAGATCCACATTCCTCATTTTATTCATCTGAACCAGTTCATTCATCCCTAAGATTAAAATATGCATGTTTCAGAACCCCAGTTTATCCATCCTATTTTATTAATGTTTATGAAAAGGTCTTGATTTCTGAAAAATGCAATAGCAATATTTTCATCCTTGATATGCTCTGCTGCTCAAACTCAGTTTATAGTTTAATAGGAAACCTGACCAGAACTGAACCAAAAGGTTTTAGGTTATTTTTCCAATAATAAGGAAGGAAACAAAATCACTGAGAAATATTATAGGAACAGAGGAATTGCCAGACTGGATCAGACCCAAGCTCCATCAAGTCCAGTATCATTAGTCTTCAACAGTGGCCAGTAGCAGATGCTTCAGAGGAACTTGTGTTTAAAAAACAGAAACAAAAATCTGCAGTAGGTAAATATGGGATAATCAGATCCCCGCATAGATCTCCTCCTCATGTCTAATAGTTAGAGATTGCCTTAAGCCCTGAAGCACAAGGTTTTAATATCCTATCAAAATATTTTGTTATAAATAATTATAATAATTCTAGATGGAAAAAAAACAACCTACCCGGTATATTTTGTATAAAAGAATGTATAGTAATAGAAAGAGTGAGTTTCTGCTTTGTGAGAAAAACAATAGAATTCGGATAAGTGTGCTCTATTTGCATGATTTATTTCCATTTATATTCAAAACGGATGAGATTAACTATTCACTGTTAATGCCAGAAATCAATGCAGATGTTCAGGGCTGTGTATAGGAAACAGATAAGCATTTGAAGGACACCATTGTTTGTCTGCATACAGCCATGCTTTGGTTGCTATATAATTAACAGCTTTGCAACAAAGTCCTTAATGACATTTAATTTTACACAAATGCTTTGAAAATGCAAATCACTGTTGAAATATTGGACTAATTTTAATGTATTTAGCCAATTTAATTAAGAAGGAAAACAAATTTGTTAATTAAAAATGTCATAAAGCTCCATGCTCCATATTTTTCCTGTCTTATTATCAAAGCCTTTAGCTTTCAATAAGCCAGACTGTGAAAGTCCTTACATGTGTTCACAGGAGTGTGGGGATTTGGTAAAAATATCCTAATTTCTCCCTCGCAGATACTGCAGAAGAGCCAATCAGAGTTTCAGTCCTTGGGCTTAGGGAATCTAAAAGATTGCCCTTCTTGGATGCTCCAGGTGATATACAGCACTCCAAAGAGAGAGTCCCTCTCTGCACCAGCCCACTAACCAAGCCAGCCACACTGGTAGGGAGCAAACTTCATCATCCTAAAAGATGGAGCAGTCTGCATAGCCCTTTTACACCCCAGGGAATTCAGGGTGAGACTGTGAAGTACCATAGGATAATTCCAGTCTCTTCAACATGGGGCTTTGCCTTAAGCGGACAATCTAGCCCTCTGTGTTCAGTTCAAACAGCTAGTTAATTTAACACCTTCACTTCCAGGGGTCTTTCTAAACAAACAAACTAGGTGAGTAGATGTATTTCCCTGAGGTATGTCCTCTGTGGTTAAGTTCAATCTAATGATGATATAAGCAGAACAGTATTCCACCCAATCCTTCCTCAGGCAGAAGTCTCAGTCGCATACCTCACTGACTTGAGTTTAAATGAGGGTTTTACCCACAGGCTAGACTGTGATTTTAGGCACAGCCCAGAGCAAGAAATGATGCATATGTCACAATCACAGTTCTCTCCTTGCTTTCCTCTTGGCTTGGGGAGATAGTACTTTGCTGATGGTCTATATCAACAGCAAAAAAGGACACCTGTCAAATTGGCTAAACTGTGCTGACTAGTGCATTACGGAAAGGGGGAAAGGTGCACAGAGACAAAGCTCTACCCATTCCTACTCCCCATCCACTTGTGCCTAGCTGCAGGGAGCAGCAGGTGCTTATTCCTGCATGCCTGGAACCACTGCACAGAGATGTAAAGAGAGTCCTTATTCCCCTGCACAGGTGCTTAGTCCAACTCAATCAATGTAGGAGTCCAGGGTCAGGCCCAAAATGTTAAAAAAAAAAAAAAAAAAAAAAAAAAAAGAAGCCCTTAACTGAGTTAATAAATTCAATCTACCTAGGCCAGTAGCAATCCATGAAATTTGTTGTTCTACGCAATAGCATTAAGACATGAATTTTTAGAATCATCATCTATAGATTTCCATAAGAATGAGAGGAACTGTATTACATTTTCATTGTCAACTTCTGCACAGGCAGCAACAACATTGAACTATATTTGCATTTCATAGGTGGAACCCACACATTTTTCACAGATATGATAAAATATCTGAATAAAACATCAGAATAATACTTCTCTGGCCTGTGTGTCTATACCATTTTTGAACGTAGGGGAAATGAGTGGCTACTGGAATTTTTACCACTGTTTTGCAGAACAGGTCTAAATAACAATGGTAAGAACACCTGCAGTTGGTCTCCATGACAACTCCCACTGTTGCTAGCACTGGTGGAGGTGGACCAGTGGTACAACAGTGGGAGACTTTCAGATAAAGCTCAATGTCAACAACGCTTTTACAGTCCATTCCTGTCAGGAATGCATAAACTCAACTTCTTACCTCAAAGGTTTGTAACACACAGAGTTCTACTCTGTCAGCAACAGCGTAACTGGGCAAATGCAAGAAAACACTCATTTTGCACAATATTTCAGCTCAGAACTTTGGAACATTAGTTTCAATGGGAAAAGTGCCAAAATTCTCAGAGGGCCGTGATTATAATGCTGCTAAATGGAACTCACCTCTGTATGGGTTCCAAAGCTACACTAAGACACATCTGCTTATCCAGTATGATTTTATTTAGCTCATGCTTTGTGACATTCCCACCTTGGCATGTCCCAAGTATGGGGTAAACAACACAATAGCCTGATCGTTCATCCAGTTCCTAAATTCACACAAAATGAGGATTTCAGGGATGTATAATGATAACTGTCATCAAATGTTTGGTATGAATCCAACTTGATCATAAACATTTCTGAACATACAAGCTCTCATTGGAAATGAGGAGACTTCCCTCAAGATTTGCCATGTTATGATGAAAGTTGAGTGAAACCTCATTGAAGCTGGTCTGTGCGCCAGCCTTCATTCCAGATAAATATATGAAGCAGGTAAGCTCTTTTTTGGAGTAAGATGGCTGAAACAATGGGAGCAACCACCCAAAACACAGGCCTACCACCAGCAAGGCCAATCAGAAACTGAACTGGTGTGTTGATGGTTTTGCTGGATATTGTTTGGAGGTTTCTGTGAGCAGAGGCAGCCGAAGGACAGACAGCAACATGCGGCAGGAAAGCCAAGAAGAAAGAAAGGGGAGTACTAGGAACGTGGCCCTGAGAGAAAATATGGAGAGAGAGAATAAGCTTTTTGGGCAAAGCACTGATTGTAAAGAGGCCTGGAACTGTGAACAAAGAAACTGCTTCCTGTTGTTTGATTCTCACTATGTTCAGGGAAACAGGGCTTTGTCTATTTTTTTTTGCAAATAAACTGGTATTTCTTTGATACAATCCTCCATCACCAATTTCTCCTCCTAATGGAAACAACCCACAAGACTGTGAATGTTTGCAAACTGCTCAAGCTAAAAGAGGTAACAGCTATGTGTAAATATGAACTGGTTTAAATAGACAAAGACCATCTGCTTCATTGGTTAGGCCGTAGACATACAGGCCAGATAAAAATCTCTTGGTAGCAGTGTGGCTGCTGTTTATTCACATCTTCCTCTTACAGATAACATCATTTCAGATCTAAGTAACAAACCCTCTCCAAAGATTTCCTGCACTCAAACTTGCATAAATACTTTGCTGAACCTTTCCGATGAACTACACTATTTACTAGTCATGGTTCTCCCTTTGATTGATTGATAAATTACTTATTCATGTAAGGTGCAGATTTTTTTTCATGACAGCTGTGTCCCTACATACCTGCATTTCATGTAGCAGAGATTCAACTTTTTTTCAGAGGCTGCTTTCCTTGGTTTTAGGGAACACAGCTGTGAATTGTCACATTTTATTTTTTTTTTTAACTTCAAGCAGGTTTGCAAAAGTATATGTCATATAATAAGTCATTTGATAGCCTGCAAATGACAACCACCTGCCACTTGCTGTTTGCTTTGTTGATATACAGAGAAACCCATTAGACTTGCTAACTTGACTAGCTCGTGTAGACTCTTTATATACAGTATATGTATTTCTACTATCACATGACTCCAGCATGTGCTGCATGTTATCCATTCATTGCATGACTATCCAATATTAACTATTGATCATATCCATACATGAGCCATATTTACATAATTTCTCACTGATTTTACAGCAAACATATACATTCAACAATCACTAAGGCCCCCTATCTTGCAACCCTTGCAGATTTCATTGAAGAATTTGGGACAAAGACTGTCAGAAACAACTTCCCATTGACTAGTTACAAAAAAAACCTTAGTAACTACATAGCACATATTTTGACAATGCATACACAAGGAAGGAGTTGCAGGGATAAATATACTATTATGTAATCCCACACTGCATCCAAAGTGTTCAAAATAATTGTAAAGAAACCTACAATATTTTTGAGCTCATAAGTCGCTTTTCAGTATATAAAATCGTGTTAGGGATAACATTTGCAAAAGGGTCAGCAGTTTGTGTTTAGCAAAAAAAAAAACAGATCTGTCATTCGCAAAAAGAAAAGGAGTACTTGTGGCACCTTAGAGACTAACAAATTTATTTGTCTCTAGAGGGATTCCTTTCTGTAGCTTGCAAGCAGAGATAGGTGCCTGTTTGGAGTTAGGTACCTAAATAACTTAGCACACACTCTTATTGTCAGCATCTCCTATTGGCTAACTTAGACAGCTCCTTACCTAGCTTGCTCATTTTTATGGATCCCATTCCTAGGCACTTCTCTCTCCCCATGCATCCTATAGGGAGTCTAGGTGCCTAATTCAGGCTTTGTGGGTCTCAGCTGTTCCAGTACTGTAGCTGTAACCCTACAGCCTCTAAATGTCACCATCTCACACATTCAGTGAAGTTTATATTTCAGATTTCTTCTATAATATGTTTTTAGTATGTCACTTTAATCATTTGGATTTGGTTAGTACCTTGTTTTCAACCTGTAATTTCCACTGGGATGAGGTGCATCTTGTCTAGCAGCTGAGTGGGAAGGATCTTTGACAGAAATCATTCATTCTCATTTACTTAAAGAAACAGTTTTCTTTTTGTCTATAGCCACAAATGCTGAATCATTTTGTAATAGTTTTGTCTGTATGAAGACAACAGGTCCATTACAGCATTATAGAGTTTGATCAAATATATATCTGTTTCGACATACTTTACTTAGCTGAAATACTCATTTGAAACCTGTTTTATAGCTGAATTTTGCCCCGTTCACACAGGTTGGACCAAATGTGTTATAATCCTATTGGGCCACAACCACAGTTGAACTCAATTTTACAACCACAGTTGAACTCAATTGTTTTCTGTTTAGGTCAGGTCTAAAAATGGAACCATCATAAATACAGATCTCACTGCTTATCAGCTTGAGACCCAGATCTGCTTTGAAAGCTGGATTTTTCAGTTGGTAGTGTGTCCATAAAGATATGCTATGTATTTGATTTATTCAAATTGTCTGTCTCTTTTCATTACCATTACTGTTGATTTTGGTTTGCTTCACAGAGAAGCACTGTGTTTTTAGGCTATGTGCTACATTTTTTTTTAAATCAAAGAAATATTCATGTTTGGTGCTAACATCTTAATCCCCTTAACCTAAATGATGCTAGAATCAGATGGAAATTTTGGGTTGTATTATATTGTCTTTAAATAACTGTAAGCCTTATTGCCTTTCTGGGTGTTGTTTGTCACTTAATTGGATTTTGGGTCCAGACTGTTTTAAATGTATGGGCAAAATGATTTATTTTCTCCTTCTATTGGCAGTTCATGTTTTTTGATTTCACCTTCAGATTCTTTACAACATCCCCTTGTGTCCTCATGTCATCCTATACACTTTGTCATTCCATATCCTTCCTTCTGAGTGCTCCCTTTAAAGTTCATCCGGAACTATCACGGCTCTTCTCAACTCTACTCACATTTCATCCTATACTCCCTCTGGTCATATCTTCCCTCTTAAATGGCTGGGCTGAGTCCTTAGTTGTGCTGAGTTTTACACCTGACACAACGGAGGAGAAGTTTCAGAGTAGCAGCCGTGTTAGTCTGTATTCGCAAAAAGAAAAGGAGTACCCGTGGCACCTTAGAGACTAACAAATTTATTAGAGCATAAGCTTTCGTGAGCTACAGCTCACTTCATCGGATGCATCCGATGAAGTGAGCTGTAGCTCACGAAAACGGAGGAGAAGTGACAGATGGTTCTAAACCACCTTTTCTGTTCCACCCATTCTGGGCTGCTGGAATCCAAAACTGTCTTGCTTTATAACTTGGAATAGGTATCTATGCCAGCTGTACACCACTAAAGGATTTTCCTCTGTCAAAGGGAATCTGGCGTTGCACCATTAGAACTCTTTGAGGAACTTTAAAATAGATGGATCAAGGCTCCTTCCCCCATTTTCAGCCTTTTCCCACATTTTTGCATATCATCCCTTATGCTTGTAACAGCCTCCCAGTGGTCTCCTTCGAATCTCTCCTTAAAATTCACTTCTGCTATGAAGCATTTCTAGGCTGATCTACACACAGTCATGACATCTGTGCCTTGTTGACTTGTGTACCATATTAGTCTGACTCAGACTGCAAGCTCCTCAGGCCTGGAGCTGGTCTTTTGCAGTGTTTTGTAAAGTGCTCTGCTTACTCTGAGCACTGTACACAGAATAATAACCACCAGACTTTAAAGAGATTCCAACATGAGATCTATTTTCTAACCTGCATTAAAAACAGTCATTTGATTGCACATGATTTCTGCCACTTTGGCTCATGCAGACATAGGCCATGCAGTCTAATGTTCTCACATGTTGCCTCCTGCAGATGTTTCTTTGTTGATATAGTTTTTTGTTTTTTAATTGTCTCCCTTGTTCTTCAGGATACAGTGGGAACCATTTAAAGAGTGAACATTTTCCATGCTGCAGTAACTCATTATTATCTGCTATTCTAAGTATTATTTGGAAACTCTATGAAGTGCTGACAAACCAGACTACCTTTCTGTACATGTCTAAAGATATTAGGACTTAATAATCATAATTAAAAAGCCAAACAAAAATCACTCTGATGTTCAACCTCATGACCTCGTGTTGCTTCCCATTCCTCCTCCTCCTTGCTTTTGTAGATTATAAAGTCCTTATACCAACCCCTGCCATTTGACAGGGATATAGAACTTTTTGTAATGCTGACCTATGTCAGGTGAATGGGGCCAGGAAATAAAGTCGTTACCAACCCTGCTGTGTGTCACTCCTTCAATATAGGTTCAGGGATTGTGCACATCTTCATACTGGTCTGTAAAGCATGTAGTAGTCTGTTGGTGTGATAGAAATAGCAAAGCATAACAACATGTAAACAGAGGCAGAAATCTTTACTATATATAGAGTACTCAGGGTGGTAAATGTTGAGCTTTTAATTGAATCCTCTGTAAGTGTCATAGGAACATAGGAATTGCCATTCTGGATCAGACCAGCAGACTTCCTACTCAAGTATCCTAAGCAAATCAGTGGCCAAACCTAGATGCTTCAGAAGATGGTGTAAAAACCCTGCAATAGGCAGCTGTGGAATAGTCTGCTGTCCACATGGGTCTCATCCTGACCTGTAACAATTAGCAATTGGCTTAAGCACAAGGTTTAATATCACTTCCAGAATGTTTATTGTCATTAATTATGATAAATCTGGATATTCTTGATTATCCATAAAAATATCCAATCCTTTTTTCATTCTTGTTAAGTGCTTGGCCTCAACAAGTTCCAGTGGCAATGAGTTCCACAGCTTTTTTTACATGTTATGCCGAAGTATTTCCTTTTATCAGTTTTAAATATCCTATTTTTAATTTAATTGAATGTCCTCTTCCTATTGTGTTATGAGATAGGGAGAACCGATCAACCTTCTGTAGTGATAATCAAGGTGGGCCATTTCCCTCCCACCCCGCTCTCCTGCTGGTAATAGCTCACCTTAAGTGATCACTCTCCTTATAGTGTGTATGACAACACCCATTGTTTCATGTTCTCTATGTATATAAATCTCCCCACTGTATTTTCCACTGAATGCATCTGATGAGTGAGCTGTAGCTCACGAAAGCTTATGCTCAAATAAATTTGTTAGTTTCTAAGGTGCCACAAGTACTCCTCCTTTTCTTTTTGCGAATACAGACTAACACGGCTGCTACTCTGAAACCATTCTAACATCTGACACTCTACCCTTTTTTGACCACAACTGTGCATTGAACAGAGGTTTTAATTGAACTGCAGTGATAGCCAAGCCAGGTAACTTTCTTAGGTTGATAGGGTTAATTTAGAACCCTACAGGTATAAGAGTAGTTTAATTTTTTCCCTTTAAAGAGCATAACTTTGCAACTTATTTTTCTATTTGGATGTATTAGAGCTATCAGATGTATTAGAGCTATCAGATGTATTAGAGCTATCAGTGAACTGCAGTTGCCCATGGATTAATACTTTGCCTGCCTTTTCCCCATCATTGCTGTGACAGTTTGGATTTGGTATCATTTACACCCACTTGCACAGGTGTAAACTGTACTACACAAGATGCAAGGCAGGCGGGGTTCAATTTCCAGATTCTGAACCACCTGGCAGCTCCGAGTCACTTCAACAGAAGCTGCTGAGTACATAGCATCTCTGAGAACAGGGCTCCCATCTGACTATTTCTTATAGTAAGTTGTATGTGTTTTGCTCCTCATATTTCCTATTATTGTTACCATTACATTGCCAAAGAAGATCATACTTCGAATAACTATTGTGTCTCTCCAGGTAGACATACAGGACCCTTTTCTCTGAAATTACATTTTTCTCCCTTTTCTTCTAGCACATAAATTGTGTCAACATTATGTTAATTTTTTTTGTAAACTGTTGAAGTGTTTAACTTTGGTAGTTGGACATTAGATTGTAACGGACTAACACTAGGCTGTAGGCTACCCATAAGATACTTGTTAGCATTTTCATACTTCCCCTGTTTTTCAGTGGTTTGCAACTTGGCTGTAGAAATCTGCTCTGAGCTGAAAATTTGGTATCTTGATACTTGCAGATACGTGTGCCTGGACTTAACTTTAAGCATGTGAACTCACAGTCACAAAGTGGGGCACATATGTAAGTCTTTGCAGGATTGGAGACCAAGGCCTTAACAATAGGAACAAAAAGGCTTGTCCATAAAGGACAAACTACAATTTGGATGTTTTAGATGCTTTTTGTGGTGTTACTAGCCTTGAAGTGATTTAGATTTTATACAAAGTCTGAGGAGGAACTTGTACTGATACTTAAAAAGATTATGCACACAAACAGAATAGCAATCACTCTTATCTTAGCAAAACTGTAACGTTAACTATATAGTGTTACTTTGGTATTGGCTGTATTCCTTGTGCTTATTATAGAAAGTGAGTAATGCTGCAGAAGCTCAGATGATGCTTTGTCGTTGGCAAGGCAACTGACAAAGGCTAGGAATTTTAAATTGTCTACAGGAGTTAGGTGCCTTTCTGCCATTGAAAGTCAAGGGGGTTAGGCAGTCAGCTCTCATTAGGAAGCGTTAAAACTCACCCCAAGATTTATAAGTGCAGGCACTTTGCGCGCTGCGCGCTAGCGGTGTGTGTGTATATATATATATATATATATACGCCTAACGGGCCTGATAGCACAGCTCTGATCCCTGTAGGTTTTCCTAATGAAATCTGATTTTTCTGAGATTGGGTCAAGCTGTGGTTTTTCACTGTGATGTAATGAAAGATTCTGGATGCCAAATTGGACCCTTAGTAGCAAGTACACAAAATAGGCTTCCCATGACACCTAGGTCACTCTGTTGCCTTCAGGGAGATTGCACATGGGTAACTTTTTGGTAATTACATAATTTGGTAATTAAATAACAGTGCTGCTGGTGATCATAAGAAGGATAGGGTGCAGCTTGTTCCCTTTTAGCTATGTTAGTTCTGCAATACATAAGACAGAACTTGCTTTTGTCACTAAGTATAACTCTGCATATACAGTGGGAGCAGATCTGCTGACTCGGTGCTCGAGGTCATATGGAAGGTCAGTGGCAGAACCAGTCACAGAACTCAAGTCTTATCTCTCATTGTTCTGTTCGTCAGACTTGTTAAGGTAGAATCATACTTTAATGTGTTCTTGTTTGTCTATCACAGATGGAGGGCAGTGAAGCAGCCTCCTTCTTTTGCTAGTCTTTCCCAGTTGTCAGCCTTCATGATTTGGGGCTATCTTATGACCTAGAGCAGCGACGGGCAAACTTTTTGGCCTGAGGCCACATCGGGTTTCTGAAATTGAATGAAGGGCCGGTTAGGGGAGGCTGTGTCTCCCCAAACAGCCAGGCATGGCCCGGCCCCCCGCCCCCATCTGACCCCCCCCCGGCTCCTCACCCCCGACAGCCCCCCTGGGACTTCTGCTCATCCAACCCCATTTCCTGATGGCCCCCCGGGGACCCCTGCTCCATCCACTCCCTGCTTTCTGTCCCCTGAACCCCCCGCCACTAAGTGCCCCCGCTGCCCCATCCCAAACCCCCACCTCTCCTTCCTGACGGCCCCCCCAGGACCCCTGCTACATCCAACCACCCCTTTTCTCTGTCCCCTGACTGCCCCTGGAACCCCTGCCCCTGACTGCTCCCCGCCCGCCCCATCCAACCCCCCCCTCCTTCCTGGCTGCCTCCAAGGACCCGTGCCCCCATTCAACCACCCTGTTCCCCGCCCACTGACTGCCCCGACCCCTATCCACACCCCCATTCGCTACCACCTCTGGCCTCTATCCAACCCCCCATCCCCCAGCTCCCTGCCTCCTTACCGTGCTGCCTGGAGCACCAGTGGCTGGCGGCGTGGCTGCACTGGGTCAGGCCGAGCTCTGCAGCTGCGCTGCCCCAGGAGCCCACTGCTCCGCCACCTCGAGCATTGTGCTGCGGCGCAGTGAGCTGAGGCTGCAGGGGAGGGGGGCGGTGGGGGAGGGGCCAGGGGTGAGCCTCCTGGGCTAGGAGCTCAGGGGCCAGGCTGGATGGTCCCGTGGGTCGAAGTTTGCCCACCTCTGACCCAGAGGAATCTCTGCCTGCATTTTTGTGTATTGGAGTACCAGTGTTTAAGGCAATATTCTGTGGTTCTGGAAAAGAGAACTTCCACGGTGCCCTCTTTCCCCTTTTCCCCCCGAGATCATTAAACAAGCTAATTTCAGAGCACCATCAATTTTCTAGCCTGCTTGAGACATATTGTTTAAGGTGAAGGAAAAGATTGAAAAGGGGACTGGACAAATTGTAGGGCAAAATTAAATGTGTGGTGGGAACTTTTGGTGGGGGTGGAGGTGAGTGGGGGAAGGAAAATAGAGTTCCTCCAGGCAGAAGGAGAGTTTGGGCTTGAGAAGAGAGGTTTGGTGGAAGGTGAGAGTGGCAGGCAAAGTGGGAGGACAAAGAGAAGGAACAGGAGAGTTCAGAGAAGGAAAGTAGGTGGGGAAGGAAATGCAAAGTAACACCTTGTACTGTAAACAGTTTCAATTACCTTTAACAGAAACACAGAAATCAATTAAAATTTTGATAATAAAAGAAGATGCTGGGGGAGGAAAAGGAAAAATAGAATGAGTAACTAAACAGAAAATGTAGAAAATCTCATGAGAGAAAGTAACAGAATAGAGATGAAAGGCTGGAGTCAGGTAAAATTAAACAGTATGCTGAAGCACGGCTTTGAGAGACATGATTAGGAAAAATACAGAGACACAGAGGGAAACTTAGGAAAAAAGGAGACATGGTAAAATTGTTTTTTTTTATTGATCATAATTGCTACTGATCTACCTCTTGAAACAAGGTGCCATTTTACATGGGGGGAAAAAGAATTGTCTTGTATACTGGGTTTGTGGGTGTTCTGTACCACTTGTGACCAGGCTCCTTCTCCATGTTTCATCATGCATTGCCTGGCAATGATACTGTGGGGGTTACACCAGTTGTGTCTCAGCTGATAAGGACATAGCTAAAACTATTACATTCTTCACACCAAGGCAGTTTGATGATTCTGCCTGGACCAGCTTTTTCATTCTCAAGCTATTACACCTGTTGCCATGATTGCCAGAGAATTTTTTGTACAAAACTAATACTTCATAAAGTACAGTAACAGTCTGTGACAATTGAATATATTGTACCGTATAGTAAAACAAAATACAAAACAGATGCCAGTTCTTTGTTCATTCTGATCACAGAAGCCTCATGATTATTGTTCCAATGTATGCTTTATCAGAGTTGGTTTTGGACCTGCCTAAATTTCATTATATAGCTAATATTCTTTGATCATATTCTGATATTTATATATGTTCATTATCAATTGTTTTTTCCTCTTTCCTAGCAATAAAGATCAAGTTTACATAAGTAGTTTGGCAAAAGCAAGATGGACCAGAGCTATTCAGAAGGTAGGCACTTCTTATAATTACTAGCTATATAATGTGCTGCTGTAGCTTAGTTTTCTTATGAAGGAAAATATGAGCTTCAGATCCACAGCTGTTGTAAATGAGTGCAGCTCCATTATACTAGCTGAAGATCTGGCCCTGGAGAAGTTTTGTTCAGATGTCTTTGATTCACAGAAACACTTCTCACCGTCTCTTGAAAAGAGATTATCTTGAAGAAAATAGAATGGCTTATTTTGTTGGATAATTTTTTAGGGTTCTGAAGATTATATTTTGCCATAATGTTAATTGTAGATAAGGCATTTTAGCTGCAATTCATGTTGAGTCAGAAACATAAACTTTCTTCAGAAAGCAGTAGCAGAACAAATAAAAAGATTGCAAACAGTATGATGTATTTCATTTTAAAGTTTAAAATAAATTGTTGCAAGAGATGTTCTATCCAGCAAATATTCAATAAAGCTGTATTGAAAATGTCATCAATTGAAAATGCATTTTGCTGCTGGTTATGGCAATTAGAATTTGCACAAACAATATAATTTATTAACAGAGTTCAATTGCTTTAAGTGCTTTCTTATTGCCCATTTCTAAGTTGCATTCTCAGTAATGTGACTTGGTTGCCACAGATGATTGGGCCCCAGGCACAATACTCGTCATTTCTGGGTCAGCAGTTCATATCTACCACAAGTTACTCAGTAGCACTATCTGTTGTTGTTATCTGATGGTTGAAAAGGGTGGTCCAGCTGGAGAAAGGTGATGGTATTAATTCGGTTCCTGGAGCACATCAGGTCCACATCAGGTTCTTCACCTATCACGATTAGCACCTCTTGGTACACTCAGCAGTGCTACTGAATATGGTGTGCATGGAACTGAAAGTTAACTACCTGCTCATCTGTAGAGATGGTTCCTTCAGGGAAGCACCGAGTTATGGTTGTGCTCAAAAATCATGAGTCAGGCCTCAAATTATGAGACTGGTTTAAAATCATAACTCTTTTTAAAAAAGAATAATAGACTTGCGGGGGAGGGGGTTAGCTGTTGAGTCTTTACAGTAGACTCAGGTGGTGATGTAGTGTGGAGAAATGCTCAATCATGAGGTCTAGAAACATACTCCTTTTTTTTTTCCTTCCTGAAAGCTGAGATTCTCATGTAATCACTTGACTCCAGGAGTCAGCAGCCCTTTTTGTATCGTAGATGGCCATACCTGGTTAAAACTTTGAGGTTCTCATGCCTAAATGAGAGATTATGTTTAGCATATGACGTGGTTTTTCACTGCTTTCGTTGGCAACATGATCACCATTGAGCTCTATTCTCCAAGAATGGATTTGAGCTGTGTTGCTCCAAACAACCGTTTACCCAGTTTTAGGTGGCAATCTGCTGAGCTCATGTTTGAGAGTCAGAATGTGCGTCTGCTGCTCCTTACTCCACAAGAAGCCTTGCTGATGTCAATGGGACTGCCAAAGTGAGTAAAGTTATCATGGAGTCTGGCCCTCAGTACATATTTTACCTTGTTTGGAGAGTTTGCTTAAAGGATAAATTCAGTTGCCAGGGCCTAGCTCAATTATCTTGTCTCAGGGTGAGAGACTGCCTGACAGGAATCTGCCCTTGAGGCCAAGGAAGAGTAGAGGAGCTGTGGGAGTAGCATCTGTATGCCTACCATCTTTGGGGTGATGATATGGATAGCCCCTGTGGAGCTGGGTTTTATATAATCCCAGGGTTGTCTGCTTTCCTTTATCTTGTCTTCCTTTCTGCCTCCAACCTTTATGCAATGGGAACACACCAGTGCCAGGTGCACAACCACAAAGATAGGGGCAGGTTCTGCTGCTATGTGCCTTCCACTGTCTGATCACTTATCCCGGGGTGGCCAACCTGAGCCTGAGAAGGAGTCAGATTTTACCAATGTACATTGCCAAAGAGCCACAATAATATGTCAGCAGCCCCACATCAGCTCCTCCACTGCACCGTCTTCTGCCAGCACCCAGGAGATGACAATGGCTAGCAGTCGTACTGTACCATCTGCTGCCAGCAAGATGTATAAAGATCTCCCCTCCCTCCCCACACCTCCCGATCAGCTGTTTCATGGTGTGAAGGAGGCTCTGGGGGGAGGAGGGGAGAAGCGAGTGTACTGCAGGCTCAGGAGGGGCAGGAAGGGGTGGAGTGGGGGCAGAGCCAAGGGTTGAGCAGTGAGCGCCCTACAGAATATTGGAAAGTTGGCGCCTGTAGCTCCAGCCCCGGAGTCGGTGCCTATACAAGGAGCCGCATATTAACTTCTGAAAAGCTGCATGTGGCTCCGGAGCCACAGGTTGGCCACCCCTGATTTATACAATATTCAGCAACCAAGAAATAGCCTCAGCCTGCATATAAAGCTGGGTACCTGTTGGATTCATTGCTTACTGTGAAAGAAGAGGCATCAGATAATCAGCATCTATTGATTATGTAGTGATGATCCCAAGTCCCGCTGCTACTCTGAAAAAGAAATTCTCTACTGTTGGTGCTACCTAATACACAGTAAGTAAGAGCAGACTCTGTCCCATAGCACTCAGGAAGCAATGAACTATATTTATAAAAGGAGGAAGAAACTTTGTAATTGTGAACTGCTGGTTTGCCTTCTTGTGAAATACTCTTCTAAATTAAAAAGCTTTATGAATAATCCCAACTGTACATACAAAAATGATGGGGTATAAATTAGCTGTCACCACTCAAGAAAGAGATGTTGGAGTCCCTGTGGGTAGTTCTCTGAAAACATGGACTCAGTATGCAGCAGCAGTCAAAAAAATGAACTAAATGTTAGGAACCATTAGGAAAGGGGTAAAGAATAAGACAGAAAATATTGTATTGCCTCTATATAAATGCATGGTACACCCACAACTTGAATACTGCATGCAGTTCTGGCCACCCCATCTCAAAAAAGATACATTCGAATTGGAAAAAATACATAGAAGGGTAGCAAAATGATTAGGGGTATGGAACAGCTTCCATAGGAAGAGAGATTAAAAGGACTGGAATTGTTCATTTTGGAAAAGAGACAACTAAGGGGGGAAATAGAATGGAGGTCTATAAAATCATGAATGGTGTGGAGAAGTTATTTACCTCTTCACATAACACATGAAATAGGGGTTACCCAATGGAATTAATAGACAGCAGGTTTAAAACAAGCATAAGGCAGTACTACTTCATACAACACAGTAAACCAGTGGAACTTGATGCCAGAGGGTGTTGTGAAGGCCAAAAGTATAACTGGGTTCAAACAAGATTTAAATAATTTCATAGAAGATAGGTCCATCAATAGCTATTAGCCAAGATGGTCAAAGACATAGCTGCGTGCTCTGGGTGCTCATAAACTTCAGATTACTAGCAGCTGGGGCTGGATGATTGGATGGATCACTTGATAAATTGCCCTGTTCTGTTCACTCTCTTTTTAACATCTGGCACCAGCCACTGTCAGAAGACCAGATACAGGGCTGGATGGACCATTGGTCTGACCCAGTATGGCTGTTTTTATGTTCTTAAAAGCCAATTGGGCTCTAAAAAAATGAGCTCATTAAAGTGTTGGCTGCCAGATATATGATCAGCATCCTTCTCGGGAGACGTAGGGAAAATGCTTGGCAGGGTGATGAAGTCAGCCTCGGCTTTCTGCCGTGGTGAAGACTTTAATTTCTGCCATTAAAGATCACTGATTCATGATACTTGACAGTTAATCTATGGGTGTAAATCACTTTTGGGGCCTATTACTGTTTAATTGTGTGTAGATATTTGAGAGCAAGCTCTGGTAAAATCTCACCCAGAATCCTTATTTATGTTGTTTTTTTTCCTGAGTGCTCTTAGCTCAGAAGAAGAGAACAAAATGCCACTTGTATCATGGTGTCGCTTCAGAATAGGGAAACAAGTGTGTGAATAGCAGATACTCTGTGCCTTTTTCAAGTCTGTTTTATACAACAGTGTGTGTATTTTTTTGGAAATTATATTTGCTTGAAAAGGTATTTCTAAGCCATGGCAGAATCCAGAGCTGTGTTTTGACAAAGTTGTCAGTGTTGAAATCAGCTTTATAATTAAGACTGTTGTTAGAATCCTAATTCGTTTTGCTTTGCATTCTTATGTTCATGTGACACAATTTGTAGTTAACTTCAGAATTCATTTCTTTGTGACTTGCAAAGAGGATTTTCTGCATTTCTCATAATCATGTTAAACTTGCTAAAAGATGTTAACACACAATGGAAAAATGCAGACACTTCAAAAAGTTTGTTGGGATAGGTTTCAGAGTAGCAGCCGTGTTAGTCTGTATTCGCAAAAAGAAAAGGAGTACCGGTGGCACCTTAGAGACTAACAAATTTATTAGAGCATAAGCTTTCGTGAGCTACAGCTCACTTCATCGGATGCATTTGGTGGTTTTTTTTTCCACCAAATGCATCCGATGAAGTGAGCTGTAGCTCACGAAAGCTTATGCTCTAATAAATTTGTTAGTCTCTAAGGTGCCACCGGTACTCCTTTTCTTTTTGTTGGGATAGACATTGATTTTTAAACTCTTTTGTGTCGTCTTTTTAATATTCTTTTTTTTTTTCCCTGTTAGTAGCTTTCTTCCTTTCATATTCAGGACAGCTTTTAATTAACTCAGGAATGTGTTTAAGGAAAGAGAAAATATAAAACATAGAGATGCATTAGATATTTAGGAGAGAGAATCTCCTATAGAATTTACTATAGAACAACACTGAAAACCTTTCTCTTTTTGTAATGTTCATCTGTGAAACTTTAGTCCATTGCAAACTGTGGCTGGGGAGTGTGTCCATTTATATCTTCTTTGATCATTTTTTTGGCAGGCACTCTTGAAGGTGCCAACATGATAAGGGTTAACATTATGAAATCTTCAAGGTATAACTGAGTTTATATTTACAGTAAGAAAGTTACTAATCCTTCAACATGGAACAAAAATGTAGTTTCAGACAATTAGTCATATTGTAGTCTACAGGCCGGTTTCTTCTCCAAGTAAGCAGTGACTGCTTCATGCAATTCCGGGTGGTTGTGTAAACCTGTGATTAGGAAGCTTTCTATTGCAGAAATGTGGCCTCAGTTAAATACTATGTGATAAACTCACTTGTAATATTTAGAAAATGTGAATGCAAAGCACGAAACTAATGTATTGAAGTGGGAAAGTATGTTCTCTGCGTGGAAAGTTATTGACTGTTTGGAGGTAGGGAAGAATAATTAAATGGCTGCTGTATCCATCAAGAAATTCAAAGGCCAGTCCAGGAACTCCTTCCACTGACTTCAGTGTAGGTATCTTGGATTTACTCTGGTGCCCATGAGACCAGAATCTGGTCCTAGATTTACATGGTTCTGTACTGAAATAAATGTCAAACTCCATGAACTAGCCATAGAGCATTCAAGTGTAACGTTTATGCCATTTTTACCAGCTTTGTCATCATTTGTGGCATCCCAATTCTGAGTTAGCCAAAGGCTGTTCCATCAAACAGCCAGAGCTGGAGCTCAGAGATATCTGGTACTACCCCTTTTCCCCCAGACACACCACACTATCAGGGATTGCAAAGTATAGAGGGTTTAAAGCTGCTACATCAGCTCTGTGCCACCAATGGAATTTCTAAGTAGCTGGTGATTCTAATAGGGTGCAAAAAGGCAATATTCTAACAGGATATCCGTCCCAAAGAGCTCTTTAGCTCACTGGGGCTAATGCATTTTCCCCACACTTATATTATTCACCTGGCTTTCAGCTGCAAGGATCAGATTGAAAATGGTTTGTCTGTTTGTGTATTTATGAAGGAATAGTGCCTGGAAAGGTACATCTCTAGTTTGGCTACTACATGGCAGTGTTTGTGTGTATCTTCTAAGCATTAATATCATACTAGTTGCTGGGACATCTGAACATCTTCCACAAAGCATGATGTCTCCATGTCAGCAAAGCACTTGGGTACATGCTCAACTTTAAACATGTTAGTCTTATTGATTTTAATGGGCCAGATCATGTGCTTAAAGTTAATCACGTGCATAAGGTTTTAGCTGAATCAAGATCATAAATGAGTAGTCTGTGTAGTTTCTAAAATTGTCCTCTTGGGCTTGGCTGTCTTCTCTTTTTCTAGGCACACGTAGACAGGGTTTATTATTTATTGGAATGCTAATGCAAAGAAGTGAGTCTTATTGGTTGTTCTGAAGATAAGTTTCATGGTTATTCTGTCTTTTGGCATGGAGTTACCACAGCAGAGAGTGAGCTGCTAAGAAAACGGTCCTTTTCTCTGGCTAGTCTTAATCTGACTTGAGTCCAGACTGGAACCTACCCAGAATACCATTGGTACTGATGTGTAGCTGGTGCTAAAAAATCTTACCTTCTCTAAAAATGGAAGGAGAGAAATGAGTGGGTGATTGGAAAGCTCAAGAGTGTCAGGAAATGGATTGAGGAGGGAGGTGGACCTCTGCCTCTACCCTCTCAAAGCAAGAGCTTGGAAATGCATATGGATAACAGTGCTACAGTGTATGTCTACATTGCAATTAAAAACCTGCGGCTGACCCAGGCTCACAGGGCTCGAGCTAACAGGCTGTTTAATTGTGGTGTAGATATTCGAGCTCAGGCCGGAGCTTGAGCTCGGGGATTCTCCTCCTTTATGGTGTCTTAGAGCCCAAGCTCCAGCCTGAGCCCGAATATCTACACTGTAATTAAACAGCTCCTTAGCCTGAGCTCCGTGAGTCTGAATCAGTTGACTCGGGCCAGCCATGGGTGTTTAATTGCAGTATAAACATACCCACATTGGTTATGATGATAGCACTCAGTGTGGACAGGAGTCCTAGCTGCAGGAGGTGAGTCACAAGGGACCCAGAAATCCACAAACATTCAGAAGCCAGTCTGACAGGCGCTTGAGGGTCTCGATTTACAAGGCACAGCTTGGTGCATCTCAGCCCACAAACAGCAAATGCATCCCAGCAATCATTATAATTCAAGTGAACTACTAAAAGGGGGGACAACCTGGACTAAGTAGACTTCGTTTTGCCTGGAAGAGCCAGATACTCTCCCTAGTTTGTGCAAGCATAAGCCAATGCTATTGAGGTTCTGAGCCCCTGAAGGCATTAAGTCTGCCTGGTGCAGGAGTGTGACTGAGCTAACTACCCATTATCCCTACTCTGCCATGGGGTCTGGAGCCACCTCTAAAAGTGGGCAAGGCAAGACCAAGTCATCTGAGAGTGTCTGTCTCTCTCTCTCGGGCAGTTTCCACCAGCAGGGCTCCTAGGGAGCCCCAATTGCCCTCCCTCGTGGAACTGCCTGCATTGGGGTGAGGGTGTGATTTCTATTTGAGACTTCTAAACCCCTCCACTAATCGGTGCAGATCAGGTGACTATTGTTTCCCACCACCACCATAGCTGAATGGATGAAACCATCTGAGTTCAGCTTGGTATTTTTTTCGGTGTATGTTTGGCCTCAGTCATAGGTGTTTTGGATGCCTGCATAAAATCCTTGTATAGAAGATGATTGGACTACCTTTCCATCTCCCTGCCAATCTATGACTCAGCAGCTTCAAATTTCAAAGGCCATTAAGCCACAGTGAACTTCAGGCCCTAGAAACAGCCAACATATGGTGAAGGATCTGCAAATCAAGAGAGAGAAAGCTTCTTCTAACTGATGATGATTTGGCTTTCTGGGAGTTGATCATGTCCCTGTCTGGAAAAGGAAACCAAATATAATAAAGCACCAGTGATAATAAGTCTTTAGTGCTATGGAGGGAGTAACCTTGATGGTGAAAAGCACATGATAATGGTCAGACCAGTGTGATTTCAGCACAGAGATATGGTTGAATATATAGCCAAACCTCTTGGAGTTTTCCTGAGCCATTTCTGCTGTTATGGTATTTACTCTAGTTTTCATTATTCCCTCATATGCTCTTTCTGTACAGTTTAATGACTTTGTAACTTGTACTTGCCATTTCTTTTGTTAATGCATTCCCTTCCCCCCCCCACGTAAAAGGAAACAGAAGGAAATTGTGAGTTTCACTCATTTCCCCTAGAGGGAATATAAAGGCAATAATTTATGAATCGCCAGTATATTGTGAAAACGAACTGAGTTAAAATTTTCAGAAGTGAGTTAATTGAAGTCACATTGACCTTCAATGAGACTTAAACTCCCAAATGCCTAAAGCCCAGATTTTTAAAGATATTTTTGTATTGCCCCATTCAGCCTTGCAACGCCTAAGTCTCATTTTCAAAAGTGACTTAGGTACATAGGAGCCTACGTCCCAGTGACTTTCATTAGGATTTTGGCTCCTAAATCAGTTAAATGCCTAAGTGTCATTGCTCATTAGAACAAAGTTTAAATACTTTAAAAAAATCTGGGCCTTAGGCATTTTGGAAAATTGGACTTCAGCTCCTAAGTAGTTCTGTTATTTGAACTCTTTATTAGTAAGACTGTAAGATAAATATACACTGGCTTAAAAGTGCATTGCAGAGATCACACAGATCAGTTTAAAAATAAAAAAGTACAAGTATAAACCATCTCCAACATTTTATATCACTTTGTTGTGTTTTGAATTCCAGTTTGTCTGATTATTAGAACTTACTTCAAATAAACAGGGCACTAAAATACCGTTAGAGCATACATGGTATATGTTTGGTATACCTTTTTGAACCAGTTTATTTCTATGGATTGTTGGATTTCCTGTCTTATCTAGTACTTTTGAGATGTTTTCCCATCTTAAGGCTAGTAAAGGAGATAATTGTATTTTTTTCCAGATATAACATAGACCTAACAAAAAAGAACACCCTGATAAGTACTTCTTGCAGAAGTATTTACAGTTCTAGTGTTAGTGCAGAAGTGAATGGAATTTGAGCCCTTTCTCTGAATCATATGTTGCAATCAAATGATTTTTCTACTGCGGTGAGTTCCCTTGATCTTGCCACTTCTCTCCTCAGAGAAGAAAAGAAAAAAAAAGGGGGAGGCCGGGGGAATCAAATGAAACTCCTTCAGAGAGAAACTATAAAGGGCTCTGGAGGTCTCCATTAAAAAGCACAGTGCTAGTCATCTAGATTAAACGAGCTTTATAAATTACTAAGAGACTTTTGATATTTGGGCACTTTCTTCACTGTGAGTTGATGTTCCAAGCCCAGCAACACCTTTTGAAAAAGAAAATAAAAGGGGAAAGATGGTGTTTTCAAAAAAGCAAGAAAATGATCTCAATGCTTGATTTCTAGATTTGGACCAAAATATTTCCCTAAATTTTGTTTGAAAATGGGAGATATTCTAAACATAGGTAACTTTGGAACTAAAGTTGGGCAGAGAACAATAATTTCAGTTAGTGGAGGATTTTGAGTATTCAGAAATTGATTTTATTCCAGTTCAGAACAATAACCAAAGCTTTTGAAATTCTACATAAAATGGAATTTCCGTCGTCCTTCCAGCTCTGGGAATCCTTGTGTTGATGCAGTCTCATCAGACACCTGCCTGGTTTCTGACAGAATTTCGTCAAAATCAACACAGTGACGTGGAACATTTTTTATTTTAATGAAGCAGCAAATTCTGATTTTAAAAATGTTGGGCTTTTTAAAAAACATTTCCATCTAGTTCTATTCAGAATTGTTCTTGCTGAAAAAGAAGGGTCCTTTCAGAAAGATAAGTTTGAAAACTCTGATTTATTGATATTACCTTTCCATTTGTTCACTTTCTTTGTTACTGATTATTTGTATAGTGGTAGCGTGAGTGCCCACCAACCTGATGTCTGAGTGCCTAGGCACTGTGCCCATATATAACAAAAAGAAAATCGAGGCTAAATATAAGACGAGACAACAGATAAACACAACAGACAGATGGCAGAGGCATGGGGCAAGAGTGAAACACAGTGGTGATTAGAGTAGTATGCAGAGGTCACAGAACACCAGCTGCATTAACCATTGTAAAATGATTTGTGGGTGTCTCATCATAAGTTTAAAGGTTTTCTTTGTCTTCTGTCTCATTCAACTTTTCTTGGGGTGAGGTGGAGAGGGGAAAAGTGGTTAAAATACCATTAATAGAGAGAATGGGGTTGATGTTTGGAGTAATAACCTTATCCCCTGTATGCTGGGTAAAAGGCTGGAACAGTATAAAGTGGGTCTAAAAGCCCTACATCTCATCAGAGCCAACTCCTGTGCTGGGGCATGTTAACCCCTCACTGACAAAGAAAGGGCTTGGGAGAGTTTGTGTGTGCTAAAGTAGTCCTCCCTCTCCAGCACTATCAATCATGCATGGTAGGGAGCTGGGCTTTAAAAGGAGGAAACTACATTACATAAGTGGGAAGCCCTGAGAAGGGAGGAAGTAGAGTAGCCCCTGGAATGGCAGGAGGCCCCTTACTCCAGAAACCTCCCAGTTCTGGGAGGAGGCCAGCAAACCTCAGGGGTAATAAGCCTGGTAGGAAGGGGCTAATGTGGCTATCCAGCCATAGGGATGCCAATAAAGCTGCTACCCAGGCACCCCTGAAGTGAGGTGGTGCCTCAGAGTGAGTTATTTATTTTTATTTTGCCTTGTTGTTGACCTCAGGAGGGACTTGTTTTGTGTTGGCCTGAACGTTTGCTTTTCCCCCACCTAGAAGTAAAGTTAGGCAGGCCCACAAGGGTGAGGTTGCTACCAGGACTAAGAGGCTGTGGCTTCTACTAGGCCAACCCCATGGTGGAAACTGGGCATGGTGAGGGGTCCCAGCCCAGCTAGGGAGACTCTCTTTTTACACTTCCCTTGGCACAGAGGTGGGCAAACTACAGCCTGCGGGCCACAGCCGACCCGCGAGACCGTCCTGCCTGGCCCCTGAGCTCCCAGCTGGGGAGGCTAGCCGCCAGCCCTTCCCCCGCAGCCTCCGTGTGCTGCGCTGCCAGCACTCTGGCCCGCCGCTCCTGCCGGGGAGAGCAGTGGCGTGGCTGGCTCTGGCATGGTAATGGGGCAGTTGGAGGACAGGCAGTAGGGGGGGTTGGATGGGTCAGGGTTTGGGGGGGGCAGTCAGGGGGCAGGGATAGGGGGTGGGGTCCCAGGCAGGAGGTTAGGGGCAGGGGTTCCCGGGAGGGGACGGTCAGGGGAGAAGGAGCAGGTGGGGTAGTAAGGGGGCAGATAGGGGGCGGGGGCCAGACTGTTTGGGGAGGCACAGCCTTCCCTACCCGGCCCTCCATATAGTTTTGCAACCCCAGTGTGGCCCTCAGGCCAAAACGTTTGCCCACCCCTGCCTTGGCACAAGGGACCCTGGTTCTTTGCAAGTCCTTGAGTACAGAGCACAGTGTAGGCAGGAGGGCATGCCAAGGCTGGAGCCTCTAAGACACATCACAGAATCCTCCTCTTTGAATTTTCCTAAATTTGTTGTATTTGAGACATTACAGTTCACATCCCAGTCATAGGTCCCTGCTGAACTACTGAATCCCAGCAGCTAGAACTTCAAACTGATGTCAAATGATCTAAAACTCTATCGTGCCCAAATGCACACACAAACACAATTCTTAATTTCTTCACGTTTTTTAATGTACAGTTGCTGATGTAGTTTCTCAGATGCAAGTCAAAATTGTGAAGTGAAAGTGAAAGAGTGGCAAACAATGATAAATGTATTAAACTTTCCAGAGAACTTATCTAACTCTAGTATTTGATAAGTCACTCACAATGCATTTTTCTTGTAAGAATGTACAGTTTTATTTTTATCTCCTTAATTCAAATCTGTCAAATTTCCTTTAGTATCCGCAGAAAATTGTGGCTGCTTTTTTGTACATTACGCAAATTTACACACAACATTGTAGTCATTTTTCTGTAATATTCCTATTACACATCTTGCTTTGAGACAGAATCTATGTTGTGCAGTTAATCCCCTATCAATTTTAATTTAATTGTACAGCAAAATGGCACTGAAATTGCCTTTGATTCATTTCTTTATAATGTTTAACAGATTACAGATTTTGTAAAGGATTTCTGTATAAAAATTACCTAAGTCAGGGGTTCCCAACGCAGTGACCGCGGGCACAATGGTGCCTGCCAGGGCAGTTGTGTGCACCTGCAGGACACCATCCCGCCGAAGTGCCACCAAGAAGCATTGACCTAAGTAATGGATATATTCCATCTTTATTTTGTGGCTCATGTATTGTCATTCATTTAATGATTACACAAATGGTTCGTTGTTGGAGCCTGACCTTAACTTCTCCCAACTTCTGGAATTAGTATTTTATAGGTAGGCCATGTGCACTTGGAGCTGTGTTTGGACATCTCAGCTCTGGAGCTGGAAATGCAGGACCAGCCTTATATCTGCAGTGTTGTTGCAGTCCTGAAGTAGAGCTTTGTGTAAGCTTGAAAGCTTTTCTTTCTCACCAACAGAAGTTAGTCCAATAAAAGATACTATCTTACCCATCTTGTCAGTTTTATATATGGTATGCCCGTTCCTGACCATTTTTGCTTAAAGTCATTACTGGCTAGGGAAGGTAAGCTTTTGTCTTTGCAATCCAAATAAATGAAGTAAACTACCTGTTTGTTTTTGTTTTTTTTGTTTGTTTTTAAAACCAGAACCAACATTTCCTGGCTTTCATAAACTTTTGTTGTCTTATCTTAAGTCTTGGCATTGTAAATTACCATTGAAACTTCTCAGTGTTGCTTACTATTTTAGAGTGAAGGTCTAACCATAAGTCTTACTTCTGCATTGGAACTGCACTAGAAAATCCAGGTGCAGAATTGGGGCATCATATTGTTTGCATCATACTAAAGTCTGCCATTGTAAGATTGTACGACAGCTGGTCCTACAGAAGACTACATCTGTTAAGAAACATTTTAAATAAAATCACAAGTGGGAGAGTGGTGAGAGGTAATAGTGAGACTGGGCAAAAGAAAAGCTTTTGGAAAGGTTAGAAAACAGCAACTATCACTGTCACTTTAGGGGTGAACTTCACTTCTGATCTCTTCCCCACCATGGCCCCCAATCTCTCTCTTGTGAATCCTATTTCAAGTGATAGGCCCCTAACTGTACTCTGAAGTTCCCCCCACTTTAGACTGGATCCCCTATTTCCACCATCCAGCCATGGTTACAAGGTGAACGGTGCCTTATATGCCCTGACAGCCCCTCAGAAGTGCATGCACCCACTACTTCACCATCTACAGATTAACCAGTACCCTGGGAGATGTCCCAATAAAGCATCTGACCTTATTATGTAACATTTAAGTGGAGTATATTTTCTGGAAATTCTTTTAGGCTCGCATTTTCAAAGATGCCTAAGGCAATTAGGTGCCCAATCACACTGACATTCAATAAGAGCTGTAAACATGACTCCCTTAGATTTCTTTATAAATCTTCCTCTGAGTGTTTCTTAAACTGCTACTGTACACTATCCACATACTGTGAATAACATACTGGAGAAAACTAGATGAGGGAATGGAATTGTGCCTGGTGTTAGAACACAGATTGTATAAGTACACAGTGAAGAATGGCATATGCAGCCTTCCTACTCTTGGCTGGCTTGAACAAGGGCCTCATAAATTTGCACACACTGCATTCTGGAGAGTGCAGGCACTGCTCCCTTTAGGGTTCACATTGATCCAGAGAGAAAAGGGACTGGTAGGCAGAGCCATGGAGCCAACCTCTGACTCCACTTAGGCATGTATGAGTAAGCTGCACTTCACAAAGGTCTGTCATACAGTATGCTCAGTGACTGCGCATGTGGAATCTCCCTCCATGGGTATTGTGCAGCTGCCTACTATCCCCACTATGGGGCTTTGCCCAAATGGCACAATATAGAACATACTAACCTGGGAGTATATTGCACTGAATTACACTGAAATTCATGTGTCGTGTTAGAGGGGCAATTCTTCTGCAGAAGCCATGTAAATAAATAGAAAGGTTGAATGGCAACATATCACCTTTATAGGTGCTTCCATTTCATGGTTCATGTAAGAGAATGAGTCGCATCACTTGGGCTCTGTGGTAGAGAATTTGACTCCTGGTGTCAATAACTCAATATGTATCTGCAGATATATTAGATGTAAGTAGATGTCCACCTCTTGGCTCCTTAACACAGTAAACACGGTGTAATGTACTATGTGTAGGGATGGAAATAAGGGAGGGTTAAAGGCTTTCTCTTCTGATAAAGGGGCTGTGGGGCAATCACATAAGTAAGATATTTTAAATCTATAACACAATAAAGTGCAATTTGCTGTAAATATTGTGTTCTTCATACCCATTACACTAGGACACCACACTTACAAGAGAGATAAGTATCTTTATTCTTGTGATATCAAGGGAATAGTACCCAGAAGGAAAGTGCAGCCAGTAGAGTCCATGCAAAATCTTAATTCTTTGACTAGTAGATTTCAAAAATCCAAAAGTCTCTCTTGAAAAGTAAAATTAAAAAGTAAAAATAATGCTAGAAGAAACGTGCCATTTGATTCCATTTAATAAATTCACCTTTGATTAATGACAGGGTAAATGTTAAGGTGCTACGTTTTAGAAAGGTAAACATAAAAATGAACTTTTGTCCATCATAATCATTGCTCCCACCAAACTTCCATAGTTCCTTAACATACAAGTCAAAACAAGATTTGTCCAGCTGCTAATATAGGGGGCTCAGTCTGGGATCTGAAAATCAAGCTGTGTTATTTCTACTGTGAATGTTATAACTCCACTTACATCAGTGATTAGAGATTCTGGAATCAGAATTTAGCTGGCAATTAATCTGATCCATAAATCAGATTGATAACATATATATTTATATAATATCAGCATTTATAACAAATGCAGAGATTCATCAGAATGTTCAACAGCCCGTTATCTCCAAAATTCCCCAATAAAGAAGGTAGAAACATTTGGGATGTGTTAAGAATGAAGCCAGAACATCTGCCTTGAAGGCATGCCAGTGGGCAGCTGGAGGTACACTTGCATGGGGCTAGCTGAAAGAAGGAAAATCTGTTAGAGTTAACATAGCGGGCATACAAAAAGCTGCCCAAGATAGGCAGAGCCTTGTTTGTGCCCTAAGCAACGTTTGACAGCACAGGAATGACTCTGCTAGATCAGAATATAATATAGTTTGCTCTTCCACCGCTATACTAGAACTTTGTGAAATACATAAACTCCTATTGGGCCCTGTCCCCTCCTATGGACAGGTTTCACACACTCTCATATGCTAACAACCCACCTTGTCTCCTTCCTTCCTTTGACCTGCTCAGGCTAGGAGTGAAATCCTCTTACCTGTTTTCAGGTCTTGGTGCCCTTGATGACGCCTCTTCCTGACTGGGAATACAGGAGATGGTGTTGAAAGTAGGAAAAGAAGGAGCACAGCTAGGGAGTTCAATATGCGCTGGGGCTAGAATCAAACAGAACTGCGGAGGGTGCTCTGACTTGCAGGTGGCAGAGTGAGGCCTTCTCCATGTCTACACCTAAATCCATCACCAACTGTGGTAACTTGGTAATAGGCAGGTATGGCTGAGAAGATGCATATGGCCAAAACTTCATTCCATTGACATCAAAGACAAAATTCCCATAGACCTCAATGGGACCAGCTTTGGCCCATAAGTAGAAAATACAGCAACAACTGCAAATACAGCAACAACAGTCATTATAACAACACTTCAGTCCTTTCTCAAGCAAAATGTTTATCTCTTTTCACTAGTCTTCACTTGATGAGTCAGTGATGCTCACTTCAGTTATGTGCATCATCAAACAGTTTTCTTTTCACTTAGATGAGTTACTACATAAAAACTGCTCCAATTCCCACTATCCACTGCTTCAAAGTCAGTTTGAGGTCTAAATTAGATTATGGTAATATGAAGCGCATTGATATGAATAGGAACATGATACCAAGTTGTCATTGTGTCACTGAATTGTTTTCTGAAGCAGTGTAGTCAAGATCTCTCTCCATGTATAAAAATCATGAAAGGATGCTCAGTGGTTAATCCTGGATCAGATGGAGACTGTGATGTTGGTGACTGACAATCTTTGAGGAATTTAAGGGTAAGGTGGATAAACAAAGAGATTAAGCCAAAGTCTTGTCTGCAGCATGTGTTGTAAAGAGGTGGAAGACTTGTAATCATTAAAAGTTAAGGAAATATCATAAGCTTAAATCTTGTTATTCCATTAAAAAAATCTTTGTGAAGCTATAGAATCAGGTGATTCCAGACATCTTAGTTACACCCACTGCTTAAGATAAGTTTGGGCCAGTTGTCAGTTGGGACCCCATGGAAATATGGCTTTTGAGGGTGCCAGAATGCCTTGGAGAAAGGGGGAGGGGTATACTAAAACGATAGATCTGCCACATTTATGACCTTATGTTCAGGTGTGATCTTTGATACTGTGCATGCCATACTTTGCCATCTACACAACTGAAAATGACATTTTGTTGGACAAATTGTGTAGTTTGTGCCCTGAAAGGTACAAAATGTGTGCATTGTTTTGTGAGTGCAATATTGGAGGTTAGTTTGAACTCAAGTGAAAACTTGGCCATTGGAGTATAGTCAACTAAACCACCCCCTCTAATGTACAATAGGTGTAAACGGCAAAGTTTATTATACTTCAGCATTTTTTGAATTTTGTTTCTGTATTCCCCTGGGCATATGTACATTCCACATAAATTTCTTACAAAGCAAAATTAAATGTACAATTTGACCTCTCATTAAATATTTATTTGCAGTTGGACCTTTACTGAAGAAATTAAAGATTCAGTATTTAAATTTGTCCTTTTTCCATTTTTTCTACTACTTAATTTAGAATGTGGTTTTCACATAGTGAGATGATTTTACACACAATATTTTTACATCATTTGAGATCTTCAGTCTCAGTTCTCTAGTTACAAAAAGAGGCTACGTTTGCATGTTTTCTGACTGTTTTTTTTTCAATTAATCCTTTGAAGATGTCTGTGTCCTTAACAGCACTGCAATGTTGGTCTAATAACTAATTTATTTAATTGAAGTCGGTGAAATTTCTCACGGGCTCAAAATTAAGCATGTGTCTAAGAGCTTTGCTGTGCTAGGGCCAAAGTGCTCACCACCTTGTGAAATTGAGCCCATCTTATATAAATCTAGTACTTCTAAGGAACTTTTTATATTTGAAATCAAAGCAGTGGCAGAAGGCCTGTGACAAAAGGCCAAGTGCTAAAATAGCTATCCTTTATCTATAGTAATTGCTATCCTCTTTTTAAGACCTCACTGCTCCTCTACCCCCCTCTTTCTTGTTTATCTTAAATCACACCACTCTTGGGGTTCTGCATCAGGGACTGGACTGGACTCCTTCTGAGCTCATCAGTGCTTTTCTATGATTGACTGGGGATACCTCTGTGACTGATGTGAAGGCACTCTCTTTCCTCCAAGGAGTGAACACACTGAGCCAGCTTCTGATCTCAGTGACACATGTGTAAATCCTGAGTAGTTTTATTGAAATTAGTGTAGTTACTCCATATTTAAACTGATGAAACTAAGACCAGGATCTGGCCCACTGTTGCTGCACTGCTCAAGCACCAGCTGCTTTCAGAAACTAGAAGTGAAGGCCAGGCAAATATATATTTTTAGTAGCTTCGTACTCTGCTTAGAAAAGGCCATCTCAGCTTCTGGGTTTTTTTTCCCAAGAATGCATGTATGTGCGCACTCATGTGTTTGCACACAACATATCATTTTTGTGCAGTTATCTAACCTACTGGTATTGATAGTTTCTTAGAAAGACTTATTGATTGCTTTGCTTGACTTCTCTCTGCTCCAAGGTGACATTTCACCTGCAGTACACAGTGCAAACAGAATAGACTGCAATAACCAATGAAAAAGGATGCTAAATTTCCTGTGATATATTGCTATTGATTACCACACAAAATCTAAGAAGATTATCAATTTTAACTAAATGATTCATAAGATTTTTATATTTTCCCTGCAAATTCCCATTAATGAAACAACATGGCCATTGATGTTTGTCCATTGAGCTAGATTACAGTTGTCTAGCACACTTAGAATTTTAATTTCAGGACCTTTAAAGTGTTTCCCCCCTATATTATGTAAAAGTGAATCATTAAAACTTTCAGGCTTTCAATAAGAAATGTTGTATCTTATTAGTATCTCATGCAGTGCATTGCTAATATACTGGTTTTTGGGGAAAAATGGTTTGTGACCCACACTATTTTGGTCATACTTTTAATTAAGATGATACCAAAGCTATAGACATTTTGGTTAACTTATGTAGAACTTTAGTCAATGATTGTCTTGGAGCTGAGATCATGTAAGTCCTGATCCAAAGCTCACTAAAGTAAATGGAAAGACTCATTGATTTCAATGGGCCGTGGGACTAGATCAACGCAGAGTTTATGCGTTCCATTTACTTAGGCTTTAAGGAAGACCGGATGTGCTGCTCCACAGCACAAGTTACTCGGGTCATTTACTCTTTGCATCAAGGCCCTTCCCTTTTCTTTTCCCCTTTTCTTGCCTGTTGCCATTTAGCCTCCCTGCCTCTCTGTTCTGCCAATAAAGCCAGCATTTGCCTGTTTGTCAGCTTCCTCCACAACGGTCTGTGTTATCTTCTGCAATCCTCTTTATACATGGAACATGCTCCCTGAAGTAATCCATAAAGCCCTCTCCTCCTTCCAACCCCTCTTCTAGACCCACCTTTGCTGCAATGCCCACAAGAAATCAGCCAATCAACGACGGTTTTGCTGTGCATCAGTTGATGACAGCTGACTTTATTTTAACATTTGAAAACATATTCCCTTTAGAAATCATGCAGTTGTGCAAGTCATCTCTAATATCATGTGACCATATTTCCATTACAATCATTTTTTCCCTCTCACTTGTATCCTGTCTCCAATTAGATTGCTAACTCTACCCTGCTGAATTAGCAATCTTATTCTGCAGTACCTGGGGCTCTAAACGCTACTGCATTACAAATAATAAATAATACTGACAAGGTATTCTACACCTGTAGTGAAAATATTACGGTAATGATGTACGTGCCTCTAGAACTGAGCCCTGCCAATGTTTCATTTCCTGTTCGTTCCGATTTAGAACCAATTCCATGTTGTTACTTTGTCTACCTGGTGAAGGGAAATGAAGAATGTTATTGCTACAGTACTTTGATTTCCACACTTGCATTGTAGTCTCTTGAGAGTAGCAGGCTCCACACATGAGCATGACTTGGTATTATTGTTGACTATAAACCAGTTTATTTTAATAATTCATCCTTTTGATAGTTTTCATGAAGTTCAGATAGCCAGTAAAATTCAGTTATAGAGTATATGTGCATCTGCAGCAGATTTGGAGGAAAATGTTAGTGTATGTTGGGATTCCCCCCGAGACCTTTTCCACTCTGCTTGTCCAGAACACCTTGTCCAGTTCTGGGAGAACACTTAATCCAGTTCTCTGGAATAAAAAAACTCTGTTTGACTCCAGATTTTGTCACTCAGGTTCCTTTATCTAGCATATAGCAAAGCTACACTGATTTGATCAGACTCAAGCATAGGGAGTGGAAATCCCCTTCCTTTATATACATTACATTGCATCTTATTTTTCATGATTGGCTTGGTAACTTTTCAGGAACCAATTCCTGTACAGCATGCTCTGTCCATGTGCTTTTCATGTAAAACCTGATCTTTACATCATCTCTACTTTCCTGATTTACCTTGTCCATTGTTAGTAAGTGGTCCCCTGGATGTTCTCCTTCTTATCTTAGCTGGCTCAGACAATCTGTCTTTTTTAGCCTGCTGTCCTATTTACTTATCTGACTTAGGCTGAAAATAAAACATTTGTGCTAATGATCTGTTTACCTTCCCAATTCTATCCTCCAGGTGTTAACTTCTCCTGTCAGGCCAGCTAATGCTCTCAGCTAATGTGCAGTATGAAAGCAACAAAACACAGTCTCTTATTTTTCATGCTCTGATCTAATACTATTTTCATAGATTCATAGTTTAAGGCCAGAGGGTCCATTAGATCATTTAATCTGACCTTCCTTACATCACAGACCATTAAATTACACCCTGTCACCTCTGAATTGAGTCCAATATCTTGTGCATGTATGTCATAACTTTATTTAGCTAAAGCATGTCTTCCTGACAGCAACTTTTCAGCAAGTTAAGGTAAATTCTTCTTTGTTACACTTGTGCAACACAGTGGGTCAGTGGGTTCACCTTAGCTTCAGTTACAGTGAATTAAAAAGACCTTATATTGCTAGTGGCTCCATTAATGAATTGAGAAAGAGGGATCCACTAGCAATATGATGTCTTTTTTGTAATTCACAGTAATTAAAGTTAAGGTAAACCCAACGAGATGCGCTCTAATGAAGTTTCTGACCAGTAAGTCATTTATTCAGCATTCATTTGATCATCTCTCTGTGTTCTTATTTGTAACTACATTACTTGAGTTTTAGGTTGCTGTTTGAGAAGTTCATGCAGGTCATTCCAGAAAGATGAAACAAACTTCAGCCTCTATAGGGGAGGTGGTGAAGGAAAGATGTTGGGTTCTTAGTTCAAAGGGAACATAGACTTAGGGGTCCTTTTGAGTATGGTGTGTTGCTTGCAGGGCTGTGCTCTGATGAACTCAGACCTGAAATCCTTAATGTTAGAATTGGAATGATACAGATCTCTGACGGTACACCTGTTTTCTTAAAAATAAAATCCAATTCAGGACTAAGAGAAAGAAGCTGGAGAATTAGTACTATGTTACTAAAAGACAAAGAATTCATGAATAAAATGGAAAACCATATTGATAATTATATTAAGGACAATCCCTTACAGGATATATCCCTGGGAACAAGCTGGGAAGCCAAGGGGACATAATATCTCATGACAGTTATAGGAAAAAAAGTCATAGGCAAAAGCAGACTGACTTAGAGGAACAAATTTACGATTTGCAGAAGCAATATTTTATATGACTACTAACAGACTTGCTCACAGAGATTAAGAATGTGAAAATAGCATTGGAAGTACTGATCATTTAAAAAACCAGACAGCTCTCCTGTTTGCCTATTAAGGTTCTACAAATGGGGGAACAAGTCGGGCAGAGTATTAGCCAGATTGATTTCTAAACAGAAATATCAGAACAGCGATACCATACTGTATGGACAAAAATGGAGCACTCCAAATAAAACAAACGGGTTAACAAAATACCAGTGGAATATTTCTCCAGGAGATAGATACCAGCAGACACCTATACGTGGAAAATATTGGAAGTTAGTATACTGCAGGATCTTAAACTACCCACACTCCCTCGCAATGAAAGACAGGTGCTAGATGGTCCAATAACACTGGAACCGATAGTTAGTTAGTTAGTTCATCATTTAGAATCAGGAAAGAGTCCTGGACCAGATGGATTCACCTCTGAATCCTATAAAATATTTTAAACACAGGTAATTCCCTCATTAGAGTTCATTTCAGTCTTCTGGGTACCTTCTAACAGGCAAATATAGTTTTGATACCTTAACCCAATAAGGACTTACAGGATCCAGCATCTTACAAACCTATCTGATTAATAAATATAAACAGTAAGATTCTGACTCTGATACTGGCATCCAGATTAGTGACAATAATGCCTAAACTGGTGCACCAAAAACAAGCAAAAAGTGTGATACAGCACTAGTAAAGTGCTTACATTCTAACTATAGATGCAGAGAAGGCATTTGACTTGGAGAATACCTATTTACATTCAGAATATTGGAGAAACATGGTTCAGGGAAACAATTTCAGAAGCAGATCAAAATAATCTATACAAATCCTAAAGCATGTATTTGTGGAAATGTTGCAAAAACTGAGCCAATACCATTATAGAGAGGAACAAAATAAGTATGTTACTTATCACCCTTGTTATGGGATTTAATTATGAAACCAGTTGCACAAAAGATCAGAAATTCAGGAAATAAGTGTATTGGTAATAAATAACAGTTTCATTATATGCTGATGGTCTTATGTGTTTCATACAAAATAAAATTAAAAGTTTGTCAGTATTAGAAGAATTATTCTTCTAATTATTATTCTATTATTAGAAGAAATAATTGAAACTTTCATCAGGAAGTGGCTACAGAGTGAGTTACTCTCAATCAGAGATAGTATGCCTCAGCTCCAAAGGTATTTAAAAGATGACTAGTTATAAAAAGTTATTCAAAAATTATATGCTCAAATTGGAAACCAAGAATATCAAAATGGAATGGCTGGGATGTCCATTGGAGGTGGGAGGCCTGGGCACTGCCACATTTAAAGAAATACTCTAAGGTGGCACAAATCATAGTAGTGCTGCAGCTGATCTCTAATGGAGAGAATCCATTGTGGAGAGAGAGAGAGAGAACAGAAACTAGCAAACATGATCTCATTATATAATTATGTGCTTAAACCCAAGTTCCAAAATGCTGGCACCCATGAAACATTACTTGTTACTTAAAAGAACAGTTATTAATTGGGCATATGTGAGACATTTGACCAAACAGAAAGAGCAGATCTCAGTAATATTAAAAATAATAGTGCTTTCCCACTAAAGTATTTAGATATTGGGGTAAATATCACCATTATAAGCAGAGGAATTTCTTCAGGGATGGACAACCCTTAAAACAAACACATGTAGGCAGTATAGTAAAAGAAAAAGAGAGAGACTACTAAGTGCAAAATGAGCTTATACTGGTTGTTTGTTTTATTAAAAAATACTTTCAGAGAAGAAAGGAACCCTCAAAATTATCGGCTTTAGATGATTTCATACCAAGGGCTCCAAGTTTCAGCAATTTAGGTTATGTCTAGAGCATTTAAATTCATGACTGTTTTTAAAAGACAAACTGAATAATGCTATTAGATTAGATTGCAAACTGTAAATATGAAATAACAGAAAATGAATGGAATGAGATCATACAGACTATAAATATTAGCTCCAATACTGACCAGGCTCTAATGAAATTGCACACTCTAGTTCTCAGAATGTTTCTCCATCTCTGTACAATAAATACAGAGACCTAGGACCCTCTCTCATACACATGATATGAGAATACTGGAGGATAGAAATATTTTGGAACTCCATTCTGAAATAAATAATAATTAAAAAAGAATTTGAACAGTAGTAGATCACTGTAACAAACTATTAGTAGAATAATAAGGGATGACTTAATGTATTGTGAGAACAGTGCCAGGCAAATTCTCAAAAAAACAGATAAAAGTAATATACACCTTGCACAGGAAAACAATTAAATGGGAATACTAAAATAATTGAAGTGATTTTATATGGACATAATCTAATTTTTATAGGAACAATAACAGTCAAGAAGGGCATACACAGAGGACAACAATTTAATTATATGCCCTCTCCCCCCTCTATTTTTCCATATTTCCTATCCTCTAAGATTTTCCCTCCTCCCTCAGGAAAACAGCATCCCAATAAAGGTTTTTAAATGTTAATATAAATGGTTAAATATACATATATCAAGTTATGATTCGGTTGAATTAATCTGAGAATAGGTGAAAGGATAATGACATAACAATTCACACTTACTTTACAATCTGCTCTTAAATATTATAATAAGGTATGTATTTGTGTCATCTCACAGTAAATGTAATGTTTTGTTGTAAATGACCAGAAATATTAATAAATAAAATCCCTCTTCTATTCTCTCCTCACCCCCCAGAATACTCTCCTTTGAAGATTGCAGAGGGAATGCTCCAGCTGGTCAATATAAACTTCTGGAGCTGAGTAGGAGAGTTAAAGATCCCTAGCCCCATGGAGAGGCCATAAAATGTTTTTTTGTTTCTTGGTTTTTTTTTTTTAAATTCAAAGTGCCTGCTGGAGGAAGGAAACTATGTTGGAAAGGGTATCCTCAGATGAGCCTGAATCAGCTACAGAACTCTATGTTCTTCAAAACCATAGAGAGATTTCACTTTTTCATTGAAACTGAAACCCTCTGGCTAAGCTTTTTGCCTGAATTTCAGTATTGATGGGGATTCTTTTGCACAGCTCCACTAGCAACCTTAACAAGCAATTTCTTTTTCTTCCCCATAATCAGGTTTGAAATGAACTCCCTAAAGCCTGGGCAATTATTATGTAAATATATGTTCAAGGGATTTTTCTCCTTTAAAATAAAGATTATTCATGAGTAGAATCAAATGGTTCCTCCCCCTTCCCCTCCTTCCTCACTGTATACATATCATTTTGACTACATTATTAGCTACTAATACTATTATGCACTGGAGGTTCCCTATTTTTGTTGCTGATATATAATCACTTGAATACAAAACTGCCACTTCTTTATGATCGATAAGGTCATTATAAAATGCAGAACATGGCAATTTGAGCTCCAATGGAAACATTATGCAGGACACTGTTAATATTGCAGCAAGGAGTTACCAATGATATCAGGCTACAGACATCCTAGATGACCTTGGGCTAATCACCTAATCTTTCTGTGCCTCAGTTCCTCAACTGTAAAAGGGGAATAATAAGATGACAGGAATGTTTGTAAGGTTAAATCCAAAATTAGGTGCTCCAATATTACAATAATGGAGAACTTAGCATTTGCTTATTTTCTCTGCTGCTCTTCCATAAGTTTCCAGGTCAACATTAGGATGGATGCAGCAGACAGACTTAGAGGAAAAATTCTCTGAAGCTTTAGTTTTGTCTACAATATTGATTTGCTATCTTGTACAGAAACAAAACTAGATGAATGAACACTGAGAGTGAATTTGTTCAGTGATGGCAGTTAGAATTACCAGGGTTAAAAAGTGAAAACCAGATTGTATTTAGTAGCCAGAAGGATATGAATTTAATGCAAGTTTTCCTCTTGAATGGCTTAAATAAACCTACAGAAATTATACGAAACATAATTCTCACACACATCAAGACTAAATAGATTCTTAACATTGTTAGTGTGCCCAAGTTTACAGTTTGAATGCAAATGCAGGTTTCCAAGTAGGAATAAATAGCTATTTATTTTTCAGATGAATCATTGGTAGTGGATGCTGCAAATCCTGTGTCAGTCTAAGAATCAGTGAAAACGTTCAAGCTACCAGGAGAATACTGATTGGGCCTAAAGGCTATCAGCAGACAGGTGACATCTCTTATTTCTGGAGAATTTAGCTTAAGGATCAAAAATTAAATGAGAGCATAAATAGTTAAGGACTTAAAGGATTATGAAATAGCTAAAGGGTGCTTTTCCCTAATGGCTTTAGAAAAGGTTTACCACCTTGTTATTGGGCTAGAGCTTTTATTAAAGAGACAAAATGAGTTTGAAATTAGTAAATTGCCAGTATGATTGTCCTGATGTAGATGTATATTGTTTAAGTTGAGTTCTTAATATAAAGGCACCTTGTCACCCTATTAAAAATCAATCCAATATTGCTAGTTATTTTGAGAGTAAAAATATTTTTTATTTTTTTTAATTTTCTAAATCTATTATCAAATGAAAGTTAGAGATATAGTAACAGACATCTTTGTATTGCAACCCAATTTTAAACATTAGCCAAAATTCTCAAATGTGGGTGCCTAAATTAAGGAATTTAAATCCAAAATTAAATTAAATAAAAATGGCCTGGTTTTCAGAGAGTTGCTTTTCTGGTCCTACAGATTGAGCTGCAAGGATAGTCAATTTACATATGCTAATATTCATGCCTAAAGAACAAATGTATTCTCATTTTTTTCCAACTGCCTTTCAACAGCTCAAATTATGCCATTTTTAAATGATCCTGGAGATCAGGAAGGGGAGTGGTAGAAATATTAAATGATATATCAGAATAGGCTTGCTAAGTCATTCTTAGGGGAGTCCTTTAATGGTTTAGAACCTTAGCTGGTGGTATAGAGAGTTCTGATTTTAAGCAGAACTCTTTCTTTAATTCAATAGGAAACTCTGGTTAAAAATTGATGGCAAAACAGGGCCCATTGTTACCCCTAAAGCATTAAGAGGAGGAACTGCATGATCATCTCTTGTGTTCAGTAGTTAATCTGGTCTTGATTGTTTGTTTGAGAAGGAGTAGAGATAGTGAGCCAGATTCTCAACTGGTATAAATCAAGGTGACTTTGTTCAAGTAAATGAGATCGGAAGGGAATGGGATCAGTGAGAATCTGGCCCCATAATTACTTGTGCGGAAGTTATTACAGATTTTGGGCCATTAGTAAATTAGTAAATCAACCAGCCCAGATTAATTATAATTAAATTTTATTTTAAAAATAAATTCTTCCATATCCTTTCCTCCATCCTGACCAGATCATGCTGCCCTAGGCCTCTGTTCAGTGGCTATTATCACCTGGAATGGTAAGGAAATGCCTAGCTCTGCTTCGGGGCAAACATTTCATGTTTTCTAAGACATGTAATAAAATCCTTAGTTAAAGCATAACCGAGATTCTTAATGAAAAGCATGTTTGCTAATATTTGATAAAAATCAGTCTGACTCCTTTATGGGAAAATGGGGATATGCCTTTAACCCCAGTGGACTTTATCAGAGGGGTAGCCATGTTAGTCTGTATCCCCAAAAACAACGAGGAGTCTGGTGGCACCTTAAAGACTAACAGATTTATTTGGGCATAAGCTTTTGTGGGTAAAAAACCCACTTCTTCAAAAACCCATGCTGCCATGCATCTGAAGAAGTGGGGGTTTTACCCACAAAAGCTTATGCCCAAATAAATCTATCAGTCTTTAAGGTGCCACCAGACTCCTTGTTGTTTTAATGGAATTTATGTACCTTTTAGAAGGATAAAAAAAATTTATGTTCTTTTTAAAGTCTTCCTTTATTGGTATCATGAACTTTTTTTTTTAATGTTTATAAATCAAAGTTAAATTAATCAAGCCCTTGATAAGTTGGTGAGAGCATTTCCTCAGGAGGAGCCTTGTATAAGCTTCTTATAATGTCATTTGAGGAATCTGGGAGGCCAGGAGGAAGGGCATAGCTAGATCTCTCCCAGAGATTTGAAAGCCTGGGAAAATAAACTGAGTATGTGACTATCAAAAAATGACTGTCCGCTTGCAACCACTGCTTCAAAAATCATTACCAAAAAATCATGATTGACACTGAAGTACAGTAGAAACCTGAATGTTCCCTCTTAAGCTTCATAATAGGAAAGCCAGCTTTTTTCACTGTGGTGCTGGAGATGAGGGTTGATGAGAAATTTTAGATATAATTGATGTGACTGAAGATACAAACCTGTATTCATACACAGCAAGGCGCTGGAGAACATGAGTTCCTGGGTGGTCTGGGTGTTCTGGCAATCTTAGACAATGGATTTGTGAAATGGGAAGTGTGGCGTTGCACCTCATAATGCTTTATAGAAATATGCTTATGAATGTAAATATGACGTAACTGGAATATGTTTTACGCTACATATGCCATGTAACATATCTTTGCAAAGGTTATGTTCTACTGCATATATTTATCCTATTCGAATGCATGTATCATTTTTATATCTGAAGTTATGAGTGTTGGCTCTATGCTTGTATTTAAAGTGTTTGCTGTAGAAAGCATCTAAGGCAGATTTGATCAACATAGTGTGAAGGTGTTATTCAAGTAAATGGAAGTACTTGGTGAACAATGGACCTTGATAGATGCCAGTCCACATCTGAGCTTTCCTGGGAATATCCCTGTAGAGAACTAAGTCATGCATGGGCATGTGTCTTGCCCATGTGACTCCAAGACTCCATCTTGAAGCTGGGATTCTACACAGGGGGAGGGAGAGGTTTCCACCCACAAGAGAGAAACTATATAAAGTCCTGGGTACCCCTCCATTTTGTTCTCAGCTGGCTCAAGAGGTAGCCTCTCCACCCCCAAAGGATACCTGAAAGAAACTGTAACAAAGGACAAAAACCCCAGGGGTATGAGTGATCACTGGACCCAAACTAGAAGGAGACTAGTCTGTAAAAGAAGCGTATTGGAACATCTCTGAGGGTGAGATTTCATCAGCAATTACTTTCTTACTGTATTAGGCTTAGACTTGCGTGTTTTATTTTATTTTGCTTGGTAATTCACTTTGTTCTGCCTGTTCACTTTGGAACCACTTAAATCCCACTTTTTGTATTTAATAAAATCTCTTTTTACTTATTAATTAATCCAGAGTATGTATTAATACCTGGTGGGGGAGGGAACAGCTGTGCATATCTCTCTATCAGTGTTATAGAGCACAAACAATTTATGAGTTTACCCCATATAAGCTTTATACAGGGTAAAATGGATTTATTTGAGGTTTGGACCCCATTGGGAGCTGGGTACCTGAGAGTCGGAGACAGGAATACTTCTTAAGCTATTTTCAGTTAAGCCTGCAGCTTGTGGGGGACATGGTTCAGACCTGGATCTGTGTTTGTAGCAAGCTAGCATGTCTGGCACAACCAGGCAGGGTTCTGAAGTCCCAAGCTGCCAGGGAAAATGGGCTTAGAGACAGGCCTTCCATGAGGCGAACTGAGGTGGCCGCCTCAGGTGCCAGACTATAGAAGGATGCCAGTAGGACCCAGAGTGTAGAAAATTGTGCCTGCTGCTGGTGCATATGTATTCTCTCTGCTCTAGATGCACAGAGATGGTGGAGGGCTGTGCTGGAGGAAGGAGGGCACAAAGAGACATGACAGGCAGGCAGGAGAAAAGGTGAGAGGGAATAACAGAAAGCAGCAGGAGCTGCAGGGAGAGAGAGGAGGAGGAGGAGCCTCTTTTGTACCTCTCTAGCATCCCCAGGAGCCTGGACTGATTAACATCAGCTTCTCAGGGAGCTTCCTATTTCCTGCTGCTTCCCTGAACCGACTTGAGGGTAACAGGTAGTCAACTGAAGTAGTAGGATCCAGTTAAGCCCTTAAGATGCTGATATCTTCCCTCACTCAGGCCCTGCTACCAGACTGCTTATTTGTCCCTTCAATTGAGTGTTGAGAGCCACTGTAGCTGGCACAGAACAGCAGTCATGAACAAAAGAAGAAAACGCCCCTCTGGGGCAGCATTCAGAAAAAGAAAGAAAGCAAAGGAAGCTTTTCTATCTAAGCAGGAAGGAGTTCTCCTGAGATACATAGAAACAAATGTTCACAGTGAGCCTTTCGGAGATCAGAGAAGAGTGTGGTGGAGGCGCAAGAAACCGCTGCTCCTGAGTTTAGTTCCTTAAGTCTAGATGATCCAGGACTGTGGACCCACTTGAGCAGTAGCCTGAGGGATTTCCTTGTACTGCCTGGGCCACAGCAAGTGAAAAACTTCATGTTCCCGAAAGACAATGAAAATAGAAGTTTCCATCCAACACATTACTGGCTTGAAATCCCCAATGGTGACAAAGTGGAGAGGCCATGGCTTATGTCCTCAAAAACCCAGAATGCTGCATACTGTTTTTGTTGTAAACTCTTCCAGTCTAATGTTCCAGTCACATTGGGTTCTCAGGAACAAAGGACTGGAAAAATCTGGCTGGAAATTTGGCATGCCATGAGAAGGCAGCAAATCTCCAGAGAGCATTCCATAGGTGGAAAGAGCTTGAGATGAGACTAAGGTTAAAGGCCACCATAGATGATCAGCATCAAGAGAAGTTTGTATCAGAGTCTCTTTACTGGTAAAATGTTCTGAAAAGTCTCATTGCCATTGTGAGAATGCTTGCTATCCAAAACCTAGCACTGCATGGCACTTCAGATCAGCTTTATGTGCCAAACAATGGAAACTTCCTTAAAATTGTGGAGCTGATGGCTGAGTGGATGCTGTACTCCAGGAGCATCTAAGAAGATGTACTTGGTTTTGTATTTTTAGTATTTGTGTGTGTGTAGGGTTTTTGTGCTGGGAGAGCAGCTGAGGCCTGATTAGGGGGTGGGGCTTTGTGCTGGGAGAGCAGCTGAGCCCCACTTAGGGGTTGGGGCTTCTGACTAGAGGTCCTGTAAAGGTAGCCAGCCAGTCAGGCAGCAGCACAGACAGCTGCAGCGGCACAGGAGCTAGCAAACAGAGCTCTAAACAGGGGAGTTTGAGTGGAAGTTTGTATTGTGGTGCTTGTTTGGGGTTTGCTTTTGCTGGGGGGGTGGTCTTTTTGGTGTGGCTTGTGTTTCCCAGATTAACAGGATTTAGGTGGGAAGGCGATAACCGATACAGAGGCAGCTGTGGGAGTGACTCCTGTAGTGGAAGACACATTGAGGATGACTGGATGTGGAAGCTGTGGTATGTACATGATCCTGGAGGGGGGAACCGGTAAGAGTTTTTTCTGCATGAAATGTTTTCTGATAGAGCTGATGGAGGAAAAGATCCGAGGTTTGGAGATGCAGGTGGAAAGTCTTGTTGAGTTTAGGAAGGGGTTTGAGCAGATGATGGAGCAAAGATATGAGGTATCTGAAGGGAAAAGCTCAGACTCATGGATGGAAGCAGGGCTGGGGAATTTTGAGGGGAGACTGGGTGAGGAAAGTGGTCAGTGGAAGCATGTGACTAAAAGAACCAGGCAGAGGAAAAGACGGGCTAGTGAAGGAGAAATAGAGCTTAGGAATAGGTTTGCAGAGTTGGAAAATGATGAAGGGGCTCAGCAGGTACTTGTTGAAGGTGGAAGGGTAAGGAAGAAGAGAAGAGAGGCTAGTCCTATAGGAAAAGTGGAAGAATCAAGGGAGACTACACCAAATATGAACCCCAGGAGGATACAGGATGGGTTGAAGAGGATTATAAGGGAAAATAGGAATGGAAAGAACTTGCAACCAGAGGGAACAGGGGAGAGACTGGAGAATAGCACCGTCACCAGGAAAAGGCAGGCCTATGTGATAGGGGACTCTTTATTGAGAAGAGTAGACAGGCCTGTAACTACAGCTGATCCAGAGAATAGAAGGGTGTGCTGTCTTCCGGGTACTAAGATACAGGATGTAGACCTGAGGTTGAAAAGGATCCTAAAGGGAGCGGGAAAGAATCCCCTAATTATCCTTCATGTGGGAACAAATGATACGGCTAGATTCTCGCTGGAAAGTATTAAGGGAGACTATGCTAGGCTGGGGAAGACGCTTAAGGAAATTGAGGCTCAGGTGATCTTTAGCAGGATCCTTCCTGTTCCTAGAGAAGGGCAACAAAGGTGTGACAAGATTATGACTGTCAACAGATGGCTTAGGCAGTGGTGCTATAAGGAGAGCTTTGGGATGTATGGCCACTGGGAGGCATTCACGGACAGAGGACAGTTCTCTCGGGATGGACTTCATCTGAGTAGGGAAGGAAATAGACTTCTAGGATCAAGGCTGGCACAACTGATAAAGAGAGCTTTAAACTAGGAATTAGGGGGAGATGGATGGGAGATGTCCAGGAAATCTCCGCGCCAGATTTTAGCATTGAGAGGGAAGAAGACTAAGTAAGAAAGGATACAGCCGTGGGTAGGAGAATGTATATAAGGAGCAAGGGCGGTGTGGATACTAGTCTAATAGGTTATACTGGCTGTAGAATGACTGTGCCTAATAGGGTACAAAATGTGAGCGAGGCCAAACAGCAAAAATTAAGATGTTTATACACCAATGTGAGGAGCCTAGGTAACAAAATGGAGGAACTAGAGCTACTGGTGCAGGAAGTGAAACCAGATATTATAGGGATAACAGAAACATGGTGGAATAATAGTCATGACTGGACTACAGGTATTGAAGGGTATGTGTTGTTTAGGAAAGACAGAAACAAAGGTAAAGGTGGTGGAGTAGCATTGTATATCAATGATGAGGTAGAATGTAAAGAAATAAGAAGCGATGCAATGGATAAGACAGAGTCCATCTGGTCAAAAATTACATTGGGGAAGAAAACTAGTAAAGCCTCTCCTACGATAGTGCTTGGGGTGTGCTATAGACCTCCGGGATCTAATCTGGATATGGATAGAGCCCTTTTTAATGTCTTTAATAAAGTAAATACTAATGGAAACTGCGTGATCATGGGAGACTTTAACTTCCCAGATATAGACTGGAGGACCAGTGCTAGTAATAATAATAGGGCTCAGATTTTCCTAGATGCGATAGCTGATGGATTCCTTCATCAAGTAGTTGCTGAACCGACTAGAGGGGATGCCATTTTAGATTTAATTTTGGTGAGTAGCGAGGACCTCATAGAAGAAATGGTTGTAGGGGACAATCTTGGCTCAAGTGATCATGAGCTAATTCAGTTCAAACTAAATGGAAGGATTAACAAAAATAAATCTGCAACTAGGGTTTTTGATTTCAAAAAGGCTGACTTTCAAAAATTAAGGAAATTAGTTAGGGAAGTGGATTGGACTGAAGAACTTATGGATCTAAAGGTAGAAGAGGCCTGGGATTACTTTAAATCAAAGCTGCAGAAGCTATCGGAAGCCTGTATCTCAAGAAAGGGGAAAAAATTCATAGGAAGGAGTTGTAGACCAAGCTGGATGAGCAAGCATCTTAGAGAGGTGATTAAGACGAAGCAGAAAGCATACAGGGAGTGGAAGATGGGAGGGATCAGCAAGGAAAGCTACCTAATTGAGGTCAGAACATGTAGGGATCAAGTGAGACAGGCTAAAAGTCGAGTAGAGTTGGACCTTGCAAAGGGAATTAAAACCAATAGTAAAAGGTTCTATAGCCATATAAATAAGAAGAAAACTAAGAAAGAAGTGGGGCTGCCTAACACTGAGGATGGAGTGGAGGTTAAAGATAATCTAGGCATGGCATTTGCCTCAGTCTTTAATAAGGCTAAAGAGAATCTTAGGGCTAATGGTAGCATGACAAATGGGAATGAGGATATGGAGGTAGATATTACCATATCTGAGGTAGAAGCGAAACTGAAACAGCTTAATGGGACTAAATCGGGGGGCCCAGATAATCTTCATCCAAGAATATTAAAGGAATTGGCACCTGAAATTGCAACCCCATTAGCAAGAATTTTTAATGAATCTGTAAACTCAGGAGTAGTACCGAATGATTGGAGAATTGCTAATATAGTTCCTATTTTTAAGAAAGGAAAAAAAAGTGATCCGGGTAACTACAGGCCAGTTAGTTTGACATCTGTAGTATGCAAGGTCCTGGAAAAAATTTTGAAGGAGAAATTAGTTAAGGACATTGAAGTCAATGGTAAATGGGACAAAATACAACATGGTTTTACAAAAGGTAGATCATGCCAAACCAACCTAATCTCCTTTTTTGAAAAAGTAACAGATTTTTTAGATAAAGGAAATGCGGTGGATCTAATTTACCTAGATTTCAGTAAGGCATTTGATACCGTGCCACATGGGGAATTATTAGTTAAATTGGAGAAGATGGGGATCAATATGAACATCAAAAGGTGGATAAGGAATTGGTTAAAGGGGAGAATGCAACGGGTCCTACTGAAAGGCGAACTGTCAGGTTGGAAGGAGGTTACCAGTGGAGTTCCTCAGGGATCAGTTTTGGGACCAATCTTATTTAATCTTTTTATTACTGACCTTGGCACAAAAAGTGGGAGTGTGCTAATAAAGTTTGCAGATGATACAAAGCTGGGAGGTATTGCCAATTCGGAGAAGGATTAGGATATTATACAGGAGGATCTGGATGACCTTGTAAACTGGAGTAATAGTAATAGGATGAAATTTAATAGTGAGAAGTGTAAGGTTATGCATTTAGGGATTAATAACAAGAATTTTATAGTTATAAGTTGCGGACGCGTCAATTAGAAGTAACAGAAGAGGAGAAGGACCTTGGAGTGTTGGTTGATCATAGGATGACTATGAGCTGCCAATGTGATATGGCTGTGAAAAAAGCTAATGCGGTTTTGGGATGCATCAGGAGAGGCATTTCCAGTAGGGATAAGGAGGTTTTAGTACCATTATACAAGGCACTGGTGAGACCTCACCTAGAATACTGTGTGCAGTTCTGGTCTCCTATGTTTAAAAAGGATGAATTCAAACTAGAGCAGTTACAGAGAAGGGCTACTAGGATGATCCGAGGAATGGAAAACTTGTCTTATGAGAGGAGACTTAAGGAGCTTGGCTTGTTTAGCCTAACTAAAAGAAGGTTGAGGGGAGATATGATTGCTCTCTATAAATATATCAGAGGGATAAATACAGGAGAGGGAGAGGAATTATTTCAGCTCATCACCAATGTGGACACAAGAACAAATGGGTATAAACAGGCCACCAGGAAGTTTAGACTTGAAATCAGATGAAGGTTTTTAACCATCAGAGGAGTGAAGTTTTGGAATAGCCTTTCAAGGGAAGCAGTGGGGGCAAATGATCTATCTGGTTTTAAGATTCTACTTGATAAGTTTATGGAGGAGATGGTATGATGGGATAATGGGATTTTGGTAAGTAATTGATCTTTAAATATTCAGGGTAAATAGGACTAATCCCCTGAGATGGGATATTAGATGGATGGGATCTGAGTTACCCAGGAAAGAATTTTCAGTAGTATCTGGCTGCTGAATCTTGCCCATATGCTCAGGGTTTAGCTGATCGCCATATTTGGGGTCGGGAAGGAATTTTCCTCCAGGGCAGATTGGAGAGGCCCTGGAGGTTTTTCGCCTTCCTCTGTAGCATGGGGCATGGTTGACTTGAGGGAGGCTTCTCTGCTCCTTGAAGTCTTTAAACCATGATTTAAGGACTTCAATAGCTCAGACATAGGTGAGGTTTTTCATAGGAGTGGGTGGGTGACATTCTGTGGCCTGCGCTGTGCAGAAGGTCGGACTAGATGATCAGAATGGTCCCTTCTGACCTTAGTATCTATGAATAAGAGTCACCACCCAAGAAATGTACACACACCACTACCTTGGAAAAAAACAATTCAAAATGAGATCATACAGTTCCTGGGAACAAAAGTCAAACAGAAGATTGTGGCAGATCTGAAGTCAGCAAGATATTACTCTGTTATTCTGGACTGCACACCTGACATCAGCCATACGGAACAAATGACTTTAATGGCGCGTTTTGTAACAACAACAGAAACAAGTGAAAATGGCCCTGCAGTGGTGACTGCCAGAGAGCATTTTCTAGAATTTATTGACATTGATGATACTACAGGAGCTGGTATAACAAAAGTGCTTCTTAAAAAGCTGGAAGATACGGGAATTGCGGTAGCTGACATGAGAGGCCAGGACTACGATAATGGTGCCAACATGAGAGGAAAGAACAGAGGAGTGCAGACATGGATCCAAGAGTTAAACCCTCTAGCTTTGTTTATCTCATGCAGTTCTCATTCATTGAACTTGGTGGTCAGTGATGCAGCATCAGCTTCTAGTGAGGCTGCTGAATTTTTTAATGTAATTCAAAGCATCTATGTATTTTTCTCTGCATCAACTCATCAATGGCAAATGTTGAAGCAACATCTGGGAACATCATTTCTGACACTGAAACCACTGAGTGGCACATGATGGGAAAGTCAAATGGAGGTGACAAAGCCTATCAAACACCAAATTAGGAAGAAAATTGATGCCATAGTTGTCATTATGGAGGATAATGCTATGAAAGGAACTGTTCATGGGAAAACAGTGGCAAAGGGAAATGGAATCACCAAAAACATACATAACTTCAAATTTCTGTGTTTCTTAGTGTTGTGACATGACATATTGTTTGAAATGTTGTAAGTAAGAGACTCCAAGGTGTTGACCTTGATATATCTGGAGCAATGGAACAACTGGACAAAGCAAAGTCTTACCATCTTACTGATCAGATGAGGGATTTCAAAACATTCTGAAGAGTGCACAGAAGTTGGCAGAGGAACTTCACACTGAAGCTATTTTTCCACCCATTCAAGAATAGAAGAGTCACCAAAGAAGACGACATGGGATAATCCCATAAGTGATCCCAAACAACAATTCAAAGTTGAATTCTTTAACCAGGTGCTAGATTGTGCAATACAGTCAGTTGAACGTTTCATGCAGCTCAAGGAACACAGCAGTATATTTGGAATGTTGTATGATATTCCAAAACTCCTCACTATACCTGAAGAAGACCTACACCAGCAATTCAGGGCATTAGAGACAGTGTTGACACATGATGACATGCGTGATATTGATGCAAGTGATTTAGGTGATGAACTGAAAGCCCTTTCAAGATACATTTCAGCAGAATCAACTCCAAAGGCTGTTCTGGAATATGTGTGCACAAATAAGATGACCGCCCTCTTTCCAAATGCTTTTGTTGCTCTGCACATACTTCTAACACTTCCTGTAACAGCTGCCAGTGGAGAATGCAGCTTCTCCAAGCTGAAGTTAATAAAAACACATCTACGCTCCACAATGACACAGGAGAGGATGGTCGGCCTTGCAACCATCTCAAGAGAGCATGAGCTGGCCCAGACTGTGGACCTTCAGGAAGCAGTTCAAATCTTTGCAACCAAGAAGACACGGAAAGCACCACTCTGATTATTCAAACAGATAAAAATGCCAGTGTTTACTACAGAGACAAGAAAAGTTACATTTGCTGTTCAGGTATTTGAAAGTTAAGTGTTACTTAAAATTTTTGAACAAGACATTTTAAGTTGTCAGTTCTACTTTATTGCGGTAGGTAGCAGAGCAGTACCTTGAGAGGAGTAGAAAAGGAAGAAGGCAGAATTGAGACCTTTCAAAGTTTGGGCCCAAACGAGGGGACATGAGAGTGTCATTTGAGCTCCCTGTCTCAGGTGCCAAAATGTTGTGGGCTGGCCCTGCTTAGAGGTAGTCTCAGTTGGTAGTTCCCAAGGGGGTTTCTGTGCTCCATCACAGGAAGGATTACTTTCCCTTTTGTTTGATGAAAATGCTTTGTCTGTCTATACCAAAAGAAAGACTGGGACAATTGATATGGGTTTAATCTGCCCGAAACTTTATTATCAGATGTCTGGGACTACCCAGCAGATAAGTGTACAGTGTAGGTAACCCCCAGTTTTTCTGTTTTTACCCTGAGGCTTCCACCAGCTCCCCCTCTTTTTCCATCCAGACCTCCAGAAAATCTATTGTAAGGACCTCACCATTCATCCCCTTCCCCCCCCCCACCCCTTCATAGGAGGGCAATAATAATGGCAGGAGGGCTGGCTCCCTGCTGTACCATTTAACCACAGCAGTTGTTTTTTCCATCATCTGTACGTTCAGGCATGCTTTCAAAATGTTTTGTAGAACAAATGCCGCCTCAGCCTGCTCTTTGCAAAAGGGAGGGTTAAAGCACAAAGCTGCCCCTCATTCCCAGGCAATGAGTCAGTGGCCACATGGACCCTTTTGCAGCAGTTTTTATCTACCCCCCACCCACCCCGCCAGCCATAAAGCACAGTTCCCTTCATTTGGCAAACCAGCCAAATACCCCCCTGCTTAAAGGTGCAGGACAGTCATTCTGCAGGCATCTAAATTGCTGCACGTCTAGAGTCCCCTTTTAATGAACATAAAACTAAGCTTGGAAGAGTTTTACCTAAGAAATTGATGGTCCTAAACTGGGATGCAATAAACTTATATTCACATATGTAGCTTTAATTTTTTAATCCAATATAGATAAAATAGTCATTGGAGGACCTTGTTCCTGCAATGCGGCCTTAATTCTTCTCTTTTATAGATTTAAAGTTGAGAGACAGATTCTGCATTCTTCTTTTTTCTGTTCTTATTTTTATTTACAGTAATGCTGTTATAGAGATTTGTGGGGTGTGTTTGGACTTTCTTGAATGATTTATTGCCTGTTTTATTGCCAGTCTGTGCACGAGTCAGTGTGTTATTGAATTATATGTCTCCCCAAGCATATTTATAGTTGAATTATAGGGTGTCTTGTGAGTGTTCAGGCTGACAGTTAGGGGGCTGGGAAGCAGAGTGGGTTTCTCATGGCCAAAGTTTGAATGTGAGAATCTGTGTCTCAGTTAGAAAGAAGAATGCAAGAATCATACCATTTGACTGCAAAACATAGTTGGGTTTTTCTGGTTGGTGGTTGTCTTTTTGTTTTTTGTTTTTTTTCAAAATTCAAAACATTTGAATTGTTTACTGTTAATAAAGCCTGCAACCCTGACCTCTCCCCTAGGTATATTCATAATTGAATGCTCCATTGTTACATACAGTAAGATGTCCCATTGTGTCTGACTCCCTTTTCAAGATTAAAGGGTCAGGAATGTTCAACAAATTGAGATGTTATTATTCTAATGGTTATTATAAGAGAAGAATGTAACTGAAATACAATTAGCTAACCTGCATGCTGGATATTGTGACAAAGCTCTGTCCTTGCCTCCGTGGGTCCCATGTTTCCTAGTGGATTTCACTAGCCTCAGAGGCTCATTGTGACCCTCCAGATAACCCTTCTTTCTCTAGAGACAAGGGTCACAGTCTACTGAGCCATTTTCATCATAAGCCAGCAAGGGAGCTGAGGAGAAGTTATCCTTCCTTGAACAGTCTCTGTTGTCTCCCAGTCTCAGTGATTAAACAGGGGGCAAAGGTGCAGGAGGGGGAGCCCGGGCCCACCCTCTACTCTGGGCTCCAGCCCAGGGAACCTAATAGTATCAGCTATGGTAGCTGACCTTTTAGAAACATGACATGTACAATTCCTGGGCTACTTCCCCCACAGCAGCCCTCAATTCCTCAAGCTCCACTTCACCCTTACCTCCGGGCCTCCTTCCTGGTGCCTGATATGGTGTGTACTACTCAGCCTCTCCAACAGCACAACTTCCTCCCACAGCTCCTAATATGCACAACCACCTGACTGGCTAGGAGGCTTTTAACTAGTTTCAGCCAGCCCCTGATTGGCTTCAGGTGTCCCAATCAACATAGCATTCTCCCTGCCTTCTGGAAAGTTCTTAATTGGCCCAGATGTCTTAATTGACCTGGAGCAGCTTCCATTTCACTTACCCTGGTACCAGGGATTTGTTTAGCCTGGAGCGAATCTCTCTCTCTCTCTCTCTCTCTCTCTCCCACCGCTCTCCCATAGCCTTCTAGCTTGGAGGGAGGTGGGAAGCTGCTACTCCTGCTGCTAGGCCCTAAGCTCTCCCTGCTGCTCCAGCTGCTCCCCTGGCTGGCCAGACAACCCCCATTCTTTGCTACTTGGCTGCTGGACCCCCCACTCTTGGGTGCTGCTACTGCTCCAACTGCAGCCCTGGGGTGGGGAGGGGGCTGCTAGCCCACTCCCCAGAGAGGAGGAGTGGGGACCCCAGCCACTGCTGTTGTGGACACCACCACCAGCACCACCACCTGAGAGGGGTCCATTCTGCCTGCCTGGACGACCACCTGGAGTTCCTGGAGCTGCTGCTGCTGCAGAGGCCACTGCCTGGAGCTGCTGAAGCCTGAGGAGGAGAAGAAGAGGATCATCTGCCAGTGAGGCAGCACCTAGAGACTTTGCAGACCACCGTGGAGGGGGTCCTAAGACTGAGTAATTTCCAAACTGTGCTCTTGTGGTGGGGGTTTTGACTGTGTTTGTAGGGACACAGGAGGTGTGGCGTGGAGCTGCCCCCCGATCCATCTGTGTGTCCCCCACAACCCTCACCACTATTACCACCACCGCTGCCCCCTCCACCACCCCCACTGGCTGTATACCATCTGCCTCAGCTCCTGCCTCTGGACTCAGCTGCTTGCTTGGCTTGCCACGCCCTATTTCCACCCTTTGGGCCAGAAGCAGCAGCCAGCTAAGAAAGACTTGTGCAAGTGCACATGGGCACATGTGCCCCCCCCGGACTGCCTAACCCCCAGCTTTGCCCTTTACTACCTGCCCCATTTGCCACTTGCTTTGCCTCCTCTTTTGCTCCAGCCCCCCTTACTAGCTTCAGTTTGTTTGCCTGCCCCGCCCATTTCCTTCTGCAGCCTTTGTTTGTTTGCCCCGCCCCAGCCTCTGAAGCTAGCCCCTTGGTTTCCCTGTTCTACCCCCAGACAGCTTAGCCCCTCGCTCCGTGTGCCCATGCCCCCTCCCATGCGCTTGTGCAATTCCCCTTTTTAGTTGCAACCCTCTTCACTGCACCCTCAATGTTGTTGAATCCCCCCCCCCCGTAGTGCACCAAGAGGAGCCGGAATTTCCACCTTGTGTCAGTGACTGACCCCTAACCCCTGATTGCCCCCCGTCCAGCCCACCCCTTTTGGCGCCCTCCTCCCCTGCCTGCAGCCTAGCGGGGAGGAGTGGTCGACCTGCTTCCCCTCTCCCCTCCTCCTTTTGGTGTCCCCCCTTTCCTCCTTGCTCATGATGGTGGGGGATGAGACGGGTGAGACCTCTCCAGTAGCCCGAGCTCTCCCTCCCCCGCCTGCCCCTCCGTCACCCCCCCAAGCTTCTACCTCCGCTGCCAAACCATCTGCCATCGCCCCCGCTGGGGCACCAGCAGCGACGGGCACCGGGGTGACCTCCACTGCTGCCATGTCTCTCACCCCCTCAGATTTGGGGGGAGTCCCCCCAGCCGGCGGGAAGGGCCAGGGGAAGAAGAAGGGGAAGGGCCCCGCTAAAAAGACCAGGCCCTCCATGGCAGGGGCTGCCCCCAATGCCCCGGCCCCATCTCCAGCTGGGGCGCCCCTCCCCGCTGTTCCCTCCACCAGCTCTGCAGATGTCCCTCCCCAGGCCCCCAGAGCATACGCCCAGGTGGCGGCAGCCCCTTCGCCTGCCGCTACGTCATTTCTCCAGCCCACCGCCTCTGCTACCATCTATAGCAGCCGGGGCCCCTTTCCCACCATGACTAGGAAGCACGGCGTCCGTTGCCTCCTGGTGCCCGCCTCACCCCACGTGGAAACCTATGTGCGGGCGTTGGCGAGGGTGGTGGGGCCCACGGCCATTGTGGCGGCCTCCAAAATGTATGGCAAGGTCGTCTTCTTCTTAGCATCGGAGGCCGCCGCCCAGGAGGCGGTGGAGAAGGGCCTGGCGGTGGGGGGCGTGTTTGTCCCTTTAGAGCCGCTAGAGGACCTGGGCGTCCGCCTGGTCCTGACCTCCGTCCCTCCCTTCCTCCCCAATGCCGCCCTGTTACCCGCCCTTTCTACCTTGGGGAAGCCCATCTCTATCATCAGCCCTCTCCCGTTGGGCTGCAAAGACCCCGCCCTCCGTCACGTCCTCTCGTTCCGCCGGCAAGTGCAGCTTCAACTGCCGCCGGCAGCGCGCGACGGAGAGGCACTCGAGGGGTCCTTCCTAGTCCCCTACCAGGGGGCCCGTTACCGGGTGCATTATTCCACGGGGGAGGCCCGGTGCTACCTCTGCCGGGCGATGGGGCACGTCCGGAGGGACTGCCCCCTGGCCCGGGAAGAAGGGGCATCCAGGACCCCCGAGCTCCAGCAGGGCACCGGCCCCGTCATCGCCAATGCCCCTGGCTGCCCTGAAACCACCCCTCCTCCTTCCCAGTCCACCATTGCTCCCGTTCAGGCCCAAGGGGCATCTCCCCCACCATGCCCAGACGAGCGGGAGAACCTCGCCCCCACTGTTTGCAATCTGGCGAGGCCTGTGGAGGAGGGTGCGGCAGGGACACCGCCAAGCATGGGAGAGGGCCCGCCCCAAGGGGAATCTTCCCTCCCTTGTGCTGCCCCACCGTTACCCCCTCGAGTCCCTGAGCCATCGCCTCTGCCCCCTGACACAACCCCTACTAGCCAGCCCCCGGATGATGCCATGGAGGGCTGGGCCCTAGTCCAGGGGAAGCGAGGCAAGCGGAAGGCTCGAGCTCCGCTCCTCCCATCTGATGCGGAGGCCCCCCGGAAGACCAGGAAGGGGGGCACCGATGCCGAGCCTTCCCTTCTACCCACGGGTGTGTTCCATCCACCAGAGCCGGCTGGGGAAGATGTGGCAGCACTGGAAGGCGGTATCTCCCCTCCACGGGAGTCCCTCCCCTCCAAGACCCCCGAGGCACCATCTGAAACCCCAGTGTGCCCCGAAGTAACCGTCGCGTCAGGTGCCGGCGGGGAGAATCCCGGGGTAGCGGAAAACAATTTCCCCTCTATATATGAGGAGATCGAGGCCCTGGATCTGACCCCGGTCACCCAGGGGGAGGACGATCCTATGCCAGCGGGCCTCGATCTGGGCGACTTCATTCCAGCCCCCCTTTCCCCATACTCCATCCCCGTAACCGTTGCTTCTGCTCCCACCTCCGAGGAGCCCCTGGACTCCTCCATCAACCCGGCTGCAGAGGGCACCCCGCTGAGAGCCGCCGAGCCAGTTGAGGCGACGGCCAGTGCCACGCGGCTGGAACCTGAGCCAACAGGGGCATCCCTCGCTGGTGAGGAGCATTCGACCTCCTTTCCGGGAGAGGACCCTACAGAAGAAAGTCCACCTCCTGATGCCGTGGCTGCCAAATCCACCAGAGAGCTTGCGCCCGGCATCCGTGAGAGCCCTCTCCCGACCCAGACTCTCACCTCTACCCCTGCCCCTGCCCTTATCCCGCCCACCTCCCGAGATATTATTGCCACCCCTGGGACAGTCTCCTTCCCCTTTCCAACAGATTACTCCCAGGGAATGGCCTTTGTGTTTGCCCGTCCCGACCCACCAGGGGCTGCTATCCTCCCTCCGCCGCCCCCTATCGCCCCAGCATTCAGGTCAACCCATCAGGAGCCCCTTCGGGGGTCCGCACCCTGTCTGCCCGTCTCGCTGGGCCAGGGGGCTGTACCAAGGGCCCCATCGGGGAGCAACCAGACCATAACCCCAGCCCCCCATGCGCTGCGAGAGGAGTTGCGGGAGTTCCTAGAAGACGTCCGTGGCTCCCGCAACAAAGTCCAGCTTGCCCTCCAGCGATGGGGGGACTTTAATCAAATCCTCTGGGCCGCAAGGGCCCTCATGGGGGAGGGGAAAAGGACCGGGAAACAGGGCGCCGCAGCCTACCAGCGGGTCCGCCACTTCCGTGACTCCTTACTCACCTACGGGGTGGGTCACGGACTGCTGCGCGGCCCGCCGGGAGCCACGAGCATCCCTGCCGGTGAGGATCCCCCCCAGCCCTCCTCATGGCACCCTTTACCATCGCAACATTGAACACCCGTGGCTGTAGGATGGGTCTCCGCAGGTCCCAAGTGCTCTCCTTCCTTCGAGAGGGGAGGTACTCTGTGGTTTTCCTGCAGGAGACCCATACGGATCCGACCGCCGAAGACAGCTGGCGGCTGGATTGGTGGGACAGGGTCTACTTTAGCCACCTCACAGTTCATACGGGTGGAGTGGCGACCCTGTTCTCCCCCGAACTACGGCCCGAGGTGCTGGGGGTCGCCGAGGCTGTGCCGGGTCGCCTGCTGCACCTCCGGGTCCGCATGGAGGGGCTCGTAGTCAACCTCGTCAACATCTATGCCCCAGCAGCGAGCCCGGAGCGGCTGCAATTCTATCAGCAGGCGTCCGCCTTCCTCGGCACCTTGGATCCTCAGGAGTGCCTGATCCTGGGAGGGGAATTTAACATCACCCTTGAGGAACGGGACCGCTCGGGGACCGAGCAGAGCCCGGCCGCCATCGCCGTTCTCCAGGAGATAGTCGAACACCACTCCCTGGTGGACGTCTGGCGCGACCACCACCCGGATGACACTTCCACGTTCACCTTTGTCCGGGTGAAGGCCCATCAGTCGCGCCATTCCCGGTTGGACCGCATTTATTTATCACGCTTTCATCTTTCACGAGCCCACTCCTCCAGCATCCGGCCGGCCCCATTTTCTGACCATCACATAGCCACCGTGACAGCCTCCCTCTGCGCGGAGAGGCCGGGGACGGCCTATTGGCATTTTAACAACAGCTTGCTGGAGGATGCGGGCTTCGTGGCGTCCTTCCAGGAGTTCTGGCTGACCTGGTGAGGGCAGCGGCGTGCCTTTCCCTCGGCATGGCGGTGGTGGGACGTAGGGAATGTGCGCGCCCGGCTCTTCTGCCGTGACTACACCCGGGGCGCCAGCCGACGGAGGGATGCAGCGATAGAGCAGTTGGAACGGGAGGTCTTAGAGCTGGAGAGGCGTCTGGCCGCCAGCCCCGAGGATCCACCCCTCTGCGGAGCGTGCCGGGAGAAGCGGGAGGAGCTCCGGACCCTCGAGGACCATCAGGCCCGGGGTGCCTTTGTTCGATCCCGCATCCGTCTCCTTCGGGAGATGGATTGCGGCTCCCGCTTCTTCTACGCCCTGGAAAAAAAGAGGGGGGCTAAGAAACATATCATCTGCCTACTGGCAGAAGATGGCACCCCCCTCACGGATCCGGTGGAGATGTGCGAGAGGGCGAGAGCCTTCTACGCAAGCCTATTCTCCCCGGAGCCGACTGATCCTAACGCTTGCAGAGTGCTGTGGGAGGAGCTCCCGACGGTCAGCGTGGGCGACCGAGACCGGCTAGAGCTGCCTCTCACTCTGGCCGAGTTCTCGGAAGCCCTCCGTCGCATGCCCACCAATAAATCTCCGGGTATGGACGGGCTGACCGTGGAGTTCTACCGCGTGTTCTGGGACATCCTGGGCCCTGACCTAGTCACCGTCTGGGCCGAGTCTTTGCAGAGCGGGGTCCTCCCTCTTTCGTGCAGGCGAGCCGTGCTCGCCTTATTGCCGAAGAAGGGGGACCTCCGCGATTTACGAAATTGGCGTCCCGTCTCGTTCTTCAGCACGGACTACAAAATCGTGGCAAAAGCCATCTCCCTGAGGCTAGGGTCCGTGCTGGCGGATGTGGTCCACCCAGACCAGACCTACACCGTCCCGGGCCGCAGCATCTTCGAGAACCTATATCTGGTCCGGGACCTATTGGAACTTGGGTGTAGGGATGGTCTGTCGTTCGCCCTCCTGTCCTTAGATCAGGAGAAGGCGTTCGACAGGATGGATCACGGGTATCTCCTGAGCACTCTGCAGGCGTTTGGCTTCGGACCCAGGTTTGTGAACTTTCTCTGGGTGCTGTACACTTCCGCAGAGTGTCTGGTAAGGCTCAACTGGACCCTGACCGAACCGGTCAAATTCGGGCGAGGAGTACGGCAGGGGTGCCCCCTCTCAGGCCAGCTGTACGCTCTGGCGATCGAGCCCTTCCTCTGTCTCCTCCGAAGAAGGTTGACAGGGTTGGTGCTGAGGGAGCCGGAGCTGCGGCTAGTCCTGTCGGCGTACGCTGATGACGTGCTCCTCATGGTCCAGGACCCGGGCGACTTGGTGCGAGTGGAGGCTTGCCAGGCCATCTATTCAGCAGCCTCCTCCGCGCGGGTCAACTGGGTCAAGAGCTCTGCCTTCGTGGTAGGGGACTGGCGGCAGGCGAGCTCCCTCCCACCCGCGCTTCAGGCCATCCGGTGGATTTACCTTTCTGCCACGCATCCCTCTCCGCCAGAGAACAGGCAGAATTTAGAGGGCGGGGTGATAGAACGACTCCGGAAATGGACAGGACTACTCCGGTGCCTCTCCCTTCGAGGGAGAGCGTTAGTGCTTAATCAACTAGTCCTGTCCATGCTCTGGTACCGGCTCAACACCCTGGTCCCAGCCCCGGCTTTCCTGACCAACCTGCGGACATCGATTCTGGAGTTCTTTTGGTCAGGACTGCACTGGGTCCATGCAGGGGTTCTCCATCTACCTGTGGAGGAGGGAGGGCAGGGCCTCAAATGTCTGCTTACTCAGGTCCATGTCTTCCGCCTCCAGACCCTGCAGAGGCTCCTTTATGGTGCAGGTAGTCCGGCGTGGAGCATACTGGCGCACGCCTTCCTGCGCCGCTTCCGAGGGCTCCGATACGACCGGCAGCTCCTTTATCTCCATCCGAGAGGTCTTCCGCGAGACCTCTCCGGGCTGCTGGTCTTCTACCAGGACCTCCTCCGGACCTGGAAACTCTTTACAACGAGCAGGTCCGTGGCGGCCACCGAGGGGGCAGATCTCCTCGCGGAGCCCCTGCTACACAACCCCCAGCTCCGTTTGCAGGTGGCGGAGTCCCGCTCGGTGCGCCAGAGTTTGGTCCTGGCAGAGGTCACAAGAGTCGGAGACCTCCTGGACTATGACCGGGGAGACTGGCTGGATCCCCTAACCTTCGCTCAGCGCATGGGGCTTTCCAGACGTTGTACTCCCCGACGCATACTTCAGGAGGTGAAGGCCGCTTTGCCGCCCGCTGCTCGGGTTTATCTCGACTGGGTCCTGCACGAGGGCACGCCCCGCCCACCCACTACCCCAGGCCCGCCGGACCTTTTAATTGGACCCCTGCCCCGTGGACCCAACTGATCCCTTCACCCCTTCACTAGAAGCCTGCTGCACGAGATGCAGCCGGTCTGTTTTCAAACCGCGCCAAGAAAACATCTCTACACGCTCGTGCTCCACACCCTTCACGCCCGCACCCTCGTGTCCCGCCCCGATACAAAATGGCGGGACCTCCTGCCACCTTTGGAGGGTGAAGAGCCCCGGTGGGCCAGCCTATATTCCATCTTAGTCCCAAAGCCCGCCGGGGATGTCAGTTGGCGGCTCCTTCACGGAGCCGTGAGCACGGGCGTGTACTTGGCGCGGTTCACCACAATCCCAGACATCTGCCCCTTTTGCGGCGTGAGGGATACCCTGGCACATGTCTACTTGGAGTGTGCCAGGCTGCAGCCCCTATTCCGGTTCCTCACCAATATCTTATTACGTTTTTGGTTGCACTTCTCCCCTCACCTTCTCATTTATGCACTCCCTATCCGTGGCCCCACAAAGTCACGGGATCTCCTGGTCAACCTCCTCCTGGCCCTAGCTAAAATGGCCATCTACAAAACCAGAGTGAGGAGGTTGGCCGATGGAGTCTCCTGTGACTGTAGGGCCTATTTCCGATCCTCGGTCCGTTCACGTATCCGGGCAGAGTTCCTCTGGGCGGCGTCCTCTGACTCCCTTGACGCCTTTGAGGAGCAGTGGGCGCTGTCCGGGGTTCTCTGCTCGGTGTCCCCGTCCGGTTCCCTTCTTTTGACCCTTTGACCGCACTCCTATCCCTGTTATTTCATTAGTTGTCCCCCGGAATTTTTTGGGCATCTAGGTCCTGTGGATCCCCCTTTTAGGCTGGGGGGGATCCTTTAGCAGTGGACGGGCCTCGCCCGCCCACTTCCCGGATCCCAATAAGACTGCTCTCCCATAGCCTTCTAGCTTGGAGGGAGGTGGGAAGCTGCTACTCCTGCTGCTGCTAGGCCCTAAGCTCTCCCTGCTGCTCCAGCTGCTCCCCTGCGTGGGCCAGACACCCCCCACCCCATTCTCTGCTACCTGGTTGCTGGACCCCCCACTCTTGGGTGCTGCTACTGCTCCAACTGCAGCCCTGGGGTGGGGAGGGGGCTGCTAGCCCACTCCCCAGAGAGGAGGAGTGAGGAACCCCAGCCACTGCTGTTGTGGATACCACCACCACCACCACCTGAGAGAGGTCCATTCTGCCTGCCTGGACGACCACCTGGAGTTCCTGGAGCTGCTGCTGCTGCTGCTGCAGAGGTCGCTGCCTGGAGCTGCTGAAGCCCGAGGAGGAGAAGAAGAGAATCATCTGCCAGTGGGGCAGCACCTAGAGACTTTGCAGACCACCGTGGAGGGGGCCCTAAGACTGAGTAATTTTCAAACTGTGCTCTTGTGGTGGGGGATTTGACTGTGTTTGTAGGGATAGAGGGGGTGTGGCGTGGAGCTGCCCCCTGATCCATCTGTGTGTCCTCCCCAACCCCCACCACTGTTACCACCACCGCTGCCCCCTCCACCACCCCCACTTGCTGTATACCATCTGCCTCATCTCCTGCCTCTGGACTCAGCTGCTTGCTTGGCTTGCCACGCCCTATTTCCACCCTTTGGGCCAGAAGCAGCAGCCAGCTAAAAAAGACTTGTGCAAGTGCACATGGGCACATGTGCCCCCCCGGACTGCCTACCCCCAGCTTTGCCCTTTACTACCTGCCCCATTTGCCACTTGCTCTCCCTCCTCTTTTGCCCCAGCCCCCCTTACTAGCTTCAGTTTGTTTGCCTGCCCCGCCCATTTCCTTCTGCAGCCTTTGTTTGTTTGCCCAGCCCCAGCCTCTGAAGCTAGCCCCTTAGTTTCCCTGTTCTACCCCCAGACTGCTTAGCCCCTCGCTCCGTGTGCCCATGCCCCCTCCCATGCGCTTGTGCAATTCCCCATTTTAGTTGCAACCCTCTTCACTGCACCCTCAATGTTGTTGAATCCCCCCCCCCCGTAGTGCACCAAGAGGAGCTGGAATTCCACCTTGTGTCGGTGACTGACCCCTAACCCCTGATTGCCCCCCGTCCAGCCCACCCCTTTTGGCGCCCTCCTCCCCTGCCTGCAGCCTAGCGGGGAGGAATGGTCGACCTGCTTCCCCTCTCCCCTCCTCCTTTTGGTGTCCCCCCTTTTCCTCCTTGCTCATGATGGCGGGGGATGAGACGGGTGAGACCTCTCCAGTAGCCCGAGCTCCCCTTCCCCCGCTTGCCCCTCTGTCACCCCCCCAAGCTTCTACGTCCGCTGCCAAACCATCTGCCATCGCCCCAGCTGGGGCACCAGCAGCGACGGGCACAAGGGTGACCTCCACTGCTGCCACATCTATCACCCCCTCAGATTTGGGGGGAGTCCCCCCAGCCGGCGGGAAGGGCCAGGGGAAGAAGAAGGGGAAGGGCCCTGCTAAAAAGACCAGGCCCTCCATGGTAGGGGCTGCCCCCAATGCCCCGGCCCCATCTCCAGCTGGGGCGCCCCTCCCCGCTGTTCCCTCCATCAGCTCTGCGGGTGTCCCTCCCCCGGCCCCAGGGCGTACGCCCAGGTGGCGGCAGCCCCCCCGCCTGCCGCTACGTCATTTCTCCTGCCCACCGCCTCCACTACCATCTATAGTGGCCGGGGCCCCTTTCCCACCATGACCAGGAAGCACGGCGTCCGTTGCCTCCTGGTGCCCGCCTCGCCCCACGTGGAGACCTATGTGAGGGCGTTGGCGAGGGTGGTGGGGCCCATGGCCATTGTGGCGGCATCCAAAATGTATGGCAAGGTCGTCTTCTTCTTAACATCGGAGGCCGCCGCCCAGGAGGCGGTGGAGAAGGGCTTGGCAGTTGGGGGCGTGTTCATCCCCTTAGAGCCGCTAGAGGACCTGGGCATCCGCCTGGTCCTGACCTCCGTCCCTCCCTTTCTCCCCAATGCCGCCCTGTTACCCGCCCTTTCTACCTTGGGGAAGCCCATCTCTGTCATCAGCCCTCTCCCGTTGGGCTGCAAAGACCCCGCCCTCCGTCACGTCCTCTCGTTCCGCCGGCAAGTGCAGCTTCAACTGCCGCCGACGGTGCGTAACGGAGAGGCACTGGAGGGGTTCTTCCTAGTCCCCTACTAGGGGGCCCATTACTGGGTGCATTATTCCACGGGGGAGGCCTGGTGCTACCTCTGCCGGGTGATCGGGCACGTCTGGAGGGACTGCCCCTTGGCCCGGCAAGGAGGGGCATCCGGGATCCCCGAGCCCCAGCAGGGCACCAGCCCCGTCATCGCCGGCGCCCCTGGCTGCCCGGCGCCTGAAACCACCCCTCCTCCTTCCCAATCTACCATTGCTCCCGCTCGGACCCAAGGGGCACCTCCCCAATTTAGCGGAGAGCCCCGCCCCCACTGCTTGCAATCTGGCGGGGCCTGTGGAGGAGGGTGCGGCAGGGACACTGCCGGGCATGGGAGAGGGCCCGCCCCAAGGGGAATCTTCCCTCCCTTGTGCTGCTCCACTGTTTCTAGAAGTTTCTAGAAGACGTCCGTGGCTCCCGCAACAAAGTACAGCTTGCCCTCCAGCGATGGGGGGACTTTAATCAAATCTTCTGGGCCGCAAATCTTCTAGGTCCTGTGGATCCCCCTTTTAGTCTGGGGGGGATCCTTTAGCAGTGGACAGGCTTCGCCCGCCCACTTCCCGGAGCCCAATAAGACTACTTTTTTATAGCCATCTGGCCTTGCCCTGTCACAGTATTAATTCATCAGAAATGTCAAGTACAGTGAAATTCAAACTCTATCAACTCAGTAAAGAAATAATGTTGGATTAAAACTTTATATGATATAAAAATGTGAGGAGGGAGAACACTACAATTATCTCTCCATTTTTGATAACTGCCAAGTTCTTCTATCTTCCATGGAACTACCTAAACTAAACTAAAGTCATAAACAGAGGCGTGTTTCCATTCTGTGAATAGCCATTGCTAGGAAAAGTGTAGTGGCTGAGACTTGCATATGCCCTTATATAATGTGTGCTCACTTCTTGTGTTTGCACAGTTTCGGAAACTCTAATCATTGGCACATCATCTGAACTACACGTATTCTGTAGATATGTGTGAGAACTGACAACAATTAACAGAATGCAAGGGAATAGGTCACAATCTATAGAATGTGTTGTATGATATACAGCACAGTACAGAATGTTCCAATTTTCTATGGGTTGTGTTGAGTGTGTGTGGGGTGAGGGGAGATTCCAGTAGATTGTGAGTCAGTAATCTGCATAGCATGCAGTGCATTTTCTTCTAAAATTGCAATATATTCATAGCAGTACTGATTTCTTCAGCAGTAGTAACATGGCTCTAAAGAAAGATTAAAGGAGTAAAATCCACACTCTGCAAATATATTTTACCGAAAAGAGAGCTGCTCCAAAAGATTCATTTTGCAAGCTATCTGTGTTTTCCTCTTGCATATGACCTGTTTGTTTATGTAATTCTTAACAGAATTATCTCGCACCTCTTTGAGAGTAACCTGAAGTGTTCTATTTGGCTGAACAGCAATAATATTATGTTTGTGGAGAACTTATGCAATAGTCTTTATTGACATACTGAAATATTAGGATATGCTTTCAAAATCTCTGTTTGCAGGTTTTGGATACCTGTTTCCTTATGCTTTCAAAGGCATTTTTATGAAAACATTCAAACTATCCAAAAGGATGCTGTTGTATCTTTTCAGAAATGCTTTTTGACTTTCTTCACAGTATGTTTCAGCAGAATAGTTAGATTACTGACCTCAGTAGAAATGATTTAATTATATTTTCAGCTCACTAAATTATCAAACCGAAGAAACTTGCCATAACAGCTGAAGAAACAATATTCAGTGAACGTTACTCAAAGGGTTTTTCTTCAAATAGTTTGTTCATAGATATCACAAAAAATGATTCAAACAAGCTCTGTAACTGGCCAAATGCTATATATTAACATATTTTGGAAGATGATGGTGAAGTTTCTCAAATATATGTAATTAATACATTTTCTGTTATTTTTTACTAGTTCTTTTTGCCATTGTTCTTTTTATTTGATTTTTTGGTTGTTGCTGTTATTAATTATTGATTTTTTTCCCCTCCAAAATGAAAAACAAAGCATGGTGACCTAATGCAGCTATCAAAAGAATCACAGTTCTGAGCTTTGCAAAATAATCATGTTATGCCTTGCTTCCTTAGAATTAAACAATATTCCTATACAGAGCATAACAGAGTCCAGAGAATTGAAGGAGTGAAGCTAATTCAGAACACACACATACTATCTCTGCATAGACCCAGATCTAGAGGAAAACCTCCATTTGAACGAAGCAGAGTTCAGAGAACTGGAAGTGCGTGCCTAAGCTGGAATATTCCTTTGAATAGTTCCTTAAATAGTTCCTCTGCCTCCTGCTCCATTTTCCTCTCAGGACAGGATCTAGATGATGTTTTCAGGTCAACAAGATCCAGTGTAACCTACTCTGCCCACACCGTTTCAGCACTCCTCCTACCACATTCTTCTCCTCTATTTTTATATATTCTTCCTCACCCCCAACCCTGGTCCAGTGACCTCATTCCATTCTGCTTCCTTATTTCCCTTCCCCCAAGTCCCTTCTCCTCCTGATCTCTCGCCTCGGGCTCCTTTCTCTCACAATACAAGCACACCTTAGGGCTTGTATAGAAGAACCCTTAGGGCACAGAAAGCCGAGGTATAAATCTGCCACACACACAAAGTTCTTTAGAGCGTATTGACCTGCTCCCATTTCCAAACAGTGTAGAACAAAGTGCAGTTGGGAGCGTTCAGTGCGCAGGAGCAGGGTTCATTTGAACACTTGTGTGCAGCATGCTAGTGCACTGTAGATTTGCTCCCCAGCTTGCCATGCACTAACTGTTCATCTAGATGAGTCCATAGTGTCTTCCATCTTAACATAGATAAAGCATAAGACAGAGTATTAGTTGGTGTCTACTACTGACCACCAAATCACACCAGGGAACAGGATGGCCATCTCCTTATGCACCTATCTATAATGTGTAGGGGAAAAAAGCTGTGTGATCATGGGGAACTTGAGTTTGAGTGACACATGCTGGAGGTTTCATATTGCTGGTATTAAAACATCCTTGGAATTTTGAAACATCATAGATCACAGTTTCTTTACTCACACTGTTGTAGCTCATACAAGGCAATTCTTTATTAGACCTTGTCTTAACAGTTAGAGAAACTGATCACAGAACTACAAGTTAATGGTAGCTTAAGTGCAAGTGATCATGACTTAACTGCAGTTATATGTAAGCAGAATAAAGTCCAGACCAATAATATATATTCTTGGTGCTTTAATAGGGCCAATTTTACAAAGCTGAAGACAACTATGAGCCAGATCAGCTGGGAGAAAGAATTTAATCAGAAAAATGTGAATGATAATTGAGAATCATTTAGGAACACCTTACTAAATGCTCCAAAAGCCCTAATCCCACAACTGAGGAAGTAAACTGTGTTGGTTCAAAAATGACCTGGTTCAGAGTATAAGTAAAGCTATAAAAAATTATAATAAAATATTTTAGAGAGAGAGAGAAATTGGGGAAAAAAGCGGAACTTGATAGTAATGAATATAAATCAAAATTAGGAATAGTAGAAAATTGATAAGGGAAGCAAAGGAGCACAAGAAAAAAATCTATGGCTGGCAGAGTTAAGGACAATTGGAAGAAGTGTTATTATATTAGGTATATATAGAAGTATATTAGGTAAAAAAAGAATCCTCACAATGGTATTGGTCCATTACTAAATGAAAGTGACAGAATTGTCAATAATAATGCAGAAAAGGCAGAAGTGTTCAATAAATATTTCTGTTCTGCATTTGGGGGTGAGGGGGGAAACAGATGATATAGTCTCATATGGTGGTGATCATACTCTTTCCATTCCACTACTATCTCTGGAGGATGTTACTAAAGTTAGATGTTTTTAAATCAGCAGGTCCAGATAATTTGTATCCAAGAGATGTGTAAGAGCTGGCTGAGGAGCTGGCTGGACCATTAATGTTGATTTTAAATAAATCTTGGAGCACTGGGGAAGCTCCAGAAGCCTGAAAGAAAGCTAATGTTGTGACAATTTTTGAAAAGTGTAAATGGGATGACCCAAGTATTTATGGGTTTGTCAGGCTGACACCAATCCCAAGCAAGATAATGGAGTGGCTGATATGGGACTTGATTAATCAAGAATTACAGGAGGGTAATGTAATTAATATAAATCAGAATAGGTTTAAGGAAAATAGATCCTGTCAAACTAACTGGATCTCTCTTTTTTTTTAATGAAATTACAAGTTTGGTTGATAAAACTAATAGTGTTGATGTAATATACTTAGACTTCTGTAAGGAGTTTGACTTGGTGCCACAAAACTTTTTAATTAAAAAAACTAGAAGAATAAAACATTAACATGGCATTCATTAAATGGATATAAAACTGACTATACAATAGGTCTCAAAATGTAACTGTAAGCAGGGAATTGTCATGGAGCAGATATACTTCCAATGGCATCCCACAGGGACTGGTTCTTGGCCTGAAGCTATTTAACATTTTTATCAATGACCTGGAAGAAACATTAAATGATTACTGATGAAGTTTGCAGATGATGCAAAAATTGGGAAGTGGTAAATAATGAAGACGACAGGTCACTGATTCAAAGTAATCTGGATTGTGCAGTAAACTGGGCATAAGCAGACAATATGCATTTTAATATGGCTAAATGTAAACATCTAGGAACAAAGAATGTAGACCATTCTTACAAGATGTGGGACTTTATCCTAGGAAGCAGTGACTCCAAAAATGATTTGAGCATCATGGTAAATAAGCAACTGAAACTTCCAATCTGACGCTGGCCAAAAGAGCTAATGCAATCCTGGGATATGTAAATGGGAATCTCAAGGAGGAGTAGAGACGTTATTGTACTGGTGCAACTGCTGCTGGAATGCTGGGTCCAGTTTTGTTGCCCACAATTCAAGAAGGATATTGATAAATTAGAGAGATTTCAGACAAGAACCTCAAGAATGATTAAAGGATTAAAAAACATACCTTATAATGATAGACTCAAAGTGCTCAATCTATTTATCTTAACAGAGAGAAGATTAAGAGGTGACTTGAATACTGTCTGTAAATGTGGGAAACAAATATTTAATAATATATACATATTTAATAATGGATTCTTCAGTCTATCACAGAAAGGTATAACATGATCCAGTGGCTGAAAATGGAAGCTAGAAATAAGGTGTAAATATTCAAAAGTGAGAGTAATTAACCATTGGAACAATTTACCAAGGGTCTTGGTGGATTCTCCACCACTCAGAATTTTTAAATCAAGATGGGATGTTTTTCTAAAAGATCTGCTGTATGAATTATTTTGGGGGACGTTTGATATCTGTGTTATGCAGGAGATTAGCCTACATGATCACAATGGTCCTTTCTGGCCTCAGAATGTATGAATCAATTAACAGAAATCACATTTCACCACATCTACCTCTCCAATTAGCATCCTATCTTCTTTCCCCTTTTACTTCTGAATGTACTGAATAACTGCTACCTTGAGTTTCTCTCCTCCAATAGTATCCTTGATTTCCTCCAATCTAATTTCAGCCCTCTTTACTCTACTAAAACTGCTCTCACCAAAATCTTAAGAGCTCTTCCTATCCTGATTCTGATGCCCCTGCTCCATCTTTGTCCTCCTTGATCTCTTAACTGCCTTTGATACCAGAGACCACTTTCCACTTCTTAAAATCTTGTCCTCTATAGGATGTTTCAGCATCATTCTTTCCTACTTCTCTTCTGATTGATTCTTCAGTCCTTTGTGGGGGTGGAGGGAGTAGTGCGGGAGAATTTTCTTTTTCTTTCTCTCTCTCTCTCTCTAAATGGGATTTCACAAGCCTTATTTTTTGGCTCCCTGCTCTTTTCTCTGTGTACGCTGCCTTTGGGTGCTGTTAACCAAAAGTATGTCTTCAAATACTATCTTTCTGCCAATGACCCACAACTTTGCCTCTCCACTAAAGACCTGTCTTCCTTCAATCAATCCCGCATCTTCGCCTGTGTTTTTGACATCTCATCTTGAATCACCATCCAATACCATAATGTCAATATGACACAAACCTAACACTGATTTCCCCCCCCCCCTCCTCAATTTCTCCATCACCATGGACAATACCACCATCCTCCCAGTTGCTAGGCCTGTAATCTGTGTGCCATCTCCATGTTAGCCCTCTCTCTCAACTCTCCCATTCACTCTGTACTCAAGTCTTGCTGCTCCTATCTATAAACAATTTTAAAGATTTGCCATTCACTCTGTCTGTCCAGACTGCTAAGGCTTTTTTTCAGGCCCTCGCATATGCTTCAACTGCTCTCCTCCTTTCTGGCCTTCACACCCATCTTTTTGCCCCTCTGAAGTCTATTTAAAAGCTGCTGCCCGTATAATCTTCATGGCTCATTGCTCTGACCACGTCATCCTTTTGTTTGCATCCCTCTGCTAGCATCCCCTTCTCTACCATGTTAAACGCAAGCTCAGTGACTTTGCCTACCAGCTATTCATCATTTAGCCCAACTCTATTAATCAGATCTGCTAGTTTAGCAAGCCCTAAAATCGTGTCTTTCCTCTGCCAATGATGTTTGCTTTGATTATCCCCCCCCCCATTCTCTTCTCCCGCAAGCACCTCCATGTGTTGTCCCATGCAACTCCCTAACCATGAGTAAAAACTCCTCACATTTCATAAGCCACTATTTTATCCTCCTTTGAGGAACTTCTTAAAGCCTGTCTGTGCCAGGACGCCTACAAATGACTCCCACCTGACATTGGTTAAGCTAATGATGAACTGTGACTACTGCTTTTTTGCCAAATTCTGTTCACTTTATTTATTTGTATCTAATCTCCCAACCATCTCATCCTATTCGTCTGTTTCACCCATCTATTGTAGCCCATTTGACATGTAGATTCTGAGCTCACTGCCAGCAGGGACTGTGTCTTTTACTTATCTGTATAACACTTAGCAGAATAGGGCTCTGATCCTTAATTCGGTTTCCTTGGTATTACTGTAATACAAATTAAAATAATCAATAATAGAAGTATTAGAAAGAGTGATACTGCTTTCATACTATGACCTGATCTTGCTCTCCTATAAACTGGAGGAGTTGATTTGCAAAGATGAATATTAGTAAATGGTCCTTTTGGGTTATATCTCTTAAAATGCTGCTACAAGACTTACATATGTAAATCACTTGCAAGTTTAGTTGCAAAAAGCTCACTAATGTGCATAATTCAAGTGATAATATTTAGTTTGCTTTTTGTCTCTTTATAAGAAGGAAAAATTATGCATGAGTTTTGAAGCTTAGGTAAAATAAGGATCTTTAAAGATATTTTCATAATACATTAAATAAGCTCAGGTTAGTCCAGCAGGGGTTGTTCAATGGCTATTTGAAAAAAAAATTCTAGTAGTTTGCAAATGCTTACTGGATATTAATGTCTCTTTATTGATAAATAAACCTCCTCTTACAATTTTAACGAATCACAGAAACAACAACTGGAGGAACTTTACCTAAGTTTTTTTTTCCTTTTCATGTCTTTCTAGGAAAAATGGAACAAAAGTATTTGAGCAACTATTTTACACCAGAAGTAGATTTAAACCATTAGATAAGATAAGCAGAGTATTTCTGGAAATCCCTGACTGATCATGACAAAAGGCACAAGGTTGAAGAATTTGATTGCCCAAGGAAACACAGCAACTGGTCCAAAAATAAGCTGCTTAAGAGACTATTGTTACAAAATAAAATGTAAGCATAAAAGGAAGGAAATTAGTCAGATACATGTATTTATTGTCCTTAATAAAAATACATACGGCATCTAGTCAGAAAGCTCCAAGGTTTTCCTTTAATCAATAGCCATTCAAAAGCAAAAAATATTGTACTGTGTACGACCCCTTAAGACTTTATGCAGAAAGCCTGTTTAACTAAATATTCAGAAAACCAAATTGTAAGAGAAGTATCTCCCAGATATCACACTGATGTTTATAGACTTTGGAAGTCTCCCATGAGAATTACAGCTGAAGACACATGGAGTTGAAACATATGCTACATTCAGGTACTTGCATGCAAATAGAGGAGATTTTAATACATTCTAGCCCTTCCATAGTTTGAGGATTTTATTTAAGAGAAATTTGTTTAATTAGCTGTGGTAAATATAATAGAAGTCTCTCTCACCATTTTTTAATTGAAATTGATGTTTTTCTCTTTTTTGTTTCCTAGTTTTGATTGGACATGGATTTGCAGTATCTAGTAAACATGTTTAATAGACTTTTGTACATATCTATATAGAGAATAACAACTCACTGAATTATGAGGCTGTGTTACCATTATCGGGTTCTGGTGAGGTCATAACTCATGAAAGTAGTGTGAGTGGTTGATGTAGTCACCAGATCTTCAAGATGAAACCAGTTTCAATGTTTTCTTGTTAATTTACATAAACTCAGTAGGGCACTTCAAATGAAGTTGCCGCCGTACTTGTGGTAGATTATACAATAGCATAATAGCATGGCAATAGCATCACAGTAACCTTTTAAAGCAACCTTAGTGATACATTTATCTAGGCCTCAGAACGCCAGCTCCATTTTCTTTGTGGCCTGGTATTTCCTGCTCCTTCCTCAATGACCTCCTCTCATCCTACCCACTTTTTTCCCATCCTTATCCCTCTTCAGACTGATGCCTCGTCTCTGTTTGTTTCATCCAGCTATCCTTTCTAAATGTTGCCCTACACTGCCTACATCCTCTGACAGCGTAACTCTTAAGCTTTAATTACTTTTTCTTAATTCTTTTACTGCTGGGACCAGGATCCCAGGGGAGTCAGGTGAGGTCACTCAATTTGGGTGAACTGCAAAGAATGGGGCAGGTAATCCCCAAAGCTGGTGGATATTCCAATACTTAGAGTTACCAAGCCAGCATTAAACAGTTTCTGTTCTACCTTACTGGTTACTCAGAAGCCCAAAACACAGTTCCCTTAAAGTAACCCAGCCTCAAGCCTCTACCTAGTTACCCAGGTCAGATATGATGAGGATTAATGAAAATCTTATTTCTTCATATAAAAGAAAAGGTTCTGCCAATCCTGAAGGATCAGACACATTACCTCCCAGGTTAATGAATATTCCAGATCTTACCCAAATACATGCTTATAGCCAATTCTTATCAACTAAACTAAAATTTATTAAAAAAGGAGAAAGTATGGTTAAAAGATCTATCTATCTATCTATCTATCTATCTATATACATGAGCTCAATTCTTGAGGTTCAGATTCATAGCAGAAATGGTGAGCTTTGTAGTTGCAAAGAGTTTTTTTAGAATTTAGTCCAATGTCCAGTATCAAATTCAGGGTGTTCCAGATTAACTGTGATCTCAATCTTGGGACTCAAACTTCCGCTGATGAAGCTTGAGCAGATCTGAGATAAAAAGGATTGGGACCCAAGGGTCTTTTATACAGTTTTCTAGCATCCACTTGACCATACAGTCCTGGGTAAACAATAAGCTTTTGATGTAATCTTCAGTTTTCTAAACCTCACGGATAACTAATTTATCCATTAGGTAGTCTATCACAAACTTCAAAGAGACATATAGACAATGACATTATTTCACCCAAGATTCTTCTAAACGTTAATATTCCTTTTTGATCTCTGAATTAATAGTTATAGTGACAGATAGGAACTCTCTCTTTACATGGCTAATGTTTATGAGCACGCACAGACAATTGGTATCACTTCTAACAATATAGGTTTGCATTTCAAAGTTCTAGCCAATGTAACATAAAATGGACTTCATTACTATTTGCATACTTTCTAACATGACTTTAAATGTTAGCTTTGTATTATAGGTTTCAGAGTAGCAGCCGTGTTAGTCTGTATCCGCAAAAAGGAAAGGAGTACTTGTGGCACCTTAGAGACTAACAAATTTATTTGACCATAAGCTTTCATGAGCTACAGCTCACTTCATCCAATGCATCCAATGAAGTGAACTGTAGCTCACAAAAGCTTATGCTCAAATAAATTTTAGTCTCTAAGGTGCTACAAGTACTCCTTTTCTTTATATTATATTTTTTGTATAAGATTTGTTGCAATTATATAACTGTGGTAGCAATAATGATTTTCATGATTATATTTTAATTAGACAATATCACAACTGCTGAATCTGTTTTAGGCTCCAATCTAGGATTGTACTCAAGTGCATGCTTAAAACCATTCTTGTTCAGGACAGCACTCAAGCACATTCTTAATTTTTAGCATGTGCTTACGTATTATTGATGGGACCTAGTGCTTAAGTGTTGTCCTGTACCCAGGATGCTTCCCAGAACAGGGGCCATAGTGCAAACACAGAGCTGAGACTGAACAGGTCCAAAGAGGAGGAGAATACAGAGGTACTACATACTTGCATATTGCTGATTTTTATTGTGCCTTCCAAAAAGAGGGAATGTGACTGAACTATTCAGAAATAAGGGTGGAAGAGTGAAAATTGACTTCTCTTTTTTTCACCATGGCTTGTTATACAATACTACTTTGTGGAGTCTTCCTGCCAAATATCTCAAAATGGTTTGCAAACATTAATGATTTAACTCCCATAAGTGTATGTAAAATAAAGAACAAGTATTCATGCAGTGAAATTAATGGCACATAATTTTAGGCAGATAAAAGAAAAAATAGTGCATACAGTATAGTAGACCTGTAGAATTCAATGCTTCAAGAGGTTAGATCAAATACTGTACTGGAGTTTAAAAAAAGCAGGGACTTGCATAACTGTGACAGGGTGTACCTGGCCCTTCAAAGCTCCCTGTTTGAGGCCCCATGGTCCCATCCCACCCAGGAAAGGCTCAGTGAAGGTGGGTTCAAACAAATACATAGATACTAAGACAAATACACTTCGTATCTATTCTTGACTCTCTAACGATACAGGCCTACATGTCAAGGATTCTAGTACCTTGGCTTTGCTAACTATCTACAAGCAATGGCCCTGTTGTTCATTTCAGTACTCTTCTAATATGTCCTTAAGGGTTGCCTTCAGGTCAACCAGCCTGCTGCTAGAGCATTTCTCACATGCAGCCACCAGCAGATTTTTTTTTTTGCAGCTACAACAGCCTCCAAAGCATTGATGGAGATTGGGGGCGTGGCATGGGATGGTGTCGCCCTGACAAACTGTATACGTTGATAGTGGGTGGGCACAATTAAAATGTTTGGGTGCCCCCCGAATAGCTTAAGTCTCAGCGCTCTGGGCAGGCCCCTCCACTTACAATCAGTTTCCCCTCCTGGAAAGCAACAGCTCCTCCCTGCAGCGCCTAGCTGTTGCTTCTGAATAGCCGTTACCAAGGGCAGCGAGATGTGTTGCCTTGATGTTTGCACTGGTGCTGCCAGCAGGGATTGGTGCCTTGTAGTGCGCAGCCTCTTTGGGGGCTCAGGCAGCACCTCTGAAGACATGTGGGGCTGGTGTGCTTGGCTCTCGCTGAAGGATTGCGGGAGGCAGGGACAGAGAGAAGGTTTGTCAAAGTGGCCATCAGCAAGAGTTGGTGCTGCACTCTGCGGCCACCAAAAAAATTATTTTGAGAACCCCAAATTAAGGGTGGCACCGGTGAGAAGCCAGTTAGCACAATAGGTATCATTATTACAGCAGGACTCCTAAAGGCACAGTAACACAGAGCAAATTCACTAAAATGAAGGAACAATTCTGGCCTGTTTGCTCATTTCCACGTAAAGCTTTCAGGCTACTGCTTCCAAAAGACATGAAGGAAAAAGTAAGTGATTGTAGGAAGAAGGACCAGATTATCAAGAGTTCTTGTTTGCTTAATGTGTGTGGCCTCAGGGAAGGGAGTCAGAATCTCTAAAAGTGAGTGGACATGAGGAAAAGTAATGCAGCTCTAATTAAAGGAATGTTCTTTGATAAAACATTGAACCGTCTCTCTGAGTTAATGTAATATGAGAGTGATTAGTTTGTACAGAATGGAGAAATGCAACAAAGAAAAAACACAGAGCAAGAAAATGATTGAGAGCATAAAGTCCATGGTGTTTGTATACTGTTTCAGAAGTAAAAGACCCCATTTATTCATGGTGTGTGAAACTGTGACTCAGAGATGCTTGGTATTTGCAGAAGGTAATAATCAGGTAAGAAGAGCTCTATGCAGTTTGAGAGCTTGTCTTTTTCGCCAACAGAAGTTGGTCCCACCTTGTGGGTTACAGACATTTTGACGATGTTTGTCAGGGAAACAAAAAAAGTTATCACCTCCAAAACTCAGGAATAATCAGTTTCACCAAAGCCAAAATGAAAAAGCAGATTAGAACTGTGCATCAGCAAAAGTCACACACAAGTGTCAAGATAATGTCTCCCATTCTTGAATAATCAAAATTTTCTTTTTTTACTATAAAGGCTTCTGTTTAAAAGAAAAATCCCCTCCTCTGATGCTATTGAGGGAATGATTGTTCCCCGTATAGCTCAATGCTCTGCACCTCACTGTGGAAGCTTTTAAAGTATTGTAGCAGACATTACAAAATGTATTGACATTACAAAAAGCTGAACACCGCATGTATTAAGCATGATTCGTTCAGAAAAAGCAATGTGATCACTTCTAACAAATCAGTGTTAATATTTCAGATTGTGTAACTTCATTTTTGTTTGAGATCATTAGTATATTATTAATATACTTATGCAATCATTTTTGTAAATTACTCCAAGCTGTAAAGCAAAGCAAAATAAACGTACAAGAAGTCAATGCCAGTCCATAAAGTGGCCAGCAGGGGATGCAGTAAGAGCGCAATGGCTATACTTTCCTTTTCACTGAAACAAAACCTTATAAACACATATGGTATGTCCCCAGCTCCTTACTACTCAAATCCCCAGTAGGATTAAATATCATGCTTGTGTATCTGGTAATGCTAAAAACAGCTAAAATGTTTCAATGGACAAATTATATAAATTGTATAAGTTTTCTCCTCCATTCCCACCCCTAGAACATAGTTAACCTTACATTTGTGAAGTTAATGACATTGATTAGGTTGGAATGTTGTCTTTTAGTGTTAAGAATCAACTCTTATCTTAATTGTGGTGACAGAGCTAGCCTTCCTTAATGGAGGGAAAGGAAGGTTGCCCCTAAAGCAGGTGGAGAGAAAGATAAGACTTCATTTTTGTCAGTTTTGCAGAGTTCCAGGATGAAATACACTGACAAAAAAGCAAATTATTTTTAAGCTACTAGTTCCCCAGCTATGGTGAAGTCAATACAGTGTAAGCATTATGTAATGGAGATGCAATTGTTATAAGACATGATTTGGATAGATTATTTAAACACAGGTGTTTCTCTGTCACTGGATAACACTGACAAATTACTGCAGCGCAAGTTCATTCATTTGATAGGTTTGATATTCCAAGTTATTTTTAAAACAAATAATATGAAATTTTTCCTAAGCAGTACATACAAAGATATTGTGCACATAAATCCTTACATTTAACCGATACATTTTTGTCAGAGATTTTCCTATAAATAACATACAATTGAGAAATACTTGTATTTACAATGGAATATTAGGCACAGCCCTTATAATATCACTTTGTATATAAATATTAACTCTTGTTCTACAGGGAGTTTGTCTCGTCTATACCCAAATGCATCATTGTAAATTTGGTTACAGAGGGCCTGATTCTGTATTCTTGAGAATCAAGTGAATAATCCCATAACTAGCACAAACTGATATTTTTCACTCTTCAGAGTATATCATCCTACAAGAAACTGGAGCATGTTTAAAAAAAATGGTATCTCTTCTGAAATATTGAGTTTAATATAGAAAGCCTTAGTTGGGGAGAAAAATGAGTTTTGCCTAAGAAAGAGCTTCTGGGTGTAGGCTATTTACTCTATAGACTGTTAGTGAAAAGCATTATTACATGGACTCTTGAGTGCTACAGTAGTTCTGTATGTGGAACTCCACTGAAGTCAGTGGGGAGTTTTCAGTGTGTTCCAACTGCAGTTTCAGGTTTCCCCCCATGAAAAGCTGCTTTTTTCATTGAGAAGACGTGCAGCCAGTAATAGTCAACCAGGGAGACAAGTCTTAGAATCTCTCTTACTCAAGAGGCATATAATGAATATGACTTTAAAATGTAAAGTTTATGTTGGGGAACTTGTTACCTCAGATCATGGCATGTAGAGTTTTCACCTAGGTTATTAATTTGAGTCAGGTATAGGCTAGCAATGACTGAAAGTAGTTGCTGTTTAATGACAGTTCAATGGCTGATGAGAAAATAAGTTAGTGGTTTGTCTACTTCCAGTTCAACAGCTGTCCACATCATAGCTAACACAAATTGGCACCATTGTTAGAATATATGGCACAGAGCCAGAGGACTGAACTACCCCTTCCTGACAGCAGGTGACCTCCAGAACAGAGGACTCACAGCCAGAGCTGTGTATGAAAGTTTTCAATACTGCTTTCCATGCTATCCCTTTGTGGTGGATAAACAGAAGACCTAATTTTTCAAGATAATTAAATTGGTACTTTACACAGTCATTAAACATTAAATTTAGAATGTTCTTTGGTGTCTGTTTTTCTTGTGGGAGCAAGATAATATGGGGGAAGATACCTAATTATTTGAGTAGTTACATTACTATCAAACACACATGATAATGTTGCCAGTGTGTCTTGCATTGTGAGATATAATTAGTTCTTTTTTTACCTTACACAAACACAGGTTCTCAAGTATTTTTTATCAGTGACCTGGAAGAAAACATAAAACCGTCAGTCATAAAATATGCAGGTGACATAAAGAATGATGAAGTAGGGCCTGGTCTACACCATGGGGGTGAGTCGGCTTAAGTTACGCAACTTCAGCTACATGAATAACGTAGCTGGAGTCGAAGTAGCTTAGGTCGACTTACTGCGGGATCTACACCGCACTGGGTCAATGGGAGAAACTCTTCCGTCAACTTACCTTACGCTTCTCATTCTGGTGGAGTACCGGAGTTGACGGGAGAGTGATCTGCAGTCTTTACTAGACCCGCTAATTGACCTCCGGTGCATCGATCGCTGCAGCGTTAGTCCCTGGTAAGTGTAGATATACCCTAAGTAAGGATGCAGACAGATCACTGATGCAGAGCAATCTGGATCACTTAGTAAGCAAACGTATTTAATGCAGCTAAGTCTAAATGTATATATCTAGGAACAAAAAATGCAGGCCATACTTTCAGAATAGTGGACTCTATTATTGGAAACAGTCACTCTCAAAAAACCCTTAGGGTCATGGTGAGTAATCAGCTGACCATGAGCTCCCAGTGCAAAGCTGTGGCCAGAAGGGCAGTAAGACTAAATGAACCCAGTGGTCTCTTCTAGCAGTAGAATCTATGAAATATCATTTACAATATAGAATGTCAAAGTCAGCCACAATCACTCCCTTTCATGGCTGCTAAGGTTTTTTCATCCCTCTTGGTATCTTTTACCAAATGAGGGCAACTGGGTATGATTTACTAAAGTCTATCATTAAGTGCTTCTCTCATGTGACAACCATGACAGTGACTACACAGATAGTCATATACAGTAACTCCTTGCTTAACGTTGTAGTTATGTTCCTGAAAAATGCTACTTTAAGTGAAACAATGTTAAGCGAATCCAATTTCTCCCATAAGAATTAATATAAATGGGGGGGGGGTAGGTTCTAGAGAAATTTTTTTTCTCCAGACAAAAGACTATATTTTATATATATATATATACACAGTATACATTTTAAACAAACAATTTAATATTGTACACAGCAATGATGACTGTGAAGCTTGGTTGAAGTGGTGGAGTCAGAGGGTGGGATATTTCCCAGGGAATGCCTTACTGCTCAATGATGAATGAGCACTTGGCTGAGTCCTCAAGGGTTAACACATTGTTGTTAATGTAGCCTCACGCTCTACAAGGCAGCAAGAATGAAGGGAGGAGACCCAGCATGGCAGAGAGAAACAGAGACACACACCGTGTGTGTGTGTGTGTGTGAGAGAGAGAGAGACGCACATTGCTCCTTTAAATACACTGATCCCACTGTAAGTAAACTGCCTTTTTAAGTAGATCAGCAAGTTGAGACCACAGCTGCTGTCAGCAAGCTCCGTCGGTCCTGAGCCCGTCGTGTCCCCACCCTGCTCTGTGGAGATGGGGGGGAGGGGGACACCCTGACATTAGCTCCTCTCTCCCCCCGCACACACACACATCAAGCAGGAGGCTCCCCGGAGCAGCTCCAAGGCAGAGGGCAGGAGCAGCACAGGTCAGTGGGGGGAGGGACACCTGAACTGCCCAGCAATTCATAGCCTGCTGGATGGTTGCTGCACAGAGAACTCAGGGGAGCTGATGGGGGGCTGCCGATCCACCCTGGTTCCAAGCCCCCACCAGCTAGCTCCAACAGGCTGCTCTTCCTGCAAGCAGTGGATAAAGCAGGCGGCTGCCAAACAATGTTATAAGGGAGCATTGCACAACTTTAACCGAGCGTGTTCTCTGATTGATCAGCAATGTAACAATGAAACAGCGTTAACTGGGACGATGTTAAGCGAGGAGTTACTGTATGACCAGATTCCAATGGGCTTTTATGCAAGTGAGGTGGGAGGGACAAGGATATCTTTTTACCTTGCTTGGCTCATATAAGGATTACGTTTTCAAAGGCAGGTTATTTCTTGATCACTTTTTGCTTTATTATGAGAGCCCTTAGAAGATGATTTTTTTTGTATTGTTACTTAGTATGCAAGGCCTTGTTCTCTGATTCGGAACAGAGGAAATAGGAAGAATTTCCTTTCCCGTTCTTCTAGTTGCATGTTTTATTTTTTCTGTTGGAGGAGACTTGGTGTGTAAACTACTCCATACCAGCTGCTATACTAACATAACTGTTAGGGTAGAAGGATTATGCAATGTGAAATTCCCTCCTTCTGCATAAAGTCAATCTAATGGAACTTTCTCTCAGGAACTCCCTGCTTGAAAACATGGAAACCCTCTCTCTAATCTAGAAGGAGACTTCAGGGCTACTGTGTCACCCTCCCTAGGCAGCAATTGGCTGGAAAGCATGGGTTTCCAGGTTGTTTGGTACGTGTAATTGTTCATCCTCTGGTCCCTTCAGGGCCAATCTCCAAACTGCCCTTCTGTGCTAGCCTATTCAAGGGTGACATGAAGATCACTTCCATTGGTGCAGACCTATTACACAATCCCTCAATTCATAGGCTTACCAGAGACATTTAATAGCACAGAAGGCTATGATGTCTGGGTGAGTTTCTGTGCCGTACATGTTGGGTGACACTGGTGAGATTTTACTATATAGAATTGTGAATGTCATTCCAATGCAAGGGACATTTAGAATCATGTGAATAGAAATACAACACACTTCTGTTGTGAGCATCAATCTGGACTTTCTTATTCCAAATAATCACTGTATGCACATCTGTAAAACTCTTTGAATCAGGCAGGATTGTTAGAAGCAAAATCAACATCTTGCTGGATAAAACAAGTTCTCTATGACATTTTAATTCCAAGGCAGATCAATAAATCATAATTGCCTTGAATTGGTAAGTCTACATGCTATAAGGTTTTTTGTTTGTTTGTTTGGTGTTTTAGCATCAGCTGAAAGGCACTCAAAAGAGCAAAATTCTCTTCTGACTTTGGGAGTTCAAAGAAAATGATTTCCAATCTGAACCGATCAGCAGATATAAGTCTGATTACTATAAGCAAAGGGTAAACACTTAAGAGCTGCTTTATGGAAAGCAGGATTAATCTATCTAAAAAATGAAATGATCACTGCAAGCAATATTGTTTGCATACCAAGTTTCATAATATATGAGGTGGGGGGTCTACATGTGCATTAAGCAGCCTTCCTTTCCTCTTTCAAATCCTTCCCTAAAATTTACTACTTTGACTTAGTCTCCCAGCACGATCTATTTGGCAATGTCCTAATCTCAAGCCTCAAATAGAGTTGTATGTGTTGTAATTATCTAACTGAGGACCTGATTTCAGTGGATGCTTTATGTCTGGTTTAGGTGCTTCCTTATTGCCTGATTCTTCAAATCTTTGCAAGAGCAGTCCTACTGACTCTAAGGGGTCTTCAGTGGGGCTACTTACATAATTAGGACAACATATAATTAAGGGTTTGCATGATTAGGCTTTCATACTAGTGGTGAGTATTTCCCCTTGCCTTCCTAAAGCATTATTTATTGTATAAATACTTAATGTTGTTTTCTTCTTTGCTAGTGGCAAAAATGTTCAAGATTTGAAGAACTACTGTATATAGATTTACATGAAATACTTTGTTGTTAACCTAAAGTCCTTACATCAGCGGGATTTGTGTGACAAAAAGTGCATTAATCTGGTTCAGAACTATACATGTAATTATGATGTAAATATGCAATGTTTATAGGCAGCAGAAATTACAAGACAGACTTTTAAAGATTATGCTTTATAATATTGTTTGTCAAAATAATGCCAATAGACAGAAAACCTCTGAAAAATAACTTTATTATCCTAAATATAATTGCATTATGCTAGAAATATATCATTTCATTTTAGTCAATCAATATTCTCCACACACACAAAAAAAACCCATTGTTTTCTGAAAATCTCATTGTTTAGTAATGATGATACTATGATTGCAGAAAGTAAAATTTACTACTCATAAAGCTTAAATAAATTTTAATTATATATTAGTCATTCTTTAAGAAATATGTAACCCAGTCATTTAGTTTTAAGTGCTTCAGATATTACCAGCAATTAGAAAGTTCATATGTGTGAACAAGTTTATATGAAATGTACCAGTATGAAAATCTAGGTTCTTTTAGCATTTAAGTGCTATAGATTTTGCAGTTAGTAAGAACTATAGGTAAGGTGACAGTAAAAGGAGTTTATGTGCATATACTACATACTTATATGTAGCTATGTAAAATCTTTAATGTATACAACAGATGTGTGATTTTTTTGGTCTCAAATGTGTTTGTATATAAGATTTTACTGAATGTGTTGGTATACTTATGAAGTGTAAAACTGCACTGGATGTGTATACACTGAACATGTTTTGTGACCCTTCTGTATATATAAAATCTCTCTCTCTCTCACACACACACACACTGGTAAATCAATTGACATTTTAAAGTACACACACATAATTTTGTTCTGAATGTTTGTTAATATACAGTCAATCAATTCTGATTGCCCAGTTGCCAGTAAACTAAGTTCCTCTGTCTATTAATTGATAACATAGAAAACATTCAAGTATGCAAATACTGTGCACAATGGGGCATTTATCATTATCTGGGAGTGCTAATAAATAAATACAGAGTGATAATTATTAAATCATTCTTCAGTTTCATTACCAGCAACAACCACCTGCTAATGAAAGCCCTGCTGGAAGAAATGTGTATACAATCATTATTCCAAGTCACGTTAGACTGATAAATGAAAGGTTAGATGAGACATGGCCCTAGCAACCAGATTTCTTCTCTAAGCAAGAGGCAGCATCTTACAGTGTTATCAGTGTTATAGACAGTGATGCACCTGCTAGCTTTCAGGGAGCATCACAAGTGTTGTTTCTCTGAGCGAGGACTCTCTCTAAGCCTATTTTACTCAATCTGTGAAGCAGAGGAGCTGCCTTCCACACAGGAGGGCTGTGGCTATTGCAGTGAATACTGCATTCAGAAGCAGTGGCAGGAGAAAACAGCGATGGGTGAAGTTACCGGCATATAAAACACCAGGATGCTTACTATTCTCAATTGTTGATGATGTATTTGAACAGGAATAGGGAAACTGACTCCCATTTTGCTGAAATAGAATTGAGATGCAGGGGGAAATAACAGCTAAGAAGAGCAAAATCAGTTTTATGCTAATAGCTAAGTTGTAATAGAAAAAAATACATTTAATGCTGCCTAGGGAACATGATGGAATTTAAAAGAACAGATTCCATTGCAGACTAACAGCATGCCTGATTGCACTTGACTTGAATCAATGTGAAGCAGCTTCATGTTGTGTTGTACCGTTTTATGGCTGAATGAAGAATTGGAGAATAGGAATGGGGTTATGTAAAGTATTTCTGCATAAAAGGAAAATATTATAGAACTATTATGTATTTTTTTTTATTTTTTAAGAAGAATTTAAAACAGGTATGTACTCTTTCTACTATAGCACCCAGTAAGCAGATATTTTATGTATTTCCTTTGTTTCTCCTCCTCATTTTCATTCTCAATGTACCTCCCACTGTTCTAGCAAATGTAATGCATTGATTGGTAATGGCTTTTTTTCTAATGCTAAAATGTTGGTGATGCTATCAAAGCTTGCAGACTTTGAGTCAACACTTTATTAAAATGCTTTCACTTGCAATGTTATGATGGTGCTAAGTTCAGGCTATAAGATTAGTGAAATACCTTTGACAGAAAATAGATATGCCGGAGGCACCTCAGTTCTTTAACTCTGATTTAATTTTAAACAGAGTTTGAGCATTTTAAAGACAATGTTGACAAACAATTTAAAAAACAAAATGGAATGATTGAGAAATCTGAATCAATAGCCAAGATGTGGTATGTTTTGATTGCATTGTTCAATACTTTTTCTAGTTCATGATAGGATTAGCAATAAATCGAGCTTTACAGATGCTTATGCATTTCTGGGTCTTGATTAATCTTTCAAGATGAACACCCTGCAGCTTTGCTTTGAAGGGACAGCTTTGCTTAAAATGTAAGATTGATTCTGTTTCACAACTATGCTCATATGTATAAGAATGCTATCTTCTTCCCCCAAACCCCATAGCTTAACAAAGAGTAACCATTTAATACCCTTGTGGATGTCACTGTATATTCAATAAGAAGGCATCTTTAAACAATAAGATGGTATAGTATTTACCAGCTTCAATTTCCAGAGATTAGCACTTACTTGGTGTTCTTACTGTAAAAGAGTGCCTGTTTTTTATTTTGTATAAGGAAAGAGAAAGTTATTTGAAGCTCAGCTAAATGCTAGAGTGTTCATTGACCCTTCCTTCTACTTTCTTTGAAGTATTTAGACTGAGCTCCCATGTTACTTTTGTGTGAACAATAATTTTTTTCCCACTGATGAGACCGAATATTTTATTTGGAGTTCAGACCAAATGCAAATCCATGTGTCTTTAAAATGAGGGGACTAATACTTGCTTTTGGTGGGCATGTCTGGTAAAATATATCTGAAACACAAGAATTTAAGCCTCGTAGAACAGTAATGTCCATTTGCTTTTTCAGTCCTGACATCTTTCAAAACATTCAGTCAGCTGCTTAATTTGCCTCCTGGCAATTTTTAAAGTAACATTTCTTCATAACACTTTGTGATACAAAGGGTTAATGTCAATTTCAGATTCTTAATAATGACATTACCTCTTAGATTTCAGTAGTTCTTGTGCCTCAAAAGCTTTTTTTGGCAAACAGTATTTGACTGTGTGGTAACGTGTAAAACCCCTATCCTAATTATAAAGTTTAATCATAATTCAGAATGAATGGTAAATATGAATGGCAGATGTTTGTATTCTGAATTTTGCTGTCAGTGCTGATATAAACTAAATATAGTTACCCTTTTTAGTATGTTATGCCTTTATTTACTAAATGGTACAGTATCTGAGTAATAAAATAGAAGTTAAGAATACTGATAAATATGAAAGTTCTAAAATTAGTTCTGATTCTTGCAATGTAAACAGTCCATATACAAGTAAATATGTCTAGAAAAAATACCATTCTGTCTAAAAGTTGTAAGGAACGTGTATTATAGTTAGCCTAGATAAAATGTGCAATCTCTTCATACTGCTTGTTTTATACTGAAAAGCATGTCATGAAAATCAATGTGGTTAACCTTCACTTGCAGAGATTTCATATCAACGCAAACCTGAGTTTAAAAAAAAACCTTGCACAGCAAACCATTTAATTTTCTATTTTCTTTTTGCTCATAGCTGGAGGTATACGTACCCATGTAAGCGTTTTCTTCTTAACTATGTCTCTGATCCTGCAGTTATGTCATAATTCTTTGCTGATATCATTGGGGTCTTGCTGTGAAAATGCTGTGACATCACATATGTAGTGCTGGGACTTTTAGAGCAGAAGCAAGGAGAAGGGAATGACTGCGACTTTAAAACATCATTTATAATTAACAAAAGTGTCAATGAACTCTGTGAATATTGCAAGGAACTTGGTTGATTTAAGTGAAATATATTTTAAATCTGTTCTTAAAAGTTTGTATTTATAAAGTAGTCCTGGATATAAGCTATGATGTACTTTGCCTCTTGCGAGCACTATGGCAAACTGGATATTTTTGAACTATAACAAATCTCTCTGAAGCATAAAAATTCTTTGGCACCTAATCACTTTTTTTAAAGGCTCTACCATATTTCCTACAGAATTCATTAAAGGTGGGGTTCTGAAGTAACATGCTTATTTTTGGATAGAAAATTAAAGTAAATGTGTATAAGGCTATTGATTAGTTTAACTCTCCAGTAAATGGAATCAAAAGCAAGTTTACTGTAATTTCAAAATAAATACTGTAGGTATTTTGTGAATTATTACAGGAATGTGGGGAAAATGTTTTTGTTTTTAATTTTGGAGCTGTGATAAAGCTGGCTTCCTCACTGATCTGGGGAATTATCAGCTACAACATATTAGTGTTTAGCTCCTGGTTCTGGGCTCCATTTGTTGTCCAGATAACTACAGACTCACAAAAGGAAAACAAATACATCCAGCTGAGGCTTCCTGCCCAGACACAACTCCCAGGTCCTGCCACCTGGAGTCTTCCTCTCTCGGAGACCACTGCAGGAGACTCTTCCTTCCTGCAGCTTCCCTCTGCAGTCTCCCCTTGACCAAACCACTTGCTGGCTCTTATAATCATATACTCCCTTTCCAGCTGGGTCTGATAATTGACCAGGGCTGAGTGGCCCCAGGACTCTGGCCTGTAAAGTGTAAAACCACCCTGTTATAGGGGCCAAATCCTGATGTGTGCTTAACACCTCCAGTTCTCATTGACATCTAGGAGAGTTGCAGATGCTTAGCAAGGCTCAGATTTGGCTTCTAGAGTATGTGTATGTATGTATGCAGAACACATGATGCTGTGTTGTAACATAACTGTTCTCTCGGCATGAGTTACAGTGTGATCGTGGCATTTTCTCAAGGGGCAATGCTCCAAGTGACTGTTACAGGCTAACTTAATTAAGAGCTATAATACCAACCCCACAGCATCATGTATTCTATATGTTCCACACATTTAACAGAACTACTATTTTGGAAGTGTTTAGGGAATATTTAACATATATGGACTATTTTTGTATCACTCCACCTGTAAACAGGTTCCCTTAGTCTGTTTCACAGTCATGGGGTAAAAGGGGAAGAGTGGGAATATAACAAATATATCTTTAAACCTCTACAAATTAAATAAAATGATTTTTTTCATAGGATATCCAATCTTAGATCTGTCGCTGGTCCAGGTCTGACTATTGCCTGTCCTGAGGCTTAGGCCAATGTAATTCTGAGGTTGAAATTGTGCATTTAGGGGGAAAGATTAGGGATTATTGGTTGTTGCGTAATGTGAAAAAATAGTGGCTATTTAAACCTGCTCAAGGGTTTGGAGTGTTGGAATAAGTCTCAGAGATATGGTTTAGTGTTCAGAATGGAAGTGAAAAGCCCATGATAAATGAAATTTTTTTAGACGTGCTTTCAGTTTATTACATAGCTTTCCTCTCTAAATATGGGGTATATGCAATTTAATGTCAATTTATTACTTACGTATTATGGGCCTGGTACTGAAGTCCTTACGTGAGAGAACTTCTACAGAAGACAATGGGAGTTTGCCAAAATAAGAATTGTCAAGATTTGGCCATAAATATGATAATGTGTTGATAGTCTGTCCATTTGATCAATAAGAATAAAAATAAATTTATATTCTCTTATTGTAACATTGCCCAAAACAATGCAGAATTTTATACACTCACAATTTAGTCTATACATTAAAAACCCACTATCTACAGCAATGTGGTAAACTTTAATTTGAATTCTACTAAGTTATTACGTGTAGTTATTAATATAGCTTATAATGATTTTTTCTTTAAGTAGAAACTTTCTTTTCTCTAAATATTTTTCATGCGTGGGGCTTTACATAGGAATAGTCTTTTTTTTTTAAAAAAAAAAAAAGATCCATGCTACATCTTACTAGCTTTTGATAAATGTGAATGTTATCTAAAATAGGTGCATCTATAATAATGTATGCAATTGTAAAAGACCAAATTTACTTTACGGCTGATATTAGTTTTTCGGTCACCATTGTGCATGGTGATTGTTTGATTTCCCTCCCCCCCCCCCCGCCCCTGCTGTTTAGGTTTATGTCAGGGATACCTGAAATGTGATGAGGCCCAGTCAGACACAAATAGGATTTTTTTAAGCTAGTTTAATACAGTAATATGGTCAACCATCACACAACACTGAAGGTATATGTCAACCAACTCCCTGTTCATTTAAAAATCTTGCGTACGGTTACAATATTAGGACGGAGTATATTAAGCCGCTTAGTAATCAGTAGGACAAAATGGATATTATTAAAATCTACTGCAAGGTATCTTACACATAAGGAAGAAATTTAAATCTAGTTCCATCATATTCCTTAAGGCATGTATTCTGCTCTGTAGCTTTAGCTAAGATCACTGCTCCAGTGCCCTGAGGACTAACTATGATTTTTCTAATTTTTCCATATTGGACAATTATTTCTGTGGAGAAAAATACAGGAGATGTGCCTGCATCCTTAACAATTTAGTCTTGGTTATTCATCAACATTTGTGAACTACTTACTACAATCATAATTAGGGTGGTTGCATAACTTGTTTTCATTGACAAATACATATACTATAGTGAAGTAGCACAAAAAAGTAGGAAAAATATAGTAGTGCTGCACAACTGAAAAGAGTATTACAAAATAACATGTTTATAAAACTCAGATATTATCTTTACAGCAACCTATCATGAAAATATACCAGCCATCCAAACCAAAAATGAAATTTTATTCCCAGTTCAAAATAATTACTCACCCCAGATGGCTGGGAAATTATAATTATAGAAGGCCTCTTTGTAGATAGTTTGAAAAATATATTACTATATACTGTTAAGTAGTTCAAATGCAACAGCTATTGACTCTCAGAACCACTTGATGTAGTCACTAATCCACAGTGTTCAATGATGTATTGTATGGCCAAATTCTGATCGAAACCACACTGGTGTAAATAAAGTTAAAGTCAATAGAGTTAAATCAGTACTTTAGTCACTCCACTTTATTATCTGTTATTGGGTTATGTTAGTGTAACTGAGTTCAAAATCTAGCCCTAGCTTATAAAGTACATAAATGCCAAGTTGCTAACTGTCTTGCAATATAGCTCTGCTGTATGCTCTGTCAATTAGTTTGCATAACCTACTTGAAAAATATACAGTCAAATAGATGGTACAGCATAAGTTAGGTGACAGTCGCCTGATTCTTTTCCTTCTTTGATCTAATCTGTCTTTTAGTTAAGTAGGTCAGCCATTTTGACACTTATCTGTTTTGCTTATTCTGCCACCTATCATAAAGTATTCTGCCACCTATCATAAAGTATCATTAGTAGAGAGACAATCTCTTTAAGACACACAGGATGCAAACCATGAAGGGCTTTAGGTTAAAAATAAGCAGCTTGAATGGAATGAGTTGGAAGCCACTTCATGCAGTGGTGCACAGATGTGCTGGTAATATGCTGCATATGAGAAGGACTGCTGAATAAGTGGACAGCCACATTCTGCATTATGTCTGAAGTTTCCATGTGATCTTTATGGATAGTGGCCACAGCTTCCTAGGCACATGCAGATGGGGAAAAGGCACTCATGGCTGCTACTGCTATATGAGCATAAAGAAAAGTAAAGCACCTCTAGTTGGCAAATGTTAGTAATAAAAGGATTGTATGCTCCTTCAGTTGAAGATTCAGATGTGTCTAGCACCATTTCTGTCCTATCCCTACTGAGCTGCAACCTGCCAGCTCTCATTCAAGCCTCATTCTTGTCTTGATACTGAGGGCAAGTCTACACTATAGTGCTACATCGGCACAGCTGCACCAATGCAGTTGTGCTGCTGTAGTGCATCTGGTGAAGACACTTATGCCAACAGGAAAATGCTTTCCCATCAACATAATTACTCCATCTCTGTGAGAATCATATGCTATGTCATGGGGAGAGCGTCTCCTGCCAACACAGTGCCAGTGTGAACAGCGCGAAACTTGTGTCGCTTGGTGGGGGAGCTTTTTCACACCCCTGAGCGACGTAAGTTAGATCTACTTAGGGCTTGGCTACACTTGCAAGTTAGAGTGCATTAAAGCAGCCCCGGGAGCCCTAACTCCCGATGAGTCCACGCTGGCAAGTTACGTAGAGCGCCTGGACTCTGCAGCTAGAGCACTCTGTAATCCACCTCCACGAGAAGCATAAAGCTTGCTGTGCCCTGGCTGAAATGCCCAGCATCAGTGTGAATGAGGTGTTGCATTACTGCGCTGTGATTGGCCCCTGGAAATGTCCCATAATCCCCTGAAGCCAAGTGGCCACTCTTCTCATTGTTTTGAAATTGGCTGCAGGAATGCGGATATGCCCTTTCAAAGCTCCGTTTCTGACAGCTGGCTGCTTATCTGCTCCAGGACAAAGAAAGTCATGAGTGTTGAATGCTGCTGTTGTGAGTGGTGGGGGGGGTGAGTGAGGGGAGAGGAGAGTCTGCTGCTGTCTGAACTTACAAGACATGCTGACACACTGTCTCATACACACAACACACTCCCTATCACACTCCACCCCCCCACCCCCATTTGAAAAGCACGTTGCAGCCACTTGCACACTGGGATAGCTACCACAATTCACTGCTCTTTGTGGCTTTGCAAGCGCTGCTAACGTGGCCATGCCAGTGCACTTGCAGCTGACAGTGTAAACACATGGCAGTGTTTTCCCTGCTGCGGTCTCTGAAGGCTGGTTTAACTCCCAGCGCTCTACATCTGCAAGTGTAGCCATGCCCTTAAGCGTAGCGTAGACCTGCCCTGAGAGAGCTGCACAACATCTGTAATGTCGATAAAGCTGTGACTAGAGTTCAATGTCATAGTCATGATGATAGCACTGTAAGCCAAAGAGTCTCTCAATCCCCACTGATGGCCTCCTGTGTGAATTGAGCAGAAAGGGTGACAGAACCCTGCAGTTCCCCACACAGGAAAATCCCCAGGCAGATAGTTGTCCAACAGCGAAAAAGAGCCACTCTAGTGCAGTTCTGTCTTTCTTTGCCAGAGTCTGTAGCAAGGTCAACTGTACAGTTTATGCAATATTACACTAAAATGCATTTATGTCACAATCTTTACAAGCAGGTCATGGAGCACTTCATAATGCAACACATAATTATCATTACTTAAGAACAGTAAAAACCATCAGCAAAGTATTGCTTCAAATCAAATTCATTTGAATGAGGCCTTGTCCACAGAGGGTTTTGTTAATTAAATTATACCAGTGTAGTGAAACTAGCAAAACCAGCTAGTATGGAAACAGTTATACCGGAGTAAAAGGGCATATACCAATGTATCTTTTGCGGGTTCCCCTGACCAGCATACAATAGACTAATAAAAGCATATTTTACTGTCATAACTGTCTACACTAGGAGTTTTACCAGCATAGCTATATTAGTTTAAAAAAATCACACCCCTAATGGACATAGCTAGGCTAGTAAAACTGAGTTATAGACCAGACTTTAGTTGATGGAGGCAGTGTACTCTAGTGGAAGTCACTCCTCTCTCTGTGCTTTAGTGTCCAAGGCTTATAGATTCCAAGGCCAGAAAGGGGCTATCTAGTCTGGCCACCCAGACAACCCAGGCCATAGAACTTCACCACAATAATTCCTAGAGCGGATCTCTGAGTCTGTTTTTGTATCTTGATTTAAAAATTCTCAGCGATGGAGAATCCACCACGACCCTTGGGAAATTGGGCCAATGGTTAAGGACTCTCAATGATGCACTGAAGTGTCCATTATTTAATATTTGCTCCCCATGTAGATAGTAATCCAGTCACCCCTTAACCTTCTCTTTGTTAAAATTACAGTCTATTTATTAAGCTGTGTGAATTGGGTGTGATTCTATCCTAGCCCCCACACAGGGCTGCTGGGAAGTGTAGTGAATCTATCTGGGAAGTGCTCTGAGCGTCTCAAATGGAAGGTGTTTATGTAAGTGCAAAACAATAATGATTTAGGGCTTCATCATGCCTTTAGGGCACAGTCTTGTGTTGGCAGTGGTGCAGAGCAGCATTACTTTGGGGAACACTATAGGCATTCTGCCTCTCCCATAGCTTCCTGGTGTCTGTAGCCCACAAACTGCTACCTCTTGTTTTAAGGCGGGGATGGGGGAGGAATGACTGTCTGGCAGATTGAAAGGGGGAGCATCTGCCTATTCCATGCCCCTCAGTCCTTTGGGAGCAATGTGCTTCCCCAAGTTGGCCATTGCATGGACGCTAGATGGAGGAAGGTACTTCTCGTTCCCTTTATTTTCACTGCAGGCTCAAGAAATGGACAGCAATGATCTACCCCTTAGTTTTAAATATCTAAATGGACTGTGCATTTTTATAGCTATAGGAAATTAAGTTTGACAAAAAGCATAATTGCAAAAACTTCAAGTTCCCGTGGTCTCAAGTTTTGTAACAAGGGGAAATTAAATATCAAACCACTTTTTGGTTTTATGAGAAGCTGACATGTAGACCTATAACTACAAAAGACTGCATAGGTACTTTGAGCCATAGCTATTATAGGTCTGATCCTGCTTCCACTGAAATTAATGAGAGTTTTGTCATTGTACTATATGCATATAAAAATAACATCTTAATACAAACTTTTATAGGCAGATAATGCGAAGCTGGTAGGAATGTGTTAGCACAGTAGCTGCCTGTCAGGAGATGAGCTGATGTAGTTTGAAAATAATAGGATTCAGAATGTCATGAAATAGTGAAGGAATTAAAACAATTAAGCCTTGGAAAACCAAGACATTTGCCTGCTATACCAGGCCCTTCTGGTGGAACATTCTCAGCTTGGCAATACTTTGCCAGTGATACAACCATAGTCCTAGTCTAGTGACATATACAAGCTACCTATTCACCAGTAAGTGCAATGTTAATATAACACTAGGGCCACATTCGGCCCTAGCTTACTCTAACTGGGGCAGTGGGAGAGGCTGCATAAGGTTCTCCCGTTTTGGTTCCCTCCCCTTCATTTCTGCAGAGGGAGCATATAACAGATTTTTCCCCTCCCCTCTCCTTGGCCATCCCAAACTTCCCAGCACAAAACCCAATACTTGGGCTGTGCATTTGACTTAAAATAGTTAAAGCCAACTAATATTTATTTGGATCCAATTTCATACCATGGTGAGATGTATAACTTAGTGTCTTGTAAACCATCTTTTTATTTTATTTTACACCAACTTGGCATGATGTTTCAATGGAAGACTCAAATCTGGACAGACAGACCAGCGAATGAGAACTCTGATCACTGAGAAACTCATTTATTCCTATATCCTTCCCCCCAAAGTGTGCTGCCCTACCTACATTCTTCTGATTGAACCTAGCAATAGCTTACTGATTAAAAAATAAGAGGTATGAACTCGATCTCTGCAAAAAAAATGAAATGGATCAGACCCAAAGAAACCATCACCATTCTATGTGGATAAACATGATTTAAACAAAAGCAGTGCTTGATACTGGAACAATAATCTGTAATAGGTGACCAGATGTCCTGATTTTATAGGGACAGTCCCGACATTTGGGGCTTTTTCTTTTATAGGCTCCTATTACCTCCCACCCCCTGTCCTGATTTTTCACACTTGCTGTCTGGTCACCCTAACCTGTAAGTATATGATAAACACTGCTGAGATCCAAAGAAACTAATGTGAGAGAACCTATGTCAGCTCCAATTAGCAAATCTCTGTACATCTAACAATGCAGCTCTTAAATTGCTTGGGTGTTTTCTAAAACCTGACGTGAAATAAATCAACTTGCAGTTTGCAATTCTGTATAAACAAAGTTCTCAAGAATCTTTGATAAAAAACATAAATTAAGCATTGGATGGAAGTTAGACATATCGTTGGCTGTCAAGGAAGGAGTTACTAAGGCTTGTTTTAAAATGGATGATAATATTCCAGATTCCAATGATAGATTCATTATTCCTTGAAGTTTTGTAGCCTGAGCTGGTAAACGTGCCCTTAGTAGCCAAATAGGAATTGGATGTAATGCATATGTTGGTGTTAACCCTATATTCCATCATAGATCTCTGACACTCACATCTGATTAAAGATAGTTGGTTAAAGGAGAAGATTAAAAACACCATGAGTGGAGTATGCAGAGGAGTCAGTGAGTTCACAATCAGCTCTGAGGGCTTGTTCATAAAATGATTATGAACATCCACTGAAGAAGCTAAGAGGTTATTAATTGATCTCCCTACATTTACAAACTTGTCTGTTAAGAAGGGCTTCAGGATGATTCCTTCCTCTGGTAGTGACATATGAGAATTAGACTACCTTTGCTTTAAGAAGAACTTTGTGATATTCCAGCTGTTGCCATTTGCACACCTCAAGAAGTGCACGCGTTCTCATTGAGCATCCTGTAGCTTCCAAGGATTGCCCACTTTTAATACCCTTGGTTCAGAGCCTAGGAGAATAAAAAGTCAACATAGCTACACTCATTTACACCAATTGAAAATCTGGCCCATATTTTAGAAAGATGCCATCTTGTGTAAAATAGCATGCAGCTGCCATGGAGGAGGAAGATGAGTGTTGTCTATTCCTAATCTATCTGCACTTGGGCCAAATCCTGACATGGCTGTAGCTGAGAGAGGAAACAACGCAGCTATGCATCTTCTGCTCCAGGACTGCTGCCAGACAGAGTTCTATTAGCCAGGCCTGGGCACCATGCAGTGCAGTTTGCTGCTTCAGTGTGTATTACTAGCTAGTGTGTTCATGACTGCAACACAAGCAGTAGCTGGTTGGACAGTAAATGGGGCATAACCCCTAACTAGAAAACCAAGCCCTAAGGTGCATGGACTGCATTGTACTCTCTGCAGTGCCCTGCTGCTTGCACAGAAGGATGAGATTCCCTGTACTCCTTTTCTCCTCTCCCTTTGCACACAGTCATGGGGCAGGTGATAACCATTCATATGCACTGTATGTGTACAAGCTTTCTTACCTCCTTTTTGTGCCAAAGGATTTTTTTAGTTTCAGAAAGATTTAGAAATTGAACTCAACTGTCAATTTAAAAATGCATGCATTCAGAGGCGAGTTACACACTGTGTGTTGATGATATTAGAAAATACAGGAATAGGTGCCCCAGAAACAAACAAGTCAAAAATCCAGAGGTGTTCTATCCTTTCCATTCTAACTGTCCTCTGTCTCTGTCAGTAGCTAATGCTGAAACCTTCAGATGAAGGCAAGAGGGACAAAGAAAAGTGCACCCGATTGTGTACGATACAATTTGTACCTTAGAGAAAATGTCTTCCTAACCCCAGCTGGTGATCAGCTTCAGCCCTGAAGTCTGCAGATTGATTGTCCTAGTAGCTAATTTTTACCCTAACAGCATGCACTAGTCTTATTCATATAGGGGTCTTACTCCTTTTTTTAAATATTGTACTGTGGCAATGTGTTTCAGAGGTGAGTGATACCTGTATACAAAGAGTACTTCTTTATACCAGTTTAAAATATATTGACTCCTATTCTTGTTTTATGGAATAGGAGCTCTTATATACCATTGAATATTTTATACTTCTGTCATATTTCCTCTTGCTCTTCTCCCTTTTAGACCAAATGGCTCTCGTTTGTAGCCCCTGTGGTACCACACTAGTAAATCAAATGGCATCTTTGGCCCCACACTTGTAGCCCTTTTCTGAACCTAGTCTAATTCTTCTGTGTGTGTGTATTTGAGACAGGCTGACTTAAACATAAGCCAATATTTTGGATAAGACTGTCCCATCAATATTTATGGTGATGATCTGACATTTTCCATATTACTCTTTAGGCTGGCTGTACTAAGAATGAGATAAAATCAGACAGCTTAAAATCGTAAGCTTGTGGGTACATCCTGTCCTCTGCTGCATTAGGGTAGGCAGGAGTGAGGGATGGAAGTGAGGGATGGAAGGATGATACAGAAAGGCTTTTCTGCTGAGCAGAGTCAGAGAGGATACTTCCATAAGGCACAGGGGAATCCAAATACAGCACTACCTGCACACTACGCTCTAAAGATCTAAAGATCTAAGATCTAAAGCTAGGAAGATTGTCTAGCCTTCCAACCAGCAAAGTGTGCATGCTACAGTCAGAGAAGCTGTGAAGTACTTCCCCAGCACGTGATCCTAGTCTGCCTGGTAGAATCCTTTCCTGACCTAGAGAAAGAACTAAACAGCATTTCTATTCCTTCTTACTGCACTAGTCAGGGGAGGGTTTGGTCCTTAATCATCTTTTTGATTGCTGCTGCACATTAAACAGATGACTTAATTAAGCTGTGCAGAGTATTCAGAGGGAATGCAGACAGGACCAAAAATTATTTCGTCTCATTTTCAAGAATCAATTCAGGGCTAACCCAACCCAAGTTTGTATATAAATATTGCTTATTCTTTTATCTACAAAATATGACTCCAAGACTACAAGGTGTTACTAATGTGAGTAGTCCTATTGGCTTCAATGATCCTACTTGGATAAGTTAGGCTTGCCAAATCAGGCATATAAATAATAGAACTATAAACATTGAAATTTAACAGTTCTATGTGTTTTCAGTATTTTTACCCATTAAAGCCCAACAAGAGTAATAGCAACATTTTTTAAAGTCCCGTAGCAATTCCCAGTCCACCAGTTGGAAAAGGATGAAAATTCTCCCCTGAATTCTCTTTGATGGCCCTTCTGGAAGTAGTTCTACTTCCTTTGCAAACAAAAATGTCTCTATTATTTTTCCTCTGCAATTTTATGTATCTCACAAAACTGGCAATCAGTGTCCCAAAGGTACATGAATGGATTTCAGTTTACCACCTATAAATTACTGGCTATAAATTAAGAAATTAAGACTTTTTTAAAAATAAAATTGAATCCTTGGCTAAGTACAGCTCAACCTCCTATTGGTCTGATTCTCCAAACACATACACATGGGTAACTTTATTCACATGATTATTTCCACTAACTTCAGCTGAACATATTTAAACCCACTTGTAAGTGTTCTGGGGAAAGAAGCCCAATATTTGTAAAATCAAAGACTTGGTGGATATAGCAAGAGTTCTGTGTAATTCTTCTTTTAGACACATTTTGATGATGAAGTTGGCGATGGTGGTGGGGGTGGAGGGAGATTTCTAACTACCATCAGACTACACAAAAGCTGTCAACAGCCAAAAGTGCTCACCATCAATGCAATGTATCCAATTTGCCAACTTTACTTTAATTGTCTGTTAATTGCCATTTTAGTATTACTTGTTAGACAATTAGAATAGTTTTAACAGTGTACACCAAATGGAGCCCTGGAGTAAGCAGTTACAGCCCACATTGATGTCAATGAATTTTACCCATTTACACCAGGTATGTTTAGCCCAGTGTCTTCTGAAGCTTCTGATCAAAGGAAAGAATATCTTCCCTTAAAAGCTCCTGTTTGAATGTAAACCACATTTTGACGGGGCAGATTCTGGATAGCCCTTACATGGCTGTACAGTTGTATTGGAGAGGGATAAAGAGCTTTCACCCTTATTGTGTGACTTATTTATGGGCCAAGCAGAATTGTGCCCCTACTGTCCAGGGAGCTCCAGAGCTTTTCCATTCCTATTGGACCCTTGATACCCCACAGTGGGTGGGGAGACGACAATGACAGGGCTTTGATACTACTGTGCACTGATCCAGTGAAGCTGAGTAAGCTGCATCTTCCAGAGGGCTATGGCAATGGGTGCACTGCCTCTGCAAACATAGAATGCTCTTTAAACTCCTATCTCCCCAAGAAAGAATATCCGTCATTGCTCCCTAGGGAGCAGTGTAATGTCGCATTGCCCTGTATTAAGGTTTGTGGCTAAATGGCACAGTCTAGCCCTTTGCCTTATGGAAAGTATAGGTAACAACTATGCAAATGACACTTGCTTAACGTTTCTTACTTTAACTTATTGATTAAAGAGTTCTCTAACCAAGCCAATCTAATCTAAGTGAAGAGGCTATTTGCAGTGGTATAACTCCATTCTTCTCCAGTGGAGGTTGTCCTGATCAGGCAACTATGCAATTTGATGAGTAAAGTGAATTCAGTCTTCTAAAGTAAACACTGAGCCCCTTAAAGAAATATTTTAATGACACATAGGGATGATTAGTTAACTTAAAAAACCTAAAATAAAATTCAATAAATACAAGCATTTTGTTGTTGGTAATTGCATTTAGGTCCCGATTCAGCTCCCAAGGAAGCTAATTGAAAGGTTCCATTGACTTCAATAGGAGTTGGATCAGGCATTTAAAAAGCCAAAATATTGAGACATTAAACAGATATATATATATGTTAATACGTGATACAAATTGTAATGCATGACATATCTCATTGCTTCTCAATGACCAGTTCATGGACTGGTGTTGGCCCTGAGATCTCCCTGACAAAGTTTAGGAAGGCAGCAAGCCGGTCCCTGATATCAGAAAGGTTGAGAAACACTGAAATCTGGTTTGAATGGGCATATATTCTAAAATTAAAAGTTTGAAATAGTTTCTTTTAATTGATCTACAATTCAACATTCTGATGTATATTCTACACTTTGTAGAATATTTATATCAGCACATTGGTCCCTCTAAGTGTCTTACTGTATTTCTGAAAATGAAAACTAATCATTAATCAGTTAATACCAGTTAATCAAATTAACTGGTATCATACCAATGGAATGCTACGGATGAAGCATTTAAAGTATTGCAATATTCTCACTTTTCCAATGACAAATATAGCAGTGAAGATACCATTTAATAATCTTGAACCTACTATTTAATAATTGTCATTAAAAATCTGTAGATCCACACAGCAAGAATGCTGTTTAATATGGCATTGCTGGCATTAAAATTAAATATATTGTTTGATTGTATTTTAAAATGGACATGGTCCAGCTGGTTTCCCTTACTGCCAAATGTCACATGGATTTCAAAAAAGGTTTAGTGTTGCCATGTAATGGATTAAATGATAAATACTGTTTTGAAAGCCATAGTAACACTATTCCCTCCTTTTTAGACACTGCCAGGAGCCATGGGGAACAGAGCAGGATTTTACAGCACATTCAGGCTTCCTTCAGGATTTGGTTTCTGATGAACACAAGTGCTTTTTCCTGTCAAATGATACCAAAACATTGGTAGTTTACATGTTGAGCTCATCCTGCCTGTCTACAATCGCAGCTGATAAAAAGTACACTCACTAATGATTCTGTTGGAGATACAAATATTTTTCTGGATCCTAAATTGCATTTTTTGTGGGGAAAGATTAATATAAATTGCTCTCCATGGTTTCTGCCCTTTTAAAGAGCCTGATCTCATCTTACATATATAAGATTTACAAAGGAATGTTTACAAAGAAATTGGGAAATAGTACAAAAAAGAAAGAGAATTGTCAGAGCAAAAAGGAACAAGACTTAACCCAGGTCAGACAGACAAAGAATCCAAAGTTTTCAAATACTTTGAAAAGCACCGTTAAAAAGATTGCCAAGTGTTCATCTGCTCACAACTTGTCAACTGAAGAAGAGGAAGGTAATAAAGAATTTTCACTTTCTCCAACATTCAGTTACAGAGTTGCTATTGCCAATGGACTACAAAAGAGTATTTTTGTAACAAACAATAATAATGAGGAATTATTTCAAGATATCTCTTCAAATGATAGTTCATATTCTGAGTCATTAAGTGAAGTAAAGGGTAGCAGCAAGAAAAAGGAGTATTTATCACATACAATGCCTGTGAGACGCAACAGAAAGAGTTTGAGCAGTCTTGCTCCATCAGATGGGAGCTCTGATGGTGAACGTACTTTGCATACTCTAAAGCTAGGAGCTTTACGAAAACTAAGGAAATGGAAAAAGAGCCAAGAGTGTGTCTCATCGGACTCAGAGCTGAGCACATGGAAGAAAACATGGGGCCTAAGAAGCAAGTCATTAGACAGAACTGGTCGTCACCAGAAATCCAATGCCCTCGAACCAGGCTTTAGTTCAACTGGGTGTATTAGTCAAACGCATGATGTTATGGAAATGATCTTTAAAGAACTTCAGGGAATCAGTCAAATTGAAACAGAACTTTCTGAATTAAGAGGACACGTAAATGCTCTGAAACAATCCATTGATGAAATCTCTAGTAGCGTAGAAGTTGTACAAAGTGAAATTGAACAGTTGCGAACTGGATTTGTACAGTCCCGAAGGGAAACTCGAGACATTCATGACTACATTAAACAAATAGGCCACCCAGGAAACAAAGCAAGTCTTAGGTTTTTAAATGTGCCTGAAGACAGGTTTGAAAATACTGAAAATGTGGTTTACAGAATTTTAATAGACAGAATGGGGTTCTCAGAGGCACAAAACACGATTAAAATTGAATTGGCCCATAGATTAGGACAACAAAGAGACTGTCCCAATGCAAAGCCTAGACCCATACTTGTATACTTCGAAACAGCACAACAGAGAGATTTAATTTTAAAAAAATCTTATAAACTTAAAGGAACCGGCATTGGAATTTCTACAGATATCCTTTCCCATGACATGAGGGAAAGAAAAGAGAGAGGACTGCCTTCCTCTCAGACATATGAAAGTATGGATATGAAACCAGAGCCCAAAACTAAAAAACATAACTGGGTATCACCTGATGACAGTGATAAAGAGCTGGAATCGGATATAAATAGGAATAGTTATGCAAAGATATCAAAATCAGCATTTCAGATAAAAGCAAGCACTACAAAGGGAAGTGTGGAGTCTCCAAATACCGGAATCCCTAGTAGGACTGTTGGTGGCAGCACCTTTCCAAATAAAACAAATTATGGTGAACAGTCACCAGAATTTGACAATGTAGATCAGCAATCAAAGACCTACTATTCAGGTATGCCACCTGTATGGCATTCACAGAATGATTTTACAACTCCCAAACTTAGCCGTTCGGAGTCAGATTTTTCAAAATTGTATCTATCTTACTCTGAGGATTTTTCTGAGAATCATTATTTTAGTAGAACTAATGGCAGCTCACTATTGTCTTCCTCAGATCGAGAGCTTTGGCAGAGAAGGCAAGATGAAACATGCAACTGGTATGGTAGCTCTCAAGATCAGACTTTTAACCAAGATATGCAGCCTTATCCAGAGCAAAATGAAGCTGAAAACACTGAAACAGTTGACAGTGGTGTAAGCAATGGAGTAATGTGTGTATCTGGAGACAGAAGCCATTATAGTGATTCTCAATTCTCCTTACATGATGATCTTTCACCATGGAAAGACTGGAATCAGTTGGATCAAGGCACAGACTTGGGCCTAGATTCATCCACACAAGAAGCTTTTGCTTATGATATGAGTAGCCCTTCAGACCAACAGATAGATTTTGGAAAGTGCCGAAGTTCTGACCTCCAGGATGACGCTGAAAACTATGACTTTACCCTTGATGGTAATTCCCCATCATGTCCCGGCCTTGACAGTGAAACACAAAGTCAGTGGATCAGCCAATATGATGATTATCAGGAAACAAACTCTAATTCCCTTTTTCAAAATCAAAACAGATTGCCCATGATGTATAGAAGTCAAAGTGAACTACCAAGAGATGAATCAGAGGAAGCACCTCCTAAATCATGGCATAGTCGACTAAGTATAGACCTTTCTGACAAGACATTCAGCTTTCCTAAATTTGGATCTACACTTCAGCGTGCTAAATCAGCCCTGGAAGTGGTCTGGAACAAAAGCACACAAAGTTTAAGTGGATATGATGATAGTGGGTCATCTTTTATGGGGAGATTTAGGACTTTATCCCAGTCTACTGCTAATGAATCAAGCACAACCCTCGATTCTGATGTTTATACAGAGCCTTGTTATTACAAAGCTGAGGATGAGGAAGATTTAAGTGAGCCAGGTGGTGAGAATGAAACAGATTATGTAGAAGTAATGGAACAAGTTCTTGCTAAACTAGAAAATAGAACTAACACCAATGAAACTGATCAACAGGTACATGAGTATGAACTTGAACAGTTTTCATATGAAACTCCATATGCAACATTACAAGAAGATGAATATGACCAGCAGTTGAACAAACTGACCATCGAAGATAGGTTGGAACCTGCAGAAGATACAGCTGCTGAAACAGAAGTCAGGGAAGATGAAAATCAAAATATCCCAGTGATGCCTATTGAAATTACAAAGAAAAAGAGACTACGCCCATCATTTAAAGACACTGCTTTAAAAGCCTACAAGAAGCAAATGAGTGAGTTGGAAGAGAAGATCCTTGCTGGAGGTACTGATTAAATATTGTCTAATAAACAAACTTTGCTATCATAATTAAAGATTATCCTTATTTTCTATATAGGGCCCAATCCTTCTCCCATTGAATTAATACCCATTGACTTCAGGAGGAACAGTTATTAGACTCTTTAATAAAATTCATATTTTCAGTCTTGGGGTGAAATCCTGGCCCTACTGAAGGCAATGGGAGGTTTGCAGTTGACTTCAGTGTATTCTTAGACTGTATTCTGGAAGAATTAGTTGAATATGTTTTTGTTATTTTCCTTATTAATGGCTCCATACTCAGATATCCTTTCAATGGGTATATGATTATAATTATTGTAGTAATCCACAGAAGAGAGTCCATTCTTAATATTTCATATTTTGAATCTATTCATGTACTAGGACATTTGCAATTAATTAGGACTACATAATTACTATGACTAGCAGATGGTAATTGTCACCTTAACTGAATCTTTGCTCAGTTGCTAATAGTTGCTATGAAAAAATATAATCTGATACTTTCACTTGAATGATGAAGAATTGTGCCATCAGCTAAAGAAATTTATTTTGTAGTAATTAGTGCCTCAGAAGCTTTGAATGCTATGAAGTTCTTTTGTGCTTAGAAAACTATTTTTATAATAAATGTGCAGTCAAATTGAAAATATGTTGCACAGCCAAATAAGTACCATTCAACTAGACTTCATGTTGGATTTAAATGATAACACTTATCATAGGTTGGCATTTTTCAGACATTTCTTCAATGCTATGCTAGAAACCAGATACTGTATTTATGGGAAATGGGTCAGCAGTTTGACATACATTTTCATTTCTCTCCAGGCTCATTACTACCAGCCAAAACTTAGAGACAGTAAAAGTAGTTAGTCAGGATGCTTAGACAATATTATAGAATAGGAACAGGAAAACGGTTAGAAAAGCAATTGTTAAGGAAGCTACATATAGAGAATATAATAGAGTGAACCCCATATTAAAGACCACTGCTAGTAGGCACAGCCCAGGTCTTAGAATATATTCACAAACAAATGAGAAGTTAGATGTGTATTTTATCTCCTATGATCAGCTTTCTGAAATGCAGAAAAAGTGATCCCTCGCTCACTCCTGCAAGTGAAAGGATGTCCACTGAAGGCATTTAAATAGAATAAATCTACTGAAGGCTTCCTCTTCATCAGAAATTTGGTATTTCTATTGTAGATTCTTGAACCATTACTGATGGTATGTCACAGAGATGGAATTTTTGTTCTGTGCACCTGGCTATTTGCCAAGGGACCAGTGTGTGGGGATGGGGGCACCGAATTCTATTCCCTGGATAGAGGACTGTGGGGCATAGTTATGTCATATGAGGCCATGGGCTGTAGTTTTGGCCAGGTTTATTCCATGCACGAGGAAAGTGCATGGGAACCAGAAGATCTGTGTAGTTGACAGACCAGTTGGTGACATTGAGGCTACTCCCTGGGCCTGTCCATGACCCCTGTGAGCACAGAGTGAGCCCTCCCAGAGATTGGCTCTGCATCATGATGTCTGTTGTTTAGTAATGTCTGAATGGTTCCACTGTTTTGTCCTTTCCCCACCCACAAAGGGAGGACATGGATTGCACCCATAATTAGTCATTGTTAGTGGTTAGGATGTAGGAATTCTCAATTCCTGCCCTTTATTGCACCGGGCCATATTTTCTAATGAAACCTAATTGCCCATTGTGCTTGGTTTTAATGGTTGATGTAATGTTTTATGTTAAATGGGCTGCTTCACTTGGCTCTACATGCTTACAATATACCCTGGATTTACGTGTTTCTAGAATACCCAGTAATATTGCAGGAGCCCTGATTTTAAACTTGCAATATATATGTAACATTTGGGACCTTTTTATTTGCAAACTTATTTTAAAATGTCCTTCTCTGTGTTTTCTATTTGCTGAGTGACATACCGTACTGTTTCCGCCAAATCGCTTTCTTTCATTATTTTTCGGTGAGCAGGAAGATGGTGGTACGGTAAGATTTCATTCCCAGATAAGGGAAAGGCATTATTAGAGCACTTTGTATCTGTATCTGAAGAAGGATGTCTTTTTAATACCATCTTCCCAAAGAAAGAAAATATTAAACTCCAATTTGTGTTTAAATTACATGGAAGTTTTGAAGTATTTTAAAATAAGTATAGGAAACAAAGAACCATATTAAGCTTTATAGCGCCTTGCCAGTCTGCCAATTTTCAAACCACTTTTGTTTTTTACAGGCTGATGCTTGCCTGGCCAAAGAGCATTAAAATTCAATTAGCTAATTAAGCAGGATAGTTTGGGGCATTACATTTATATTTGCAGTAACCAGTCATATTTTTTAAAGAAACATGAATAATTTAGGGCTGCATTACTTCTGCGAATAGCTTGTTGATTATTTTGCCCTGTAACTGTGATTTATATCAGCTTGTGATTTCTTATTAATGGATAAAAGAGTGTTGGTCTCCGTTCAGCTGTTTGAAAGAACCTTTACTATATCACCAGCGCATAAAGCGCACCATTTAAAGATTCTCTCAATCTCTTCTTAATGGCCATATGGATTGATGGATGGCATGCTGGTCAGCCAGAGATAATATAATAGTATCATTACTCCAAATTACTCCAAACAGCAAAGCTCAGATAAATAGATACATTCTGTTATTTTCACTCCAGTAATGCATGAGTTAAAGGTCACCAGGGACCTTTGGATATAAATAAGAATTCCTCTATAGTGTTCCCATTTGATGGTCTCATTCTCTCTTTATAGCGAGAGAGATAACATATAAGAGAGAGAGATAGCAAGAGAGATAACAGTGGGCTTACTGCAGATTATTATTTATTTCCACAAGTTCCTGTTGACCTGCTGAGGTGAGAGTAATCAGATGTATGTATGAGAGGGAAAGTGAATAACACACAGATAATCATAAGATTTAAAAGTTTTATAAGCTCATTTTAGGGTATTTTGTACCACAAACTACAGCACTGTGGTTTGTGAAACCATCCAAACTCTAGATGTGTATGCTGTGTAAGAATATATGGGTATGAAGAGCAGTATCAGGAAAATAATGCCTAATAGTCTACTTCAGACAATATTGCATAATTAAGAATTATTTTAGCTCTTTGATTTACTGCTATTTCCTTTCTCCTAACCTGTTAATATCTGTAATAATCTTTTCAGATTTGGGGGCCTACACGGTTTCCTTTCCCCAGGCTCCGTTTCTGCTCTTAACCACATGTTCCCTAACTATTCCCCGTTTCCTTCCTCTCTTCTGTTTTCTGAAGCTCTCTCAGAGAGCGGCTCTCTGGTCAGTACCGGCCCTCTCCCCTCTGGAGCTAACACTTTGGGGATGAGATCCCAGAGATCCAACAAATGCAAATCTGGTAGAGACAGCTTCTGGTGCAGGGGCTATGTGAGGGGTGGAACAAGAAGGATCAGGGTAGCAAAGTTCCACTAAGTCAGAAAGGCAACATACCAGTGTGTTTCTACTGCACAAAAGGGGAAGACTGGGTGTGGCGGGAACCACATCAAAGATGAGAGTGGGCTGGGCATGGTCAGGCCAGGGGATCTGCTATTGTGTGGGTCCTCCAATTTGGCACTGGAGAAGAAGTGTGTGTGAGTTTGTTGGGTGGAATCACCTCCGCCAAGAAGCTAGGAATGTGCTCCACAGGTGTGAGGGAGGATTCCTGTCCCTGTCATGCTTCTGCTCAGTGCCAGGCCCATCTACTCAGACTGGGAACTAAGCTCTGATTTTGGCTATTCAAACTTATGTAATGATTTTTTGCACTTATTAGAGGCTTAGTCAGTCAGACCCTTCCTATGTAAGGAACTAGAAGATTTATGGAAACTGTACCATGATCTCTGAAGCCCTGTAAGGCTGTGTGGAGTGGTTTTTCTGCTCTGTTGGGTCTCTGGTGCTGCTGTGAGGAGAGGGGAAAAGTAGGTTCCATTAAAAGGCAAATGTTTCCATACAATTACCTCATGCTAAGATAACACACTAATTCTCCCTACACTTACAATAGGACAACGGTTCTCAAACTATGGGTCGGGACCCCAAAGTGGGTCATGACCCCATTGTAATGGGATCACCAGGTCTTGCATTAGACTTGCTGGGGCCCAGGGCCGAAGGCCAAGCCTGAGCCCCAGGTCCGAAGCCAAAGCTCAAGCCCCACTGCCTGGGGCCAAAGCCCAAGGGCTTCAGCCCTGGGTGATGGGGCCCAGGTTTTGGCTTTGGCTCCCATGTCTGGGGTGCTGGGGCTTGGGTGAGCTCAGGCTTCAATCCCCCACTGGGGTCATGTGTGTCATTTTTGTTATCAGAAGGGAGTTGCAGTGCAATGAAGTTTGAGAACCCCTGCCAAATACTCTAGTATCTGAGATACTACAGTAACAGTATACTGAGTAACAGTGAGGAAATAATAATGCTTTTTAATAGTGAGTGGCTGTGGATTGTGCCGTTTTGCATGTCTTATTCTAACCTGAAAGATGGAAGCCATTATTTCCTTGCCTGAGATGCCAGCTCTCCCAGGGACACTGGAGGCTAACTCCTGTTCATACTACACTAACAAACCCTGTTGAGAATAGTTTCATTTGTCTTTTTTAATGACTCATCCATCCCCATGATCAAAAATTCAGCTGGCATCCATTTGGGAATTTCATGTCTGGAAATATAGAGGCTCAGGGTTGGCATTGCCACCTTTACTTTATGCAAGAATGTTGCTGCTAAAAAATAAAACACAGCACTTCTGTTTAAGTTAATTCTACCTAGCCCTTGGCTTGAGTCATAAAATTATCGCAGTTATGCTTAAGGAATCCCAAGTTTTCTGGCTGACATTTCTGTGGCTTTAAAATGATATAAGTTTTGACCTGCCATGGATGGCTTTGGGTGAAATTCACCCCCAGGCAGAGGGCCAGCACAAGTACTATGCATCACTTAGGGTCTGTTTTGAAGGCTTAAGGGGAACTAAAGCTGTGCATAGATCTTGAGCTGGCCCTGACACTGGGGTGAGATTCACTCATAATGATGTAATGACATTTGTTTTTTAAAAAAATCCTCTTTGAGATGCTTTTTCTGCACAGAACCTAATAGAAATTTTCATTTCTCCAATCTCAGGAAGACTCTAAGTAAAAAAATCCACTGTTAATAACTGAATAGGTTGTCTTTGTGTTATTCTGAAAGAATAGCCTGGACAGAGGAAAGACTTTAGAAAACAGAAGTTGTTAATGATACTGAGCAAGAAAATTTTATCTGTCGTGCCTCAAAATCTGAAAGTAAAATGTTCACTGGAACAAGGTTTTACTTGTATTGTACCATATACCTAATGGATTTTGTCCTGGAGTGATGGAAGATATGGTGACAGTCTGATATTATCCTTTGGTATCCTGAACAAACCCTATGGAATTAAGATTGTCTATACTTAAGTTTGGTCCTTTAACTATGCTGGCATAGGTAAAATGATGCTCACACATACGCCAACATATGCACCAAGTGTGGAAACGGTTATACTAATATAACTTTTGGGAATCCAAATAAACTATACCAGCATAAAACACCTTTATAATGATGTAGTATTGTGTAGACAAAGTTATATCAGCAAATAAATCACACCCCCTACCCAACATGATTATACTGGTAAAACTTTTAATGTGTGGATCAGCCCTGAAATCTAAGTAGTTGCTTTGCTAGGGCTGCTGAAACTGAAGGAGAAATCAAGCAAATGCTTTCTGGTGGAGGAGGTTAACATGTTGTGGTTGAGAAACAGTTATGCAAACATGTGTCCACCTTGTCACATTTTCTCCTCTTTCTGATAGGCCAGTTGTGATTGCTCCTAAAAGGAAACCTATGTGCTAAAAGTCAGTGAACATTTCTGGAAACTTCTCTTCCACCATTTCATATAAAAAAAGATGCCCCCATTAACAGCAGAGTGGACACTTGTAAAATATCCTGAGTGTCATCTGCGATTTCTGAATTTTTAAAAATAATCTTAGAATTTTATGTTTGAAGCTGTCTCAGGTGCTTGAGGGAGACAGAGAGACAGTGTAATAAAGAGCCAATAATGGATCATTTTAAGAGAGTCAACTCCTAGAGTTCCTTCTGAAAGAAGTAGCTCTCTGATGGTTGAGTTTTGTGTGAATATAGAGAGAAACTGTAAATTTTAAAATTTTAGATTCTCTATGGGACTGATCCCCAAGTCTAGCTGAACTCAGGGCAGGAACCAAAATGAGAAGGGGTAAAAGGTGGCTTTGTGCTATCCTGATATCTCTCTACTCCTTTGATCCTGGGGCAAACTGGTGGCCAGTTTGGTTCCCAGAGCATGTCAGAGCAGCCTCAAGACTGTACTAACTTGTATCTTCCTGCAATGGTTATCTCAGCACCAGGGATGAGCAGAATGCAGCAGTTCTCCTGCAATGCTACCACCTCCAGCCACCATTTAATAGACCCACAATGTTGGGGATGTATAGAGCAGGGAAATCCCTGATTAGCTGGTTCGACCGGACACGAGGGCAAGGATCTAGTGCAATGTTGAACATAAATCTAATAATCTGAGTTTAAATTTATTTTCCTGTTCAATGTACACATGGTGATATAAAATGAAGTGGAAGAGATTTGTCTCCATCAGTTGGAAGGCAGTATGTATATCCTGGCTGTTTAGCAAAGTCTATTAAAATTATCTAAGATTGTATATTAGTTTGCATTTTTATAACAGAAGCATAATTCAACCAAATTCTGTTCACCCCAGTCTTTACAACAATGACCGTATTCATCTAGTTATTTGCATTTAAAATACTTTGAAATGAGGAATATAGATTTTTTTTAAAGAGTATTCCTGCAAAGTTATGTGGCCTTTCAGTAGAAACATTTAGAAATATATTTACTGGAGCTGAAAGAATACCTGCGCATGAATGTCAGTTTCAAGGACATATTTATAAATTGCACTGTGCTCTTCTGTAGAAATGAGCACAAATTAATATTTTATCGCCAAGATAAAAGGCAGTTTCTGTTTTTAGTTCCAAAATATTTAAGCATTTTCCTTAGATCCCTGTATTTTAGAAATGAAAAATACTGCATAATTTTAATGTAATGACTTCGGGATAAAAGAGATCCACACAGCTATTTCTTGGCGTGGAAATTAAATTATCGGAATTACTAGAATTATACAGAGCATGTTTAATCCACCAAGAAAATAAAGACCCAAACATGAAACATTTTAATGACCGGAAAAACATAAATTGGTAAATAACTCATAGTATAGATGGTCCCTCTTCTTTTTTTTCTGTGACATTTTGAAAGAAGCCCAATATTACAAGCCATTGCGAGGCTCAGTAGAATTCTCTGTTTGATGCTTGTGCTTCATTCACGCTGCCTTTTGAGTGCCATATGTTCTTTGGGCCAAGTTTTGTAGATTGTCTATTGACCGAATTTTCATTGATTTCAATGGGACTTCTGCACATAGTGAAGCTAAAGAAGTAGGCCCTTTGATAAAAGAACACATCTATGTACTCCAAGCGCCAAACCCTAGGTCCTTACTCAGGCAAAACTTGAATAAAGATTATGGACTTTGGCCCCAAAATCTATAGAGTATTCATTAGGTAACTTGTTTGTGCAGAACTCCTGTGAGAACTACAAACACAATGTGGGGGACTAGCAGAAGCCCCATCTTTCTGCATTACTCCTGATGTCAGAGACTCCCACATCTGCCTCCCCCTGGTGCTGCCTGATCTGATAGCTAGCAATGTCTCTCTAGAGGAGCTGGCCCACAAGAGGCAGCACAGTTGGGGTCTTCTGCCCTATGTAGTGCTGGGGGTCTCTGAGGTCTGGAGACCTAGTCATACCTTTGGCCCTGGTCCTTTTGTGGTGTGAATAAACAGCTATGGGCCTACCCGCTGACCAAGACCAAACTACACTATGCCAGCTTCCAGTGGTGTGTCAGAGGTCCAGAGACTTTACATTCCCTGGCTGGGCCATTCCCTTGGTGCAGCTATCGATGCTAATGGTGCAATTTCTGATTCCACTTTGGAACCAGGGAGATGATTAGGGCTTTGTGCTCTCCTGCTAGTAACCACATTTTGGCTCAGGAAGCCTCGCTGTGCCAATCTTCCCCCTTCTTGGAGGGAAATGTAACTGTAACTTAAAGTGTCAAAGATTCTTTATAACTTAATGATCTTAACACCATTTCCACTTTTTCCAATTAAACATCTTGAATTTTCCCTCTATCTTTATTTTTTGTCTTATGCAAATTAAAAAGTGTATAGTTTGATTTGCAAAGTGGAGAGAGGGAGCTTTCTAGGTGAGAGGGTTTATTTTTTACTATGATCTAATAAATTACAATTTCCTCTTCCATATCTGACCTACTGTACAGTATGTAGAGAACAGTGCCCTGTTACACATTGAGAGACTGTACCAATAAGGTTTAGGCAAGAGTTAAAACAATTCTTGAGGGATAGTTTCATGGTTCCAAGTCCTAAAGCTTGCATCCAGAACTGATCTTTCCACATTTAGGGAGGGGGTTTTGATCTAGGATGAAATCCTGGCTCCAATAAAGTCAATTGGCAAAGTTCCCAGTGACTCTCACAGGGACAGGATTTCACCCCTTGTGTTCTGGTGCAAGCTCATCTCTATACCAAACTGTGTAAGAGTTTTGAAAAACAAGATGAAAGTATAAAGAGAAAAAGGGAGAATTAACCATAAAGTTTAAAAATATGAAACCTCTTATTTCCTCTCTTTCATGGCACCATGCTATAGTGTTTAGAGGACATGACCAGGAGCCAGAAACTTCTGAATTATATTCTGGCCTCTGCCAGTTATCAGCTGTGTTGCCTCAGCAAATCACTTTGGACCATATTTTAAAAAGTGACTTCTAAGTGTGGGTCCCATTTTCAAGAGTTGCTGAGACCCTCTAACTCCCCTTAAGTTTAAAGTGAGCTCTGTCTTGGAAAATTAGATATCTAAAGTTGGGCATCAAAAAATTAAGGTATACAGGATCAAAGGCCCCTTTTGAAAATGTTGGCCTTACCCGTTCGGTGCTTCCTTTCCCCATTCTGTAAAATGGGGATACTACTACTACAAGGGTACTAGAATTAATTACTTAGCATCTTACAGATAACTGAAACTGTGAAGTGCTGCATAAATGCTTACTAGTATTTTTGTGGTTTCTTTTCCATCCCAACTTCCCCCTAGAAGCTAATGTGAAAGTAGATGTGTTACCAAAGGGAGGTATATAGATGCAATGCTTTCCCTGAAAAGATCTTGCTTTCACCTGCAGGCAGGAGACTGCTGCATTTTCCTTTTATAATGCTTCTATAGTTGAAGCCTTCCAGGATGCTAATCTTTCATATGAGTGAGCCTAAATTCCCTAGAGGGGGAAACAGAAGTATACATTAATTCTGTGTAATATATGTTTTAATCCCTCAGCCGCTGACTTTGGCAATCGTATTGTATCCTATTCTGCAACCATAACTCACTACTTTTCTTGGCTTATTTAGCACAAGAAGGAGGGAAAGGAATTAATGCTTCTCAAGAGGCCTCTAGGTAGTGTTGATTCTGGAAGTGCTGATTGGGAGTTTCAACAGGCAGGTTGGCTGGCATGACCCCAGAGAGCCAGCAACGAGCTGGTCTATATTGCCCACAGGCATGGCGATGCCAATATCCCCCGCATGGGTGACCTGTGTGACATTGCAGTGATCACCCATGCCTTCCACCTGCTGACGTGTCCTGACGCCATGGTAAGGAACATCGCAGCAAATGCCCTCCGTGATGCAACAAAGAAGCGGATCGGCAGAGCCCCCTCCAACGAAGACACTGCCAGCTTCCTAAGCGGTTCCCTGGATGGCAAATTTGGACGGGACGGTGGCGACATCGCTTCACTGTGGTCCTGCGCTCGCAATGCCACGCGTCGCCTGGGGAAGCGCATTGGGTGCCGCTGGGAGTGGTGCGAGGAGCGCCAGGAGCTGGGAGTCCTGGTGCCACAGATCAGGTCTGATGACAACACCATTGTCACCCCGAGCGCCAGGGGTATGCTGGAGAGGACCCTGAAGGTGGCCATCCACTCGCTGTACATGGAAACCCTGAAGCGTAAACCGGACCAGGGTAAAACCTTCAAACTGACCAGCAAATGGGACGCCAGCAACCACTTCCTCACCGGGGGGTGGCTTCACCCGTTTCGCCAATTAGCGGTTCATCCACCGCGCCCGGCTCAACTGCGTCCTGCTCAACGGAGCTGTCCACCACGGGAACCGAGACAAGCGTTGCAGGAAGTGCGGCTACTCCAACAGGATCCTGCCCCACATCCTGTACAGCTGCAAGCCCCACTCCAGAGCCTGGCAGCTGCGCCACAACTCCATCCAGAACTGCCTAGTGAAAGCCATCACACCGCCCCTGTGGGAGGTCGCCATGAACTGCGCCATCCCCGGTACTGATAGCCAGTTGTGAACTGACGTGATAGTCACCGACAAGACCCAGAAAAAGATCATCCTCGTTGACATCACGGTCTCCTTCAAGAACAGGACCCCGGCCTTCTGCGAAGCCCGAGCTCGTAAGCTGGAAAAAATACGCCCCACTGGCCGACACCCTGAGAGCGAAGGGCTATGAGGTGCAGATGGATGCCCTGATCGTCGGAGCCCTGGGCACTTGGCACCCCTGCAATGAGCGTGTGCTGTGGACCTGTGGGATCGGTTGACACTACGCACGGCTCATGCGGCGCCTCATGGTCTCGGACACCATCCAATGGTCCAGGGACATCTACATCGAACACATCACCGGCCACCGACAGTACCAGGAGGTATGAGCCGGTACGACATCATGCATCAACTATGGAAAAAGGGACTGAGAGACTTTTTCCATTGGACCATATGAACTGAACCATAAACTCACTGAACATTAAACCCCACCAAATGAGGGTAGATCCATCCTCATCATTGTATCCGCTCATTATACTCCACACCGGAACATAGCTATTATATGGACAACATACCCCCATAGCTCAATGTCTGTACTTTGACCCATTAAACTTTTACCCCCAATCGGGGAGACTGCAGATTATGTATTCCTTACGCCACCTGTTCCTAAACCGAATTTTGCCCCCCTTGATAATCTGTACCTTATTCCCTGATAACCAGAAACTTCTATGCCTAAACTCTGTACCATTTTCTTTTTACTTCAACATTATCTTAATAAAATTATTAAATCTGAAATAAAAATAAGCAAACCCCCAAAATGCTAACCACTTGCTTTAAAAACAGTGAAAGAGGGTGGAAGGACAAGCAAGGCTTCAGCTTTCTCTTATCTTAGAAATATGCTTTATAGATAATACACCTGCATAAAAGTCCTTGTACTGCAGTATGAAGAACTGTCATCTCTGTGTGTTTTTTGAACTGAGAAATGAAGAATATCTTCATGCCTTATATTATACAGTGATTACGTCACTTCTATATAGAGTATTCGGCAGTCAGATTGATTTTATATGCACCCCCTCAGGGAGGCATGCTCTAAGGTGCCCCTAAAACACACCTTTTAGCATGACGGCATTCTGCCAACTCATAGCTCACATTCACTCAACACATCGCACAAATGTTACACTCAATTATTCCTTGCGTGTACTGTCTCTGATAACTTCTAATGAGCACAGTTCAACCAAACAGTGCACAGTTTTTGACTTGGCTTATAGAGGTACCTATGGGACAAGAGTTGGGGGAGGTTGTGTGTGCAGGGAAGTACCTTTATTCAAGGATGGCAATTGATTTGCTCCCACCAGTGCCATCTTGTTGACTGTATCTTTTTTTACACATAGTGCATTTTTTAGGAAAAAATAATAAACAGGAATTAATATGATGGATAATAAAATATACAAGGGCTTCATACTGTGAATATTCAGAAGTATGTGATGTATTTTATTTAGGTGAATATAGACTAAGGAACATAACTTCTTAATAAACAAGCCTATAAAGTATAGTATGAGCAGGAGATATAGTATATGAGTAGGCATCATTTCATACTAAAAATCTAAATGGGGAACAGCACAATAGTGAGACTCTTCAGTACCCCTGACAGAGGAATCACATCATAGAAGTCTACCACAGTGTGGTGCAGACAAAAACAATGCACAGTCAGAAGAATACAAAACATAGATGTTAGTTGTTTTGTATATATTTGGTATTCTTACAGCTACAGCTGCTAGTCAGATGCCATGAACTTGAGTTGGGAGGATGATGACTTTATCCTTTCTGACAACCATCTGTCTCGCTACTCATATACGACTGGGGAAGTGGCTCCTGAATATTTTTAAAAAAATAGCATGGGACTGCCACTGGTTCTTCTAGGCAACCTCATCTCTTCCACTGTCCCATTGATGGCTTTGCTACTGTTCTGTTGTATTGTAATGGCGGGTTGTTTCTAGTCCAGATTCTTTCCTTACCCTTTCTCTTCTTCTAGGTCACGACACTCAGTATAGTATGTGGTTGCCTGCTGCTGTGTGGCCTTTTACTTGTGTGGTTTTAACTCGAGAACTTCTTGTACTTAATGTTCCTGAGATAGCTCTGAAGCTGTTTGCTATTAATCTAACAATGCTAACTGTAATTGCCTGTTTGTTTGTTTTTGAGATTGTTTGCCTTCTGTTCACAGCTGCTGAATTTCCCCTGGAATATATTGGGTTTTTATTTCTGAAAGTTCCCCTACCATTGAGTTCCTGTAATTCTATCTGCAGTTTGGTCCTAAAGTCTCAATTTGGTGCTGACTCCGGTGAAACTCCAATTGATCAACCCTATTTTTAATTGCTCTTCCTAGAGTTATTTTGGATTATGAGTGTCCATTGATGTTCACTATGAGCAGTGTTTAGCAGATCAGACTGTAGCATATACTAGTGGAGTTGGAGTTAGTATTATTGTAATTGGTATTGATGCTGAAGTTTTGAATGGATAATCAAATGCAGGTGTAGACTGCTGTTGTGCAACACAGGTGTTTTGAAGCAGGCAAGTTGTTTCTAAGTCTTTAGGGAGCCTTCTGAAGAAGGAAATTTGAGTTACTGACTGTGGTAAATAGCCTGGAAGAAAACCTCTCAATTACTGAAACTCCTGTAAATCTTCCTAGTTTTGAGAGAATGAGCAGTTGGATTTAAATTTCAGCTCATGTGTCAACAGTAGAATTATTAATGCAGATCCAGTCTTATCCTTTTACCACCCACCAACCTTGACTGAGTTCAGTGGAGTTAAAAAGGTGTAATTGGGGGCATTTTTTTTCTGCAGAATCTATATTACCAGTTGCGATGCATGAGCCTAAATGAACACAGCTTGACATTGTATCCCAGACTGCAGTTTTCTGCACTGCAGTTTGGTGGGGGAAAACATACTTTTTATTTGTAAAATGGACATGTTTATTAGGGAGACACTGAGATAATACATATGCTACTTCTACCAAATCACTTTTCAGCAGAGAACCACACTTAAAATTGTAACAGTGTTGAAACAGAAATGTTGAATTGTGCCTTGTACCACTTACTGAAGTGTGTACCCCATTTTTAAAATTCTCATTGATATTAATCATATTAACCCTTCAACTACCATCATAAACCTAGGAGTGTTAGTAGACTCTGCTCTGAGCTCTTGGTTATGTAAACTTCAAAAGGTGTACAGGTTTTATTCATATATGTTTATCATGACAGCTTAAGAAACAGGTCTGAAAATCAAACAAGAGCAAGTGGGTTTACAATTCTGATTGTATCAGAAATAATATAAAAATGTGATATGTGCTTGCAAGTAAACCCAAGACGTTAGGATATGTGTATGTACATTTTTACCTCAGGAAAGGTTTGATTCAATTCAGATAATGGGCAAAGGTTTTGGTTGTTCATTTTCACTGTTTCTATTCCATTATTAATTAGTCTCTGCAACATGTTTTACCACCTTAGGGCCAGATCCAGGGAGGTGCATCCCTGCTGCTGCACAGAGCCCCATTGAAAACAATTAGGTTTGATAATGGTCCAAACTTGCACCCATAGAGATTCATTGGCAGGATCTAGTCGTTACATTGTAGCTGGCATTAAAATGTTTTTGGGGGGGCGGTGTGGATTACCATTCTATTACAGGTATTGAGAGGGAAACAGAGAGAGACAGAGAGATTACATTTAGTACAGGGAATATGTCTAACGCTGCACAATGTTGTTTTCTTTTTTTATGGCAAAAGTGAACATTTTAACTACACCCACTGTAACTAATGCAATGTCTAATGATCCAGTTGTTAGGTATCTTAGATACAAAGTTAAAATATATTTATTCTGCTATTAATGACATAAAGAGCATTGTGTTTAAGCAAACAAGAAATATGTTTACATATTAAAGTACAGTACTAGATATTGGTTAATGTGGATTAACAATTTAAATATGAAGAAATAATTCTGGCACATTTTTGCAACCAAATCATAGTGATATACAATTGTTTCAATTAGAGTTGAATGTTAATAATGTTTGAATATTATTGATCATGCAAAGAGTAAAATATAACTTGCAACTCATCATACTGTTTAAGTACCAGCATTGTAGTTGATGTAATGTATTGGCAAACTGATAGCAAACATCTAGATATAATAACATTTAACTCTTGTATAGAGCTTTATGGGCCACATACTGTTGTCAGTTACATTGATCTAAAACTAGAGTAGCTGATGTCAACGGAGTTACTCCAGATCCCTTCAAAGCATTTCACAAACAGACAAGGACAAACAGAGCCGCAGACAAAGTCAGATGTAGAGCTCAGGAATTACTGGCTCCCATTTACAATCCATAAGATCACATTATTAGAAAAGAAAACAGAGCTGTAGGGAACATACATGACATCATTTTCTATCGTGTAGTGCAGAGGATGTGGCTAAAATAAAAGAGCATAGTATTCCAGTGAACAGGCATGAGGCTGCTCATTAAATACTTGACAAAGACCATGTCGCACCTTAAGGGAGGAGGCCATTGCCTGGCTTGCTAGGGGAAGAGGTATATCGCTTTAAGGGGGCGGGAGGGAAGAGGCACAGATGCTGCTGCAAAAGCAGAGCAGGTCAGCCTAAGACACTGACTCATCCTCCTGGGACCAGAAGGGCAAGGAGTTGATAAAGGGTAAGTCCAATGGGAGAAGCTTCCTTTTCCACTGGACCAGGTGGAGTAGCATCCACCTGCCCACACTTGGAAGTGGCAAAATACCAGATTTCATCCAGACCTGCTGTGGGAATTGCACGGGCCACTTCTTTCTCAGGGGTCTGGGAAGGAATTTTTCCCTCAGTAGATTGGCCAAGGTGGGAGAGGGTTTTTTTCACCTTCCCCATGGCAGGTGTGTGTGTGTCATTGTTAGGATGCATAGGGAAGAGAGTTAGACTATGATGTCACAACTCATTAAATAAGTGTGGGGCAGATGTCCAGTGCAGTTATTCCATAGGAAGGAGATACAGTGATCAAATAAATGTCTTGGTAAAGGACTTAAAGTACATGCTTATTAAAGGAGTGGAACAGGGGCTCCTATGACTGGCATGGCAGGGAGCCAACCCCCCTTCTCTATAGCCCACCTTAACCCTCATTCGAGGTGGGGGATGATAAGGTCCCAGCAGTGGGTTGGCTGGGGAGCAGGATGGAAGAAGGGGGTGCTGACATTGAAATCATAGAGTTACCTGCATTTTACACTTTTATCTGCCAGTTTATTCCAGACATCTAATAAAGTTGCAGCCGAATTAAACCATACACAGTGTCTCCTGTCCTAGTATAGCTGGACAAAGTCTACTAGCCCCTTCTGTACAAATTCATCTTTTGCTCAGAGTGGCTATATTTTGTGTTGGATTTTTAATGCTAATTTTGAAGTTTTGGGCTGATTTCACTGCATAATTCCTAACTGCTTGTTGATAGCTGGCTCATGAATAGAGTCAATAAATAAATAGATTCAATCAAAAAACAGCTAGACTTGGATCTTGTGGATCTGCAAGTACTGTAGTAATATTTAAAACAAAAGCAGCTTCAACATTACATTGTTGGGAGCAGTAGTTCTTGTATTATCAGTCCAATTTCCTATTTGTTAGTTAATGACTCCGAGTTTAGATTTTCTCAAACTTCATACACGTCAACAATGACAGGAGCTTGGGGCTATTTTTCTAATTTGCTTGAAAAGAAAACGATTGGATCTTGTTAGCCTTTAGCCTAAGGACTTGTCTACATGGAAACTTAGTGCACAGCAATCCTGGGTGTAAATCTAATAGCTTGCTGTATGCTAAGTCACTGCATGGACCCTGCTACCATGCACTAAAAGTTCTACAGTGCAGGTAAGTCGAAGGGTAGTACAAAACGTAGTGTGCGCTAGTAGGGTCTGCATGGTGACTTAGAGCACAGCAAGACTATTGTGCTGTCGATTTAACCCCGGCTTCCTGCCGTCTCCATATGGACAAGCCCTGACATAAATAATAAGGCCTTTCAGAAGTTTCCCTGAAACACTATCACAACGTGAGCAATACGTTTGAATGGGCGTGATCTAAATGCTCAAATGCCTGTGATTTTGCTCAGTAAAGGTATTTGAATTGTAATGAGTTGGACTTTTTAGTTTAAACTGCCCACAAAACCACTTTAAGAGTTGATCACTTTCTGGCTGGCTCTCACACTGAAAAGGAAATAAGGCATGGCAGCTGTTATTTACAAATCTCTGTAATAAAACACACCCCTGCCTTTTTCAGAAGCACATGCTGCCACAGATTCCAGATGGAATAAAATGGTTTGTGCCTCAGACGTGCCCTGGTGATCCATTTGATTTTTATGTACCCTAGGTTTACCAAGTCTGCAACCATTTCACCATGTATTTTCTCTACAAATACTTATGACACCAATTCACCTCCTTCCATTGATTTACATCAGTGTCACTCCCTTGACTTCAGTAGCGCTACTCCTGGAAGATGGAGCCCAGTGCTTCTGTTGTTTCATTGTGTGATGATCCCTTCTGTCTGAGAGAATGGGAAGAACTGTTTACCAATACTGCATGTTCTGTATGCAAAAAGCTTTTTCTCCCCTTGTAAGAGGACAGAACGTGGGCATAAGGCAGAATTCAGCCTGACTGGTGCAGGGAAATACAGATTTCACTTCCCGCACCAGAAAAGCTTACTGCAGTCTGAGATGGATTCAACCCTAGTAGTGTTTCTGCTGCCACCCTCTTCTAGGTGTTATGCCAGAAAGGGAAGGTTTTGCTTGCAGTTGGGCTCCACAGGAACTTTAGTAGCAGAGAATATTCAGAGGGATTTGTGTATCAGCTCACATCCAACCTGCCAGGCCATACTAGTTCCCTGGTCAGTACTACCCGCTGCTGGGCCTCTCTAGAATACAGCAGGTTGAGGGTGCCCTACATTCCCACCACCTTGTTCCCCTCCCCATATTCCCATGCCCTTCAAAGGGAGACACACAGTAATCCTCCTTTTCCTGTACCTGTGTGGCCACTGTGCACCTTTATCATTTCACAGTGCTTTGAGATATGAATAAATAATTCTTAAAATGTGCAATGTACAGATAATTATTCAGTATCATTCTGCCTGACCAACAGCTACTTAGCCAGCAAAGCCCCAAACAAAAGACAAAAGAAAAGTTTTCCTGAGGAAGACTGGATTATTTTACAGATCACTAGAATTTGAGACACACTAGTGTTGTGCCCAAGTTTGGCAGTGAAGAAGGTTTCATAGTAGACACTTTCCTAATAATTCCTTTTGAGGGAGATTTTGAAAAGCACTTTGAAGTATTTAGGAGCACAAGAACCATTGCAAGTCAATAGAACTTGTGCTCTTAAATCCCATAGGCAAAAATGTTCCTTCTTTATTTTGATATAAAACATCAAATGTCCATATAGGACAAAATTCTGCTTTCTTTTACACCCCTGCAACCTTCTAGTATGGCCTTAATGTGTATGCTACTAATTTTTCTACCTCATTGCTTGTGAATTGCTAGCAGCAATTTTTCTATTTCTCCTGTCAACAAAGCTTTATTTAAGTTTGACCTTCTCTGTATCAGACAAGCATCACTCATCTCTTGTGATGTACTAGCTTTAATATTAGCTTTCAAGCACTACAGTATATCTTCCGAGAGTCTGCTCTAGGCAATAGAACATCCTTTAGGCTTATCTGCCTTAATATTCTGCACTGTAATGATAATTTTAGCTTCTGGGTACAACATCTATTATTTCTGCATGGCTTAATTGTATTATTGTTTTGGACAGGCACTCTATTTCCTTAATTTGATGCCTTTATTTGGACTTACTTTTTACCACTTTATTTCCCCTACTTAGCAATTATATACTATTGTAATTAGGCAATTGTTAAAATCAAACTATCCAGTGCTTATGACGATAGATACCTTCAAACACCCACAAATTATGCCACTTTCAAACAGCTGTGCTGTGATATAATGCCTGCAAGTCCATCTCCCATCTCCAAAGCTGTTTGTGCTAAGGAACGACATAATGATTGGTGTCAGTTAGTAGTTCTTGCAACCCCCTTGTAGAATTATCATGTCCAAAAATAGTATATTGAGAGAGAGAAACTGAGGAATCCTTAAATCACTATGCAATTCTGGTTTTGGTTCATACTGTGAGATAGAATTATATGCTGCCCACAAGCATCGGGAAATAAACAGTGCTGAAAGATTTGAAGCATCTGTTTGCTTGATGGTGGAAGTTTTCCAAACTTCCTTGGCTGAAAAGAAAAGGAGTACTTGTGGCACCTTAGAGACTAACAAATTTATTAGAAGGTGCCACAAGTACTCCTTTTCTTTTTACGGATACAGACTAACATGGCTGGTACTCTGAAACCTGTGATTATTCTTTGGCTGAAGTATCTCTGATGGTGACATATGGGGCTATAATCCCATCAACATTTCCAATAATATCATAAACCATGAGAGCAAACCTCCTTCTTCCACTTCAGTAGCTCCTTCTCAGCTGGCTTACCTTCTACTCTGGAGGTATGTGCCTTTCCAGCACTCCTCCCCTCTTCCAAGCTTGCTGTTTGAGGGTGGGAGAGTAGCAATCGGTTGGCCACACTGTGTCTTGTACGCAGTGAATTGCAAGTGGTGATATTATTATTAGAAAGCAGTGGGGCAGAATGTTCATTTGCTAACAGCGAAAAGAGGTCGTTGTCCTCCACAGCAGGTCTCCGATGTGCTCAGTTTTCAAATAGACTTTGGACCGTGATTAAGTTCTTTTAATAGATTTTCATTGTTTAAGTTTGTTTAGTGATGTTTTTTACAGCCAAACTGATCCTTGCACAGTGTACAACTGATTGCCCTATGTGAGGCTGGGATAATATTCTCTCATTGTATAATCAATAGTTGAGTTTAGGCAGTGCTGTTTTCCTTTGGACCATCTCACTGGGACCATCTGGCAGAGTGAATGTTACAAAGCCCTTTGATAAGGTTGCTTTTGCCTGCACGCCCAATCCTGGGTTTCTCTGTAATGCACCCAAAACACCCATTGAAGTCAGTGTGGATGGGATTCACAAAGGTATTTAGGCACCTAACTCCTATTATGGGTGCACAGGGAATGCAGTAACTGGCTATGTGCATGATCTCTTTCCAGGCACTAGCTTGAGAATGAGGTGGAAAGAAGCAGGTGGATTGCAGGAAAAGGATTTCTCAGCTAATCAGGAATATGCCAAAATACAGTCTATATAATGCTGAGTCTTTCTACCATGAGTTTATGTGTTGCACATCTTTAAACAAGGGATGCAGACTATTTATTTTTGTTTCTATCATTTGCACCACAATTGATATTTTTACACACATGTGAACAGCTTCTTTCCAGGATGCCTTAATTCTGCAGTGTGTTGCTAGTAGGCAAAGTGGGTCAGCAGGCATCATAGTTACAATTTTTAATTGTAATTATGCTGCTGCTATTTTGCAGGAAACCTTGACTATCATTTCCTAATGCTGTGACATGTTTCCTAAAGCTTTTATATTGTAGCATAATTAACTTAAACTCATTTTCTCTGAAGGATCTTTTATTTACAGAATGACATGTGATTCCTGTTTGTTTGTAAAAAGAAAAGGAGTACTGACTGAATGCATCCGGTGAAGTGAGCTGTAGCTCACGAAAACTTATGCTCAAATACATTTGTTAATCTCTAAGGTGCCACAAGTACTCCTTTTCTTTTTGCGAATACAGACTAACACGGCTGCTACTCTGAAACCTGTTCGTTTGTGTGTCCCCTGCTTTAGTCAGTGGCTTAGTATTCTTCTATCCTTTTTTGTTTTAATTAAATTATATTATAATTATGTAGATTTGGACAAGAGAAACGTTGTAACAGCAATACCTGTGAATCACTTTAAAATGCTCCCCCCTTACTAATTACCTAATTAAATATAATGGAGTTTGAGATTACCAGGCAGTCTGACAAGAGTGTAAAGGGAAAAAATTATTGCCCATACTGCTTGACATATGTATGTAGATAAGAAGCAGCGGGGAGTAGGGAGATGGACACTTATTTGCACCAAAGGCATAGTAGATACGGAATGTCTGGGGCTGGAATACTCAGAGCTATATAGAAATATCTCTGCACAAATTCACCCTCGAAGCATGTTAAGACATTGCTTATGGTATCCAAGATATGGCATTTGTTGTTGAATACTTACATTGGTTTATAGAAGAAATTATGTAGTTAATGCACTTAGGACTGTCATAAATTTCCATATTTTTATTTAAAAATAATCTGGATTATTAAAACATTCCCTATGAAGCTGTGTGTATGTATGTGTGTGTACACCTACATATGTCATTTGTGATTGTACTGTTTTGTTTTACTGCCTCATCTAGGAAAGAAGGATGTGACTTTTTTGTATCTGCTTCAGGATGAAGATTTATCATTTATTCCTTCTTGATAATACTAAGTGAAATGAATCATTGTGAGTGATAAAATGGGTCAGTGTGCCACCTCTCTGGGGAAACAGCTGCATGACCAAAACCTGTATCAACCACTTTTAGTTGTGGCAGGAAGAATAATTTTACTTTGACTAAAATGTAGGCCTCATGCAGAATTTGGTGACAAAACTATATGCAAGTTTTAATTCTGCCTTTAAAATATTTTTGCACATAAATATCAAATCCCTCCCTGTAGTAACTCAATTGGCTTCAGTGGAGTTGCATCAAGGAGGAATTTACACAAAATGTGTAATCTAGGGAGAGGCAAACTAAGAAGAACTATCTCATACATTTATCCAAAATTCCAGTTGAGCCAGAACTTTTTTAAAATTCATAATGGTTTGGATACGTTTTTAAAAATTGTTTGTCACTGAAAGAGACTGGGTGGCATAGAGGGTTTGCCTTGGAATACAGAGCCTTGTCCATCAGTCATCTACCCATCTAATCTACCCATCTTGGTATCAATGCCCCAGTCAGTGGTCTCTCATGGTCATTGGTTCAAGTCTATCCTATGTGAAAGAACAGTTTCAGAGTAGCAGCCGTGTTAGTCTGTATTCGCAAAAAGAAAAGGAGTACTTGTGGCACCTTAGAGACTAACAAATGTATTTGACTATAAGCTTTCGTGAGCTACAGCTCACTTCATCGGATGCCTTCAGTGGAAAATACAGTGGGGAGATGATTTATATACACAGAGAACATGAAACAATACACAGTGTGTATGATAACACCCATTGTCTCATGTTCTCTGTGTATATTAATATATTATAAATCATCTCCCCACTGTATTTTCCACTGAATGCATCTGATGAAGTGAGCTGTAGCTCACAAAAGCTTATGCTCAAATACATTTGTTAGTCTCTAAGGTGCCACAAGTACTCCTTTTCTTTTTGAAAGAACAGTGTCATTCTCTAATGGCAACCAAATGTGAAGCAGGTTTGATCTCAGACCAATTCCCAGTTTATATCATATATTATATATATTATAAAACCCTTCAAGAGTTCAGGCTACTTGCCATCCAGGTGGGGCTCAGCACAGGAGCTAGCTCCTAGATGACAAGCAGACCAAACTAGTCTGTAGAAGTGTTCATGTCTGTCAGGATTGAGGTACTCTGAAAGGCCATTGTGCAGGTTGTACTATTTCTGTGGATAAAGGGGGCCAGTCATCTGGTACTTTTCACAAATGCTAACTTCACAGGAAAAAATAATCAAAGCAATAATTCCCTTCTCCCCGCCCCCCACATTTTCACTCACCTCTGCTTTTCCTAGTTTTAGGTAGGAGCAGACGAGGATGCTCAATACTAGCAGCTGGATGGGTCTGGCTCACAGCTGCTCAGCAAGCCTGCACTTTCCCATGGTGACTTCATCTTGCTCTAGAGTCTAAGATTCCATTTTTTTAAAAAAACACAGTCTCAAAAGCTTTCTTGGTTTTGAAGATAACTTCCTAAATGTGAACAGATTTAAACCAATGCACTGATATCTGTCTGAGACTGCAGACAGCTCATAACAAAAGATCTGAGATGTGCAAGCTGTCCTTCTTAATTTCAATAGTATGGTATGCCTAAGCCTTATGATGCTGACTGTTTAAATATCTACATTACTAACTATTCAGCTGCTGAGCAAAGCAGCTAGAAAGAAAAAGGACTATTGTATTAAGTAGATTTGCATCATTTGCTCTGAGTGGCATCTTATTTTGGCATAGCAAATGAATGGAACTTAGGTTGTGGGCAGAAGTTGAACTGAGAGCTACCACGTTTTCTCCCTCTGTTTGATCCCTGATCACTAGAAAGTTCTAGAGCTATATCCAGCCAAAGCAAGAAATGTTTGAGAGAGCTAAGGAGAAAGCAAAATTTCCTGTCAAGTTTTGCCAACACAAGCTTAGATGGGTTGGATAAGTACCCATAATGTTGGATGTTTATATGAACCTGATCTCTGAATCTCTTGAAGTACAGCCATCATCATGAAAATCTAATTTTTCAAAGCTCTCTCTCACTTCACATAGCTGGATTGACTATATCACTTCTAGCTGTGGTCTTGTCAGATCTCATTAACAAAAATGGGTTATTCCTGCTCAGTACTTGGCTTTGATATCTCCCCTATAGCTAGTAGGGTGCTGGAAGTGCCATGTTTTAGCATACAATCGAGATCCTCTCCTATGGCATTTTACACAGCAACAGAAGTTTTAACCTCAGTGTCCTGGCCAAATTCCTTTTTGGATAATTGCATTCTTTGTCTGTCTAAAAGCCCCCTTCTGTCCATTTAACCCACATGCTCTAGTTTCTTGACCACTCTTGTTGTATGTGCCTGCACTAAGCTGTGGATCTGTGTTACATACAAACTTAATGGCCCACTTTCTGGCACACCCACCTTTCCTGCCTCTTGTGTGCTTTGCAGGATGCCACTGTAGAGGTCTCCTCCATGGTGAACCTAGATGTCCTGAAGGTCTGGCCAGCAGCATAGCCACTGGCTTCTGAAGGAAACATGGTTCATAAAGCTACTGCTTTACAACCTCGCCCTGCTGAGGAGCCCTATTGGCAAGGAGCTGGCTCTTAGGGTGAGGATTCGATCCCTTTTGTTCCGAGGAACACTGTTGTTTTACAATTAATACCGGCATTCATGTTTAAGAAACTATTGACAGTGTGTTCGCGCAGTTTGTGTTTATCATAAAAATTTGGCAGTCTTATTGTGTCTCTAGTGGGATTTAAATGATAAAATTATTTATAATACTTTTATAGTGTTAGGTGTGCTAGTCTCTTATGATCTCTGGAGTCAGTTACTGGTAGCTGTTTTAAGCTTCAGCCTTCACAATGAAATAGTATTTACGTAACCTTGAAAGAACCTATGCTGAAATTCCTCCTAAACAGCAAGGGCTGGCATTCTGTTAATAAGAAATATTGAGTGTAGTTGGTCATTCAGATTATTCAGCTGGATTTGCTGTACATTGATTCAAATGTAAAGCATTTAGCTTTGATTATCAAAATACATTAAATGTAATTAGAGCAGGAACACCTTCTGAGCCAGGCAGACCTGCTTCACTGTTTAATCCTCGGAGTTTCATGGTGATAAAAATTTGTGAAGTCATGAATAATAACCATACAGACCTGGGATACTGTATTGTCTGCACGAATTACAGCACTCTCACCTTTTAGTTAGCTAGATGGACATTTGTTCTGTCTTGTTCTTTTGTCATTAGTTGTTTTATAAGTTTTTGCCTGCTACGTAGGACTTTTGTGTAGGAGAGTGTATTCCCCCCACCTCACACTGCACATCCTGCATTAAGACTATCCTTATTGTAGATAGCTCTGTAGCTTTGCCCCATATGCATAAACCAGCTGGATGGCCAGAGGGAGGGGTTATGTTGCACCCCATAAAGAGGTGTCAGAAGTTACTTCTATTTCAGTACAAGCAGGGTGGCACCCATGAACTACTCCTGCTGTGGCCCAGTTGCTAATGGCATGATCTAGCCCACATTACACTTCATTTATTCAGGGTAGCAGCTTTCATTCAATTGCTTTCTTTTTTCAAAATAGTCACTTGTTTGCCATGTTTTCCTTTCACAACCAGACGTTAGCCACAGACATTTCAGTGATACAGGTCCCAGTCATGGGAGAATGGCCCATGTAAAAGGCTGTGCTCCTATGAAATTTTAAGGGGACTGAATGTAGAATCCTAAGTCTCAAAGTGACAGCAAACGTCAGGGCATTCATGCTGCTCGACCATGTCTGGGTATTGCTGAATATGTAGGGAGCAGTAGACACTGAATCGGAGCCATGTGAATCTATGCTGTGCACAAACTTACCGGCCATCTTTCTGACACAGCTACCTATCCTGCTTCTCAAGTGCTTTGCAGGGATCCATCACAGAGATCTCTTTTATAGTACACATTGCATGCAAATTCTGCAGCGTAGGTTTCAGAGTAGCAGCCGTGTTAGTCTGTATTCACAAAAAGAAAAGAAGTACTTGTGACACCTTAGAGACTAACAAATTTATTAGAGCATAAGCTTTTGTGAGCTACAGCTCACTTCATCGGATGCATTTGGTGGAAAAAAAGAGGGGAGATTGATATACACACACAGAGAACATGAAACAATGGGTTTATCATACACACTGTAAGGAGAGTGATCACTTAAGATAAGCCATCACCAGCAGCGGGGGGTGGGGGGGTGGGAAGGAGGAAAACCTTTCATGGTGACAAGCAAGCTAGGCTATTTCCAGCAGTTAACAAGAATATCTGAGGAACAGTGGGGGATGGGGTGGGGTGGGGGGAGTGGGGGGGGAGAAATAACATGGGGAAATAGTTTTACTTTGTGTAATGACTCATCCATTCCCAGTCTCTATTCAAGCCTAAGTTAATTGTTTCCCGTTTGCAAATTAATTCCAATTCAGCAGTCTCTCGTTGGAGTCTGTTTTTGAAGCTTTTTTGTTGAAGGATAGCCACTCTTAGGTCTGTAATCGAGTGACCAGAGAGATTGAAGTGTTCTCCAACTGGTTTTTGAATGTTATAATTCTTGACGTCTGATTTGTGTTCATTCATTCTTTTACGTAGAGACTGCCCAGTTTGACCAATGTACATGGCAGAGGGGCATTGCTGGCACATGATGGCATATATCACATTGGTAGATGCGCAGGTGAAGGAGCCTCTGATAGTGTGACTGATGTGATTAGGCCCTATGATGGTGTCCCCTAAATAGATATGTGGACACAGTTGGCAACGGGCTTTGTTGCAAGGATAGGTTCCTGGGTTGGTGTTTCTGTTGTGTGGTGTGTGGTTGCTGGTGAGTATTTGCTTCAGATTGGGGGGCTGTCTGTAAGCAAGGACTGGCCTGTCTCCCAAGATCTGTGAGAGTGATGGGTTGTCCTTCAGGATAGGTTGTAGATCCTTGACTTCAGCAGGTGAGTATTGTAGTTGTAGGAATGCATGATAGAGATCTTGTAGGTGTTTGTCTCTGTCTGAAGGGTTGGAGCAAATGCGGTTATATCGTAGAGCTTGGCTGTAGACAATGGATCGTGTGCCAGCGTAGTTTGTCTTTGTGCCAGGACACCTGATGAAAAGTGCATTTCCATGGAGTTTAGCCCACGTTTGCTCATGTACAGTATCTGAGCTCAGGATTTTATCCATTATTTCTTAGGCTGTGAGGTCTACGGGCAGGGAGTGCCTTTAATTGATTGTCTATGCTGTGCCCATCAGAACAGTGCCCCGATCTAATAGTTTTCACGATTTACACTTTGGCATCATTTTGATAAAATTTACAGAGCGAAGTTTAAATAACCAACTTCTGCTAATTAACATGAATGAGCCAAAACCCAGCAGATTTCCTGAGCTTTCGATATCACTGTAATTAACTGCCAGCAGTGATGTTAATATTTTTCTTGATTTGATTTCATTTGAGTTGAGCAGTCTGGGTAGTTGATATCCAAATGAATTCTATCACTTAAAATTAGCGTTGTAGACAGTTCAGCAGTTTCTGTTCACAGGAGACCATGAAAACATCTGTGTGTTTGCTTCCCAGAGTTTTGCTTTGAATATCAGCTTCAACAAACTCAAAGCGAAAATTGGCTGACACCGATAAGGTATTATAACTATTTGTACACCTATGACACTAAAGTATTAGGTCAATATCATAACCAACTTCTACTTTGGTTGGTGTTGAAACAGTTTCCCTAACTTCTAGTTCAAATATTACACTGTCTTAATTGTGCACTTGTGGCACCTTAGAGACTAACAAATTTATTAGAGCATAAGCTTTCGTGAGCTACAGCTCACTTCATCGGATGCATTTGGTGGAAAAAACAGAGGGGAGATTTATATACACACACAGAGAACATGAAACAATGGGTTTATCATACACACTGTAAGGAGAGTGATCACTTAAGATAAGTCATCACCAGCAGCAGGGGGGGGGAAGAGGAAAACCTTTCATGGTGACAAGCAAGGTAGGCTAATTCCAGCAGTTAACAAGAATATCTGAGGAACAGTGGGGGGTGGGGTGGGGGGGAGAAATAACAAGGGGAAATAGTTTTACTTTGTGTAATGACTCATCCATTCCCAGTCTCTATTCAAGCCTAAGTTAATTGTTTCCCGTTTGCAAATTAATTCCAATTCAGCAGTCTCTCGTTGGAGTCTGTTTTTGAAGCTTTTTTGTTGAAGGATAGCCACTCTTAGGTCTGTAATCGAGTGACCAGAGAGATTGAAGTGTTCTCCAACTGGTTTTTGAATGTTATAATTCTTGACGTCTCATTTGTGTCCATTCATTCTTTTACGTAGAGACTGTCCAGTTTGGCCAATGTACATGGCAGAGGGACATTGCTGGCACATGATGGCATATATCACATTGGTAGATGCGCAGGTGAAGGAGCCTCTGATAGTGTGGCTGATGTGATTAGGCCCTATGATGGTATCTCCTGAGTAGATATGTGGACAGAGCTGGCAACGGGCTTTGTTTTGAAGGATAGGTTCCTGGGTTAGTGGTTCTGTTGTGTGGTGTGTGGTTGCTGGTGAGTATTTGCTTCAAATTGGGGGGCTGTCTGTAAGCAAGGACTGGCCTGTCTCCCAAGATCTGTGAGAGTGATGGGCCGTCCTTCAGGATAGGTTGTAGATCCTTGATGATGCGTTGGAGAGGTTTTTGTTGGGGGCTGAAGGTGATGGCTAGTGGCATTTTGTTATTTTCTTTGTTGGGCCTGTCCTGTAGTAGGTGACTTCTGGGTACTCTTCTGGCTCTGTCATTCTGTTTCTTCACTTCAGCAGGTGAGTATTGTAGTTGTAGGAATGCATGATAGAGATCTTGTAGGTGTTTGTCTCTGTCTGAAGGGTTGGAGCAAATGCGGTTATATCGTAGAGCTTGGCTGTAGACAATGGATCGAGTGGTATGATCTGGATGAAAGCTAGAGGCATGTAGGTAGGAATAGCGGTCAGTAGGTTTCCGATATAGGGTGGTGTTTATGTGACCATCGCTTATTAGCACCGTAGTATCCAGGAAGTGGATCTCTTGTGTGGACTGGTCCAGGCTGAGGTTGATGGTGGGATGGCAATTGTTGAAATCATGGTGGAATTCCTCAAGGGCTTCTTTTCCATGGGTCCAGATGATGAAGATGTCATCAATGTAGCGCAAGTAGAGTAGGGGCATTAGGGGACGAGAGCTGAGGAAGCGTTGTTCTAAGTCAGCCATAAAAATGTTGGCATACTGTGGGGCCATGCGGGTACCCATCGCAGTGCCGCTGATTTGAAGGTATACATTGTCCCCAAATGTGAAATAGTTATGGGTGAGGACAAAGTCACAAAGGAAAAGTATCCCCAATATTGTCACGGCTAACCTGGTGGCTGAACTTTGTGACTTTGTCCTCACGCATAACTATTTCACATTTGGGGACAATGTATAACTTCAAATCAGCAGCAGTGCGATGAGGCCTGGCCTACATTAGAAAATAAGGTTGGTTTAACAACGTCCCTCAGGGATGTGAAAAATCCACAGTGCAGTATAGTTAAGCCAACATAAATCCTCATGTAGACAGTGCTAGATTGATGGAAGAATTCTTCTGTCAACCTAGCTACCACCTCTCGGGGAGGTGGATTACCTATGTTGATGGGAGAGTCCCTCCTGTCGGTGTAGGTAATGTCTAAACCACAGTGCTGCAGCTGTGCCACTATGGTGTTTCAAGTATAAACAAGCTCTAAATCAATGAAAGAATACTTCCGTTGACCTAGTTACCGCCTCTTCGGGGTGGGGGGGTGAATTACCTACGCCAATGGCAGAATATCTCCCGTCGGCATCAGGACTGCCTACACTGAAGCACTTCAGCTGTGTCACTGTAGTGTTTTGTGTGGGGTGGGAGGGAGTACCAAGTACAAAAGGGCATACATTTTCCTGAACCTATGAAACAGAGGTGGAAATAGGGAGCAGAATGACAACAGTATGTTTCTCTTCCTCTTGTGAGCCAGTGCAAACTCATCCACATCAACTCCAGGCAGTCAAGGCTCAAAAGGTATCCAGGCGACATAGTCAGGGAGCGCCGGTACTTAGTGGCAAACTTCTGTCCGAATCAAGCAGATGGCCACATGGATAGCCACATGATAGTTAATGCTTGTCAGCATTAGCTTTCACTCTGTACTCACTCTACCCACTCTTGGCAAATGGGATATTGCACAGCAGAGCTGCTTCCAATAGAGCTGGAATGCCTGGGGGAAGGAAGACCGGATAGTACCTTGGCACTGGTTCACGGAGTGGAGAAACTGAAAGATGTGCTATGGATCATCAGGCTCCATGGGATATGCAGGCCAGTCAATCTGCCTCTGCTGTAGGACTTTAGACCTCTCCCCATAAGGGAATATTTTGGCTGAATCTCAGGGTATGTCTACCCTGCAATGTCAGCCCATGGTTAGTAGAACTTGAATTAGAAAACCCTGGGTTTGTTAGCCTAAAGCTTGAGTGTCTACACTCATTTATAACCCCAGGTGAGGAATTGTTGAACCCTGAATCCCAGCCTGAGGCCTCCAGGATCTACACTGTGCTATCTGGGCCTGAGTCCATTCACCATCCATATCCCAGACTTTCTATCACTTTCCCCAAAATGTGGCTCCCCTACCTCTTTGTTTGTGGTGCAATGTAGAAAAACTTAACTGTCCAGAGGACAACAGAAGTTGGTCTGTAGACTTGTGGGATACTTTTGGTGGACTCCGAGAGTACGAGGTCGAGTGAGGTTGTGTCTACATTGCAAACCAACAGAGCTTGAACCCTGGATCCTAGCTTGACTCTGCCGTGAACTCTGCACTCCCATGGGGTTCTGGAACCCTGGATCCAAGTGCTTAGTTAACACAATTTGTGTGTAGATAGAAGTGGGGGAGGGGGGTTAGGCTTGAGCCTGAGTTGGAACCTTGGGTTTATAGTGCCATGTAGACATACTCTGAGATTAGATCTGTGGATTATCTGGAGGAGATTTTCCCCTCCAGTGGGTTCCTTTGTGCAAGGAAATAATTAATGGATTAGTGTTTATGCAATGTTTAGTGACAATCATGTAATAGCTCTATCACAGGGAGTATACTGTGAATCCCAACACATGCAGCGGGTTAGAAAGAGTCAAGCTAGCCAGCTGTACTGCAAGCATAATTTGATAAATAAAGAAGTGGAATTGGCATTAATTATACAGGTAGACACTTCTCCAGTGAGGAGTCTTCTAGGCAGCAAACAATTGAAAAGAAATAGGAAAATTATTTCAAGAGATACAATGGCAGTCCAAAGCATGGACAAATGTGGGCAGTGCCCAGGTTATGATAGTTACGTTAAATAGCTGCAGGTGCTGTAGGGCCTGATTCACCATTAGAGTTTTATGAAATCAATGAATTACATCAGTGTAAAATTGGAATAAAACAGTGATGAATCAGAAACATAAAGTTATTTTAAAACATAATTTTAAATATATAAAGTGTACTTGATACAATATCTCTGGGTGTACATAGTATGTAACTTTAAAAGCTTTTTAAAATACTCTGCCCTGCCCACGAGTTCCCAAAATATTAAGTACAATAAAATAAAAATAACTCCTTTCAGGCAAAGGCCAGAGAAAAGATGTGGGCTGTAATGGTCAACAAACTCAGATTCCATTGGGCCATTGGAATATGCAAATTGCAGAGTGGGATCCTCTGCTGAGAATGCTCTGACTCGAGCCTCTGGACATTCAGTCCAGGGATTGTTAGTTCAAGAACCCTGTCTGATTTCAGCTGACACTGAGGCTTGCAGGGAAAGCGGGAGTCGTAGACTAGTTTATAGATCCAATTCAGCATCTTGATCTCAACTCAGAAGTTGTCAGGGTACTGGCTTATATGTTCCCTGAAATAAACACTAGCAAGCAGATGGGAAGCCACATTCTGGACTGGCTGTAGACTCTGAGCAATCATCGGTGTTCCTCCTATGTAGAAAGCATTCCATAAATCCAATTTGGAAGTCACAAAGGCATGAAGAACTGTGCCCAGCTCCAGATCCAAAATCACAGTTGCCATATGAGACCTATGGCAGAGGTACTTGTGGCCATTCATGGCATTTTGGATCAGCCAGGGAGCTGAAAGCATGCCCAAACAGTGAACCTATTAGATGAAGGTTTAACAAATCCCCTCACTTCAGATGCCAAAAACCATCCCTGCTATGCCCACAAGATGCCTCTGTTAACCAACTAGCATCATCTGTTTTATCTGGATTAAGGTTCAGCCAGGTCACTTTCATCTAAGTCCCAGCTTTGGCTGGGCACAGGGAAAACAAAGAACTACATCATATGTTCTGATAACATAGTTATATGATTGGTTTTCTCCTGGTGTAGAAGTACTCCAGATTCTGTAGTTATCTTGGTTACTATCTACTTCATTAGTTTGGGTTCACATATATTTTCTTCTTCTCTGATATATCTGCAGTGTGGACACTGTGGGCTTGTCTAGATGGAGAGTTAGTGCATGGCAAGCTGGGGTTTAAATCGACCGTGCACAAGCGTGCTGCATGTTAATTGGTCATGTGGACCCTGCTACTATGCATTAAAAGTTCTCTAGTGAACTTTTATCTATTTCTGTTTCCAATCAGAGCAGTTCAAAGTGCACCATAGGGAAATTTTAGTGTATGGTAGAGGGGTCCATGTGGCCAGTTTGTGCATGGAAAACTACGTGCGGTAGATTTACACACCAGCATAGCACGCACTAACTCTCCGTGTTGACAAGCCTATCATTTGAAATCGTATGACTTGTTTTCCTTCCAGGGACATCTTTGTTTTCTGCCTTTATTAGGTTAAACATCAGGTTGAGGATTTGTTCAGTTTCTTAAGGCCCAGCCATGTGTGATACAGCCCCATGTCCGATATTGGCTCCTTTCTTATAATACCTATCTAATCTGAAAACTTTGAATTTAAAGGCAAGCAAAGTGAATTTCAAGTAGGGCTCATCCCCTTCTCTGCCAAGTCATGCCTGCCAGGGAAACTTTTATACCTGGCTCATTAAAAATACTTTGAAAGAGAAGACCTTTTGAACTTTTGTATAGATTAAAAAAAATATGCCCCGGAGGATACTCCAGACTCCCTGCCTTATGTGAAAGTTCCATAGAATGGAATACAGAATGATGGGCCTCACCTCCAATCCAGACCCTTTATGTCACATAAAGGGGGCCCAAACCCCTAAATCTGCAAGGAAGAGAAGGGAGAATTCTTCCAGTGCAGGTGCTGTAGAAGACTGTCACAGGGCAACCTCTGGAGAATCCCTTCACAAGCCCTAGCATTGGCTGTGTATTGGTGCCACTAGGGGCATGTTGAGGGCAAGGCAATAGTACACAGTCCTGCAGATATTCTGGAAAGCACTGTAGCGTATATGGGAGCCATAACTTAGGCTAAGCCTCCCCTGGCGCAGTCGCCACCGACCCATTGCCAGACACCTGGGCTGTGGTGGTCCCGCCTCTTCCACTCCCTGCTATACCCCTGCTGCCAAAGCCTTTCACCACTGCCTACCCTTGTCGGAATCTTTCACTGCAGTGGGGGAAAAGTCTCTGGCCAGGGTAGAGAGACACCACACTGCTAAGACTAGTAGTGTAGATATGGGAAGCACTGCTTGGGGGTGTAGAGGACTGTGTAAGGTATGTACCTTAGGGGTCAGGATAGGGCACTCGCATAATCTGTGCTCCACAGTCTACACTGCTGTTTATAACTGTGCTAACTGGGTGTGCATTCTCAACACACCACCATATGTGTAGACCTACCCTAAGAGGCGTAGGTTACAATCTGACCCATGTAACCTAGCCAAGAATTATATCCACAGAGATTTATATAGCGGAAGAATATAGAATTCTGTACTATGGCTCTACAAAAATCTATGAAAGGAAACCACTCTATTAAATTCTGTAGGTTTTTAGAGTAATGTCTCTATACAGCTTTTAGTTTCAGCCTGTACATTCATAGAGACTTATCTGTAAAGCAGTGGTTCTCAACCAGGGGTCTGGGGCCCCTTGGCGGGCCATGAGCAGGTTTCAGAGGGTTCACCAAGCAGGGCTGGCATTAGACTTTTTGGGGCACAGAGCAGAAAGTGAAAGCCCCAATGCATGGGGCGGAAGCCAGGGGTTCTGAGCCCCCTAGTAGGGGCTAAAGCTGAAGCCTGAGCAATTTAGCTTCATGGGGTCCTCTGTGGTGTGGGGCCAAGGCATGCTTGCTCCTAATGCTGGTCCTTGGTTTTATATGCAGGAAAACAGTTGTCGCACAAGTGGGCCGTGGAGTTTTTATAGCATATTGGGGGAGGGAGGCCTCAGAAAGAAAAAGGTTGCGAACCGCTGCTATAAAGGATACAAAAGCTTTATTTTTCCCTTCTCATGTGCAAATCAGTCACTTCATACATTTGCTATATAAACTTTTAGTCACTGGCCCACTTTGGGGGAAATCCTGGATTCCTGCTGCTACACACCTTATGTCTCTCACACGCTCAAAGACAAGTCCAGTGCTTGCAAGATCAGCCAGCTCTGCTGACCAGTGCAAAGGGTGGAGGTCCATGAACTTTCTCCGAAATTGGTTTGGGTTGGCAGTGCCAGCCCAGAGCAGTTCTTGTGCTCAGGGGACCACCCTTACTCCTTGTCCATCTGCACAGGACAGAATATTTTTAGGAACAAAGTATTTCATCAAGCATATTCAGTGTATGTTTATTTGGCAGATGGTATCTTTTCCTTGGTTTAGTTATTGAGACAACATTATTGTTTACATGGGAAAACAGCTAAATACAGTGTATTTTCAAGACCCTTTCTCCTCCCCTCCGTGTCCATGAGCAGCTCTAGTGCATGGAGTTTTATCACTGAACATAATTCCATGTCAGAATCAAATTATTGGCAAGTCTGACTTTGGTTCTCAATCTTAACACGCTGCAGGCATCTGAGACCAAGAGCTTTAGTGTTCCAGGTTTTCTTGAGAATGTTGCTTTGGAATGGCATTCAAACATATTGCACTCAGTGGGAGGATATGCCCCCCATTTACCTCTGTTCTATTTACACTTAAATTATCTCTGAGTTTTCTCTTGAACACGTCAACCCCTACTTCATTATAGCACTATTGCAGCCAAATGCAAATTGAATTGGGCCCAATTATTTTCTTTTTTTAAATGCATATTATTTGATAGGCCAGATTGTCATCTGATGTAAAAAGGCATAGCTCCATTGAGTTGCATGGAGTTATGGCAGGTTACACCAGTTGATGATTAGGCCCACAAATGTTTTGTTTTTCTAATCTACTAGATCCAAGGATAACTAATTGCACATTATCTACAGATTTTTTTTTAAATAATGAATCTAAAGATATACTGCTTGCTCCAAATAAGTTGAGGTGGTTTTGACTCTTTAGTGCTCAAGTGATTTCTCCCAAGGCCTTCCATAAACACTTGCACCTTAAACATATGCCATGAAATCTATTCAGGCAGCTGCCCAGGAGCTAATTAAACCCTGCCCATGCCACAGATCACATTACTGCAAAGAATAAATTACTTATATTTTCTATTAATCAGATTTTCTTTTCTTTTAATTTCCTTGTGTTCCTTAAAATTAAATGTCTTTCATCTGCTCAAAAGTACAATTTACCTGAGCCAAAGGTGGTCTGTAAATAAAATGCTAAATATATAATTTGTTTCAAATTATCCTTCTGACATTTTCTTTGTTGCATAAAATTATGAGATGAATAAATGTGGATACTTAAAATATGGTTGGGGTTTTTTTTAGAAATAATACAATCCTATAAGTATCACTTAAGAACCTATTTGCTGGTGCTGGAAATGACCACTTTGCTATCTAAATTCAAAATTTTTGCAAAACCATATGTGTTACAAATTATCCTGTTTAATAAATTGTATGAAAAGAAGAAAACAAATTAATTACAAAAGCCATTTAAATGGTTTCATGTAAATATATGTCTGATGGTTAAGTTTGAAATCTGTATATTATTGGCACTTTTAAAAATTATAATGTACTTAAATCTGCTTCAAACTGAGGTACTTCTTATTTGATTTACACAATGGATTTCTGCAACCAGGAATTGAGGCAGAGTATTACTTGCATTAGTTAGGGGATCAGTTCTGTTCAGTTAAGTGCATTTCTTGTGCACTTAAGCTCTCAGTGAATTTACTAAGAGTTTCAGATGCATAGGGAATGTAGGATCTGGGCCTATGATTTCTAGTAGCAAATAGATTGCAACAGAATTATAACTTTGGGTCTCCATCCTGCCCCCCTTCAAATCAATGGTCAAAATCTTAATGAACCTGAAGTGCACAACAACCATTGGTGTGTGTGTGTGTGTGTGTGCACAACAACCATTGGGGTGTGTGTGTGTGTGTGTGTGTGTAATTTTAAAAAATCTAGACTAGAAGATCACAGTTGTCCTCTCTGGCTTTTATAATCTATTAACTTCTCCCCCTGCTTCCCTCTTGTCAGAATTGGGAATGAGTAATGAAACCTAGCCATTGAGATCAGTCATTTAAATTAGACTATTGGATAAGAATTGCTTCTTAATATTGGGCATGCTACAGAAATTAGAGGGCTGGTATAAATAAGATGTTATGATAATCCTATTAAATGCTTTAGCTTCTATCCTAAGAAAGTAAAGATTGGTTACCGTGTCAGGAAATAGCTCTGTAAATGATAACAGGGGAAACCAAGTGTGTCCTGTGAAAATTGGCTTCTGAATAGAAATAAGGATTTTGTCCACTGGGACAAAATGTAATTGTGTGCTATCTGAACAGTTCCTGCTTCCAGCGATCTGATACCTTATTGTTATAATTAAAAAGAATTAGCTTTTTTTGTTGGGGGGCTTTTAAATTTAGCCTTGAGTTAAAAGAACACTTTTCTTGTTTTTGGTTTCCCATCTGGCTTGCTGGGAAGTCCAGTATAATTGGCCCTGAAGGGAGCTTTCAGTTATATCCTAAAATAGACTCCACTTACTCGCTAGTATGCTCTGCTTTACAAATCACTGTTGCTTGGGAGGACATTAAAGAAAAATTGTCTGTAAATAAATTGATTTAGTTTCCCTTCTATGAGCCCAAATCCGAACATTTCTATGCAGCAGGACAGTATACCTCAGAGAATGGGAATGAGCTATGGAGTTTATTACCCTTACAATAGGTCAGTAGTGCAAGTCTAGCCCTAATAGGTAATGATGAAAACTTACTATATGATAGACATTCAGTGGGCTCATGGTATCAGAACAGTTGGTACTGTATGGTATCAGTACAGTTGCTGGTGGATAAGTGTGTCTATCACAACACACACACCATGCTTGCTATTAATTAGCACACTTTTTAGGGAAAAAAAACAAACAAACCCCAGAGAAGCCAAACACTGAACTATGCCCCTCTCACCCAGAAAGGTTAACCTTCAAATCTAAGGTTGAGTCTCATCAGTAGGGGGAATGTGAAGCATTTTACATTGCTAGACCCTCCCGCACTGCTAGCTACATGGAGAAAGAGAGGTCAGCTATGCTCAGCCTGCCAATCAAACATCTTTCACAAATACAAATTTCTCATTAATACAACAAAGAGAGTTAATTTCTATAGATGATCTGGGTGAGTGAGATAACTTTGGGACTAAAATGCTAGTCCAAGCAGAAATTTCTAATAAAGCTCAGTACTTCTGAAAAACCTGAGCATGTGAAGTGAGGGAAGCGGCAGGGCAGTTCATATTGTTGAGTTAAATGGCCAAATTCACAGTTGGCATAAGGAGTCAACTTTGGTTCAGACACACTGCTTGTGTATGTTTGTAATCAAGCATGTAGTTATAAAGGGAACCATTGTGATGGGTGGACGCCCTGAGACCTCCGCTACGTGTGGCTAATATTCTTCACTTGTTTAGTGATGTCTTGTGTATTTGCCCTGAGACCTCCGCTATGTGTGGCTAATATTCTTCACTTGTTTAGTGATGTCTTGTGTATTTGATTAATCATTTGATTAATTGTTTCTGTACAAAAGTCAAGAAATTTGGAGGTGAGTGCCATGGCAACCTTTACTATTCCCCCCGCCCCCCGTACACATGCTTTATGATAGGATTGCTTGTAATATGTGAGAGAGCGGAAATAGGAGCTGCAGAGAGCCTTGTTCTGTGGACTCTAATTACTAACAAGAGATGGGTCAGAACTGCAAACCTTGAATCTGGACTTGTGTTTCCTGAGAATTCAGGTTTGGCTCAGGCACATCTCTACTACTAACCAGGCTCAAACATATTTTAATGTTAAAATCAAACATAATCAGACAGGTTAGACTATCTAAACAACTAGATGGACATGGCTGCCTTTGGCCTCCATCATGCACATAACTAAGGACATGCTTAACTTTAAGCACGAGTTGTTCCATTTAAACCAATGGACTTAAAACATAGCATGGGCATATTTTCAGGATGGGAACCTTTAATTGCACCTTCCTATGACTACCACACTGTTGGTGCTAGTACATCTGCATTATATGTATTTGAGTTTGATCTACTGTGTAGAAGTTATATTGGCTTTGAAACATAGAATATGTCTAAAATGTGAGGGATAGTTTTGTAGTGAAAGCATGATGAGCAGTGCTTATCTTACAGAAAAAAATCCAAATGATTTAGAGAGCACGTATAAAATGTGCATACTCCTTGGAAAAAACAATGCAAAGTTTGTGAAGGTGACAATTATAACAATGCAAATTTATATCTACAAAATACATAATACAAACCTTGTGCATGTGAAAGAGAAACTTATTGATGGAAAGATGTGATATACATAATTTAGTACAAGGAAACGATAAGCATTTTAAATATTTGAAAAAATGAAATAAACATACATTTTCCATCGTAAATGTTTTATATCTGATAGTGGAAATGAAGAATACTGTATGACCATGAAACTGATTGCATAATATATAATACATTTAAAATGCACACAATTAAATTATGATAGTGATTATTGGCCTTCCTTTTTTAGTTTCCTGTGTCTGCATGGTAGAACAGAATAGTTAGAATATAATAATTTTAATATATCCATTAATTGACTGAAGAGCAGTTTTATTTTTCTTTGCGAACAAAGCCTTAGTCTAAATCCGAAATCACCACTTTTTATGAACATTCTGTCCTGCCTTAATAAAATACCTTTGCATTCATTAGTATTAGTAAATGTATCTGAGCTGGACATTAGATTTGAACATCATTAAGTGCTAGTTTATAAGATAACCATAAACATCTTTAACGACTAAAAAGTCTTGTGTGAGTAGCTGTGGTTCATTATATATTAAAACATCTTTGCACTTGTCAAAGTATACTGTCATAGCAATCACGTTAAAGAAAACTAAACATATATGTTATTCAGCTTCTGTTGTTCCTTTCATTTCTACTTTAGCAAGCTAAAATTGTAAGAGTTTTTTCATAACTTTACACATTTTCTTGGAGACTGTTTTATCTAACCTTTATTCCCCCTCTTCCTGGTTCTCTTTCAGATAGCAGTTCTGTGGATGAAAAGGTTTAAAATCACATATTTCCTTAAGGGGTTGTGTATTTTGTTGATGTTTGTTTGTGACTTATTTGATCTGTCTGGTTCCTTCATTTTAGTTGTGAAATGTGCATGTTTCCCAGCTTTCCATTCTTTTGTTCTCCTTTGAGTGTATTCCAAATATATTGCATTTATAAACAGGATAGCCTCACTGTTGTGCTTATCTTATAAAATCATAGTTGCCAACACAGGGGTCTGCTACTGTCAAACATGGTGTCTGGATTTTTGACTCTGACTAGTTATCATCTACACTGCACATACTCTGGGATTTAAAGGGCAGCGATATTTGGGAGGCAATATCTGATCTTTTCTCCGGGGTTTTACCAGTGTTTTTCACTAAATGCTGAATGCTAATCACATGTATTTCAAAGCAAAAATTTATGTAGCTTTGGCCTGGAGCTGACCCTGCTTGACATTTTTCATATTAGGTGTTATATGTACGATACAGTTAAATTCTATCCAAAATCTCTTGGCAGAAACTGAGTAACTAAGCTTTTTTTTATTCTTCATTAAAGGCTCGAATAGTAAGTGGAAGTTCTTTGGATGCTTCCAAGTTTTATGCAATCCAGGCATTTGGCGGGTGAGTACAGTTATGATCATGCACTTTGTTATATATGCAACTCTGATTCTTAATATTATTCTTAATATCGCTCCTTGAAGTTTATAATTGTGTTCAAATGTTCTGAGAATATTGAACTTTTGCATTGTAACAAGAATATGAAATAATAGATTTCACTGTCCTATATCTTTTCCGTAAGTCCTCCAAGACCAAAAGAAATTGATGAAATGTTCAGCTGGACAAGTTCACCAAGAATAAAAAAAATCTGTTATTTTAAATCTTTATATATCAAATGTTCTTTACAAAGCCATACAGTATATTTCAGTCTTAAATCTGCATTTTAGGAAACTGACTGGCTTTGCAATATGCTTCTAATATTCGAGATCAAGAAAATGACAGGGAAAGTGTGTTGTCTTGTTGCTGAAGAAAATGAACATGGCAGTTTATACATTTATGGCTATTTTATTCTTGCTGGAGTCATCTTAAATTCCAGTCTAGGGACTTCATTCTCCTTTCCCTTCTGTTCTGAATCCCATTCTTCACTTTGAGTTGCATACCTTTTATTTAAAAAAAAGTAAATTCACTGTGAAAGCATATGGATGCTGTATATCAGCTATTCACTTCAAACTATCAAGAATTATACATTGTTCTCCTGCTAGTGTGGGCAGGCAGAGTTTTCCATGGTAACATTCTGCTTCAGATTTAAGGTACTGAGACAAAATTAGCTAATTTACCTTAAATGTTTCCCTTTGGTCTTCTGTGAGTTAAACTATATAATGTAGCCTAGATACCATTATTTTTCACCTCAATTTCCTCTGCCCTCTTTTCTGGATACAAGGGAATAAATGAACTTCAGTTATTTGTTTAATGTATTTCTCAGAATGCTGTAGAAGAAATAATTACAGTAATACTTAACTACAGTAGTTCATTTTGTTTAGTTTACTTTATTATTGTTGCTAGACAATTCTGTACAGATAAATGATCATCATCTAACTTTGAGTGGGTTCGGTAATTCCTTTATCATGCTTTAGAAGTTTTTTCTTTTGGGGCTGATAATAATTCCACCAAGACAACAAAAAATAGTAGTGAATGTTTAAAAATACAAATAATTTTAAAAGAGAGAAATATCAAGGACAATTAATTTTGTTTATTTGAAGGAAATTATGATATATTTAAGTTGATTGATAACAGGTGAGAGCTAAGATTTTGTCAGGACCATATCTCCTAATCAGCATCATTCTATCTATTTTATCTAATCTAATCTAATCTATCACGCCAAAACATCCTGCTTCTCAGATAGGGCTTTCCAGTGCTCTCCTGCACTGGCTCTTCCCTTCTCTCTGAAATTCTGCAGGAGCTAGAAGCAGTACTTAACTGATAAGACTTTTGCTTTTGATACAAAGTCTGTCTCAGTCCAGTGGCCTCACAACACATTGGCTATGGAAGACCCCAGCGTACCTCAAAGATGGAGACTAGTTTAGCACGCCCAGATCTCTGTCCACAATGACCCTGCTTCTAGATACCATCTCCAGTTCCAGAACTCAGTAGGTTGACAAATCATCTGATAGCTCACTAGCCAGAAGATTTAGCCTATTTGTTGGCAGTGCTCAAAAAACTTAGGCCTGGTGTGCGTGGGGAGTCAAAGTATCTTGGAAGTTCCAGACATGTAACAATTTGGAGACATAAATAGAGGTGCTCAATTTTTGTGTGAACAATGTTGAAAAAAATCAGTCTGTAAAATTATTGCACAATTTTCAGCTTCATTATTTTGCAGCAGAGGACTGATGTATTTACAGTAGTTGACAAAAATGCCAAGATATTAAAATCTTATAAAAATGAATTGTTTCAGAGGAAATATCTCTATTGCAGAGGCCACAAAACTATTGACCAAACAAATCATATGGCACCAGACTTTCAATAAACACCAGGTTCATAAATGTTTGCTATACTGGACTTTTAGAGATATTTAGTTCATTTGTTTCTTTATTCTCAGCAGTATTTTGAGTGTTGGACAGCCTTCTGGATTCACCATCTGAATTCTATTTTCTTTTAGGCTGTATCTAATTTTCCCTGTGTTAATGGGACTATAGTAGGGCCTTGATCTGTTTATACTATTGGAGATTATTGATGCTCACTGAGGTACCACTCAGAAATAAAACTGGAAGAGAGATCATATATTTTGAGTTTTGGCTGATATTAGTTTTGCAGTTCCATCTGGAAAAAATTCACCCTTAAACAGATTGAGAAAACTCCCATAGTTTTCTAGATATGTGTGTGGGGGGGTCAAATTCTACCAATTTCTTTCATATCATATATATCTTGTTTTTTGATGGGTGGTGTGAGCAGGTCTGGACTAGATTTGTTTATGACTAAAATAATACTTTGTCTAGTATTTGAGCCTATACTTCAGTGTTGTGATGTTTGTTTGTTTGTTTGTTCCAGTTGCCTCATCCTGACTTCCATATGCACAAAACCTCCCTAATGTTTACCTAATCTGAAAGTATACTGATTGTTTTTTTCTGAATGGGAATAGTATTATCTGAAGCAACTTTTTTTCTGTTGACACATCAGTGACCTAAATACTTATCCTAAAGATTATTCCATAATGAATTAATTATCCATGGAAATATTTACCATAAATGTAATTATTCACCAGTATGTCTGTGTTAATGTAACTCTTGTAGTAGACCCTTCATTGAGTAGATGTACTGTCATCAAGAGGTTAGAATAAAAAGAAAACAGTAGGATTATAGTAAGTTGTGTCATTGTGTACATCAGAACACAGAAGAAGGCATGTGACAAACCTGCATGCACACACCCCTTGAGTGAAATTTTCATTTTTTCTTCTTTGGCACTGATCCTGCAGACACACATGGGCTTAGTTTTCTGCATGTGAGTGGTCCCACTGAAGCCAATGGTGAAATTGAGGTGAAAAATAATGGTATCTAGGCTACATTATATAGTTTAACTCACAGAAGACCAAAGGGAAGAGGTTAGGGGTTTACTTTGCTTTCTGAAGTTATAAATAATTGAACAATAATGTACAGGGTTTTGCTGGAGTATCGCATGGTAGTTGGTTGACCTTAGAATAAGTGAAAATCAGCCACACAAAGATTTCGTCATTGTTTATCATCAGTGTTACTTTGTTTATTCTTAAGACATGAAATGGGTAATCATGATTAATGCCTGAGCAGTGAAATTGTTAGTGAATTTCCCAAACATTTTCTTGGTCATTATTATTAGTATACTCAATGCCAAATATAATAAATAATGCTGATGGGATGTGGCTGGGATCCCAAAATAAGTAATTTTAATCAATAGATATGTTATCCTACTTATAACTAAATGTGTAGTTAGCATCTCTCTGAAAAAAGTACAGTTTCTTAGTATTTGCAGTTCAGAAACTTCTGTGTTTGTAGCCCCTTATTTCTCATCCATATTAATATCATATCTGAAATGTTACAAGTACATAACTAATATATTTCTAAAATATACTTTAATAAAACTGAAGTTAGATTCTAATTCTCTTCATTTTCTCTTCTTTGGCACTGATCCTACAGACACACATGGGCTTAGTTTTCTGCATGTGAGTGGTCCCACTGAAGCCAATGGAATTTCTTATGTACAAGATTAAAGATACATATAAGGGTTTGTAGGATCTGTGCCTAAATTTGCATACTTTGTATATTTTTTCCCCTGACTCCTTTATCTTATGCACCTTCATTATTTTTTAGAAGGCAATTTTTTTATTTACTGATACAGAATAACTTCCTTTGGTTATGAAGTAGGTCTTTCACCATTTTGAATAGTGCTATGAACCATTCAGGTGCCACTTAACTTCAAAGCATGCCCAGAAGATTTGGATTATGCTGATGTATGGCACTTCTTTGATTAACTTTAACTTTAAAAGTGAACATCTTTTCCCACTGTTGACCTCCTTTGAATCTAGTCTATGTAGTTCATCTCCATAGCATTCATCGCTTCTGAAGAGTCATCTATTAACCATTTGTATGCTTCAGCTAATGGATAAATATTATATGGATTAATAAATAAGTGCTTAGCAGCTTTGGAAATTCACAGTTCCTGATACTAAAGTGTTAATTTTGAGAAGCAGTGCTGGCTTTTTTGTTTTGCATGTTCCCCTCCTCTTAAATATTCACCTCTGCACTCATCAATTGGAATCACGCTGTCACTTATCAGTGCAGATGAAAGAATTATTCATAGCAAATAATTTATTCCATGAATGTAGCTGTTCTTTGCGGTTTGTGAATTTTTTATCTGACGTTGATTTAACAAATGTGATCATGATTCAGAAGTGTTGGACAAACATATACAAATATATTCATCCTAAGGGATGTTCATGAACTATTTGGTCTTCAGCTATTTGCTGTTTGTTGTGGTATATGAGTGGTTATATAGCTGACATGGTATTGTTTCTGCTTCTTGATTGGATGGCTGAAACTTTTATGAACAGAATGGGAAATTGGAGATTTTAAGATTTTAAGGCAAACTCACATACTTGCACAATCACAGTCACACAAATATTCAAGACTTTTGCTTTCCACAAATATCCTTCGGAATAACATACCTCTTGTACTGAATGTTCACAGAAAACAAATGTAAGTGCTTGTGAATACTGTCAAATGTTTTGGTTTGAAATGATGTGTTTGAATACTTTCCTGAAGTATATTTCCGAAGCTCTCATTTACAAAGCAAGGTGGAAATACTGTGGGAGTTCTTAGGTTTTGGCCTTTCTCAAGTTCTGTGGTATTATTCTAATGTGTATGTTTCCCTTGTTCCTTGCATATGAAGGATGTGTGTTATTCTTTTATTTCTATTGCTCATTTGGGCCAAAAGAATATCCTATTATATGTTTTTAAAATTCAGCTAGCATCCTGCACTGCTGAGATTTATTTTAGTTATTTTAATTGAGCATATGTATCCCCTGTGTCCATAAAGTTGTTTACTCTTGATTTGTATATGCTTCTATGTATGGAGCATGGGAATTTGTGTTAGAGATGCTGTGAGTACTTGCTCTGAATTTCATGTACAACAAAGCAGAAAGTTATTTGCCAGTCCATGGGAAGGGGGGTGAATATTTTGCTGTTTGCCCCTTTACCTACCCATAGGCCTGTGACATTTCTTCACTGATCATACTTTTCAGTAATATCTCCTCAAATCTCCTCAAATACTTCTTAAATTTACTCTTTTGACAGATGTTTTGCTGATGTTGAAATGCTAATTCACAAAGAACATCCTTCCTGAATCCTGAATCAGTACTTGTGTAAATTACATTTGGAGATAGCGGATAAAAGGAGCACCTGCTGGATTTTTTGTTTTAATTGTTCATGCATATCGAGTGTAGTTTCTGTTTGATTCTTTTCTGGAGAGATGCTGTCTTTGGTTTCACCTGGGTGCCTGATGGCAAGGATGTCAGAGAATGATCATTTTTCAGTCTGGCCTAATCCATTTTGGAGTTTGTCAATGGTGCACAGATGGAGCAATGCACAGACGTTTATACATTTACCTTTTCTTAGATGACATCTTGAATACAGTGAATCTTTAACTTATTTGATTTCTATTGTGTTAACAGCTCCAATATAAATATTGGAAGACATTCCATAGAATCAAGCATCTATACCAAGTGAACTAACACAGCCTGTGCAATAAAGAAGGTCAGACTAAATGATCTAATGGCCCCTTCTGACCTTAAATTCTATTAAACTATGAAACAGATACAGAATATCACTTGAAGTTTCTATTCTGTCTCAGATATTCAAAACCTTTATTTTTTGGACCAGAAGATTGAGTGCTGTTCTTTCTATGTCAGGGATGCATGATCAGGGATGCAGTCCCATGCTCTCGGTGTCCCTACACCTGTGACTGATGCTAGGACTGGAAGACAAGGGATAGATCACTTGATAATTACCCTGTTCTGTTTATTCCCTCTGAAGCAACTGGCATTGACCACTGATGAAGACAGGATACTGTGCCAGATGGACCACTGGCCTCAACCAGTATGGCCATTTTTATGTTCTTATGTCATATGCACAGGTCCTCTGATGAACATAGCGTTTAATGGTCCATGGTCGCACACACAAATATTGATGCTTCTTTGTTAGACTTGGCAACTGCATTCTGTATGTTGGCACTGATAATTTAGCTATTTAAGTAAGTATTTTCTTGTTTTTCTCAATGAAAAGTGCATCATGTGCAGTCTAGTTCAGTATATATCAACTGTTAAAGGCAGTTTTCAACAGAACTATCCCAGGATTAAAAATATGATGATAGAAGTCAGGGTGATTTTTAAAGTCTGTTCTTTAAAAGTGTTAGGTGTATCCTTGTCTCAGTGCATGAGGATTTATGCTGATGAGAGTCTTATTTCTTAATTCATACTTTTCAGGATGGAAATATTTCAGTAATGAGACAGGAAAAGGCATGAAATAGGTTGTTAGGCTTAACTCTGAAGGCTGAGTGCCATCACTGCATGTAGGTATGAATTAATAGAGCCAAGTGCCTTCAATAGATAATCTTTTATAAGAAAAATGTGATGATATCAAATATTTTAATAGCAGTGTGAAGTGATGAAATTCATCAGTTAAGTCAGGCAGTAAATCCAGCACAAGTCACAACTTAAACTTTGATTTTTTTCAGCAATGAATTGTGCTATATTGCAGACCCGGATCAACATTTTGTTAGTCATTTAAAATTCATATCTTTCTCCTAGCTCTTGCCCTCATTGCATTGTCCTTTTATGTAACATTCCTCTAGATTGCCAACTTTCTGTGCTGATAAATTACTATCTGCAGGTGAAATTCTTTTTTCTAAAGAGGAGACAAAACTGAAACATGATTCAAAACTGTCCCAAACTTCAGGGTATTTAAATTTGAAACCCCAGATTCAAACTCACCCTTCTGTTTCAATCAGATGCAACACCAGAAGGAGCCTCTTTTCAGGTGTGAATATTGCTAGAACTTCTCCAGATTGGTTGTTCTCCTGAGGTTGTAATGCAGTACTGAAGTTGATCTTGCATGATTTCAGACATTTTGAGATGAAATCTCATGGCAGTAGCTTGCTGCCATTGACTCTGAATCAAAACTTTAACCCAAATATAGCACTATAGCCTAAATAAACCTGATCTGGATCCAAACATTGTTTCTTTGTTAGGGTTGCCAGGTGTCCAGTTTCAACTGGAACACGCAGTCGAAAAGGGGCCCTCCCTAGCCCGGTGAAAATGAATGAGTGAGTGAGGGTGGGGGAGAGCGAGTGATGGAGGGAGGGGGGATGGAATGAGCAGGGTGGGGCCTCGGAGAAGGGACGGGGCAAGGGTGTTCGGTTTTGTTTGGTTAGAAAGTTGGCAACCTGTTCTCTAATATTTAATAAAACTGTGTGCTGTACTTCTTCATTTATTTCCTGAGATCAGTATGAATTCTAAATTGTGATTAGTACAAAATGAATCTGTTTTTAAAGGCCAATTTTTTCTGTTTCGCCAATATGTGACTTATTTATTTTTTTAAATTGCATTTCTAGTGCTGTATTATAGGTATTTATTTACCTTTATTTGAGAAAGGACAATAAAAATACAATGGCTGTAACATTTGCTAGCAGAGCCATTGCTCTGCACTAACTCTGAAAAAATACTTTCCACCATGTCTCAGCTGTGCCTCTTCATCTCTGAATCTGCCCGTCCTTTGTCTTTTTGGCAGGCATTAGATACTTCTAGCAGTGTTATCAGTGCAAATAGCATTGTAATATAAATACAAATAAATATATAGTGACATTTAAGCTTTTCCTTAACAGTGCAATCAATCGCTGTCCAACCCTAGCAACCTGCTTCTCCTCAAGTCAGAAGCACATCTTCATATTCATCATTACATTACGAGAAATGTTTATAAGCAGCCAGTTGAGTCCCATACTTCAGATTTACTCCGTCTCTAGAGACCCTCTCTTTGAAGGAACCCTGGGTTTAAAATCTATGTTCTTCAGGCTTCTGCTTCTTTTTTTCCTTTGTTCCCCTCTTTCTTCCTCTATCCCTGCCCCCCCACACACACCCTACCTTTTTATGTTGTTACTTTTCACATTTTGCTGTCATTTTCCTCCATGTTTTCTACCCCTTCTACTGTCTTAAAAAACTTGGTAGCTGCTTTTTATAACTCTTCTAGATTTTGTTTTGTCTCTTTATTTGACATACTGCTTCCACGGGAATGAACAACAGACATTTAAAAATGTGCATAACAGTGGATCTAAGTTGATACAGAGTAATGTGAAAAGAGCTCTCCTATAAAAGACTGACCCACTCTGTTCTACCCAACCTGTCAGGCAGAACATGAGGATGTGATAATGTCTATCCTCAGACTAAACTTAAGGCATTGTCTCTTTGCAAAGCATAAGATCTTTGGTGTCACTAGGGAAGCATTGTTGAACAGGTATAGAAAGTGATACACCTGGTGCATGGGTGGTGCAAAGCGCAGGTCATGGCCCAACACCTGCCTTGCCCAGCAGTGTCCTTCACATGCTGGCTGGTCCTTTAATGGGGGCTCAGCCTTGGCTGTGATCTAGTAATTTACCCCAGCTGATCCTGATCTGGACTCATTTAAAATGAGTGATCCCAGCCATGGAAGGGTCAGAGAGAACTACATAGAGAAGGAAGAGAATTCAACGAGTGGAGAAGACTCAGGAGAGAAGAGGCAGGGAGTTCCTACTCTCTAGGAAGGGTCTGGTGAAGACAGGCAGAAAAGGGCCACAGGAATGGAGTTAGTTCCTGTGTTGGGCCCTGGAAAAGGGGCAGGGCACTGTGAGATAGTCCTGGAGTTCAGCATTCCAGGGGAGGAGCCTGGAAACCAGAGGGAGAGGCTGTATTAACCACAGGCTACTGGGAAACAGCGCAAGGGACTTGAAGGTAGTAAGAGGCCCAGAGAAATAGTAGCACATCTGAAGGAGCAGACCCAGCTGTTCAACACAAGGTTCCTGGGCTGGAGCTCAGAGCAGACGGTGGCTCTTGGTTCCCCTACCAGCCCCAAGGAAGGGGCATAAAAGCCCCAACACAAAAACTATTAAGCCCAGATGAGGGTGAGGACTGAGCCAAGAGAATGAGTTCAGGAGTAGCCCAAGAAGGGATGCATGGATCTCTGGTAGGGATATTGTTACACCAGAAGGAGTCCAGAGAAGATGCATCTTAGCCAGAGGACTAAGTCATGGACTAAAACAGGCCATCAAAGGGCCAAAAAGGAGTTCAACATGGATGTGAATACTCTTCCAGTCATGACCAGATGCCAGAGAATGCTGTGGTGGTGAGTGGAACCACTTAGAACCCTGGTCTCAGGTTGGCAGCACTGAAAGATCAACTCCTTTGCACTTCCTAGTACCTTGAGCCTAACTATGACTACCTCCTCCATGAGTGTGTTTTGGAGTGTAAGTGGCTCCCTTGGCCACCATCGTGAGCACACTTGGGATGGGCTATAGACTGTTCATTGAAATGTTCCTTGAAACTCAGGGTCTGTGGGATGATGAGGGAAACTCCAGTCAAGTACTCTCCCTTGAGAATGCCATTGCCCCAGTTCCAGACATACACATCTAGTAACGTCTCAGCTCAAGCATTCAAACTGATCTTAAATATTGTGTTAGATAATGGGACTATTTCTAAGATTTCCAGAAAACAAATCATAAAGAGCAATGCAGATCAAACCCATTACCTTGAATTGCACCCAGGGCTCTTTGGATAAATTGGAAATCCGTGCAATCAGTGAGCTATTCAAAACTCTAATAGCTCTGAATTTGCCCCCTCTGAGCCTTCCCTTTCCTCCCTGCAACCCATGTCTTCAAATAATCTCCCTTGTCTCTTCTTTATTCACTGCAACATCCTCTCTACTTTCCCCATGAATTTCCAATAGGCTCCTCTCTCCTCCTGGCTCACGAACCTCCAGGAGGAAGACTGTGGCTGTTTTCGAAAAAAGAAAAGGAGTACTTGTGGCACCTTAGAGACTAACAAATTTATTTGAGCATAAGCTTTCGTGAGCTACAGCTCACTTCATCGGATGCATTTGGTGGAAAATACAGTGGAGAGATTTATATACGCACACAGAGAACATGAAACAATGGATTTTATCATAAACACTGTAAGGAGAGTGATCACTTAAGATGAGCCATCACCAGCAGCGGGAGGGGGGAAAGGAGGAAAACCTTTCATGGTGACAAGCAAGGTAGGCCATTTCCAGCAGTTAACAAGAACATCTGAGGAACAGTGGGGGGTGGGGTGGGGGGGAGAAATAACAAGGGGAAATAGTTTTACTTTGTGTAATGACTCATCCATTCCCAGTCTCTATTCAAGCCTAAGTTAATTGTATCCAGTTTGCAGATTAATTCCAATTCAGCAGTCTCTCGTTGGAGTCTGTTTTTGAAGTTTTTTTGCTGAAGGATAGCTACTCTTAGGTCTGTAATTGAGTGACCGGAGAGATTGAAGAGTTCTCCGACTGGTTTTTGAATGTTATAATTCTTGACGTCTGATTTGTGTCCATTTATTCTTTTGCGTAGAGACTGTCCAGTTTGACCAATGTACATGGCAGAGGGGCATTGCTGGCACATGATGGCATATATCACATTGGTAGATGTGCAGGTGAAGGAGCCTCTGATAGTGTGGCTGATGTGATTAGGCCCAATGATGGTGTCCCCTGAATAGATATGTGGACACAGTTGGCAACGGGCTTTGTTGCAAGGATAGGTTCCTGGGTTGGTGTTTCTGTTGTGTGGTGTGTGGTTGCTGGTGAGTATTTGCTTCAGGTTGGGGGGCTGTCTGTAAGCAAGGACTGGCCTGTCTCCCAAGATCTCTGAGAGTGATGAGTCGTCCTTCAGGATAGGTTGTAGATCCTTGATGATGCGTTGGAGTGGTTTTAGTTGGGGGCTGAAGGTGATGGCTAGTGGCGTTCTGTTATTTTCTTTGTTGGGCCTGTCCTGTAGTAGGTGACTTCTGGGTACTCTTCTGGCTCTGTCAATCTGTTTCTTCACTTCAGCAGGTGGGTATTGTAGTTGTAAGAATGCATGATAGAGATCTTGTAGGTGTTTGTCTCTGTTTGAGGGGTTGGAGCAAATGTAGTTATATCATAGAGCTTGGCTGTAGACAATGGATAGTGTGGTATGATCTGGATGAAAGCTAGAGGCATGTAGGTAGGAATAGCAGTCCGTAGGTTTCCGATATAGGGTGGTGTTTATGTGACCATCGCGTATTAGCTCCGTAGTGTCTAGGAAGTGAATCTCTTGTGTGGACTGGTCCAGGCTGAGGTTGATGGTGGGATGGCAATTGTTGAAATCATGGTGGAATTCCTCAAGGGCTTCTTTTCCATGGGTCCAGATGATGAAGATGTCATCAGTGTAGCGCAAGTAGAGTAGGGGCATTAGGGGACAAGAGCTGAGGAAGTGTTGTTCTAAGTCAGCCATAAAAATGTTGGCATACTGTGGGGCCATGTGGGTACCCATCACCGTGCCGCTGATTTGAAGGTATACATTGTCCCCAAATGTGAAATAGTTATGGGTGAGGACAAAGTCAGAAAGTTCAGCCACCAGGTTTGCCGTGACATTATCGGGGATACTGTTCCTGACGGCTTGTAGTCCATCTTTGTGTGGAATGTTCGTGTAGAGGGCTTCTACATCCATAGTGGCTAGGATGGTGTTTTTAGGAAGATCACCAATGGATTGTAGTTTCCTCAGGAAGTCAGTGGTGTCTCGAAGATAGCTGGGAGTGCTGGTAATGTAGGGCCTGAGGAGGGAGTCTACATAGCCAGACAATCCTGCTGTCAGGGTGCCAATGCCTGAGATGATGGGGCGTCCAGGATTTCCAGGTTTATGGATCTTGGGTAGCAGATAGAATACCCCAGGTCGGGGTTCTAGGGGTGTGTCTGTGCGGATTTGTTCTTGTGCTTTTTCAGGGAGTTTCTTGAGCAAATGCTGTAGTTTCTTTTGGTAACTCTCAGTGGGATCAGAGGGTAATGGCTTGTAGAAAGTGGTGTTGGAGAGCTGCCTAGTAGCCTCTTGTTCATATTCTGACCTATTCATGATGACGACAGCACCTCCTTTGTCAGCCTTTTTGATTATGATGTCAGAGTTGTTTCTGAGGCTGTGGATGGCATTGTGTTCTGCACGGCTGAGGTTATGGGGCAAGTGATGCTGCTTTTCCACAATTTCAGCCCGGGCATGTCGGCGGAAGCACTCTATGTAGAAGTCCAGTCTGCTGTTTCGACCTTCAGGAGGAGTCCACCCAGAATCCTTCTTTTTGTAGTGTTGGTAGGAAGGTCTCTGTGGGTTAATATGTTGATCAGAGGTGTGTTGGAAATATTCCTTGAGTTGGAGACATCGAAAATAAATACGCGATGGTCACATAAACACCACCCTATATCGGAAACCTACTGACCGCTATTCCTACCTACATGCCTCTAGCTTTCATCCAGATCATACCACACGATCCATTGTCTACAGCCAAGCTCTATGATATAACCGCATTTGATCCAACCCCTCAAACAGAGACAAACACCTACAAGATCTCTATCATGCATTCTTACAACTACAATACTCAAAAACAGACTCCAACGAGAGACTGCTGAATTGAAACTAATTTGCAAACTGGATACAATTAACTTAGGCTTGAATAGAGACTGGGAATGGATGAGTCATTACACAAAGTAAAACTATTTCCCACCCCACCCCCCACTGTTCCTCAGATGTTCTTGTTAACTGCTGGAAATAGCCTACCTTGCTTGTTACCATGAAAGGTTTTCCTCCCCCCCCCCCGCTGCTGGTGTTGGCTCATCTTAAGTGATCACTCTCCTTACAGAGTGTATGATAAAACCCATTGTTTCATGTTCCCTGTGTGTGTATATAAATCTCCCCACTGTATTTTCCACCAAAAGCATCCGATGAAGTGAGCTGTAGCTCACGAAAGCTTATGCTCAAATAAATTTGTTAGTCTCTAAGGTGCCACAAGTACTCCTTTTCTTTTTGCGAATACAGACTAACACGGTTGCTACTCTGAAACGTGTGGCTGTCTTGTGTCTCCTAGAGTATGTAAGGATGTACAAAGGTTTGTGAGACTCTCAGGGAGGAGGTGTAGAGAATTCACGGGAATATTCTGAGACCTAATGGAGTATTGTTGAGAACGCTGGATCTGTAAGAAGGTTGGTGGGTAGAGATCCATGGTTTATGAGGAATGAGAGAGCCACATCCACATTGGTGTTGAAGAGACAGGGAGTCTTTATATGAAGAAATTCAAACCTGAAAGAAGTTTGGTGTTTGAAGGAATGGGAGAAAGTTCAAATGGAGTCATTTTTTCAGAACTGTTTCACACATATGTTTAATTAAATCAAGACCTCAAAGAAAATGATTAACCAAAAGTGCTTCAAACTCTACATTAACTAATACGGAAGAGGGGGCAAGCACATAATTTTTCTGCTACTACCACATTATAGGCAATATTTCAATATCGATGGGCATTAAACCACCTGTCTCAATAGTCTGCTGGTAAAGACACTGCTTCAGATAATTCACTCGCCCCTACTTGAGTTTTGCCATAAGGAACTCATTAATTTCTATCAAGGAAAACAGACTTTTTTTGTCAGCCTACTTAGGATTCTTACAAGGCAGGGTTCCCTTTATGATGAAAATAGCTGATAACATCTTGCCTTTTTGGTCTCATGTTGTCATTTATAAGATGATCTGTGAAAATGTCTCCTTAGTAATCACTGTACAATTAGAAGTGGATTTGAAATGTTGTAACTGGGAATGCATATTAAACTGTAGGGATGCTTAATGCAGATATGCAACAGAAGAGATTTTAGGACACTAATTAAAGTTAAAAAAAAATCAACATTTACTATGTCTTCTCACTTTAATAAGCAATTGTCTCTCACATTCTTATTCTTTGTCTAATTCCTTGTGTAAATGCTTCTAATTGCTCCGATTTTTGCCTATGTAAATTGTTCATTCTTTATTTGATACAACTGCATACCTCCCCCTTCTTGTATTTGGCACTGACTCAGATATTCTGCTAACATCCTTCCATTCTGTTCCCTTCCAACTATTGTATTCGTATTTCTGTGAGATTCCTTCTCATCATGATTTCTAAGTTTCTCTATTTATTTATTTTTTGAGTGAGATAAAACAGCATGTATATCACTTTTGCTTGTCTCTTGCCATACATGCTGCATTTATATTGTATACCAGGGGTCGGCAACCTTTCAGAAGTGGTGTGCCAAGTCTTCATTTATTCACTCTAATTTAAGGTTTCGTGTGCCAGTAATACATTTTAACATTTTTAGAAGGTTTCTTTCTCTAAGTCTATAATATATAACTAAAATATTGTTGTATGTAAAGTAAATAAGGTTTTTAAAATGTTTAAGAAGCTTCATTTAAAATTAAATTAAAATGCAGAGCCCCCCCTGTCCAGTGGTCAGGACCCGGGCAGTGTGAGTGCCACTGAAAATCAGCTTGCGTGCCGCCTTTGGCACGCGTACCATAGGTTGCCTACCCATGTTGTATACTATTATCTTTATAATAAAGTTCATTAGAATATTTCTCCACTAACCCTCAGATCATTTCTCTTGCCCAGTGTTTTCAAGTCTGTGACAATAGAGTATAACCCTCTCCTTTTTTAAAAGTATCCTAATCACCATTTTCATATTATTTTGCAGTTCTGATTCTAAGCCCTGCCAGAATCCAGAATTGCAAAAATACAGATCTAAACATTTCACATCCTCTTGACTGCTTCAAATTTATTTCTAATAATGGGTAAAAATGAACTACTTTGTGTATCCCTAGTATCATTAGTTTATTCTTAAGACAGTCAAAATGCTAGCCCTACTTGCTTGATCAGTATCTATATTTCCTCAATTCTTTTTTCCCCTTCCAGTATATTCTCACAGTTTTGCTTGTTGGTATATGTATATAGGTTTGTAACCCTTTAATCAAACCAACCTAATTCAAAATCCTTGTATTCAAATATCTCAATGGTAGTTTGATGGCAAACTTCTTTTTGCGTACCTCATATTTCTAATTCTTTTAGATTATCAAATATAAGAGATAATTATATTCATCAGGCCAAATTCTGCTCTTTGTACTATCTCAGATTGACAGGGTCAGTGCTACGTCCCTGGTCTTTAAGCATTCTGCTGGGAATAACCCCTTTAGTGTGCCTCAATGATCTCAAAGACCTCAATGATCCACACTTCAAGGGCAGGCCACACAGCCTCAGTGACTCTGGGACTGGCCTTCAGCACTCCCCATTTCCCACCGTGGGCTCCTACAGCAAGTCCACTTAGTTCAAAGCCATAGAGACACTTTACCATCTTGGGGAGCAGTGTAACCCGGTAAGTATTTACAGTGAAGCAGGACAGCCTTTTTAACGCAACGTGGCATTTATTAGTCACTTGGAATACAGCATGAGAATGTCGTTGGTTAGCATGGAAAAGCCAAATATAAGACACAGTCCATATTAGTAGAATCAGTGGCTTCATCAGGCCATGATTCTCTGAGGCCCATCTTCACTCTCTCTGATCTTGTTTGTCTCCCAAGTGCTCCTGCGTGACCAGTTCTTAACACAGCCAGCTGACACTTCATCCTTTTGTTATGCACTACAAACATGTTCTGTTCAGTTGACTTTGGCTTCCTAGTCGTTATGTGTTAATGTTAACTACCTTTGTCTCTTCCCGATCCTCCATTACGTGTTGATTCTGTTCAGTCCATGTTAACGTATCTGGTCTCACACCAGACCACACACCAGTCATGCCTCATTCTCTTTTATCCTCAAGGTATAATAATACAGATAGGTTTGCTAAGTCAGACACAGCATTCATAAAAATATTACAAATAACTGCCTCATTAGTCATTGTTACAACTGCTCTACCTCATTTCAAACTAGTACTTGCTGTTGTAAGTGATGAGTAAAATATATGGAGAACTTTGCTACCAAAGCATTTAGCTTTAACAAATAGTATTAATATCAAAAGCAAAAAATACTTTAGAATCTCTGAGAGGAACTGAGATTTAAACAGGAAAGTATTAGTATTGGATTTAGAGGGATTTTACTTAATCTTAAATTTTGTAGTATCAATGGAAAGTATTCTGTGGAGAGCTGTTATACATGTAACAAGGTTTTTCATATTCCCTGACAAAGAACTACTTCTGCCAATGGAAACTTTTAATAAATTGAAATATAAATCCTTTCTATAGAGCAGTGTACAAAAATGGAATGATAAGAATTGAGATGTTTCTGTGCCTATCTGATAGGAATGTTTACATTGTACACTCAAAAATGAAAGTAAGCGTTGAGGAATTCAATTGCACTGTAGATTAACCTTTGAGAACTGGACTGAGATGAAAAAATTGCCTATAGTAGGAGACTGGTTTTATTAAATATAATTTTATTCTTTGAAGGTCTCAACTTCCATGTAGCCTAACCTTCTGAGTTCTTCAGCAGCAGACTTCATCCATTGCCACGGAGGAGTCAGATTCTTGCCACTCTCGTGATGCTACTTGATGATGCTAATGTGCTCATGTCATCTAATGCTAATCCTGACATTGATCTCAGTGGTGGAGTTTCTAATCTAGGGACTCAAGAGGAATCAGAATGTGTAACTTGATCTGGCTGTCTAGCTGGAAAAACACATTTGATGACAAATTAAACTGATCTGAAATAGATAGACATATATTATTCAATACTGTGTGCAATTCTGGTGTCCTGTGTTTAAGAAAGATTAATTCAAACTGGAACAGGTGTGGAGAAGGGCTACTAGGAGGATCCAAGGAATGGAAAACTTACCTTATGAAAGGAAACTCAGAGTTTGGCTTGTTTAGCCACACCAAAAGAAGACTGAGGGGAGATATGATTGCTCTCTATAAATACATCAGAGGGATAAATATCAGGGAGGGAGAGGAGTTATTTAAATTAAGCACCAACGTATTCCTAGTTGGATATAAACTGGCCATCAACAAGTTTAGGCTCGAAATTAGGTGAAGGTTTCTGACAATCAGAGGAGTGAAGTTCTGGAACTGTCTTCCAAGGGGAGCAGTGGGAGCAAAAAAAACTAACTGGCTTCAAGACTGAGCTTGATAAGCTTATGGAGGGGATGGTATGACGAGATTGCCTAGAATAGCATGTGGCCCATTGGCGACTGCCAGTAGCAAAAATCCCCAATGGCCAGAGACAGGACACTAGATGGGTAGCTCTCCGAGTTACTACAGAGAATTCTTTCTCAGGTATCTACCTGGCAGGTCTTGCCTGCATGCTCAGGGTCTAACTCAGGGGTGAGGAACCTATGGCCAAATCCGGCCTGCTGCTTCATTTAATCCAGCCCATGGCAAGTCTCCATGCCGCGGGCTGTAAGCCCCAAGCCTCAGCACCATCCCCAGCCCCCCAACTGTGGGGCTGGAGCTGCGAGTGCTAGCTTGCCCCGCTGTGTGGGTAAACTAGGATTGCCAGGCTGTTAAAAGCAGCAAGTCCCTAGGAGTTGGGACGATCAGGGAAACTCCATGTGTTGCCCGCGCCCCCAGTACTGGCTCCGCAGTTCCCATTGGCCAGGAACCACGGGAGCCAATGGGAGCTGCGGGGGCAGCGCATGTGGGAGCAGGCAGCATGCACTGCGCAGAGCCCCCAGGCTCCTCTGCCTCGGGGCCAGATATGGTGGCTGCTTCTGGGAGCAGTGCTGAGCCCTGGCAGGCAGGGAGTCTGCCTTAGCCCTTAGCTCCGACTGGGAACCGCCTGAGGTGAGTGCCGCCCAGCTGGAGCCCGTACCCAGAACCTCCCACACACCCTAGCTCCATCCCAGATTCCACACCCCAACTCCCTGCCTCAGCCTGGAGCCCCCTCCTGCACCTTGAACCCTTCATTTCTGGCCACACCCAGGAGTCTAGGGGAAGCGCTGAGCCTCCTCACTCTCCCCCGTCCCCCAGGGGCCTGGAGTCACGAGCACTGACTCGACCTGCTGCAGGAGGTCAACTGCAGAAGGTCAACCCTCATGTTCTGCCATGGGGCTGTGTGTGGCCCACAATTGATCTTTTTCTGTGGGTCAGTCGCCCCTGAAAAAAAAAGGTTTCCTCATCCCTGGTCTAACTGATCATCATATTTGGTGTTGGAAAGGAATTTTGCCCTGGGTCAGATTGGCAGAGAATCTGGGTTTTTTTTGCCTTCCTCTGCAGCATGGGGCACAGGTCACTTGCAGGTTTAAACTCGCGTAAATGGTGAATTTTCTGTTTAACAGAATTTAATCTAATTTGGCACAGTTCCACTAATCATTTTGCTTCTGTTAAAACAGCATTTTCTAATTGAAAAAAATTCTGTGAAAATTTCCAACCAGTTCTAATTCCTAGAGCATGTTTTGTTGTTTTGCAGAACCTAGCAGGCCAAGCTGACTTGTATCAGAATTTTTTCCTCGGGTTAATAAAGTAATCTTGAGTTACTACTGGCCTCTGAAAACAGTGAGTCTTACTTTAAACTCATACCCACTTGTGTTTCATTTACTCCAATGAAATATTACTAATGCTTTACACCAAAATCAGGCCTATTATTTTGCCTCCAATGTTTATTGTTATAACTAACTATATAGTTAATAGAAAAGATGGGAAATACTTAAGCAATATCTGAAATAAATTGAGTAATGCAGTATTGTTTAAAGTTTTATAGAGCAAGTCACTAAAAATAGGCAGATTCCCCGAAAATGTTATGGAACACCCCCCTCCCACACAACTCCCCCTAAAACCAAAATAAAAAATGTTTTCTCAAAGAATATGCCCTCTGGAAAGGTTTTCTGTCACTATAATCTCTAGAAGATGGAAATTAGATATTTTTAGACATTTGATATCCATTCTACAGTAGTTTCATTTAGCTTTAGGCTTCTTCTGTGTCTTAGCTACAGTTACAAATATTTTGTAATCACAAACAAAGACACAAGTAGTGGTAAGCAATTTCCCGTATTTCATCTGTCTTGCTGTAGGCCTTGTCAGTATTTTCCCATATATGATGCATTAGTCTGTTTGCCATATAGTGTCTTTGAAATATTCATTGCAAGGAAAAAGAGGGGGAACAAGTCTCAGAAAATGACTTGACACCTGAAAAAATTATTTCTGAAGATACAAAACAAAGAGAGCACTAAGTCATATATTAATGCTCCTCAATTAAATACACTTAACCAGAGAAAGAGATATTTTCTTCATCCTATCATACAGTGGATATTTTCAATATTATAAAAATATCCCAAATATTAATCTGATGCAGCATAAAGATAATATTCAGTAGGAAGAAGATATCTTGGAAGGCTTTATTGAGAAGAATAACAACTTTTTCACCCAGGCTAGAAAGAACCTTGCCATAATTTCAGAAGTATATTTAGACCTATGATGTGGTAAAACCCTATGACAGGATAGAACAGGTTAAGAGCTAATTAGTTACATGTATTGCACCTGTGTTATAATTAGTTGTTTCTCTGCCAGAGCAGTGCAACTAGGAGACATCAAGAGATAACTTAACAGATACCTGAACCTCAAAAAATGGAGAAAGTTCAGTCTGAAGGGAGGAACCACAGGGAGTAGAGGGATTCCTGTGAAGCAGCCTGAGGTAGAGTCTGTGGGAGAACAGATTCGTCAGGAAGGAACCCTGGCAGATCAGTGCTCAGTACCAAAGCTGGGAGAGAAGACTTTAGTCTAGCTAAAAAAGAAGATTGAAGACAGAATCCAGAGGAAGAGCTGATTTGTTGAGAGACTTTGGATATTAATTTCAGCTTCTATTACCCTGAAAGGGATCTCAACTCAGCCAGAGGCGCTGAATTGTGCACAGCAACAGATGGCCTACGTGGGCCCTGGAGATGAAACCCCATGAAGCAAAGTATGCCCTGATGTTGAGTACACACCATAAAACGAGCTTGTTAACTTTTCTTAGTAGGTTTCACCTAATAGGTAAATTGAAAAATCATAGGATAAGCATTGGAAAAGACCTGTTAGGACATCCAGACCATCTCCCTGCAAATGCAGGTTTGTCCCTACAGTACCCTTTCTAGTGTTTTAATATAGTCTTGTTATAAATGTCACAAGCAATGAGTTTTCTATAAGTTCCCTTGGGAGCCATTCCACAGTCTAATGGAACTCAATGCATTTCACAACCTTCATGGATCTCTTGATTTCCTCCTATTTTTTATAACCCTTCTCATCATCCCTAAATAATTCTTATACATCCTCATAGTTATGGATTGTTGTTCTGTCCCCTCAGTTACAGTTCCTTTACAATGCCATGTCTTACCGAGGCTATACATTCTCTGTTCCTGCTCTTGATCATTTTTGTAAATCTCCTCTGAAATCCACCTGGGTCTTTGGTTTGGCCATTCTAGGGACATTTTGAACTACAAATTTTGGACCCCAAATCATGTATATTTCTGATATTAGGAACCTCTCCAGTTTAGTTTAAGATTTTTATTTCCGTGAATTTTACTCCCGCTTCTAGGACTGGCATTAATAGTAATTATGGCCATACTCCCAGACCCAACTTGATATATTTCCATTCATCATTTACCTTTTTTATTGTCTTTCATCCAGTTTTCAATCCAGATAGCAGAGTTTTTGTCTAATTCAGTTTTGGAATTTTTCAGGCAAGAAATTGAGGTTTTAGATCTAAAAGCCTGCAAGTAGTTTTTTAAGAATTGCATGGTTTTGCATTCTGAGTACTTCATCTGATCAAGTATGACTAAAGCGATCATGGGTTAGCTTCCACCTGTTTATAAACTGAGGTTTCTTGATTTTCCTTGTTACTTCCACTTCAGGCATAGGCACATTTAACCAGGCTTTAGGGTTCCATTGAGTCATTTAGAAAAGTCATCATCTTCGCTTTTTTTCACGTCCTTTTAAGTAATGCAATATGCTTAGATATATAGTAAATAGATGAGATAATGATAGCTACAAAACCTTTAAGAGTTAGATCTTGTCTACACTGGGGATTTGCCCTGATTACAGCCATTGAAGACTAGTCACTTTTGTAGCTGCAACAATGAAAACCCCTAGAACTCTACTTGAAATCATGGTAAATTGTGCCAGCATACGAATTGCACTTTACAACATATTATGCTGTTTACACTAAGAGGGCACCAAAGCAACTACACTTGTGGCTGGCCACCAATGACTGAAATTGAGACATATCCCAATTTAGATAAGGCCTGGATTCCTAATGTTTAACTATGTTCTTCAATAGGTGTGAGGGAGAAGAATTGTTTTGTGGCATGAGGGTAGTTGGCCACAAAACAATTCACAAAACAATTCAGACTCACTGAATAAATAAGGGCAGAACATGTGCTTTTTGAAATTGCATTTCTTCCTCAATTTAAAGACCTAATCAGAGCCCATAACTTAGACTTTTAGCATTCCTTTAAGAAATAAGTACTTTAGAATTACTTTTCTATCAGTACTAAAGGCAAATGAGAAACTAGTGATGGGTAGGAATGTTTTGACATGGCCTTATGTCACTGAAGCATAGCAGGAAAGGTTTTCTGATGCTGCAGATTAAACATAGAACTTCAGCAGTGCAGGAATCTCTACAATGCTTCAAAAATGTATTTTCTGACTGAAATCCCAAATTCCTCACAAGTGTAATTTGTTTGAAAACAGGGAACTTCTCTCATCATATTAATTTTGTAGCAAGTTGTTTGTGGAAACACAATGCTGTAGTCAGTAGTGATTCTTCTAAGACAAGTTATTTGCAAAAACAGAAAATCTTGCTAGTTTTGTTGTGGCAGTCACACTAATTGAATCTGCTTCTTTTCTCTTGTAGTAGTCTAATATATAAATAGTGTATAGGTGGTATGCAACTTGAACCTTTTAGATGGAGCTTAGAGAAATAACATTTATTAAAATAATTGTGTTCCCCTTATTCATTGTGGTAATAAAATAAACCATTATTTTGATAATGTAATTATTTACTGTGAAGTGTCTCAAATTTACCCGGTATCTCAAGAGCTCAGAATATTTTGAAAAATGTTTAAATAAAATACATCAGCTAACTGATATTTTCCCCAATATACCAACAGTCCTTTCATGAAGTCCCTCATTTTCTAACCTGTTACAGTAGGTATATTTTCCCGCTAGGTTGCTGTTGTATAAAACGGGTAAATAGGCTTTGAAATCCTTCCAAGTTTACAAAGCTCAGAGAAGGAGATGAAGGCAATTTTTTAAAAAAAACAAGGTGTCACAGGGTGGCTTTCCTTAGCAAATAAAGTAGGTCCAGCTCCCATAAGCCAGAACAGGTGCTCCCATCTGGCGAAAAAAGAGGATGTTCTTGCCACTTGTGAGTCCATCTGCTGTCAAGGTCATAAAGCTGATAAAGTTTTTATTCCTTGTTGGGATTCCCTGTCAACGCTATTGCTCTAGATAAAGAGATAATTCTCCTCCCCTGTATGCTGTTTAATAAAGGTGGAGCTCTGATTTTTAAAGGATATCTGGGTGGAAAACTCTTATGAGATGAACATAGGCAAAGGTTGTCATGGTAATTTTATATTTCTTTATTACAGTACAACATGTTTGAATATAGTGTCTTGTGGTGCCATTAGAAGAGGTATAACTGTATAAAGTGAACCAGTTTGTTTTCTTATTTAAGCATAGCTGAGTGGAAAAGAATAGTCGTGTCTTTGATTAAAATACTGCTGTGATTGGACCGGATGATTTAGTTGGGAATTGGTCCTGCATTGAGCAGGGGGTTGGACTAGATGACCTCCTGAGGTCCCTTCCAACCCTGATATTCTATGATTCTGTGACCACAGACAAAAAAGTGTTTCTTTCAGGTAACTTCCATTTACCATTGCAAGTCAAGACTGCAACACTGTGCAAAGGCTTAACAGATTATCATTATAATCACCAATAATAAATATTTAGATCACACTGTGAATATATGCAGTGCTTTACTAAAACAGACAAAATGGCTTTCCCTCCCCAAAGAGTTTATAGTTTAAATATGTTGTCTTCAGGATGCCCAATAATGTGTTTTCTGAGCATCTCTTAAAATGTTAAATTTTCTAGGAAGACGACAAAAACTGAATCTTGAAAAACAGACCTATGCCTGTAACACTAAATAACTAAAAGGAAGTGGCAATGTTTCTAAAGCCACAAATATAATCCTGGTACCTTGGGTCATAAAAAACAAACCAGGGCTCTGGGGATCAAACACACATGATTGTTCTTGTCAAGTCAAGAAGCAAAAGATTCTTTTTGACAGAAATGTAGAAAATTTTAATATCTTCTTCTGTCAAATCTAACTCTTCCCCAACCAAGGGAGGATAATTCACTGTACAAAATTGAAATTGTTTAAATCACCCCTGCCCCAGGAATGAACTATGTGTCACTGAGGGCAATATTACCACTAAAGAAAAATACTACTGAGATAAATGTTCCACATCACATTGCAGCTGAGTTAGGAAGAAGCACCCTGAGAAGAGATCCAGAGGTCTTTCTTGTGGTGCATTGGAAATAATGATAACTTCAAAAAGAAACAATTAAATTCACAGCATTCAGAGATTCTGTGCAGGTTCTATTCATTGCTTGGCCCAGTAAAGGGGCTGTGTGAGTCAAACAGATGCACACCAAATTGTGGGCACGAATGGTAGAACTTAAAAATCTACCTAATTTGTGGGTGCAAAATTGAACCTACACAATTACAGGACAGGTTGTGCCCCTGCTGAAAATCTGGCCCTCAGCATTATCTTGATTTGTTTAAAGAATTGAACTGATTTTTAGTAGCAGGATTTTAAATTGATAAAATACACATTTCTTTTAGAGCCATTTGAGACTTCTGAGAAAATTAGTAGAGAAAGTGGCAACTTCTTATTCAGCTAATATTGACAGAATCAGAGAACTTGTTAACAGAGACTTGTCAAAATCACTATCTTTTATAATGTCAGGGTCATAGATGCTGGAACTACGAGTGCGGGCAGTGCTGCTGCACCCCCTGGCTTGAAGTGGTTTACATTATATCCAGGGTTTACAGTTTGGTTCAATGGCTCACAGTATCCCCACTATACACATTGTTCCATCACCCTTGGTCAGGGTCTGCTCTAACAAAAATTACTGCACATTCAGATAATTTTTTTTTTTTTAGTGTTTTGTAGATTTCATGCATAGGTAGGATTTGCAAATTATTGGTGAGAAAGTTAAGTCTCATTAGATAAAGGTTCTTGGATCATTGGAGATATCAATATCCAAAATCCTTACTTCCCCAAAGTGTGTAAAAAATTTTATTTAGTTTCCATTCTCTTTACCAACATTTCATCACTTATTATTTCTCCTTATTCTTGATTTCATCAATGTTATATTTTCTTCCATGCAAAGCTATTTTATTAGATGTAAAATTGGAAAATCATTTTAGATAGTAAATATTTGTACTACACTTTATAATAGTGTCTGTCATTAATGGGATGGGCCCTCATATAACAAGGAATAAAGCTTAGATGGGAGGAAGTTTCTTTTCATAGAATTTTCCATGCATAGCGTATTAATAACTAAGAAAAAAATCTAACCTTCTACTTCCTCCTACCCCTTTTCTCAGTAAGTGAGATTGGACCAAGCTACACTTTAAAAAAATCTAATATATTAGGTTAAGAATCACTGAAGGGCAAAAATCACTAGTATAAAGGTGAACTGCAACAGGAACATTTAAGTATGATTAAAGGCCAAATTCTGTTACTGTTCCTCTTGTTGGGTAGTGTAGCAGGGCTTACACACTGTGGGTTCCAGTCCTGTTGTTGCCTCCATTTCCCTTCTTCTCTAGTTAAGAAAATCACACACTGGATGTTTTCTCAATCAACTCTACGCTTTTGGTGAGTCTGGTTTATGCTCAAATAAATTTATTAGTCTCTAAGGTGCCACAAGTACTCCTTTTGGTTTATTAATGTAAAGTTCAAAACATCACAGAGCTTCTACCCAGTTTTCCTATGTGGCTTACAACTGCTGCAAAGTTCTTGACCTGATCTGTGCAGGTCCTTTCTTCCAGAAGGTTTGCTCCCCCTTGAGCCGGCTCCTGCTCGCAGAAAGCTTGCATTCAATAGGTTGTCTGACTGGGAGCTAAGGAGAATCTCTCCATATACCAGCTCACACAGATCTCCTGTTTCTTTGAGTCTTTGTCTCACTGAACTCAGGCTGCCATTTGTGTCTGCTAGCAGGTCTAGTTCTGAAACACATGATATACCCCCTCATCATGTGACCTCTGGACTCATTCCCTTTACCTGCAAAGGCAGACTACACCTGGCACAGGTGAGGCTGATCCCCACCCCTCTTAAAGGGCCAGTTCATATTGTGACAATCCCTTACTCTGCAAGTTGTTCCACTGGAATGAAGTGCTAATCAACAAGAGAAAGAACAGCAGAATCTGGTACTAATTAATACAATAATATCCATTGTACCTAGTTGAATATAGTAGATAAATATGCAACAATTTTGATTTATTATATTACCAATTTATTCATAATTAAACAGTCAACTTGACAGTATCTTCCTTTGTTATTCATTGATCTCAGCCTTTATGTATTAGAGTAGATGTCAGTTACAATACTATAAAAATAGTGGTTATTAATGAAAACACAATCAAACCTTTAGATGTTTTGGAACAAATGGCATAGTTTTGACTGTTGTTTATTGTCAGCAGTGTTTGTGGTGCTTCACAAACTTAAGTAGGTGAAATGGCTCCTGTTCTAAGGAGCTTAGAGTAGTGTGCAGATATACACAGAGGAATTCACAAGTATATAACAGATCTGCAGACTTGAAGGCAGTGTCGGAATTTTATGGATGCCCTTGATGAAAAGCATTGCAAAAGCAATGTGTTAAAGAGGAAGTAAAGCTGTCATGTATGGAATAAACAACAAGCAATTATGAATTACAGCACTCAGGTCACATAATGAATTGCCCAATTCAACTGTGTTTTGTATACCTGCCTGCCAGAACACTCTAGTAAACTATCATTTCTTTCCATTGGCCCTTTCAAAGGCAAGTAGTCTTTTTCTCACCTCAATATTTGATTCCATCATCAGTCTCCTTAATTCAAACCTTAACTTTGCTCACAAAGGAAAAAAATTTAACCATCCTCGAATTTGAGCTTGTTCTTTTCTCCCACTCCACCCAAGGCTCTAATCCCTGGTGATAGGTGCTCAGTTGCTACAGTAAAGGGTGCGTTGTAAGAACCTAAACAACATCAAACAGAATAATAAATGCAATAGATCCTGCAACCCATACTTAAATAAGTAGACCTTAGTAGCATGAGTACTCCTTACCCAAATGAGCGGTCCCATTCATGTTAATGGGACTGCTCACAAATCATGAATAACCATGAGAATAAGGGTTGCTGACTTGAGCCTTTAGTCTGCCAAGTGCTTATCAGAGGTATTACCTTAGCTTTACCCTCTCTTTGCTTAGTTTCTTCTTCTTACCAGTAGGCCACATCTTGGTCCCATTGAAAGCAATTTTGTGACTGATTTAAATGGGACAGGAATTGACTCTTAATCACTTCTCTCAAAGATTATTGCTCAGGCTGGTTATTTGTCCTGGCAGAGAATGGGGAAAGTCATGGTTATTGTAGTTAAAAGACAAAGTCATGACACACATTATTTTAATTGATATGTTGTTTAAATATAGTCTTTATTTTGTATGTATGTAGGAATTCTTAAAAATCAATTAATATTTATCTAATATTTTAAAACAAGTAAAAAAAGCCCCAAACTCACTGCTCTGAACATACATAGGGCCAAAATTTTAAAATTTCATGGAGGATTCTTGCTTATAATTATTATGGATTGGCCAGAGTGACAAAGACCATTTCTTTTTAGGAAAAGACTCTACAAGTTGCTTATTTTTGTCTTGGAAGTCATAGCTGTGACAAACATACAGTTTCTACTAGGGACCTCATTATTACTATGCTGATACAGACTAACATGGCTACCACTCTGAAACCTGTCATTATGGTGATGGGCAGCAGTATAAAGCCCAAAGATAGATAGCTTTCATTATTACGCTTCCCTCTTGCATAGCTCTCCAAAACTCCTTACTTGAAACCTAAGGGATCCAGAATAATGTCACTAGACTCCTTATTTGGTCCGGAAAGTTAGATCTGAGCCTTTATAATATATGACCTTGACCTGCTTATCAGCCACTTCCAATCCAATTAAAAATTACCTTCCTTGTCTTCAATCTTTCTCTCTCACCTTCCTGATTTCATATCCACCCATGCCATTTCTGACTTCTCTGCTTATTTCCTCCTCTTTTTCCCTTCCCCTGAACTCTCTACAGCTAGAGCACGTTGTTTTGTTTAATTGTATTTTACATCTATTGGGAACTTGCTTCTCCAAGACACTGAATCAATTCCCCTGCTTTATAGTTTGCCTTAAATCATTCAGTCTCTTTATTTCATGACTGACTGTCCTGTAAAAAGTCTTTCTGGTCTAGTACACAAGGTGTGTGATACAAAAATAAATTGCATCAAATGCTGCTGGAGAAGCTTTAATTCAAATGCTGCCAGACCTGGAGCTGTGGAGCTTGGTATTAGCCAGTTCCGTCATGCTGGTGGTGATGTATTTCTAAATTCCTGTGTGCAACATTACATCTGCATATGTTAATTAGAGGGTATTCTTTCATTATTCAGGGGTGTAAAAGTAGTGTATGTATTAGCTATGAGTCACGGGGAGTCAATGCAGTACATTAATGTCAATGAAAAATAGTGGCATTTACTTTCACTTCAAGACTTGATAGTGAAACATTGCCTATTTTGTAACAGAGGAGCAAAGTAATTTTACTGGTACAGTACTATTCCATGTTCTTTCCACCACAGCCACACACATACAAGCTAGCTCAATACCCCATGTGATTCCATTGATGTCAGTGGAGTTACCCATGAATGAATGTGACCCATTCATTTCCAGCAGCCAGCATTATTTTAATGTGAAGCTGTGTTGGAGATTTTAATTATTGCAGTTATCCCAATAGCTGTGGAAGCCTTGAGATTTCCCAGAACCCCAACCACAATTTCATGTGTCATTCATTGGGCCTAATCTTGATTCTGTTGAAGTCGTTAGAATTCCAGTTAACTTTGATGGGAGCAGACATAGGAGACAAAGAGAGCTCTGTGAGTTGGGAAAGAAATTGTTCAGGATTCAGGATTCCCCAGAGCATATCCTGGTTATTTAGGCTCTTTGCTAAGATTAATATTTGTCCCTAAATAAGTAGAATTCATATGGAAAGTGGTAATAAAGAGTGACCAAGATTTTCAAAATTAAGTGCCCAATATTAAGCTCCAAATTCTATATTTAGATAAGTAGCCTAATTTTCAAAAGTATTTAGCACCCAACAGCTTTCCCTGGCTTTCAGTACCTATGAGTTACATAAGCCATCATTTGTGTTCAGGATGGCAAGAGCAGCACAACAAAAAGATCTAAGGTCCAGATTTTTAAATATAGTGAGAGTTTCACTGAAAGTTGGGCACCTAGGTGCTTTTGAAAATACCAACAGGGTTCCTATCTGCATCTTTCGGCACCTAAGTAACTTTAAGAATCAGGCCCAATATCTTTGACAGTGTTTAATTTCATGAATTGTTAATGATCTGTTGACTAAAATAAATGCTATGTTTTTACTAGAATGTATAAAAGAATTTATATTTTGAATGTGCTTCAACAGGAACTTCTAACTTGAGGAAAACACCTAAGTCTTTTTATAGATGGATAATCTGTTTCATTTTTATAGTTTATTGCTACATGGGGTGGGATTAAACTTCTGATTTATGTATCTTGAAAAAACTGATTGAGAACGAGCAGTATAAACTGTCTCAAATGAACTGAATCAAAAAAGTTATACCTAAATCTCCAAATTGTTGTTTCTAGTGTTTTTACATATATATACAATACATACGTATAAAATTAAAAAGGTTTCTCCTATTATTCTAGTTAGGTTACAGTTGAGTGTGGTTAGAGATGGGCACTGCTATGTGAGAATTGGATGCATTAAAGAATTGTTGGGGTTTTTAAGACATTGTGGATTCTTCTTCATTTGGAATGAAGATGTTGCAATACTGTTTTTAATTAACGTTATCCCTTGCTGTTCCAAGATATTGATAATGTTATGATTAGATGCTCCGATAGTCTGATGATGAGCACCATAGAAAACCATATTTATTAAGATAAATTGAGTGTAGAATCTGGTTATGGACTGGCATGTATTATGTCAGAGGTCCCCATCCTGCTCTCGCAGTTGTTTCTGTCTCTAACTCATACATTCTTATAAACCTTATGCAAATCATTTGCCATTTTACCAATTTGATCCTGTTTCATTAATATCTTTATAGTACTACTGAGGCAGCCCATTTACAGATTTGTCAAGGGTAGCATCAGGGTTTCAAAAGAAACCTTTGATGTTACTATTATATTGTAAGAACCCTACTAAAGAAGCAATGGCCAAGACAAGGATGTTTACCCCACCTATAAACATCAAAGTCAGACTTCCCTCTTATTCTAATTTTACAGCAGTGTGAGTCCATTGTTTCGGAGGGGTTACTCCTGATTTACACTGGTATAAGTCAGAGAAGAGTCAGGACCTATATTTCCTGAGAATAACAACTTTGCTGTAAAAAAAAATTGTTTAAAAATTAGCATATAGCATTTCAGATGTTTTTAAAAGAAAACTATAGAGACTTTAAATAAAAAAACAGGGATCTGAAACTCTGGTGCTTTGGTGCAGCTTTGCCCCCAAACTACCTGAAAGTCAGCTTCACTCCTGATAGCAGTGCAGAGGGCATGATTGGAAAAGGGGTGTGGCCAGAATTTTCTTAAACCTGGGTGGTCCCCAGCTGCATAAATGGCCCCGAAGGTTCATTAAGCTGCTGGCACAATTTAGAGCAGGGATTCTCATGACACATTTTTGGTGGCCTCAAAGTGCGGTGATGGCTGCTCTGGCAATTTTTCCTAAAATACTTAAGTTTAGGAAAAACAAATAAATATGCACATCAAAATCATTGTAATTTGTGTAAGTTTGCTGCTGTGAAAAGTTATTTGTATGTTTGTTACTATTTTTCACAGCCTCCCAGCTAGTTACTAAGTCTGCTGTGAAAAGTGATATTAACAAACATACAAGTATCACTTTTCACAGCAGACATATTCAGCCCCAGCAAGCCCGTGGACAAATTAAGCTCTGGACTGGGAGCTGGATGGGGAGGCAACAGGGGCCAAGGGTGATGAGGGGTAGGGGAGGCAGTGGGGAGCCAGAGCCTAAAGCCTGGGGACCAGGGCCCCAGGAAGGAGCTTGAAGCCCTGAGGCCATAGCCCAAAGCCCCACGGCCAGGGGATGGGGCCCAGCAGCCAGGGAACGGTAACAGAGCCTGAAGTCCCAGGGCGCAGGGACGGAGCCTGAAGCCCTGTGGCTGGAGACTGCCACTCCAGGGCTGAAGCCCGAGCCCCATCACCCTCCGGGAAGGTGGGGAACTCACAGGCTGCCTGCTCTTACTGTGTCGTACCCCAGGTGTGTCCAGAGGGGCAGCCACAGCAACCAACATCAATGAGGCACATCCAGAAGCAGCAGGGAGAGGAAGGGGCAGCTGCTTTGCCCCCCAATCACTGCCCATGAGGCTGTGGCCACAAGAAAAGCCACTGGTGGCCGCAAGAAAAGCCGCTGGTGGCTGCATGCCAGAGACACTGATTTAGAGCATCCATGATTGACACAGGTTTGGCCTATTCCTTGGAACATAGTCCAGCATTCTCTGGTCCTAGCATCAATGAAACTCAAACCCAAATCATGCCCTCCTGAGCTAATTCAAACTGGAAGTGGATATGTATTAACATACTCTACTACATCACAAATTCACATATCTAATCCCATAATATTATATGGATATGTATGAGTATATATAACAAAACAAATGGAAAACAAACTATATACATTAAATTTCCCAACACTGTTTCACATTTGTATTCTTAAAATTCATTTCCAGAATAAACCAATAAACCTTCTCTCTCTTGCTCACTCACTTTACATAATTTGAATTAATATATTTCCTCAATATAGCCCATCCTATCCTATCCTGAAACTTGTATTGCTGCTTCTCACAGAGTGTTGAATTAGATAGAACAATGTCTGTTCTGGAACTGAGGGATTTGACTCATTTTTCCAGTGTCTTAATGTGATATTTTTAGTTCTTATTAAGGCTCCTTCAATCCAAATTTGATTTGCAGAGGAAGTGCTTGGTAACTCTTTGGTGGGATTTTAATATACAGAGGACCAGGAAAGCTGTAAATCCAGTCCCATAATCTTTGTTATAGTGCTACGGGATTTTTTCCTCCCAGCTTTCATATACAATGTTGCAGCTCATAAACATGTTTTTTATTTCCAACCCACCTTGTACCTATGGCATAAATTAATTTATTGCCACATGGGGTTGGATTAATGCTTCTTGGGATATTTTTAAGGTGGCCCTGTCAGACTTTGTAGTCCCAGTAATTAACTTGCATTATTCCATTCTGTTTTATGTTTCCAAGGGCCAAATCATTAGTTACACTGTGCGTTGCATTATGTTTCAGTATTGCTGAACATATTATACCCCCCTTTCCCCCTCTTCCCCCACTGCCTGGATGAAGTAAATTGTGGCATCTGTAAATTCTGTTAAAATTAATGGAGTTTTCTGTGTGCCAGGACTGCAGTAGTCATGAACTGAGTGCCTGTTTTTGGTACATATTCAGGAAATGATCTTCTTGCAGTTAAATAAAAAATGATGGGGATGAAACTTCTAGTTTTCTGTCCATTAAGAATTGTTGTCTGTCTCTGTCTCCCCCCCCGCCCCCGCCTCCCTCCACCAAAGAAATCTATCCCAAGTCTTCTGATTGACGTTGGTTGAGAGATTTTTTGACTACCTATATGAAAATATAATTTTTTTTCATCAGAGAATATCTGTGTTTTTCTTCTGGAGTCGGGGAGGGGTAGCTGGACTTTTATGAATGCTCCAGTATGGAACACTAAAGCTGCTCAATACTTTTTATATGCTATATTTATAACATTCTGTTGAACTCAATAAATAAAATTACTTCACAAAAGACATGCCTATAACCATAAAAACTATAATTCCAAGCAAGCACTTTAAAAAATGAAATATTCCCATAATCTTAAATGGTATGTGCAATACAAAGTGATTTAAAAACATAAAACTATCAGAGCTCATCACATTTTCATCATTACTTTGATCTGGAAACAAGTTAAATATCACTCTAGTACAAAGCTGCACTAAAATATCATTGTGACTCTTTCCAAAAAACTTATACCCGGGGTAGGGAAAAAAACTTGAAAATTAAACTAAAAACCTTTATGTGAAAAAAGATTCATGGGGGGGAGAAACGTACATACTAGAACACAGCAAATATGTCCATTATGCATTGTTTCATTTTCAAGAATCTTATAAGGGTACAACTACATCAGCCATATTGATGCCGTTTAACAGCGATGGTTGTTGAGAATTAATGACGTCATGATGACCTGGCCTATGATTACTATCAAAGAGCTGATATTGGTGAATCTATACTGTGCTAGAAATCATATTTAACAGTACTTTGCTTCAAGAGTTCCATTGATAACAGAAATGTGTGGGTTCTGTAATTATATAACACTCAAATCCATTCTCTGTGTGCAAATACGTACAGTAAATGAATACATATTTTTTTACAGAAAAATGAGAATGATCATGCAGATATTAAGAACAGTACACTAGATTCTGCGGTGACATTAGAAATTTACCTCTGTATGCAATGCCCATTGAAGTGAATGGACCCCGTGTGTGGGGGCTGATTCTCCTCTCCCAGTGGTGTAAATCAGGAGTAACTCCATGAATATAAGTGCAGTTGCACAAGTATAAAACTGGTGTAAGTAAGAGGAGAATCCAGCCTGATTTTTTTCCCTTGGATTCAGATTCAGACAAACCTCCCATTAATAGCAGCACTTGGGGCCACATGAGTGGCTACTAGATGCTGCATTGTTTAGTCTAAATAATAACCAGGTGATATCACCAGACATACAGAGCCTTCTTGAGGCCTGCCCATATTTTTTGGCATTATGCAGCTGTATTTGAGTAAAAATTTTAGAAAATACACCATAAGAAAGAAAGCAAACTGGCAAGAAAGCTAAGGAACCTGGAAATGTGAGCAGGATTAGTGTCTGATTTCATAGACTCATAGAATATCAGGGTTGGAAGGGACCTCAGGAGGTCATCTAGTTCAACCCCCTGCTCAAAGTAGGGCAAATCACCAATTTTTGCCCCAGATCCCTAAATTGCCCTCTCAAGGATTAAACTCACAACCCTGTGTTTAGCAGGCCAATGCTCAAACCACTGAGCTATCCCTGTGTTCCTATTTATATATAGAAATAGAGTAGTTCTTCTTTTAAAAGGCATCTATGTTATAGAATAAAATACAGTGAAATTTTATTCTCTATAATATCTTTCATACAAAATATAAATGAAGCCAATCAGTCAATGTCTATAAATATAAGGCTTTGCCCAAAACCACTGGCAACGTTTCCACTGATTCCAGTGGATTTAGGATAAGGTCCATATTTTGCAAAATTAATATAAATAATATTATAATAATGAATACAGAATTTAATTATAAGTCACAACAGAAGGAGAGGAACAAGGGAGAAAATATGTTTTCAGATGAGATTTGAAAAAAGCAATGCAGAATTGTTGAGGGAGTTTGCTCTAGGTGGCAGATGTTGCAAAGATGAAGGTTCTTATGCCAATACAAGAAAGATAGCAGGAAGGGGCTTGAAGAAAGCCAAAGCTAGAGGAATAGACAGAGCTAGTTGAGAAGGGAGTGGGAGAAGATCTGTGAGGTGAACTGGAGCTTTCTGAAGGCTTTTAAAAAGAAAGGCATTTTGAACTTCAATGCTGGAATGTACAGGGTAGTCCCTGGTAGGCAGGCCATTCATCTGGTTTAAAACTGAACATTCATTTTTTTGGGTGGCTTTCCCCCCATCCAGTCCAGAGACAAAACCAGACATGATTTTTATCCAGTGTCATATGGGGGACGTCATTTTGAAGAACGCAGCGCTCCTTGAAAAAATGGAAAACCACATGCACAATAATTCCTTGTGCCATTGAAACCAGCCTGGGAGCCACTGATGGGTTTGGTGCACAAGCGCGATGGATTTGATGACAGTCACTTGTGCTTTGCACAGGCTTGAGCTTTTGTATTGCTTCCACGTCCAAGTCCAGGTACAGTGAGTTACAATGTTCCAGATTTAATGTGATAAGAACGTGCATCAGATCCTCATCCAAAAAAAGGAGCAAAGTATCATAGTAGACTCAAGGTGGAAGATGGCATTTCTGATGCCAAAACTAGATACAGCCAACAGGAACAATTTACCTTTACTTTCTCCCCAGTAACTATGGAAATACTTACTCTTTCCACACAAGAATCAGGAATTATATACTACATGCTTTGTCATTATTCCATTGGTTAATAAGGCAGAGACACAGTGCTGTTAAGATGCAGCTTTTGCTTTGAAATGAACTATTTAATCTGTCCCATTGGAAAGATACAGCAGTGTTCAAAAATAATTACAGTACGTTGCTGACTCCAGACTAGATAGTGGCTAACTCCAATATGGCTTACATAAAAGCTGACCAAAACTGCAGCTCCTCTTCTCGAGCGAGTCAATGGCTGGTTCTGAGGTGCTCCTCACAAGAAGCATGTAGTGGGCAGAGTGATGGGTTCTGCTACCCTGCCAATGGGGCATCAGAACTGGAGTGTACATGCTTGTCCTGCTTAGCAGTTTATAGACTCTCTTCCATGCTAAGAAGTGACTGCAACACCCCTTAATGTAGGCTAAGCACTATTTTAAAAATTTAACTGTAGTTTGTTCAGTGCTTGTTTGATATTCCATTGCTGGTCCTTTCCTGTCTGGATGAACTGGGTGTTTTAGTCCAAATCAGGGGTGGCCAACCTGAGCCTGAGAAGGAGCCAAAATTTACCAATGTACATTGCCAAAGAGCCACGGTAATATGTCAGCAGCCCCAATCAGCTCCCCCCACTCCACTCCCAGGGCCTCCCGCCCATCAGCAGCCCCGCCGATCAGCGCCTCCCCCTCCCTCCCCACACCTCCCGATCAGCTGTTTCATGGCTTGCAGGAGGCTCTCGGGGGAAGGGGAGAGAAGTGAGGGCATGGCAGGCTCAGGGGAGAGGCAGGAAGGGGTGGAGTGGGGTCAGGGCCTGTGGCAGAGCCCGGGGTTGAGCAGTGAGCACCCCCCTGACACATTGGAAAGTTGGCGCCTGTAGCTCCAGCCCCAGAGTCGGTGCCTATACAAGGAGCTGCATATTAACTTCTGAAGAGCCGCATGTGGCTCCGGAGCCACAGGTTTGCCACTCCGGTCCAAATAATAAAAAAAGACCTCAGGTGTTTTTCCCGCCCAGGTTTAATGTAGTTAGAATCTATGTGAATGCCTCTCACAAATGTCATTACCACCCCCTGAGCATTTGAATTAAGCTTTGGAATCTTTAGTCTTTATGATTTGAAGCTGTATCTTCTGACTTGTCTCTGGAGACTTTGAACCCTTTTATTAATGAAGAGACAAATTGAGGATTTGGCCACATTTGTTTAGGAGGACTTTGGATCAGAATTGGCCATTCCCAAATCTAGGACTGTAGCTTGTTTTATTTCTTTTTTCCATCTTCAATAAAGTGGGGGGAGGGGAGGGAGACTACAAGAAGCATGTATATTTTTGCTTGCTTTGGATGAGTGCCACTGAATGAGCAGCAATTCATTTCCACTTAAAACTAGGAAGTGAAAAGGAAATTCAGAGAAATCTGGAATATTACAAATATGTCCCCTTCCATTTAATGTGTGACCTTCATGATTCACTTGTAAATCACAGCTTTAATTCTCATTTTAGTAAAGGTAAAAAAGTTCTCTTTAAAATGTGTTTAGTTAGGGCTCCATTAACAAACTATCACTTAGGTTCTATCATCCTGTGGAAGAAGAATGAATGTCAACATTCTTTAAAATGTGACATTTACCAATTAGCATATTAAATGGCATCATTTAAACACTAAAGGGCTGCCAGTTATTCGCAGCATGGACTATAAATCATCAAGGTTCATTATATTGTAGAAATATAACCATACAATCAACAAGTTCATTTTCACAAAGTGTGCCATAAACTGTAGTCCTATATAGTGAAATATTAAACAACAGGTTCTGTCTAGAACAGGAGTTCTCAAACTGTGGGTTGGACCCCATTTTAATGGGGTCGCCAAGGCTGGCATTGGCCCTGGGCTCTAGCAAGTCTGAAGCCCAAGCCCCACCGCCCAGGGCTAAGATTACATGCCCTGCGTCCAGGACAGAAGCCCTTGGGCTTCAGCTTGGCCCCCCTGCCCAGGGTGGCAGAGCTTGGGCAGGCTCAGTCTTTAGTCCCTGCTCTGGGGGTTGTGTAGTAATATTTGTTGTAAAAAGGGAGTCATGGTGCAAGAAAGCTTGAGAACCGCTGGTCTAGAATAAATAGTGAATTAAATCAGAAATATTTAATAGAACTCTCTAGAGGCCTTAGAAATATTGGATCTTTGTGACACAATACACTTACATTTTATAATAGAAACAAGAATAGAGAAGTACAGAAATAGCCAGATCTTAAAACCTAGGTACATCACAAGTCTGGTCAAAATGATGAGAGAGCCATTCTTCTTATTTGAAAATATATAAATATCATCATGTTTCTGAATGACTCATGTTAACTGTTGCAAGTGTGTGAGTAAAGTTTGTATTATTATTTTATTATTTATGTGTGTTCCCTTGGGCTTAGAGGCCCCTATCAGATATTGCAATAGTCATCTGTAGACATGAAAAAATTGTCCCTGCCTTAAGGAGCTTAGAGTCTTGATTTATGACAATATGCAGCAAGGTAGGTGAAGCAAAAAAGATGGAAATGGGGTTGGGAGGCAGTTATTAGCAGGTAACAGTGAAACTGTTAGAGGGCTTATTCTTTCACTCTCTCACTTCCCCGGTCCTTCTCGCATGAACAGAGAGCAACAATACCCAAAGTCTGAAGGTGCAAACAATTAGATGGTTATTGGGGTGAACTTCCAGCAAGCTTAAATCCAAGTTCCTTTTTCCTTATTTTTGAATCCAAACTTACTTCCTGTTTGCACCCAATTTATATAGTTATATTCTCAGCTATACCTTAACCAATCATTTTACTGAAATTTACCTAACCAATCCTAACATATTGTAACATAATTCTCTAACCAATTATATCCCACTACCCTAATTAACTTAAATATAGCAAAATTAATTATACAGCAGACAGAAACAATCGCAGAACCAGACAGAGACCATGCAAATAAACAATAGCGAAGTGGGAACTATAATGACAAAACAATACAGAAGTGAGGATTTCACAACTACATCTATAAAGACATAAGGGTTTCCCAGCTGTGTGTATTGATAAGTGAGTTCTTACCAAACAGAAAACTATCAAACTAAATTTCTTTTTACATCTTCTAGGCTCTTCCCTTTCTCTAGAGGTGATAGATTGGATCACCTTTCTAACAGCTCCAGATTGCCTTATTTCAATATGACTAGTCTGGAATGTGAGGATGTGATCATATGCTTCCCAGTTTATGGCTGCTCCCGCTTCTTAGCCAAAGGCCTTAGCTTAAGAACAGGGCCTCAGACTATCACAGTGAGAGAAGGCCCTTACACAGGCAGATAGTGATTTTGATTCTTTCTCTTATATCTCTATAACTAGCTAAATGCCCCACTTGATTATTTCCATATGCAATGTAACACAAATACGGTTAATAATACACCAGCTGCTATGATAATCCACAGCAACGCCAAGAGTCCTGACCACTGCAGTATGGTCCAACATCCGAGCAACCACCAGAAACACTGCTTCTCCTTCTTTGATAGGGTTAACGTTTTGTCAGCCCCATCCTGTAGTGCATATTGTAAGTGTGTCCAACTGTTGGCACTTGCAGCAAGTTGCTCTTGTAATCTTTGTGTACTTTTGTCCATACTGTGTCTCCATTGAATATCCACAGTGAAATTTGGTATTGTTCAAACCAATTCAACTACTTGGTATGGCATGGGGTAATAGGTGCTGGTTCGATTGTTTACAACGATTAAGTCACTGATCCATTGGTGCACCATGGTCCAGGTGGCAGTGCATAGAAGTTCATAATTTGGTTATATACTAGAAGGATTTTGCCTCCTATTGTTATATTGCAGGATTGCATACATTCCCAACAGAATACACCATACCACATATATATTACCCCTAAATGTCACACCTTTGGAACAGGCCATTGATCCTGCTCCTCCATAGTCATAGGAGAGAGGCATATCCATATTCCTCCTCTGGATATACAACTGCTTAATGTGATGACAGTCCAATTTACCCCATTCCATCCCTCCCACCACCTATTTCCTAGTAGCTCCCAATGCACTCCCCCTTCCCTAGTTACTCCCATAGGGTTCAAGGGGACCATCTTATTTGCATTTCCTTCCCATGGTATCATAGTAACAATTACACAAGAACTGTCCCCACAGGTTGGGGCTATTATTTTTCAGATAGATTGTATGTTTTTGCAATTGTGGATAAATATGGGCTAGCCTCCCCATTTAATACTGAAGGCCATTGTTCTGACCAAGCATCTCTCATAATATCCATTAACATTATTAACTGAGCATTTTGAATACCTAAACACACTTCTCTCCATGTTACTCTTCTGAAGCCAACACCCACCCATGTCACCAGGTCCTCTGCCCAATGAGTTAACTGCAAGTTTACCTCTACTGCTGTCCTCCACCCTGTGGCAACTGCCGATAGTTGGTGTGCTATTAATTCATTAATTTCTTGTTGAAATCTCACATTTTGGCTTACTAATTGTTTGGTTACCCACTCATCCCCCAGATTCCATGTATCCAGCATAGTGTTCCCCGCTGCCCACAATCCCCTTTTCTGACGACGATTCCAGGTGTGTCCCCTCACCCACCCATTGAATTGTTGTTTCAATACTTTTATGTACATACTACATTACAATTAGGAAGCATACCGTACTTGCGGCGTACCACCCCTGTAATAGAGTGAAAGGACACATTAAAAAGTGCTGGCTGCACCCACAATGGCTCCCATACATTTGCTTGTCGGGAAATATTCTTGGCTCCAGGCTGTGGCCACTTTAAATTTGTATTCTTCCAACTTAGCATCCATATCACTTGTAGGGTTATATTCTGTAAAATGGTTAACTCATCATACACCCAGCGTCCCAAAGGGGATTTTACGCCCAATTTATATGTACATAACAATTACACCTTCGGAGATTATCTTCCATATAAGTACCATTGTGGTTACATATGGTAACATCCTAAATGTGGGGCCCTATTTTCCTTTGCTCCAGGAGACCAAGTCCAGATGTTCAATATTAGAATATAATATGACAGCGTTTCCTGGGCTGATATTGCAATGTTTAGAAGTCTGATACAATCCGTTTCATTTCTGTATTGTGAAGTTTAGTATTGTTAAGTAGCATTTAGTCATCTGAGAGAGCAAGAGGTATAAAGATGAACAGTTTTCAAAAGAATTGTAACATTGCTTCCTCTTATTTTCAGAATATTTTTTTCCCTGCAGGGCTTTAAGGGGTATGCTTTATCCTATGTCCAAATGACTTTTGAAGTTTCTTTAATATCTCAGTGTTAAATTGTTTTGTCTATTCTTGCTAACGGCAAGATATTTCACCTATTGTCTCATTTTTCTCTGTGGATAAGGATCATGTTGCAAGCATCCTTAAAAATGATTATGTCATTTAGATTATCTCTTGGATAACTTTACTTCTGTAAGTATAGGGAAGTTCAAGTAATGCCACAAATATTAAGGTAAACTTGTCTATTTAGCTAAAGCAAATGATCAAAAGTTTATGGGTGACCACCATAGACTACTTTTAGTCCATCTACAATTATGTGTTTAGGCTTGCTTTTACCTGAGTCATTTTATTTTAACTGTGTGATGCACTCTGATACATTCCTGTACTTTACAGGTGTCATGAAAGTGTCAGAAGCCATGCAAGTGTGATAGATGGGGAAAAAGGTGACTTAGGAGAGGCAGTTAGATAGCCATCTTGCCAGGAGGCATGGCCGGCTGTTATGCTCAAAGCCAAGAGTTTATGAAGAGAAAAACAACAAAATTATAAACATAATTATAGCAAGAGCAAAACAACTTCCAATTCATCCAAATTGTAATGTGAGAAATAAATTTGACAATACAAATAACAACAACAGTTACCCAAATGACAAGAGAGCAGTAAACACTTTCTGGTTTTAATAATCTTGCACAGGCAAATCATTGTATGTAGTCCTGGCCTCGCCTATTTAGATACCTGGAAGATCTCTCTAAAAGGGCCCTAGTGCTTACTGTTATTGCTACCTAGGCCCTATTGACCTGAAAACACCCTCCACAGCTGGCTGACCTGTTCAGAGAGAAAGGTTGGCCTGCCACAGAAGCTGGAAAAGAAAAGAGCAGAGCTAAACACAGCCACAATTTGAGCCTCCACATATGAGGCTGCTGATGTTCTTATTTCCATTCTTGACTTCCAAGATTTTTCCTCCTGGCCGCATTAAATCCCTCAGATGCGTCATGATTTCGCAGGGGGAAAGACAACTTGGTGTTGTGGTGACATTTTCTAAACAGTCACTGGAACTCTGTGAGAAATGCTTCTCTCTCCCTCTTGATCACAGCTTTGGTTTTTTTTCCTTTAAATATCTTGGGGGCATGCAGGCTCCTTTCAGCTTTCTGGCATTCTGTTGGCTAGGGAAGAACAAGTCCTTACATTGTGGTGCTTTGGGATTCCCCATTCATACTCCATGCAATCTCTGGTGTTTGAGAAAAGGGATAATGTGATGTAGCTATTGCTGGAGGGGAGACGGCACGATATCTCTCACAATCACAATTTGCATTTGTGGCTGCGAAACCCAGTAGGCCATCAGGTTTCCATGGGCCAACATCTGTGTGGGTAATCACAATTAGATCAAGCTTAAAGTTGTTAAAGGCAGTGTTTAACCATGGTTGTTTTTCGTTTGTATTACCATAGCACCTAGGAACTCTAGTCATGGACCAGGACACCCTTATGCTGGGTACTGAACAAACACAGAACAAAAGATGGTTCCTGGCCTCTGAAGAGTTTACACTCTAAATAGACCTGACTGATACTGGGTGGGGGAAGGGGTATAACACACAAGTACAGTAACATATGTGATGGCAGCAGTGTCATGTTAGTTCCAGAATTGGTTTATATATATGGGGGGAGTTAGGAGGGGATAAGCTAAAGGAAAGGGAGAAAAAGGGCAAGTGAGGGGGATGGGGAGAAGGGGGTAAGAGGAGTTACATTGAGATGAAGAGACTGTGTGGGAGGGGGAGATTTGAAGAAAACAGCCAATCAGCACAGGGCATAGAAAATCCAGTCAAAGCGTAGAAAGTTCTCCAAAGGACCAAAGTTCTCTGCTTTGGCTGCTTCTGCCCCTATCAATGGAGTCTCTGGCTGACTCCTCTTTGCAGCTTTTTCTGTACTTGAACAACTTAGAAACTGGACAGTCACATTAATATACCAGAGAGAGAGGAAACAGTGTATCTGAAGCTCATTTCTTGCCACTGGAATTGGAAATTGTAACCATAATTTACCTTGGAAGAAAATCAGAAAAGTAACAGCAAAACTATCTCCTCCTAGTTCAACTATCAGCACCATAGGTACCCTGAAATCATGTTTGATTACTTTGATGCAAAAACAAGTACTTTGGTATTGTGCTATCAGTGCACAACCAGGACAGCCATAGGACAGTGTGCTGGATTCTGTTCTGGTTCATGAATCAACAAAATCATTGAGCTAAGTTTTCATTTCTACACTCTTTATTATTGTTGATGGATTTTGATTTTGAGGTCCCATATTGAATTTGAAGTTACTGATATGGAAAAGTAGGCATGTTTAATCTGGAAGGATAAATAGGGAATACCCCTCCAAAATATCCTATTTAGTTATTTTTTTGAATATACTTGCAGTTGAGTTTGATCAGTATGTATTAAAAGTGAAATGTCAAACTGTTTTCTAAACCCCCAAAACTACATTTAAGCATTTGCAGAATATTGGTTTGGCAATAAGCTAAAGTGATCACACTGTAAGCTAAAACTTGTCTTGTAGCTAAACAATTCTAATTTCTTTTCTGGATGCATAAAGATTCTGGATCATTTCTCCAATTTTCTGCTTCAGTAACTGGTACCTTACAGGAAGAAGCAGGTCACATCCCTTAAAACACTAATTAACCTGTGATATCATCTAGGATGTGAAATGATTATATAATCAGAGCATTTGCCACACATCCATTGTGTACTGCTGATTAATAATGTAGGAGTTATGGAAACTTCCTGCAAAACCTTGTCCATTGAGCTAAATAATAAACCTCAGAGCTTAAAGGCAGCACACAGGAGGAAGCCTGCCAGATTCTTGGCTCACGAAACTCCCGGAGTTCACAAACCTTTATGAAGCTTTCTCCTGAGAAAACAGCATTTTGAAAAGCTTGAATGATACCTTTCAGTTTACTCTGTGGTTCAATCTTGCAAGGTATCAGGGGCCTCTTGTGAGTTGCTGAGTGGCATTAAACACTGAGGGATTGGGGCTGCACTCCAGCCCCTGCAAGATCAGACTGCCAAATCCTACAGATTTGGTTTGTGTACAGTTCTAAATAAGGAAATTGTAAAGAAACAGCCTGACTTCACCTTCATTTCAGAACTGTGTTATGAACCAAACCATATCACATATACTTTCATAGTTTGTTCTCTTCCTTACAAGAAAGGAGTGAAGTTTCATTGTCAAAGAGGATTTGCCTGATGAATATCAATGCTAGAGGAGACCTAAAGAGTCTTATGCCTGAAAATCAGATTCACTCTCTAGTTATCTTGAAACCCTTGTCTATTTTGTCTTCCCTTTCAATTTCAAGCAAAGGGTAAGCATCAGCTTTTTAAAAAAATAGTTGGGGGGAAAAAGGAGTAGAAAAGGGAAGAAACTATTAATAATCAGAGCTTCTAAGAAGCATCAATATCCATAAATTATGAGGGGTTTGCACTAGGCTTTTATCATGTCACTTTTTAGATCCATATGAAAGAGTCGAAGAAGAAAATAGAACTTGTAGTGAGATATCTTTAGGGGGTTTTTCCCTAGAAAACAAAAATTATTTACAGTTTGGAATATTAAAGTAGTTAGAGCTGGATGAGCTACTGTTAGGATCTGATCCCAAACCTGTTGAAGTCTAGGAAAAGATTCTCATTGATTTCATTATGCTTTGGATTAGACACTTAGATTTTTAGAGTCAGATACTAATCTCATTTATATCAGTGCAAATCCAAATAGTCTTCACTGAAGTCAATGGAATTATTCAGATTTAAGGCGGTGAAATGATTGTATTGCCTGGCCCTTAGCCTGTTATCTAAGAGCTGAATGTCTGTTACCTTGTAAAGAATGATGCTCAAAATGCCTTTATGTACTACTAGGTGGGAGGGGAGATTATCTTTTTTCTCTATGGGATTTTTCTCTGTGTCAACAGATCCAACTGGACAACAACCATCTGACTTTTGAGCTTTAGTATGTGACAGCTCTGGTGAGCTCTCCATAGAATTCCCGTGTAGGAATGGCTCCTTAAGAAGATTTCAGCATCCTCCAAAGAATAAAGAATTAGCACCAAATTGTGACAGTTGCCTTGTGCACCAGGGGAAGGGGGAATCAATGGGATCTAGCTTAGCTCCCCTGGTCCCTTCCCTATGGAGCCTGGATTTTAGCGCATGTGACCCTAGCTGCTTTAGTCACTCTCAAAAGTTCTTGACTCTATGACTGTTTGGTGGAGTTGGGAGAGTGACTGGAGTGGGAGAAGGTGTGGAGAAAAGGGATTAGGTAATGGAAAGGTCCCAGCAGAACATTGGAATGTATGCTGAATTACTGAACAATAGGCCTTCTGCACTCTTGAACCTGACACATGCAGGGACCCCTCCCTGAGCTCTGGACAGCAGCAGTGTGTATGGAGGTGCCCTCCTGTCCCTAAGCCCTCAAAGCCCTGTGTGGAGCAGACTGCCCTGGGGGAGAGGGAGTTATACAAAGGGGGCCGGTCATCATCCAATGGAGTTGAATGGCTAATTTATATTTTTTAAAGGTTTGAACAATGGTAGGGAGAGGGGCAACTGGGGATAGTTTGTGTGGAAGGGGAAAGTCTGACATTAATCCATAAACTAATAGACTGTGAGGTCATCTTCTCCAGAGGCAGAAGAGGAGAATATTAAGGGAGCATAGAAGCATATATCTGGATAGGGATTTTTTAAGGGACAATTTGAAAATAAGTGTGTGTGATTATGATCCAAGAAGCCACTCAAATCGTAAACCTATGTAAGCCATGTGATCTTATCACTGTTACCCTCCTCCTTGCTGAGTTTTACAACTGCAGGCTGAAGAAAGAGATAAGTAGTTCTGCACATGCACTCCTAAAGTTATACAGAAGCTATCCATGTGACTGCTGAGGGAAGATACACAGTTGCAGAAGATTAGAGAGCTCAAATGATGGTCATGTGCTGAAGGATGAAGAGCTAATAAAGTAGTCTCCATGCTTGCACAAATGAAGCAGTGGTTCTGTTCTTGTCAGCACCTTATATACTGTGACAGAGTCAGACCAGAAGAATATAAGAGAGTGCTGGAAGGCAGATTATCAGCCTTCAGAATGAGCAGGCCCTTGTTCCCTGGATAGCCAAACAAAGGCGACTCCAGGCCAACTAAGACACCTGTTGCCAATTAACCAGTTCAGGCGGTTAGGCTAATGGAGACAGCTGGAACCAATCAAGATCCCATTTATACTGTTTAAAAGCTCTCCTTCCAGTGCCCTCCAGGAGGCTGAGGTGAAAGGAGCTGAAGGAGAGGAAGCATTGCTGAATCCTGAGATAAGGATAAGAGCTCTATGGAGCAACAGAGACTGTGGGGTATTCCCCCTTCCCATCTCCCATACTGGCTGGTGATGAAAGTAACTCAATAGGCTGTGACTCTTGCTGCTACACGGAGAAAGGGAGGTCACACTAAGTCCTTATCAAGTTTCTGAGACCACTGAAACCACCCAGAAGTGCAGGATCCACGAATACAGGCTTGGAACTTTGTCACAACTGGTGTTAGGAGTGGGATAGTTGACTTTCATTCACATTGCAGTGGAAGAAGAGGAGAGTTTAAAAAAAAAGTGCACTGGGTTTGAGTGTCCTCACCACAATGGAAGACGTAATAAAAGCACTTATGCAAGCCACTGCAGCCCAGCAGGAGGCCACCCAAGTCCAAGCAAGGGCACAACAAGAATCCATGCAGCTACAACAAGAGACTAACCAATTATTGATCGACCACCTCCCAGGATCAAGCCCTCTTGCGGGAGTTGGTCGACCAACAGCCCTCACCACCAAAAAACAAGGCTCTGAGGAGTCGTGAGTATGGAGGGCTGCAGATTGTCTACCAAAGATGACAGCCGATGATGACATAGAGGTGTATCTCCTCTCCTTTGAGAGGACTGCCTTGCAAGAAGCATGGCCCTAGGACCAGTGGAGAGGCCCAGAAAACCTATCACGACATGCCCGCTGAAGCTGCCGTTGATTACCCCCAGCTGAAGGCAGAGATCCTGGCATGATCAGGGGTAACGACCACAGTACAGGCCCAGAGATACCATGAGTGGAGGTACCAGAAGGGCAAACCTCCAAGGTCACAATTGTTCAACCTCCTTCACCTCATCCGGAAGTGGTTATGACCCAAAGCATGCAACCCAGAGGAAATGTTGGAAACTTTGGTCATAGATCACTATATGAGGGGACTGCCACCAGATCTTCATGTATGGGTTGGCCAGAACGACCCGGCCACCTATGACGGTGTGATCACATTGGTGGAGAAATGGACCGTGGCCCGAGAGCTGTCCCGACTACCTAGAGAAGCCCTCTTCTGAAACAAGTACCCAACTACGACCCCAGAAGGTCAGGCAACCAAGCATCCAGGGAGCCCCAGATGGAAGAGGGTAGTGGCTACAAAGCAGCCAGGAACCCAGAAAGGAGGGAATAGCCTAAGCGGGGGGGAACCATGGGGCAAAGACCCCTAACCCAAGAGACAGAAGAGCACCTAGAGCCCCTTGTAGGTGTTATGCGTGTGGGGAATTGGGACACCTTAGTGGCACAATATCCCAATATTGAGGAGCCCATGCAGTGTAACGTGGGGGACTGGGCAAACCCATGCACCTTAATCAACCTTAAAAAGAAAAGGAGTACTTGTGGCACCTTAGAGACTAACAAATTTATTAGAGCATAAGCTTTCGTGAGCTACAGCTCACTTCATCGGATGCATTTGGTGGAAAAAATAGAGGAGAGATTATATACACACACACAGAGAACATGAAACAATGGGTTTATCATACACACTGTAAGGAGAATGATCACTTAAGATAAGCCATCACCAACAGCAGGGGGGGGGGAAAGGAGGAAAACCTTTCATGGTGACAAGCAAGGTAAGCTAATTCCAGCAGTTAACAAGAATATCAGAGGAACAGTGGGGGGTGGCGTGGGAGGGAGAAATACCATGGGGAAATAGTTTTACTTTGTGTAATGACTCATCCATTCCCAGTCTCTATTCAAGCCTAAGTTAATTGTATCCAGTTTGCAAATTAATTCCAATTCAGCAGTCTCTCGTTGGAGTCTGTTTTTGAAGCTTTTTTGTTGAAGTATAGCCACTCTTAGGTCTGTGATCGAGTGACCAGAGAGATTGAAGTGTTCTCCAACTGGTTTTTGAATGTTATAATTCTTGACGTCTGATTTGTGTCCATTCATTCTTTTACGTAGAGACTGTCCAGTTTGGCCAATGTACATGGCAGAGGGGCATTGCTGGCACATGATGGCATATATCACATTGGTAGATGCGCAGGTGAACGAGCCTCTGATAGTGTGGCTGATGTGATTAGGCCCTATGATGTATCCCCTGAATAGATATGTGGACAGAGTTGGCAACGGGCTTTGTTGCAAGGATAGGTTCCTGGGTTAGTGGTTCTGTTGTGTGGTGTGTGGTTGCTGGTGAGTATTTGCTTCAGGTTGGGGGGCTGTCTGTAAGCAAGGACTGGTCTGTCTCCCAAGATCTGTGAGAGTGATGGCTCGTCCTTCAGGATAGGTTGTAGATCCTTGATGATGCGTTGGAGAGGTTTTAGTTGGGGGCTGAAGGTGATGGCTAGTGGCGTTCTGTTGTTTTCTTTGTTGGGCCTGTCCTGTAGTAGGTGACTTCTGGGTACTCTTCTGGCTCTGTCAATCTGTTTCTTCACTTCAACAGGTGGGTATTGTAGTTGTAGGAATGCATGATAGAGATCTTGTAGGTGTTTGTCTCTGTCTGAGGGGTTGGAGCAAATGCGGTTATATCGTAGCGCTTGGCTGTAGACAATGGATCGAGTGGTATGATCTGGATGAAAGCTAGAGGCATGTAGGTAGGAATAGCGGTCAGTAGGTTTCCGATATAGGGTGGTGTTTATGTGACCATCGCTTATTAGCACCGTAGTGTCCAGGAAGTGGATCTCTTGTGTGGACTGGTCCAGGCTGAGGTTGATGGTGGGATGGAAATTGTTGAAATCCTGGTGGAATTCCTCAAGAGCTTCTTTTCCATGGATCCAGATGATGAAGATGTCATCAATGTAGCGCAAGTAGAGTAGGGGCATTAGGGGAGGAGAGCTGAGGAAGCGTTGTTCTAAGTCAGCCATAAAAATGTTGGCATACTGTGGGGCCATGCGGGTACCCATCGCAGTGCCGCTGATTTGAAGGTATACATTGTCACCAAATGTGAAATAGTTATGGGTCAGGACAAAGTCACAAAGTTCTGCCACCAGGTTAGCGGTGACAGTATCGGGGATACTGTTCCTGACGGCTTGTAGTCCATCTTTGTGTGGAATGTTGGTGTAGAGGGCTTCTACATCCATAGTGGCTAGGATGGTGTTTTTAGGAAGATCACCAATTGACTGTAGTTTCCTCAGGAAATCGGTGGTGTCTCGAAGATAGCTGGGAGTGCTGGTAACGAAGGGCCTGAGGAGGGAGTCTACATAGCCAGACAATCCTGCTGTCAGGGTGCCAATGCCTGCGATGATGGGGCGTCCAGGATTTCCAGGTTTATGGATCTTGGGTAGCAGATAGAATACCCCAGGTCGGGGCTCCAGGGGTGTGTCTGTGCGGAATCAACCTTGTGGGCGTTGAAGTCACCCCACATCAATATACAAAACCGGTGAAACTGAATGGGGTAGAGACCATGGCGATTGTGGACTCTGGCAGTACTGTCACCCTGATTTCAGGGAAACTAGTGAAATGCAGCCAGTTAATACAGGCCAAGTGTATGGGAGTAACATGTGTACATGGTACCGTTAGTTATTATCCTGTCATCCCGGTAAGGATCGAAATCCAGGGGAATATCACGGGGGTAAAAGCGGTGGTGGTCCCTTATATCCCATACCCGGTGCTCATTGGAAGGGATTTCCTGGGATTTGGAAATTTCCACCTGCCAGAGGGGTGGGAGAGTGGAGAGTACCCTGAAGTTAAGAGTCATCTCTAACAGAAAGTCATCCCCCCTTCATCACTGAAATATCACAAGAGTTATTCCCTGCCCCCAGGAAGGGAAGAAAAACCAAGGGGGAAAGAAGGCCGGCGAAGGCTTTGTGCATCCAGATCCTGCTTCAGGGCCAGAACATTGCCCTCGTAGGCTGATGGGCCCTGGAAACTGAGGGAGAGACCCTCGAAGGGGAGGAGGAAGCAGAGGCTGGTTCCAACCCCAATGCCACCGAACTGACCGAGGAGGTGGAGGCTAGTCCCACAGAGTTTGGGTCGATAGGTGCCGAAAGAGAGTCTTTCAGGTGAGACCAGGCAGAAGGCCCCAGGTATGATAATGTCAGAAAAGAGGTGGCCAAGATAGATGGGGTACCTGTGGATAGAAAGGCCCGAGGGCCAGCACCCTAGTTCATGATTAAGAAGGACCTCCTGTACAGGGTGGTTCAAATTCAGGAACAGCAGTAAACTAGCTCCTGGTAACCCAAAAACATAAGAGGGCAATATTAAGTCTCGCCCAGTCACCTCTTTGGGGGACACTTCGGGGTAGAGAAGACTCAGGCACGGATCTTGTGCAGATTCTTTTGGCCGGGGGTACGTGAGGATGTCCAGCGGTACTGCGCCTCCTGTCACAAGTGTCAATTGCACAGCCCTTGCCCACATCTAAGAGCCCCTTTAGTACCCCTACCAATAATTGAGATTCCCTTTGACTGAGTAGCCATGGACCTGGTGGGACCTTTAGAGAAGACGACTCGAGGCCACCAATATGTGCTTGTCGTCTTGGATTATGTAATCAGGTATCCAGTGGCCATTCCACTCTGAAACACGACCTCCAAGTCCATAGCAAAGGCACTAGTGGAGATTTTCTCCCAGGTAGGGTTACTGAAAGAGATTCTAATGGAGCAAGGTACACCTTTTATGTCTAAACTGATGAAGGACCTCTGCTCTATGTCCAGATCCTGCAAACTTCTGTTTACTACCCGCAGACTGATGGTCTGGTAGAGAGATTCAACTGGACCCTCAAAGCCATGATAAGAAAAGTGGTAAGTAGGGATGGAAAGGACTGGGATACCCTGTTGCCCTCCCTTATGTTCGCCATCCGTGAAGTTCCCCAAGCCTCCACTGGATTCTCTCCCTTTGAGCTATTACATGGTCGCCACTCCCGGGGCATACTAGACATAGCCCAGGAGATTTGGAAAGAGGAGCCCAATATGGGGAAGAATATAGTTGAACAGGTATTGCAAATGAGAGACTGTATAACCCGAGTCAACCCCATCATGCGGGAGCACCTGGAAAAGGCCCCAAAAGCCCAACAAACTCATTACAACTGCCAAGCAAAGGTACTGCACTTCCAACCAGGAGACTGAGTAATGGTGTTAGTACCCATGGCAGAGAGTAAACTCTTGGCCCAGTGGCAAGGGCCCTATGAAGCAGTTGAACCTATAGGAAAGATAAATTACAAGGTATGACAACCGGGACATAGAAAACCAGAACAAGTGTATCACATCAACCTTCTAAAACCCTGGAGTACCCAAGAAGTGTGTGTAGTCGTCCAAAAGGAACCACCACAGGAGAACAAAACCCCCAAGCCAGTGAGGGTATCGCCCAATTTAACACCAGCCCAAAGAGAGGAGGTGACCAAGATGATCAACCGGAACCAAGACGTATTCTCGTCTCGGCCAGGTCGAACAACTGAGACATACCACCACATCATTACAAACCCCGGGGCCGAGGTAATGATGAGGCCCTACTGGTTGCCAGCAGCCAAAAGAGAAGAAATCAGAGCAGAAGTAAAGAAAATGCTGGAGTTAGGGGGTAATCGAAGAGTCTTACAGTGAGTGGTCTAGCCTGAACGTGCTAGTACCCAAACCAGTTGGCTCCACGAGGTTCTGCAATGGCTTCCGTCGACTGAATGAGCTGTCCCAGTTTGACACATACCCTATCCCCCACATAGATGAGTTAGTGGACCAATTAGGAAATGCCTGGTTCCTGACAACTCTAGACTTAACTAAAGGGTATTGGCAGATTCCCCTTGCTGAAGGTGCAAAAGAGAAGACCGTTTTCTTCACACTGGAAGGTCTCTTTCAATATACAGTCCGCCCATTTGGTCTGCATGGGGCCCTAGCTACCCTTCAGTGCCTCATGGATAAGCTATTGCGCCCCCATGCCAGTTATGCGGCCGCCTACCTGGATGATGTGGTTATTCATACTTCAGACTGGGAAACCCACCTGGAGAAGGTAGAAGCTGCCCTAGATACCCTAAGGTGCGCTGGCCTTACAGCAAACCCCGCCAAGTGCGGCATAGAGTTAATAGAGGCTAAATGTCTGGACTACATTGTTGGATGAGGCGTAGTAAAACCCCAACTCAATAAACTAGAGGCCATCCAAAACTGGCCCCGACTGGTTCGCAAGAAACAAGTCCAGGCATTTTGGAGGGTAGTGGGGTACTATCGACACTTTATCCCCCATTTCACCACCGGGCAATAATAAAAGCTTGGGGACCTGAGATAGTACGATGGACTGACGCAACAGAGAGGGCATTTACAGATCTGTGGACAGCCCTTATCAGTGAACCTGTACTCATAGCCCCAGACTTCACTAAGGGGTCCAGGCTGCAGACAGACGGATCCAAAGTAGGACTGGGGGCTGTCCTATCCCAGATGGTTGGAGAAGAAGAACTCCCAATCCACTACCTCAGTAGGAAACTCCTCCCAAGGGAACAGAAATATGCGGTGGTCGAGAGGGAATGCCTCATTGTGAAATGGCCATGGAAACACTGTGATACTACCTGCTAGGGAGGCAATTCGTTCTTGTGACCGACCATGCCCCTCTTCAGTGGACGCAGTGGAACAAGGAAAAAAATGCGAGGGTGACCAGATGGTTCTTATCCCTCCAATCCTTCCAGTTCCACATACAGCACAGAGCCAGAAGTTGCCATGGCAATGCAGACGGCCTGTCACGGGTGCATTGCATGACGACCCAAGTTTGCCCAACCCATTGGTGTTGAGCAGGGGGAAGGGATATTTGACAGATTCAGACCAGAAGAATATAAGAGAGTGCTGGAAGGCAGATATACCAGCCTTCAGAATGAGCAGGCCCTTGTTCCCTGGACAGCCAAACAAAGGTGACTCCAGGCCAATTAAGACACCTGATGCCAATTAACCAGTTAAGGCGGTTAGGCTAATGGAGACAGCTGGAACCAGTCAAGGTCCCACCTATACTGTTTAAAAGCTCTCCTTCCAGTGCTCTCCCGGAGGCTGAGGTGAAAGGAGCTGAAGGAGAGGAAGCATTGCTGAATCCTGAGATAAGGGTGAAGCTAGGAAAAGGGGGAAATGGCCCAGGGAATCAAAGCGGTGTCAGTGGTGAAGGGAAAGCTACCAACATCTGCTACCATTAGGGTCCCTGGGTTGGAACTCAGAGTAGAAGGCAGGCCCAGGTTCCCCTCCGCCCCCCCCATACTCTACAGAGATCCCCTGGAGAAGGAATCAGGACTCAGTCCAGGCAGGAGGTCAAACTGAGCCTACTGAGCTCTATGGAGCAACAGAGACTGTGGGGTATTCCCCCTTCCCATCTCCCATACTGGCTGGTGATGAAAGTAACTCAATAGGCTGTGACTCTTGCCGCTACACTGAGAAAGAGAGGTCACATTGAGCCTTATCGAGTTTCTAAGGCCACTGAAACCGCCCAGAAACATGGGACCCACCAATACAGGCTCAGGGCTTTGTCACAATACATATTTGTGTATAACATTAACATTATTAATCCAGTCAGTGCAGTGGGGATGTTTGTTATATAGCTAAAGTTCATGAGTATGGCCCACTGGCATATTTCATGTAACACAACATGTCTAAACATGTAAGATTCCTTACTGTGCACCAGGCAAGATCTCAATGGGTTAAACCATTTGTCAAAGGTTAAATAAGATGCATTTCTCCTATTCATCCAAAAGTCCAACTGAACTTATTTTTCCCCCCAGAAAATCCTTAGAACAGTACTTAGTAAAATGTCCTCTAGAAGAAGCTCTTTCTCATAGTAGGATACATGATTTCAGAAGCAGCGGGGCTTGTGCTAGCAGGGCATGGAAATCTTGAATATTCCATATCCGTATCTATAGCTGGAAATTCACTGTACATTAATAAAACTAAGCACACAAAAATAAATCCACCCATGGCCAGATCAGTTAGGGAATCTTGTTATTTGATTTTTAGTATTATCTAGGCATTGCATGATATGTTCTGAATTGTAGAAGTGCAGTATACTAATCTGGCATATTTTGAGACCAGTTAAAAGGAAAGAAGTTGAATAGGGCTTGGGTGAATGATTAGTCTAAAGGCATAAATGTCTGTTACCATTCTTAGATCTTTTATTCAAGTTCAGGTGAAAAATTAGACTTTACCAGGAAAGGACAGTTCCCACCCACAGACTAGTGCAACTTACTATTTTTTTAACAAAAATTATTGGTGGCCAAGCCCATTCACCTTGATGAGGTTTCTGAATAAAGGAATCCTGTCACACAAGATAATAGACCCACTTTATTTTAAGTTTCCAATAATTTCAAATTAATTTGCTATTCATAGAAACAGCACAAAATTAATTTGTCATTCATGTGCACCTCCCCATTCTTTTGACTTACACTTCATTTCAGTGTTGGTTACAAATCCACCCTGTTTTACAGACGGCCTGATTGTGGCTTTGTTGGGTGAGAATGCCACACACTTGGTCCTGGTTTATTAATTTCTAACCTTTTATTTGAACCAAAAGCTTGCCTTGTGATTACAATTACTATTAAAGTAAGAAATAACAGACATACCGAAAAAGATAGTGACTTTCTCCTGGCACGTAGGCAGGTCATGATTGATTTCTCCTATGGTAGTTTGATTGCCCCTTACAATTTACCACATTTTGTACACATTCAAATTACATTTTCATTAATTCTCTTTCAATCACCATTAAGAATTATGAATATTACATATCTTGTGCAATTCTCCATATACATGCATAAACTTCAGTTGGAGGAACTTTTGCTGTCCTCACTATTTTCATGTTGTTATTTCTCTTTTCTAGTTGGTTTGTTGCCTCTGATCATGCACTAATAAAGCATGCTTAAACAGGCCACTTTTACCCTTTGCTTTGCATAGGATTTTTTGCGGACTTTCCTGTTTTTCTCTAAATGCCGTTTGGCAGTTCATTTTTGTGTATCTGTTATCCTTCAACATAAGCACATCCTGTGGGCAAAACATCCCCCTTTGTCTTATGCAATGTATCCACACCAGTTTTGTACTGCATGTATGAAGTGGCCATGGGCTTTTCCTGTAATTTTTTTAAGGTACATTCTGATATACATGTGTATATACAAGGTTTAAATGTTTGTGTGAATAGAGAAATCAAACTGAGCATAAGAAAACACTCCAAATACTAATGATACGGCCAATAAATCAACATTAAAAAGTTACAGTCAGAATTATTTACTGCATTAGATATCATGTTTTCTGCAGTCCCATGCTAACGCATCAAAAGATTTTATTGCATATACTCAGAATTCTTTATATAGTTGTACTGTCTGAATGACAACAGCCTGCATTTTATTGCCATTTGGTATGTAGGCTCTCAAAGCCCCAAATGTTTACAACTATAATTGATTAAGCCTTACCACACTCTGTGTTTTGGTGAACTATTATGATACTCGCCATACAACTGGGTAAAATGGGGCACAGAAGTTAATTGTTTTGTTTAATGTATCCAGCTTCTCAAGGGGAGAGCTAGGAAGAGATCAAGAGTCCTGACTCTCAGTCCATGCCTCTGTTCACTAAAACTTATTTTTCAGAAATTTGAAAAATTACTGTGCTGTCAGCCATTAGAATGTTAATTTTGCTTTTAACGATGTGTAACCCGCACACCTCCTGAGTGTGGTGTCTAGTGGCACTGAGACCACTTAGAGAGAGAGAGAGAGAGAAAATGAGTCTGCTCTACAACCTTAGCTAACAGTCAGCTGGCTTTTAGCTCATGCAGTAGAGGCGCATGCATTAAGTGTCAGAGGTCTGTCGGTGGTACATATGCACAGATTAGTCATATTGTAGCAGGGAATACCGTAAACAAACAATGTCCTCCTTAAAGATGCAAACTCCTAAACTCAAGCCTTTCCCCCCTCCCACTTTATGTTCCCTTAAGGCCTGGCCGTGGACTGTATGGAATTGACAGCATGCCAGACTTGCGTAGAAAGAAAAGTTTTCCCATCGTTCGAGATGTGGTGAGTAACCTCTGATACCAAAAAACTATTGATTCATTGGAAAATTATCTCTAGCTCTTTCATGTAATGGCTACTGTGTTTGTGATTAAATGTGTACTCTGCAACTGTTGTATGGAAAACAGTGTCTAGGAAGATGGATCTAGACCAGGGGTGGGCAAACTATGGCCCGGGGGACAGATCCAGCCTGCCAGCCAGTTTAATCCAGCCCTCGAGCTGCTGCTGGGGAGCAAGGTCTGGGGCTTGCCCCACTTTGGTGCTACAGCCAGAGAGCAGGGTTGGCGGCCACTCCATGTGGTTCCCGGAAGCAGCGGCATGTCCCCCCTCCAGCTCCTACATGTAGAATAGGAGCCGGAGGGGGGACATGCTGTTGCTTCTAGGAGCCACTTGAGGTAAGTGCCACCTGGAGCCTGCACCCCTGAGTCTCTCCCTGTGCCCCATCCCTGATCCCCCTCCTGCCCTCCAAACCCCTTGATCCCAGCCCAGAGCATCCTCCTGCACCCCAAATTCCTCATCCCGAGCCTCACCTCAGAGCCTGCACCCCCAGGCGGAGCCCTTACCCCCCTCCACACACACACCAACCCCCTGCCCCAGCCCTGATTCCCCTCCTGCCCTCTGAACTCCTTGGTCCCAGCCTGGAGCACCCTCCTACACCCCAAACTCCTCATTTCCAGCCCCACCCCAGAACCTGCACCCCCAGCCGGAGCCCTCCCCCGCCCCAGCCTGGAGCCTCCTGCCACACCCTGAACTCCTCATTTCTGGCCCCACCCCAGAGCCCTCACCCCCTCCTGCACCCCAACCCCAATTTTATGGGCATTCATGGCCCGCCATATAATTTCTATTTGGCTCTTGGGCCAAAATGTTTGCCTACCCATGATCTAGACCCAAGTAAGACATGGTAATTATGAGCTACTAAATATGATTATATTTCACTTAATATCTACATTTGATTTGAGCTGAAATTATTAATAGAATCAGATAATATCTGAGTGTGCATCTGTGTGTACTGTACGGGTAATAAACTATTCAACACAATGCCAAATTAGCTAATGAACACAGCTGTTATTCAGTGCTTGGGATACCAATTTGTTTGACTTACTGTGCAAGTGAAAGAGGAAAAACAGACATGTTTTAAAATCCTAAATTTAAAATGATTTAAAGATTTATCTATAGTTTTATTATAACATGATGGGATCTGTTACCCTAGCAACCCTTGTAGGGCATAGTAATCTAGGCAAAAAATCATTCCAGCAAGGGGAAAAGAATTTTAATTCTGTGACCTCTGATTTATGGCGAGTTTCAGTTTAGTCGAGGTTAAGTAGAAATCTTTCAACTCTGAACAATATTAATTGCTATTCAAGTTTCCTTGAAGAGCCTCAGGAACAATTCCTCAAGTTTCATAAATGAGTGGCATCTGCTGAAATAAATGGGTTTAACAGTAGTTATTAAAAAGTTAACATTAACCAAGTTACCACATTGTATTACTTCAGATACCACAGTTATTTTCTATACTGGGAAATAACTGCACTATCTCAGATGTCACAAGAATGGTTTCTTTTAAAGCAGAATTATGTACCTTTTAATGCAGAATAATGATAATGACATATCATGGACAATCCACTGTTGATTAAAATATATAGTTAATTGATTGACTACACTTATGGTTCATTATTAAAAATATTTAAGAGACCAAATAACCAAGCGTAGCCAAATTTATTGTGTAAAAACAAAGCAGTGCAATACAAAAAGAAGACAAACGTACCCTCCTTTTGGGAAGCAATTCTAATCTTGCAGCATATTCACCTTCCACAGGTCTGCTTCCAAGATACACCTTCAAGATCACCTGTATTTTTATAATAGGGTTTTTGACAGTTATAAACCCCTTTATATGCCATTGAAGATTCAACCCCCAATTCCAATTTGTTTCTCTTATACCATGGGGTACTCCACTTATCTTTTGATTTGGACACAGTTTTCTAGGTACTAATAGTTGAGAAGGCATCTCCTAAGCTTGTACCAAGGGCAGATCATGTATCTTGTCTTTGACAAGTCTCATATTCGCTAACGCCAAAAGCTATGTTTAGCTTTGTATATCTCCTGGTATAAGTGAGCAAAAGTGTTATCATAATTGCCCACATGCTGGATATATGGATATCTGACTAGGGGCCCTATAAAGGTAGCCAGCCAGTCAGGCAGCGGCACAGACAGCTGCAGCGGCACAGGAGCTAGCAAACAGAGCTCTAAACAGGGGAGTTTGAGTGGGAGTTTGTATTGTGGTGCTTGTTTGGGGTTTGCTTTTGCTGGGGGAGGGTGGTCTTCTTGGTGTGGCTTGTGTTTCCCAGATTAACAGGATTTAGGTGGGAAGGAGATGACAGATACAGAGGCAGCTGTGGGAGTGACTCCTGTAGTGAAAGACACATTGAGGATGACTGGATGTGGAAGCTGTGGTATGTACATGATCCTGGAGGGGGGAACCGGTAAGAGTTTTTTCTGCATGAAATGCCGTCTGATAGAGCTGATGGAGGAAAAGATCCGAGGTTTGGAGATGAAGGTGGAAAGTCTGGTTGAGTTTAGGAAGGGGTTTGAGCAGATGATGGAGCAAAGATATGAGGTATCTGAAAGGAAAAGCTCAGACTCACAGATGGAACCAGGGCTGGGGAATTTTGAGGAGAGACTGGATGAGGAAAGTGGTCAGTGGAAACATGTGACTCAAAGAACCAGGCAGAGAAAAAGACGGGCTAGTGAAGGAGAAATAGAGCTTAGGAACAGGTTTGCAGAGTTGGAAAATGAAGAAGGGGCTCAGCAGGTACTTGTTGAAGGTGGAAGGGTAAGGAAGGAGAGAAGAGAGGCTAGTCCTATAGAAAAAGGGGAAGAGTCAAGGGAGACTATACCAAATATGAGCCCCAGGAGGATACAGGATGGGTTGAAGAAGATTGTAAGGGAAAATAGGAATGGAAAGAACTTGCAGCCAGAGGGAACAGGGGAGAGACTGGAGAATAGCACTGTCACCAGGAAAAGGCAGGTCTATGTGATCGGGGACTCTTTATTGAGAAGAATAGACAGGCCTGTAACTAGAGCTGATCCTGAGAATAGAAGGGTGTGCTGTCTTCCGGGTGCTAAGATACGGGATGTAGACCTGAGGTTGAAAAGGATCCTAAAGGGAGCGGGAAAGAATCCCCTAATTATCCTTCATGTGGGAACAAATGATACGGCTAGATTCTCGCTGGAAAGTATTAAGGGAGACTATGCTAGGCTGGGGAAGACGCTTAAGGAAATTGAGGCTCAGGTGATCTTTAGCGGGATCCTTCCTGTTCCTAGAGAGGGCAACAAAGGTCTGACAAGATTATGACTGTCAACAGATGGCTTAGGCAGTGGTGCTATAAGGAGGGCTTTGGGATGTATGGCCACTGGGAGGCATTCACGGACAGAGGTCAGTTCTCTCGGGATGGACTTCATCTGAGTAGGGAAGGAAATAGACTTCTAGGATCGAGGCTGGCACAACTGATAAAGAGAGCATTAAACTAGGAATTGGGGGGAGATGGATGGGAGATGTCCAGAAAATCTCCACGCCAGATTTTAGCATTGAGAGGGAAGAAGATGAAGTAAGAATGGATACAGCCGTGGGTAGGAGAATGTATATAAGAAGTGAGGGTGGTGTGGATACTAGTCTAATAGGTTATACTGGCTGTAGAATGACTGTGCCTAATAGGGTACAAAATGTGAGCGAGGCCAAACAGCAAAAATTAAGATGTTTATACACCAATGCGAGGAGCCTAGGTAACAAAATGGAGGAACTAGAGCTACTGGTGCAGGAAGTGAAACCAGATATTATAGGGATAACAGAAACATGGTGGAATAGTAGTCATGACTGGACTACAGGTATTGAAGGGTATGTGCTCTTTAGGAAAGACAGAAACAAAGGTAAAGGTGGTGGAGTAGCATTGTATATCAATGATGAGGTAGAATGTAAAGAAATAAGAAGCGATGCAATGGATAAGACAGAGTCCGTCTGGGCAAAAATTACATTGGGGAAGAAAACTAGTAAAGCCTCTCCTACGATAGTGCTTGGGGTGTGCTATAGACCTCCGGGATCGAATTTGGATATGGATAAAGCCCTTTTTAATGTCTTTAATAAAGTAAATACTAATGGAAACTGCGTGATCCTGGGAGACTTTAACTTCCCAGATATAGACTGGAGGACCAGTGCTAGTAATAATAATAGGGCTCAGATTTTCCTAGATGCGATAGCTGATGGATTCCTTCATCAAGTAGTTACTGAACCGACTAGAGGGGATGCCATTTTAGATTTAATTTTGGTGAGTAGCGAGGACCTCATAGAAGAAATGGTTGTAGGGGACAATCTTGGCTCAAGTGATCATGAGCTAATTCAGTTCAAACTAAATGGAAGGATTAACAAAAATAAATCTGCAACTAGGGTTTTTGATTTCAAAAGGGCTGACTTTCAAAAATTAAGGAAATTAGTTAGGGAAGTGGATTGGACTGAAGAACTTATGGATCTAAAGGTAGAAGAGGCCTGGGATTACTTTAAATCAAAACTGCAGAAGCTATCGGAAGCCTGTATCCCAAGAAAGGGGAAAAAATTCATAGGAAGGAGTTGTAGACCAAGCTGGATGAGCAAGCATCTTAGAGAGTTGATTATGAAGAAGCAGAAAGCATACAGGGAGTGGAAGATGGGAGGGATCAGCAAGGAAAGCTACCTAATTGAGGTCAGAAGATGTAGGGATAAAGTGAGAGAGGCTAAAAGTCGAGTAGAGTTGGACCTTGCAAAGGGAATTAAAACCAATAGTAAAAGGTTCTATAGCCATATAAATAAGAAGAAAACTAAGAAGGAAGAAGTGGGGCCGCTTAACACTGAGGATGGAGTGGAGGTTAAAGATAATCTAGGCATGGCCCAATATCTAAACAAATACTTTGCCTCAGTCTTTAATAAGGCTAAAGAGGATCTTGTGGATAATGGTAGCATGACAAATGGGAAGGAGGATATAGAGGTAGATATTACCATATCAGAGGTAGAAGCGAAACTGAAACAGCTTAATGGGACTAAATCGGGGGGCCCAGATAATCTTCATCCAAGAATATTAAAGGAATTGGCACCTGAAATTGCAAGCCCATTAGCAAGAATTTTTAATTAATCTGTAAACTCAGGAATAGTACCGAATGATTGGAGAATTGCTAATATAGTTCCTATTTTTAAGAAAGGAAAAAAAAGTGATCCGGGTAACTACAGGCCAGTTAGTTTGACATCTGTAGTATGCAAGGTCCTGGAAAAAATCTTCAAGGAGAAATTAGTTAAGGACATTGAAGTCAATGGTAAATGGGACAAAATACAACATGGTTTTACAAAAGGTAGATCGTGCCAAACCAACCTAATCTCCTTTTTTGAAAAAGTAACAGATTTTTTAGATAAAGGAAATGCAGTGGATCTAATTTACCTAGATTTCAGTAAGGCATTTGATACCGTGCCACATGGGGAATTATTAGTTAAATAGGAGAAGATGGGGATCAATATGAACATCAAAAGGTGGATAAGGAATTGGTTAAAGGGGAGACTGCAACGGGTCCTACTGAAAGGCGAACTGTCAGGTTGGAGGGAGGTTACCAGTGGAGTTCCTCAGGGATCGGTTTTGGGACCAATCTTATTTAATCTTTTTGTTACTGACCTTGGCACAAAAAGTGGGAGTGTGCTAATAAAGTTTGCAGATGATACAAAGCTGGGAGGTATTGCCAATTCGGAGAAGGATCGGGATATTATACAGGAGGATCTGGATGACCTTGTAAACCGGAGTAATAGTAATAGGATGAAATTTAATAGTGAGAAGTGTAAGGTTATGCATTTAGGGATTAATAACAAGAATTTTAGCTATAAGTTGGGGACGCATCAATTAGAAGTAACAGAAGAGGAGAAGGACCTTGGAGTATTGGTTGATCATAGGATGACTATGAGCTGCCAATGTGATATGGCTGTGAAAAAAGCTAATGCGGTTTTGGGATGCATCAGGAGAGGCATTTCCAGTAGGGATAAGGAGGTTTTAGTACCGTTATACAAGGTACTGGTGAGACCTCACCTAGAATACTGTGTGCAGTTCTGGTCTCCCATGTTTAAAAAGGATGAGTTCAGACTGGAGCAGGTACAGAGAAGGGCTACTAGGATGATCCGAGGAATGGAAAACTTGTCTTATGAAAGGAGACTTAAGGAGCTGGGCTTGTTTAGCCTAACTAAAAGAAGGTTGAGGGGAGATATGATTGCTCTCTATAAATATATCAGAGGGATAAATATAGGAGAGGGAGAGGAATTATTTAAGCTCAGCACCAATGTGGACACAAGAACAAATGGGTATAAACTGGCCACCAGGAAGTTTAGACTTGAAATCAGACGAAGGTTTTTAACCATCAGAGGAGTGAAGTTTTGGAATAACCTTCCAAGGGAAGCAGTGGGGGCAAAAGATCTATCTGGTTTTAAGATTCTACTCGATAAGTTTATGGAGGAGATGGTATGATGGGATCATGGGATTTTGGTAAGTAATTGATCTTTAAATATTCAGGGTAAATAGGCCAAATCCCCTGAGATGGGATATTAGATGGATGGGATCTGATTTACTATAGAAAACTCTTTCCTGGGTATCTGGCTGGTGAATCTTCCCCATGTGCTCAGGGTTTGGCTGATTGCCATGTTTGGGATCGGGAGGGAGTTTTCCTCCAGGGCAGATTGGAGAGGCCCTGGAGGTTTTTCGCCTTCCTCTGTAGCATGGGGCATGGTTGACTGGAGGGAGGCTTCTCTGCTCCTTGAAGTTTTGAACCATGATTTGAGGACTTCAATAGCTCAGACATGGGTGAGGTTTTTCATAGGAGTGGGTGGGTGAGATTCTGTGGCCTGCGCTGTGCAGGAGGTCGGACTAGATGATCAGAGTGGTCCCTTCTGACCTTAGTATCTATGAATCTATGAATCTATGTTATGAATTTAATACTTGTGAAAGGTGCCAGGACACCTTAGTTCTGGACAGTAAAGTCCTCTCTCCACAGAGCAGGAGGACGAAATTAGATTGTAAACTCTGAGAGACAGGGACCATTTTTTTTGTTCTACAATTGTACAGTGCCTAGCACAATAGCTCTCAGGACCCTATTAAGGCCCCAAGGCACTTCTGTAATACAGATAAATAATGAGTTTCTCCACAGTGTCCCAATGTGCCACAACTCTGACAGAAAGGGCTGGGACAAAGAAGATGGTCCACACAGCTCATTCAATCCTTGACCTCTCTGCTTAGACTGCTAATAAGGCTACCAATGAGTGCTGACAGTGGTGGTGGGTTTTTGTGATTTGAATGTATGCCTACTAAACAGAGACCAGCAAACTCATTGTATAAAGTTTTGGGGACAGATTCAGGTTCTTGTTTATACCAAAAGGATTCACTCCACATTTATAGTCTTGTTGAATCAAATCAGAATCAGGTCCTTTAACTTTAAGAAGTAAAAAAGTAAGTTATTTGTATTTGGGAAAAAGTTCCTGCATACCGCAATATCAAAAGATTGTGGTTAACTCAATAGTAGTGATACGGGGACCGGAGCAGGAGAACTATGTATATATCTATTTATCAGGTCTCTAGCGTTCTTAATTATATTGTTTGTAGGAAACTTTTACTTTCTGCTGCTGCAATCCTGTATGAATACTAATAGTAATAGGATGAAATTTAATAGTGAGAAATGTAAGGTTATGCATTTAGGGATTAATAACAAGAATTTTAGCTATAAGTTGGGGACGTATCAATTAGAAGTAACGGAAGAGGAGAAGGACCTTGGAGTATTGGTTGATCATAGGATGACTATGAGCTGCCAATGTGATATGGCTGTGAAAAAAGCTAATGCGGTTTTGGGATGCATCAGGAGAGGCATTTCCAGTAGGGATAAGGAGGTTTTAGTACCGTTATACAAGGCACTGGTGAGACCTCACCTAGAATACTGTGTGCAGTTCTGGTCTCCCATTTTTAAAAAGGATGAATTCAAACTGGAGCAGGTACAGAGAAGGGCTACTAGGATGATCCGAGGAATGGAAAACTTGTCTTATGAAAGGAGACTTAAGGAGCTGGGCTTGTTTAGCCTAACTAAAAGAAGGTTGAGGGGAGATATGATTGCTCTCTATAAATATATCAGAGGGATAAATACAGGAGAGGGAGAGGAATTATTTAAGCTCAGCACCAATGTGGACACAAGAACAAATGGGTATAAACTGGCCACCAGGAAGTTTAGACTTGAAATCAGACGAAGGTTTTTAACCAGCAGAGGAGAGAAGTTTTGGAATAGCCTTCCAAGGGAAGCAGTGGGGGCAAAAGATCTATCTGGCTTTAAGATTCTTCTCGATAAGTTTATGGAGGAGATGGTATGATGGGATAATGGGATTTTGGTAAGTAATTGATCTTTAAATATTCAGGGTAAATAGGCCAAATCCCCTGAGATGGGATATTAGATGGATGGGATCTGAGTTACTATAAAAAATTCTTTCCTGGGTATCTGGCTGGTGAATCTTGCCCATATGCTCAGGGTTTAGCTGATTGCCATATTTGGGGTCAGGAAGGAATTTTCCTCCAGGGCAGATTGGAGAGGCCCTGGAGGTTTTTCGCCTTCCTCTGTAGCATGGGGCATGGTTGACTTGAGGGAGGCTTCTCTGCTCCTTGAAGTCTTTGAACCATGATTTAAGGACTTCAATAGCTCAGACATGGGTGAGGTTTTTCATAGGAGTGGGTGGGTGACATTCTGTGGCCTGCGCTGTGCAGGAGGTCGGACTAGATGATCAGAATGGTCCCTTCTGACCTTAGTATCTATGAATCTATATGGTGCACCTGTGCCTAACATATGTATTGGTTAGCACCACAAACCATGAATTATTTACCAAAGAAATTCATGAAACATTTCAGTAAAGCAGAAATGTGATGTATTGAAATCAGTAAAATTTTAATGATTGAAATTCACAGGGGGAAAAAGTGAACTTTTTTCAGATCAATGATGAAGTGAGAATAATTTGCTCATCTCTGCCAAATTAAAAAATCTCAGGATTCTTGATTTGTAAATTACTGTTTATTGTAATGCTGGTGACTGCATTAATACTAATAGAAGAAACTGTGGACCCAATGTTGTAGTCTGGAGAATTAATCTCTAAAGAATAGAAAGTAAAGTTACAAGGCCAAAATTTTCAAATCTGGGTACCTGAAATCATATTTAGGCATTTAAATGTATGTGAGCTGCAGATGCGCAGCAACTTTGAAGATCATTTCAATTTAGGTGCCTAAATGTGGACTTTAATTGCCTAGGTTTAAAAATTCCAGCCATTACTTCTTTCTTTAACTAATCAGGTATGAAATTATTGCCCTAAAAGAATAAATAAATAGCAAAAATTTCAAGTTTGATAGATGACATTGCTAGGCACACATAGAGAAGAGTGAGATACAGAGGCCCTGAAAAAGCAATGAGTACATTCTGTGAGATCCTGACCACTATTAAAGCCACTGAAGTCTTTGTCAATGGAAAGGGGGCTTAGCACCCGTCAGAGAAATCCAGTACACTGGAGAACCAGCTTCAAAATGAATATGCTATTTGAAAATACAGAGACAGTTGAAAATAACTAAGCTCTACCAAAAATAGGTTCTTCTACAATGTCATCAAAAACTGGATTCATCTTTTTTTAATTGAACATTAGATGGTAGCTGCAGAGCTCTTTAAAAATATTTTCCTAGTGAAAGTTATCATTGCCAGCTCAGAAATGACTGTATCCGTAATAATGTGGTGGTTAAACTAATACCTGTTTTTTTTTATTACTATTGTAAATAACTGTATGCATAAAAGTCACTCATGTGCCCACAAACAGGAAAAAATGAATTATGGACTATCAGATGGGGAATGAAAGAATGTCATTAAGTATTTTTACATGTGTCAATACGATTATCTGTGAATCCTTCAGAAATGTGGAAATAATAACGCTAGAAATGCTTGCTGCCCAGGTGCTTTGACACTAATCAATGTACATATTGTTTGACAGCTTTCATATAGTAAATCTCTCTAATTATTAATACTCTCTCTAATTTCTTCCATATCACCATTGGATTTGGCAGGCTATGGTAAGTGCTTTTATACCAGTGAATGTTCAGAAATGTCATAGTCTAAAGGATTTCACAATTGCATGTTGACCTTTAATTGCAATTGACCTTTAATTAGAAATGCTGTTTTATGAGCAAGATGTTAATCCTAAATGAGGATATGGTTTATGAAAGTAGCCATCTGCTGAATAATAATTTTAAAATGACTAGAAATTAAAATATATACATATCTTTTTAAAAAAGTGTTTAAGTTAAAAAGCTTCCAGTTACAAATGGAAACAAACAGATAACTTAAGGCCCAATCCTGCCAGGCACAGAGCACCTTCTCATGTGGTGTGTAGGATCCTTAATGGAAGTTGAGTATGTTCAGCACCTTGAAATTGACCTTGATTTAAATTGATTTTGAATTATTTGGACAATTTGGAAAAAACTTGTTTTTCCAAAATAAATCAACTTTCTATGCAGTATAGCGTGAACTGTGCTGTATATTTGATATTATGTCGTGTAGAAAATCTGTTTTTTCCAGACCCTGCTTCATGGGGAATCTCCCCATCTGCTTTCCCAGTCTCTGCACCTTCTCTTTTGTCCCCACTGGAAAACACAGTGTTGGCTTAGAATGAACAGCAAGTAAGATGCAATAAGAGAATTCTGCCTGAGTAATCAATCTCAAATGGCTTGTTCTCGGCCGCGCAACACTTCCCGTTATTAAAACCCTGTTTTTCAGTTGCTCATAACTTTAACAACTTTTAACTATTTGGGCTGAAATTGTCCATGCTGAGTGTCTGCCTCAGGCTGTATATTTTTGAAAAAATTCAGCCAAATTCATTCAGTCATTTACAAAAACAAGGCTAGAAAAAAACGTTATTTTGCCCAGGTTACAAAATTCTGGCGACTTTTTTTTTTTTGAGACATCTCCATACTTTGAAGCAAGGAATTGAACTTTGGCAGGAGGATGGCTTTTGTGCCAGCGATATGGTTTTTGTAGTCCCCGAGCAAAGCCCCCAAATGTAGTCAACTTTATAAGATTTTAAAATATTCCAGATTGCACATGCTCAGTAGAGGCTTGCTAGAGCTTCACAGCTAAATTCCCCCAAAATTCTGTTTCAACTGGGCATGCTCCAGCTTGGGGCTGAATAGGACTTTCCTTGAAATTGTAGCTCTGGGTTGTCGTGGTCTGGGCCCTGCACTGGCCCTGGAAGCAAGAGCAAATCGTCTTAATTCTGGTATTTCCTGATATTTGAGTGTTTCACTTTGCAAACTTGATAATGTTCTTTTAACAGTGTGTGTGTGTGTGTGTGTGTGTGTGTGTAATATTGTATTGTAAATCATTTTGTAGAAATTCAGAAAAATGGAAATTTACTTTACTTTAGCAATATCCTGTATATAAATGTCATTTTATTTCTCTATAAAGTATCACAGTGTAAAAAGCAACATTCTTATCCAGGGGCTTCAATCATTTTTTATATATTTGATCCTTTCTTTGCCATCACTGAGGTAATATACCTTTTCATGGACATCACTTAACTAGAAAATATAACTGATATAAACTCTTGGAATCTGAGGTCTTTGCTCTCATTTACAGTTAGAAGCTCCTTTACACAGCAGTATAAAGGGGCCTTGGAATAAATGTGAATCAGGACCTGAAACTATAACAAATCTCTCGCAGGGTTTTAGTTCCCATTTTTACTCTTCAAAACTGAGATGAGCTTTTACAGCTTATGATGGGTTAGACTCACTTTCCATGAATTATTTTGCAGCCTTGTGATTATTTTTGGTCTGTTAGCATGAATCTTTCACACAAAGCGTGAAGCCCTCTGGTGGGAAAAAAAAGTCCAGATTAGTTGCCAAGATAGACTGGTAGACATAGATAGAATACCATCCGTATACATAAGTATCAACTAGCCCCTAATCACCATATTATCTGAATGCCTCCTAAGTATTTTTAAAATAGAGATAACTATAACAGTCTCTTACACACTCTGTCTCCCTTCTCAGACTGTGGGATAATATCCTCTTATAACCTTTAATGAGGGAGGCCCTTTGACTGGACAGCAGGGAATGAAAGAAATCCAAAACATAAATGTGGCAGGGAGGAGGCTTCCCCCCCCCACCCCAACACCATCTTTGATTCTCTGCTTAACCATTGGCTAGGCAAAGAGGAATGAAGCCAGCTGATTGGGTGCTGTTTGCCCTCCCCTCCCCTCACTTTTTAAACTAAATCCAGGCTTTTCTAAACCTCTTACCCTGGCCTCCCTCTCCTTAGTTGTAGATTAGGAGTTGTGTTGCTTATGATACTATAAGTCTGACTAATCACCCTTTTTAGGGATAAGGAAGGAATTTTACCTGTTGGGCCAAATTGGCATGTCATCTGGTGGGGGTTTTGCCTTCCTTGCTGACTCCCGGAGGCACAGTTGGGTTAGAAATTATAGGATTTGATGTTCCTATAATGCTGTTATGATTACCGACTGGTTATAACTTGTGACCAGTGTCCGGTGACCAGTGGCTAAAAGAGCCAACTCCCAGAGGTAAATGAGACTCAGGATGGCACAGCTGGACCTTGCACATGTTGGGAAAGAGCTGGAAGTCTTTCAGGACTGAAGTTTCCCCCACCCAATCTTGTGACCCTTTTTATTCCACACCACTTTATGCAGAGTGTTTCACAACTGAACTGAGTCAGTGGAGTAGAACAGGGAAGAGGCTCTACTCTGAGCTGTTTGGTTCCTCTAAACTGCACTGGAACCAGTGTAGGCAATGGAAAACAATGTTGTGCTGCTCCCCAAGGTATAATTAATAAAGTTGCGATCTGCCATTTAAACCTATCCAGGTGTCTTTCAATCATTCATCTGCTTCCTCAGAGCAAACAGTCTGATTAATGTTGATCAGGATTGTGCTGTTGTTTGGGTGCATAAGTCATTGGATGGGTTGTGTGCATGTGAAGAAAGTATTCCAAGAAAGCTAGACACAAGAAATAGTTTTTCATTTAGTTCTGAAAGTGGTTAGTGCCACAGTAATTCTTCTCTCTTGCAGGAGAGTACCATAGTCTAAACCCAGCTGCAGTGAATGTTCTGTTTACTGCAGTCATGAGCCTTCTCTATTAGTTGGCATTATTATAAATTCCAGTGGAATGTAGCTGCTGTGGAGGTCATGGTCACTGAAGTAGAAGCAATCTTTGAGGTGGCTAGGGCCAATCCAATGGAGGATTTTGAATATCAGGACAGATACCTTGTATTCATTTGGGGAGTAGGCACAGAGAGCACCATGGTGATGTATTCACAACAACCTCTGTTACTAAGAAGACAGGTTTTTGTACCAACTAGAGCATTTTCATAGGTGTGGCTTGATTCATAGAAAGGAGTTGCAGTAATCTTAGGGAAGGCTATAAATGCATGGATCACTGTGGCCAGGTAGGTGTAATCATCTTCTGGCTAGTCCTGGACAGATGTGGGCATTTTTCACAATCAGGGCTATTTTGGTATCTAGTAGCAATGAGAAGGTCAAAAGGACCCCAAGACTTCTGACTGACTTAATAATCTGACGAAAAATGTCATCATAAAAGGAAAATAAAGGAGGCAAGTTTTTCAAAACACTTCCACCTTCCCACCAGCATTACCTCAGACTTCCTAGCTTTACGTTTCTCTGTTGTCTGTTCATGCATGTGATGATTTGAGTGATCTTTTGAGAAATTTGGGAGTCATTGCTGGTTACAGTTGACTTAAAGAAGATTATACAGTATAAATTTCATACATATTGAATTGAATTGAATTTCTTCCTTGTTTCTTGCTATTTGAGTATCTCCCTTCATATGCTTAAGGTCACTTGGTTAAGTATTGACGTAGCATAAGTATGATACCAGAATGTTGGGTGAAACTTTTTTGATATAAAATTATTAATTCTTTATACTGTGGGACGGTTCTGATTCCTTAGGAGGAATTCCAGGTGTATTGATAAATCAGCATAAACCACAGGATTTGACAGAAACAATAGTCCATTGTCACCTTTTTTTATATAAATTTCTCTCCCATAAAAAAAACCCCACATTTGTAGCAGCAAAATAGCAATGATAGTAGGATAGATATATCAAGATTTAAGACACTTATCAAACCCAGTGGGCCAGATCTCAGCTCATGTATACTGACATAGTGACTTTGACTGCAGTGGAATAACACTAGTGTGCAAAACCTAAGGTCTGGCCCTGTTTCAATATTACCTTGGAGTGCAATTATTTCACTTTCCAAGAGTATCCCTTAATTATTCATAAAGTAATTTATGAAATCTTCTTCATATTAGATTGTTAAATATTTAAAGAAAATCATATACTTTTTATATCTGCTTTATTGAAAAAATAAAATTTGAGATAAAGTGGAAAAAACAATTATTGTAATTAAATTAATTCATTTCATACCTGTGTATTGCAGAACTTAAGAATTAGTTACGAGCACATGGTGGTGGAGGTATTGGTAAAAACTTCTTTTTCTTGCTTTCATTCCCTTGTTGGACCTACCTTAATATTCAAGATGACCTCTGATGATGAAAAGGTCACACTCTGATGTCTGTGCTGCAGAAACAGATGGCAAGAGAGAATGAATTTTATTACAGTGGTTCTGAGTAATAATGCTTTAGTTAAAGTTGAGTTGCCATTTTCTTTCTGACCTCGTTTTCTGGGTTTAATACCATAGCCCTGTCAAATGCTTCAAGATCAGGCATCAACTTTTTTTTTTAATAGAAAAATCGTAGGAATTAATTAAGTAAATTTGGGTGCCAGTTTGTTTTCTTTCAGATGCTTTTTCCCTGTGCTATAGAGCACGTGCGCGCGCACACACACACCAACATACATATAGATTGCGAAGAATATAATTCAGATCTCCAAAGAAGTACATAAATTACCTTTTAATAGTTGAAAGAGAACCTGTTTTGAAACTATTTAGCTATTAAATTATGAAAACTAGCCTGTGGAGAACCTACTTTTTGTCACTTTCCCCTCGGGGCATGAGTGCCCTGAAGAAACCTTTAAATTACCTAACGAAATATGGTACTGATTGCTGAACAGCTACTCACATTTTTCTAGCTTTGAATTTTCTCTTTTCAGTTTTAATAGTCTAAAGCTTTATTCACAAGGCAAGCCAGATGTATTTTATTTTCTGACAATAATTGCAGCTTTCCAAGCTGTTTTGGAGCTACTTCCACCACATATAAACCATGTTATTACATAATATTCTTGTTTATCTGCACTTTAAACTTCAGATGGACCAAATCCTCCTTTATGATATTGGGATATATGTTAAGAGTGATATGAATATTATAGAAAATTTATAGTAAATTTATTTAGTAAGGTAGTGTGCTGGTTGCCTATCTTCTTTCATTGGTTTCTGATATTTTGGGCAATGGTATCTCTGTGTATTATTTTACTACATATGAGACCAAATCATGAAGATTTTACCCAAGACTTCTCTCTGAAACTAGAAATTTCATGGCAGAATCAAATGTGGAAATGTTCACATACAGATTGTAATTGAATCCCATGTTAAATCGAGTAACACATTAATATTTGACAATAGCTGAGAATAATAAACAAACTAGGGAAATGCAACATAGATGGAATTACTCTAAGGTGGGTGCATAAGTGGTTGGAAAACCATTCCCAGAGATTAGTTATCAGTGGTTCACAACCATACTGGAAGGGCATAATGAGTGGGGTCCCACAGGGATCAGTTCTGGGTCAGTTCTGTTAAATAACTTTATCAATGATTTAGATAATGGCATAGAGAGTACACTTATAAAGTTTGCAGATGATACCAAGTTGGGAGGGATTGCAAGTGCTTTGAAGGATAGGATTATAATTCAAAGAATGACCTGGACAAACTGGAGAAATGGTCTGAAGTAACTAGGGTGAAATGTAATAAGGACAAATACAAAGTACTCAATTTAGGAAGGAACAATCAATTGCTACATACAAAATGGAAAATGACTGCCTAGGAAGGTGTACAGCAGAAAGGGACCTGGGGATCATAGTGGACCACAAGCTAAATAAGAGTCAACTGTGTAACACTGTTGCAAAAAAAAGCAAACATCATTCTAGGATGTATTAGCCGGAGTGTTATAAGCAAGACATGAGAAGTAATTCTTCTGCTCTACTCTGTGCTGATTAGACCTCAACTGGATTATTGTGTCCAGTTCTGGGCACCACATTTCAGGAAAGATGTGGACAAATTGGAGAAACTCCAAAGAAGAGCAACAAAAATGATTAAACGTTGAGAAAACATGACCTATGAGAAAAGATTGAAAAAAATGGGCTTGTTTAGTCTGGAAAAGAGAAAAATGAGAAGGGACATGATAACAGTTTTTAAGTACATTAAAAGTTTCTGACTAGGAGGAGGGAGAAGAATTGTTCTCCTTAACCTCTGAGGATAGGACAAGAAGCAATGGGCTTAAATTGAAGCAAGGGAAGTTTAGGTTGGACATTCAGAAAAAACTTCCTAACTGTCAGAGTGGTTAAGCACTGTAATAAATTGCCTAGGGAGATGGTGAAATCTCCATCATTGTAGATTTTTTTTAAAGAGCAGGTTAGGCAAACACCTGTCAGGGATGGTCTAGATAATACTTAGTCTTGCAATGAGTGAAGGGGCCTGGACTAGATGATCTCTCAAGGTCCCCTCCAGTCCTACAATTCTATGAATGTTGGCTAATAGGAATACTTTCTGTACATTGAGTTTAGAAAGAAAGGGGCTGGTGCTAATACCATATCTGAAAGCATGACATACATTAAAGTTGATGAGGGAAGTAGCTTGGCCAAAATCACTTGCAACTTAAATGGTCAAGTAAATAAAACATCAGGTATGAGTAATTAGGTCAGGGCCAAAGCGATGTAACTCATACTGATTTGACATTCTGTTGGGTCTGAGAAGCAAGTGAACTTTATATATTCAGAGTGGGAGGGGTAATATACCACTATGCTTACCTACATGCCTCCAAACTAAACCACATGATCCATTGTCTACAGCCAAGTTCTACGATACAACTGCATTTGCTCCAACCCCTCAGACAAACACCTACAAGATCTCTATCATGCATTCTTATAACTACAATATCCACCTGCTGAAGAGAAGAAATAGATTGACAGAGCCAGAAGAGTACCCAGAAGTCACCTACTACAGGACAGGTCCAACAAAGAAATAACAGAACGCCACTAGCCATCACCTTCAGCCCCGAGCTAAAACCTCTCCAACGCATCATCAAGGATCTACAACCTGTCCTGAAGGAGACCCATCACTCTCACAGATCTTGGGAGACCTTGCTTACAGACAGCCCCCCAGTCTGAAGCAAATACTCACCAGCAACCACACACCACACAACAGAACCACTAACCCAGGAACCTATCCTTGCAACAAAGCCTGTTGCCAACTCTGTCCACATATCTATTCAGGGGACACCATCATAGGGCCTAATCACATCAGCCACACTATCAGAGGCTCGTTCACCTACACATCTACCAATGTGATATATGCCATCATGTGCCAGCAATTCCCCTCTGCCATGTACATTGGCATGGACGTAAAAGAATAAATGGACACAAGTCAGACGTCAAGAATTATAACATTCAAAAACGAGTCAGAGAACACTTCAATCTCTCTGGTCACTTGATTACAGAACTAAGAGTGGCTATTCTTCCACAAAAAAACTTCAAAAACAGACTCCAACAAGAAATTGCTGAATTGGAATTAATTTGCAAACTGGATACAATTAACTTAGGTTTGAATAGAGACTGGGACCATATGGGTCATTACACAAAGTAAAACTATTTCCCCATGTTATTTCCCCCTCCCCCCCCACAGCCTCCACTGTTCCTCAGACATTCTTGTCAACTGCTGGAAATGGCCCACCTTGATTATCACTACAAAAGGTTTTCTTCCTCTCCTCCCCACCCCCGCTCTCCTGCTGGTAATAGCTCATCTTAAGTGATCACTCTCCTTACAGTGTGTATGGTAACACCCATTGTTTCATGTTCTCTGTGTATATAAATCTCCCCACTGCATTTTCCACTGAATGCATCCGATGAAGTGAGCTGTAGCTCACGAAAGCTTATGCTCAAATAAATTTGTTAGTCTCTAAGATACCAAAAGTACTCCTTTTCTTTTTGTGGATACAGATTAACATGGCTGCTACTCTGAAACATAGCAGGAAAAGTAATTAGCCGGTAGGTGTCAGATAAAACATGTTTCTCTACTTTAACATTGACCCACATCATGCCCAGCACTTTCATGGGTCAAATTAAGCCCTGGCATAAGAGGACACTATTCCCATTTGCTTTCTTCCCTATCCCTTATATCTGAATTTAATTTTGCCCAGCAGAATGCTGAATTAGTGCAAATTACACTCATTTTACACACACACCGAGCTAGTTACTTTAGCTACTGGGAGGGAGACTTCAGAGCATCTATCACAGTGGGGAGAGGCTATGATATCTGGAAAAAGAAGGAAGTAGAGGGCCTGAGAGCTAAGAGGAAACAGAGGGAGGAATGAGATAAGGGCTTTTTTTAACTGATGAGGGAAAGCTTGGATCTATGGGGGAGGAATTATCTCTCTCTCTCATGAGTATGTGTACACATGGGTTTATACACCAATCTACAATGTTGTGAATCTTTTTCTTGTTCCTTGCTTAATTATGGCAAGGCCTGTCTACTAGGCACCTTCAAATCTTCTGGTATTTCATCTTGTCTTTAGGTGAATGCTTCAGAACCTTTGCTAAGGACCTTCCCACTACCCTTGTTATTAATTTCACATTTCTGTAATATAATTCCTGTGAGCCTAGTGCACTGTCAACTTTTAATATTTTTAATTGCCTAATTATCTGCTCTGTTGCAATGGCAAAGCCTCTGAACGTCTCACATTGCTCTCCGAGAAAATATATCTAAGTTCTTTGAATGCTGCCTTCCACTTATAGTGGGAATATCCATTTAGGCCCCAGTCACTGCCATTTTCTCCTGCCCTCGAGGCCACAGCTGTACTGTTGTAGGCATACTTGCTTTTTATGTATTTCAATAACTTCCCAGTGATCACAGATAATTATTTTAATTCCATTTACTCTTGTTACCTTTTTTATTAAATACTTTGACTCTATTATTTTTAGTCCCTCCCCCAAACAGTTTACAATCTGAGGCCCCCAATCCTGCAACTAATATCATCTGCCTATATGTGAGGCCTCATTGACTTCAATGGAGCTCTACATTGGCATTCCAGGACTCCCACATGCCATCAGTTGCAGAACTGAGTCCTAAACAGACAAAAGATGGATGGAAAGGGATGCACCGTGCAAGCCGAGTGATTGGCAAACCTCATATAAGTTCCATGGTTGTGTTGTGTTTGTGTTTGTTTTGTTTGTTAGGGGTGGGCATTTATTTTTAGATTTATTTACATACCTACATGAAATGTATAATGGGCCAGGTGTGGGGCAAAAAGGAAAGGCAGGAGGGGATTAATTAATAAGAAACACCTAAAACAAGATTGCAGACATTGTGAAGTAGGGGGCATAGAAGAGAAAAGAAGCAGGCAGAAAGGGTGAGGAGGAATATGGAGGTCAGCCAGATTGCGACTGACAGCAAAAGATTTGTGAGGAGGAAATGCAGCCAATCAATAGAGGGGAAAGAATATCTGTACCAATTGAAGGAGAGGGAGTCTGAGGTATCACTGCTGTCCAGAGGCTGCTAGAATAAGTTACTGCTGGCATCTTCCTGGCTAGAGTATGGGTGGGGCGGCAGGGCCCATCTGCCCCTAGATAGTGATGGTGCTCTCAGAGGAGGCACGATTGCAAAGGTCCAGCAGGCAGTGGGAAAATGGGGGTCCTGGCTACACTTCATCTCTCTTCTCCACCAACCCATGTGTTCCATGAGGTTGCAAGTGTCTTTAAACTTCACTGTTGTCTTAGTTGTCCAACAGACCTCTTTCCTTTATGTCATCACAACAGGCAGCTTTAGTCACCCCCATGACTTTTCATTGAACATTTTAATTGTAGTTTAATTCTAATTCCAGCATGCTTCCGATCACTACTTTTCAGAGTTTCTACTATTATAACATCTTATATAATTGTTTTTATTATTTAAGACCTGAGGCCAAATTCAGAGGTGATGTATAAATTGCTCATTAGTCTGGGGGTGGGGATAGTGGGGGATGCACAAGTGAGTGTAAGACTAGGTTATTGCAACTTACATATCAAGGAGCTGAGAGAAGGTATAAAAAAGGCACAAGTTAAAATAGATGGTGTCCTACTTTAACTAACACTTTCATACACCTTCCTGTTAGTTGCTTTTTCTTCTATGCCCTTCTCTCTCAGAATTTATCATGCAAATAACACCTGCATAGATTCCTGTGCCCTGAGTGGACCAAATTCACAGATGGTAATGGTAAGATGCAAGTTGGTATTTGGACGTGAGTGTACGAGAGTCTGGTGATCTAATTTACATACAAGGGTGCTAGACAAAAGGTGTATATTAGACCCACTTATTTGGATGTACATGTATTTTAGCCTGCTAATTCCTGTCTGAGTCCTTTATACTCTGGAGCTCCATTGGCTACCAGTGGAGGTTGTTGCCTGCCCACACATAGCTTCATAACAAATTTTGGCTACTCTTTCTCTTCTCTGATTTGTCAGCCCCCCAGTATGCAGCATTGTCACAGCAAGTTTGAAAAGCAAAACCTGGGAGATATTTAAATCGTCCCTATCATAAACATTCTATTTTACCAGCCTCACCAGCACACACATTTTCAATGTGCCCTATTTATAGAAATAAAAGAGAGAGATGGCAACAGACAGGCAGACAGAATTATTTAGTTATTAATGACTGGCTAAGAAAATTAATGCTGAATGAATCTCAAAGGCTAGGTAAATTGCTGAGAGTTTAAGAAGAAAAAAAGATTGCTTGGTTCATCTGTTAACTGTAATAGGATAGTGATGAAGCAAATCAAATATTTCCATGCCAAGGTCTTTTTCTTATATCATAATTAGTTTCACAAGATTAATATTTTTATATCTCTCCACAAGTTTAATTATTATCAAGGGAAACTTGTTGAAAATTGGATGGCTAGACCAGCAGGAGAAAGTAAACATTTAAAAAGTTAAAACGAACAGTTTTAATGTATCTAAGTACAAAAATCCATTTCAAATTATCTTTAAGTTCAAAATTAAACTGGAAAGAATGTCAAGTTTTCACTCCAGCCAAAACTTCATGGGCTAGCTCCTCAGCTTGTGTAAATTGGTGTGCTTGTGGTCCAATATGTGGTCACCAAAACAGATAGTGTAGTAGGCACAATGGTTTAAATTAAGGAGCTCAGAAGGAAAAATATTTCCTGGAATTTCTGCAAAAATGAATTATAGAGACCTAGCAGGCAGCAATGTGAACATCCCAATCAGGGCAATAGACTTGAGGGTCCGTGAGGGCTCTGAGGGCTCTAACTGTTCATCCTTAACACCACTAGCCCACAAGAGAAGAGATGCATGACAAGGCAGAGGCTGGGTAAGAGAAGCGAAGTGATAGAAGTCTTCAGACACTCCTGGAATGATTTACTTTGACTGGAAAGGGAATGTTTTAGCTCAGCTTCAGTGGTAACAATATTTTACAATGGTGTAATGGTATTACTACTGGGATTTTGTATAGTGGAATAAATCCTGTCTATTCCCCCAAGAATGAAAGGGGCCTTCTGGCTCTAGGACTGATGCAGTTCTACTACACAATAGTGCCGGTAGTATTTGTGGAGGCTGTGTATGCTGCCTAAAACCACACAAAGCTTATTTCTGTGGTTAATTGTTAAGGACCCATTTTAGGTGATCACAATAGCAATAAAGAATGCATCCAGGCATTAGGCTAGCATGTAGCCACCTTGTTTTTTATATAAAAGATTTTTTGTTTGTTTGTTTGTTTGTTTGTTTGTTTTACCTGCTTTTGCATGAGCCGTTTTGGAGCTTATGGGTAGAAGTAAGCCACATCAGCAATCAGCAAGGTCTTAAGTGCAAATCTTTACTGACTTACTACTGCCAGGTGCTGAGCACCCTTAATGCCTATTTTACCCATTGCAATGCACTCACGGAAGTGCTCAGTATGATGCAGAATGGATCCCTACCGTAACTCCAGATGAGTTACCATAAATCAAACCAAACATGACACCCGACACTCGCCCCTCCTGGGTTTCATCCAAGCCTCTATTCTGAATGGCTGGGCAAAGAGAGAGGAAGAAGGGAGATAGAGTTAATCCTTTCCTAGCTGAAGAGCACTTTCACTCTATCCTGACCCTTTCAGAATGCTGAGTGAATATTGTTGGCTTCTTTGATAAAGACTTATTTTCTTTTTCTGTCGTAAAGTTTTCTGCAGCATCTTTTAGGAAAGGGAAATATTTCTCACACACACACACAAATGTTAAAAATGGTCAGTGACTTAAAAAAAGAATGATTCAGGCTGGCAACTTGAATTCTAAGCCTACTGCAAAATAATCTCCAAATTGCTGCAGACATGTCCTGCTACCACATTAGGGAAGGATGCCTATCCTTGTATATATGAATTCGCTTGGCAAAGCGGAAAGATAGAGACAGCCTGTGGGTTAAAAAAACTGAGCTGTAAAACCCTGAATAACAGGTTTTATATTAGGAATGGCAGTTCGGCTAGGCACTGCCAATAGAAACAATAATGATTGTTGGAAAGTGTGCTTCCATTATGTACTGTAACATTAAAAGTTCTGTGCAGTAAACAATAACTGAAATTTATTCATTACTTTATTACAATTTTGCTTAAACTCACATAGAATAACATTATCAACCCCTCTTTTTTCCATTAAATTCTATAGTTAGTATTACAGGTGTATTTGATAACTTTTTTTGTGTTCACTTTAAACAGACACTTGCTGCCCGAAAGTCTGGTATATCCCTGGCCATGGTTATCCGGACTTCCATAAACAATGAAGAAATGGTAAGTGCTTTACAGTGGAAGTTGTGTTCATTTAAATAATGAAGAAACTTTGATAGAGCTATTTGAATATCTATTATTAATCTTATGCAAAAGATAATGATGTTGAAAATTTGTTTCGTCTTGACTGGGCATTTTGATAGTATTGCTGTTTGTTTATTTATATATTTTCTGGAAGCACCAAGATGCTCTTCCCTATACACGTGCCATGTGTTGCTAGGTGCTTTACAAACATATAGAAAGACATGGTCCCAAAAGCAAATTTTATAGTCTAAGAAAAAAACTGCCAGCAAATCTCAAAAGTAAGGGACATCTAAATGTACTGTTTGTCTCACACAAACCCAGGGCTTTTTGCCTTCATTAGAGCAAAATAAATAAGAAATGCTAAATTAGGCTCTTAGAATCGTATATTTATCTTAAAAAAATAAATTACCCTTTATTTTAGTCTTCCTAATATGTAGTTTGGTCTAATGTATTGCTTCCTAATATATTGGTCTAAGCATCTGGTATGGAAAACCTGGATTCCTTGAACAATTGGTTCAAACCTCTTCAGAAGTCATTCAGTCCTTTGTCATTCCAGGATAGAATAAACTGATTTCCGTGCCATTTACTATGTGGGGACTTTTAGATGAGATAATTAAAAAAAACCAAAAACCCAGGGTCCTGTCTGATATAACAGGAAATATTGATCTTTTATTCTTTTTCATAAGAGCAGAGATTGGTTCTAAACTTCTAAATTTTCCCTTCTTCCTCTGCTATACAACCTGGCTAGTTAAGCAGCCTGGCTTGTTCTTATAGGATAAAAGGTGTTACATAAATGTAAGAGATTATTATCTCTAAGAGTGTTTGTTTGGTCTGTCTTTCTGAATCATTCCAGTCTGGCATTTAACCCTTATGTGTATTTTTGCAGATTTAGAGCAGTGGGGGAAAAAGCCTGGGTTGATTTAATTTGGTCTGTCGTGACTCTCACTTGAAATGGGTCATGAGAGACATTTTTATTTTATAAAACATTTATTTTATGTGCATTCTGTTTATGGGAAACTGTCTTTTTAAAGATGTTTAACAGTGCTATAAACAGGATTTTGACAAGTGCCTACTGCCTTTCCACGCCTGTTACACTTTGTTATGTCATAGTTTACCTATTAGATTAGATTGCAGGAACCATATGTAATTTTTTAACTACTGATAGGCATCTAGCAGCCTTTTGGCTACAATAAAAATAACCACCAATAATAAGGAGTATAGTGGTATATGGTGGACTAGAATAATTATTTCCCACATAAACTTACAGTGACAATCTTTGAAGACAATCACATTCTGATAATCTGGCCATAACCATTTCCCACCAGTATTTTGCAAAAGAGGGTTGTTTTAATCAAGAACACAATAGATGTCATTCTCTCCATGGAGATTTGAAGTGTAATGCAAATAATTTTACCTGGTTAAACCTAGCATAATTAAACAGAAGCACTAATTTGAGGGATAAAGGGCACTCATGTGACTCCCCCCCCCCCCCGGTTACCAGTCCAAACACGTTCTTCTTTGATTTATTCTCCTTTGAAAAAATGAAACACATTGCATTTTCTTATAATGTAGTTAGGCTCCACAGTGGACATGCTGCAGGTAGAAAAGTGGAGAGGTTGCTAGTGGGCTACATCTTGATATTGAAGACCTTCAAAGGAGGCCCCGTAATTTGACTGGAGATGGTGTGGTGCGATTGGTAATCATAAAGAAATAAGCTGGTAGTACTCAAAAATAGAATGCTGAAGTGGAAAACAACTAGTGTTTAAAATTATCCTTTTCAATAAAAGCAGCAGTTACCTTGTGCTGCAGTCTCAAAATAGCAACAAAGGTTGATAGGGCAAAAACAAAGTGTGGAATCGTAAAAAAAAAATGACAGGCACAGAAAAATATAATTTACATAGACCAAAATACATCACACAGCTAGTACAAAATACACATTTTTCTGTTGTTTATTTCATATGACTAAGAAAATAGCTGGCCACATTTACAAAATTTAAAAGCCATCCATATGTATTACTAACAGATGCCCACGAAAAGACAATTTCTAATCATTACCAACTCCTGCGACAATCAATATCCATTCAGCCACTGACTCAAATCAGCAAAAAAAAAAAAAGGGAGGGGAGATAGAGGCAGGCAGATTCAACAAATTCATTTGCACTGCTTTTTGTTTTGTTTTGTTTTTCTGAGAACTGTAAGAGGGAGCAAGTTGTAGAGCTGACATATTTATTGTTGACAAATGCATGATAATGCAGACTGGAAGGACTCATTTTAACCACACTGTTTGATTCTGAATTAACTGTAACCACTTGGGAAAAAAGTGGGGGTCCTTTCAATGAAAACGTCTGCTCCATATGTGTCGGCAGTCGGGAAAGTTAATACAGTGTTAGGATGCATAAAGAATAGGATGGAAAATAATACTGCATATATTATAAGGTGGTTATATACCTTGAGCTTGATAACTGTTTTCAGTTCAAGTCAGCCCATATCAAACAACGTGTACCAGAAATAGAAGTCTGAAAACAGACAATAAACATGATTACAAGCATAGGAATACATAAGCATGATGAGAGAATGACAAGATTAAATCTGATAGTTTTAGAAAGGAGAGGAATAAGAGGAGGCTGTTATATGACAGTTATATAAAGAATGGTATAGAAAAGGCAAACTGGGCACATATAGGCGACATACAATAAAACTGAAAGGCAACAAATGTAAAACTTGATAAAAGGATATACTTTTCTACCTAATGTGTAAGTAACCAGTGGAACTCACTGCCACAAGGTATCGAGACCAAGAGCTCAGCAGGATTGAAACAAGGAACAGACATTTACATGAGTAGTGGGAACATCCAATTATAGACAGGCTGAAAGGTAATGGATGTAAACCCTCAATCTTTAGTGAATGACACATCCATTAGTTGACAGGAGTTAGGAAAAAGCTTTCCTTATGGGCAGGTTTCCCATTATAGAGTGTTTTACAGCTACTTCTGGGGTGTCAGGAACTGATCACTGTTTGAGGCAGGATACTGGGCTGGCTGAACAACAGAATTTTCTTTTCAGCTGATGATTTCAGCCCAGAATAAATTGCCACCTACCTCCCATAAATTAAACTCTTGGGATAGACTGTATAAGGATCGCTGCTCCATACACATGCTACAGTGGGACATCATTATGATATGTAGTCAATACGTGTAGTCTAAGGCCCTGATTCAGCAGAGTACTTAAGCATGTGCTTAATGTTGTTAATGTCACTGAGACTTAATTGTGTGCTTAAAGTTAAAGCATAAATTTAACTGCTTTGCTGAATCAGAGCCATAACACTGTAGGTTTGCGGTATGTCACTGGTGCTCAAAATACTGGAAGCATAATTATTTGTTTTTTGTCCTTTTCTTAAAAGAAATCAAAAGTTCAAAAAGCATGTGACACAGTACTTGAGTGAAATTTTCTCCAATTATCTAAGGAGAATAAGTGGATAATTTTTCAATATTGGAGGATTTTGCTTTGCATTAATGATGCCTAGATATTGCTGTGAGTGGTGTGCTATAAATATACACAATAGATCAGGACAGAATACTATTACGAATGAAAGCATTCTGAGTACTGGATAATAAGATATATAAAATTATCCTTTTGCTACATGTTAAATAGCACAGAATCCATGGAATTCTTGTTATTATTTAGCAAAAGACTGTTCTTACCAAACATATATACATAAATATAATTGTAATATTGGGCTGTCAAGCAATTAAAAAATTAATTGTAATTTAAAAAATTAATTGTGATTAATCACACAATTAATCACACTGTTAAACAATAGAATACTATTTATTTAAATATTTTTGGATTTTTTTCTACATTTTCAGATAAACAAGAGCTGGGAAGTATTATCTCCTGTAAATGTAAACAAACTTGTTTGTCTCAGTGATTAGCTGAACAAGAAGTAGGACTGAGTGGACTTGTAGGGTGTAAAGTTTTACATTATTTTATTTTTGAGTGCAGTTATTTTTTATACATAAATCTACATTTGTAAGTTGCACTTTCACGATAAAGAGATGGCTTTATAGTACTTGTATGAGGTGAACTGAAAAATACTATTTGTTTTGTTTATCACTTTCACAGTGCAAATATTTGGAATAAAAAATAATATAAAGTGAGCACTTTGTATTCTGTGTTGCAATTGGAATCAATATATTTGAAAATGTAGACCCAAAAATATTTAATAAATTTCAGTTGGTATTCTATTGTTTAGCAGTGCAATTAAAACTGTGATTGATCACGATTAATTTTTAAAATTGTGATTAATTTCTTTGAGTTCTTGTGAGTTAACTGTGATTAATCAACAGCCCTAGTAATATTATACTGTCCTTTAATAAATGAGTAAATTAAGTTTTTATTTCAAAGACACGACTTGTAAACCAGACAAAACATTTTTTTATCTTTGAATTTCCCATAATAGCCTGGTGCTAAATAACAAAAAAACAAAACATGTATTATTTGGCTTCTATGCTATTTACCACAAAGCAAAAGGATTATATAAAATGCGTTTCTTTCAAGGACTACTACAGTTTATTTTGATTTCTTTACACAATGTAATGGTCCAAATCTTACAAATGAAATATACCCTGTTGAAATCAATGGGATTGAATAGGGTGAAAGACATGGCAGGATTTTCACTGACATGACTAATCAGATCATACGTATTATAGCAATAAATCTGCAAAGTAATCTTCAAAGACACGGTCTTTTCTGTGAATTGTGATTAATCAACATACGGTATAAATTCAGTTTGAGATGTTTTTGAGGTTTTAGTTTTAACCTCTGTACCTGGTAAGCTGTGAAGGGGGCATTCTGGGAATTGGGGAAGGAATGGAACATATTGTGCTTTAGACTGAGATCATGGCTAGCAGAGGAGCTCCTAGTTGTTATATATCTGCCAATGCAAGTTAGAGAAGCTTTAAAAGAATTACCAGCTGGGAGAAGACCTGACCCTGGCAGCTCCTGGTATGGGAGGTGTAGAAAAATTATGTAGACTCACTTCCCTGGCTGTGTTGCACTGTCCCATCAGGGCATCATCCCATTGTTTTTAGTCACAGCTATTCGCTCAGATTGTTTTCAGTCCTCAGTTACTATAGTTCAGACTCCATAGTCTTCTAAGAGTCTCAAAGTTACTTGGATCATATAGGCGTGAACTAGGCTGAACATTGTACCAATTACCATGAGGATGTAACAACCAACTTTTGGTTACTTAAATTTAAGCTTACTTAAGTTTCCATATTCTCAGCTAATCAGCACCATTTATTATTACTAATATTTCTATCATGGTAACAATTCAAGATCCACTTACAGGAACTAGGGCCCCATCCTATTTGACGATGTACAAACAACTATCACAAAAACATTTCTGGATCCAGAAAACTTTCTGTCAAGACTTTAGACAATATGTGACAAGAAAGAAGGGGAGGGAAGAGGAGATCAAAGTTATATAAAACTTAGTCAAAACAACAGTCTCAATGGCCACAGCTGCTTGCCTGCCTTACCAATACCAGACTCCAGTGACTTGTAGCCATCACATAGGGTTTTAAGAGATTTTTAAAAGATAGGTGATGTCTTTTCAAATGTGAATGGGGAGTTTTGACCAAGCATAACAGAGGAAGCACAAAGGTGTTTATGTGGAAAAGTGGGCAAGCAAGGCTGGTTTCACTGGCAGAGCGAAAATGGGAGCTCAACTTCACAACATAAAATTAGATTTTTGAAAGGCAGAGTAAGGCTTTATGTTGGAGAGCATCAGTAATGATGATGAGAAGCTTGCACATGGTGCATTGGAGAGCAGGGAACAAACAGAGAGACGTGAAGAGGGGGCAAGGGAGATTCTTGCAGTTTTTCTGACATAGCTCATTATTCTGTTCAAGTAATTAGGTGTTTGGTTTTTTAATTAACCTTGCCGCCATAGCTGCTATAAATCGGCACTGCTACATTGATGTCAATGAAGCTAGGCTGATTAATGCCAGCTGAGGATCTGACCCAAAGAATTTACTACAGAATTATAGCCCTGCTGTAAGATTCACCAGGTTGTGGGGGAGACTTCATCAGCCAATAATTGTGAGTGAGGGGTATATGTGTATGTGTGTATGTGTATATATACACAGAGAGAGAGAGAGAGAGAGAGAGAGAGAGCTAGAAAACATATGCCTAAGCTTATGACTTAGTCAGATCATGAATATTAACTGGCCCCCACCTGGTGATGGTTTTTCTGCTGCAGTAGAGAGTCAACACGTGATGGCACTGATTGTGTAGCAGTAATACTAGGCTAGCAGTCTAGATATGTGCTCCAGAAAATGTGGGACTGTTTATTATAGTCAAAATATTCCCAAGTGTCATGGGGAAAATATATATCCAGCCACATAAACAAAAATATCTTTCCTTCTTGCCTCATTCGAAATGTTAATACCCCTCGCTTACAGAGTACACTTATCAGAGCGCAGATGGCAGTAAGTAGCATTAAAGATGTGAAAGCAGCAACAAAAACTTAAATTCATGTGGTGAAATGAAAAAGGCTTCAGTTCCAATCCTCCTGATCTCTTCTTTGAGCCACATTTAATACATAGGTTGAATATTAAAATGGCTATTTCCCCTTCCTTCCACCCATAGATTCCTATCTTGTCCCACTTCCACAACTTCAGCTCTCTCTCTCTTTCTCTCTCTTTTTCATAAGCAAACCAACTAGATAACTTGGTGCCTCATTTGCCTGTGTTTACCAAGTCTTCGAAATATCCATCTTCCCCCCGTGCTGTCTTCCAGTTGACTGCTCTTCCTTCACAATAGATTTATTTTATTTATTTAGAAGAAGACAAGACTATAATTCTTAATACGATGCTGTCAGCCATCTGCATTTAATCAGAGAAACAAAGTTGGGGCCTCATTCTGTAAGGTGCTGAGGATCACCAGAGAGCTGCTGAATTGCCTCTACTTCCATTGAAATCGTTGGGGCTTGGGAGCACTCAATATCTAGCAGAGCAGCTGTTAACACACAAAGCTGAGTAAACTTAATAGTAGGGGATATTTTATATGGGAGCCTATAGGGTTTATGCCCTTGTTTTATATGCAAACCCACAGGGGCTAGTTTATCAGTGTTCAACTGGCTTTTGGCACTAATGAGCTGCAATTCAGCTTGTTTGCCGTGCTAATTAGTGTATAGTTGATCATTTTTGTCCAGAGGTGTTCATGAGCAGCAAAATTTGGATCCTGATCCAAAGCTGCCCAAGATCTGAGTGTTCAGTTCTGGGGTTTGATTTGGACCCACTCCTACTTCTGAGAAAAAGAGAGTCTTGACTCATAAACAAAAAGTATTAGATTCAGTATTATGGGAAAACTACCAAAAATAGAACTCATGAAAGTTGCCCACTTCAACCCTATGGGGAGACAATACAGAAATGAGATTTAAGAGAAGGCACTTTCTACATAATAGAGATACATTCCATGCAGTGTATATAGTCAGACAATTTCCTGTAGGAAGCATATAAATATTCATATTTATATATATAAAGCATATAAATACCTATATTTAGGGTAATTGCTTTAAAAATGGATCTGCAAATGTAATGCTAATGATTTTTTGCATTTCTGCCATCAAGATGAAAAAATGAATTATACTTGAATCTGTGTTGAAAATATAATTGACTGATCGAATACATCTTAATGCTGCTGTCAATGTAATCAGTTAAATTAGGTCATCCTGCTCTTCAAAGTACAAGGTGACATGAGTAAATGAGTATTTTGCTGAGGAATGTGTAATTTGATTTATAAGCTGATATTTTTAAAGTTGTGATGTTCATAAAATACATTTTAACTGTAGTTCACTCGTGAAAAAATACTGAAATCTAAAATGCCTTTTATTGATTTTTTTCCCCCATTCCACCCAACAGAAAATGCATGTTTTCAGAAAGACATTGCAGGCTTTAATCTATCCAATGTCATCAACCACTCCTCATAACTTCGAAGTGTGGACAGCTACAACTCCCACATACTGTTACGAATGTGAAGGTCTCCTTTGGGGCATAGCCAGGCAAGGCATGAGATGCACTGAATGTGGTGTCAAATGTCACGAGAAGTGCCAAGATCTCTTAAATGCTGACTGTTTGCAGAGTGAGTATTTGGTGACAGCTGATTTTTTTACAATGCTTCATGCCTTTTGACATACTATATATGTTAACAGATGCCCACTGAAGTGAAGGGTCAGATCCTCAGTTGTGAACTCAGTGGAACTATGCTGATTTACACTAGCTGAGGATCTGGCCAGTCATCTAGGAAGCACCTGTTGTTAATTTAGTTTGGTCATTTGAATAATTCAGTCAGTTGGTTCTGCTGATCCTGTGCCGTCCAGTTACAAATAATGTCTTATGAGACCAATATATTGTCGACTTTCTCTTGCAAACAATCTCACCAAAACCAATTGAAATTATGTGACATAATGCCCTGTTCATTTTGTTTAATTCAAAATATAGGAAAACATCAGAACAAAAGATAAAAATGAAAATGCTGCTGCTAGTGATTACAGCCACAGTAACGTACTCTCTGGAATCGCATTCCCTCATTAAAATTCTCCCTGAGTAGCCAAAGTGAAAATATGTTAGGATTGGGATTAAAAATTGGGGAACTGAGTCACAAATCCACCCAATTTAGGATTAATAAATTTTTGCCTTTATCTATACAATTTCAGAGAGAATTATTGTCATTTATAGTGTCTGCAGGTACATTTATGCCAGACAGATAATAACAGACAAGACAGATTTGGTAAATGGTCCCCTGTTACTACATTCGGGGACAGGTGCAAGTTCTTCCATCTTCCATGACAATCATCATCTTCGACCCCTAGGTCTTGTCCTTCCATCCCATTCAGTTTCTGATCTGGTGTTTCTCCAGTTAAAGGCCCAGGTTCACTTAGGTCTTTTCCACATTTCTACATTACAGATTACTTAATCTTTATCTAATTGGCTTTTAGAGCATTAACCCATATACTAAATGTGCGCAAGCTTCAGTTACCCAACTTCTGCATGTTTCCTTATGGCTCTGCAGTTTCTGGGTCATGTTTTTGTGTCACCCTGCCCTGGCTTTTTCCAGAAAAGGGGGGGGGGGTATTTATCATTACATGTTTGTGTATCTTTTACTTACATCTTTCAGCATGACATGTTATCTTTGCTCTGTCAGCAATAACATTTTTCAAGAAGATTACCAATGCTATGTAAAAAAAGAACTGGGAAAACCACACTTATGCCAGAAAGGACTTGGCCTAAGTGTTACCTCATCTGTGCTCATTTACTATACATAATTACAAATTATTAAAAGTATAGTTATCAAAGCTCCTAATCTTACCATTAACAATATTTCATTTTCTATTTTAATGTTATAAATCAGTATACGTCAGTGCTACCCTTAATCTATTAGAAAAGGGGTGGAGGTGTGGAAAATATGATTCTTTAATGGCAACATTTCATACGTTTCTTTCATTCAAAGCCAGTTTCATTTGTGAATCACTACTAAAAAACTTCATTTGAAATTTTCCTGTGAATGCATTTTGGGGGGGAGGGTCTCTCAATTTTAGGGCCTTTATATTTTGTTGCTTTTAATTGTACCCCAACAGTAATAAATAAATATGAATGTACTAGCTGCAAAAATGATGGAGTTCTCCCATTGAGAAATCTTCTATTTGGAGTGGTTGTAATAAAGGAATCTTAATGAATACATGTGGTCTGATATAATAAACATTACATACCAGTTAGGTGAATTTTCCATCAAATGTATCTGCAAAAGTACAGAGTGCAATTAAAATTGCAAACCTCTTTGAAATAGTGGTTAACTCTCTGCCGCAGTGTCTCAGGGGAAAGAACCCTAAAAAGAAGCAGTAAAAACAAAATAATCCAGTAAAAAGTATCTCTTCAAAAAAGAGCATACTTCATCTATTTAAGGGGAAAATATTAGACAGGACGATAGTACACAAGTACTTTTCAACCCCTTTTCCCTTTTGTCTATTATGTGGCATTATTGCCTCTATTAATTACAAAATGCTAATCATCATAGCAACTCCTGCAACAAATACATTCATTTTTGAAACAAATATTTATTTATAATGATCTGTTTATGGAAATAACTTGTAATCTAATGGTTTCAGTACTGTTTTTCCCCTCTAAAATAAGACAAAAGGGTGTTATCAGCAGTATTTAAGAGATAAGGAAGTGCTGCATACAATGAGGGATTTTCTTTCTTTTCCCCCTCAATCCACTCAACCTATTAGTAAATTACCTTGTTTTACTGGGATGAAACTCATTAATAACACAAAGGGGTATTATACTGGCATTTAAAGCTCAACACCCTTGTTACAATCCTCCTTGCAGATTCTGGTTTTAGTAACTCCCAGCCCTGTGTTTGGGACTGGGATGAATCAAAGGTCTTCCACTAATGCACTGTTACCACATGGGATTCCTGCCATCAAGAACACTAAAAATTAATTTGGATAATCCCCTTCCAAGTGATAAGCCATCCTCAGATAGCTGATAGAAAAGCTGCTGAGCCCATATCAGGTAGATGCACTCCATATTTACAAGCATAGTAGGGGACTATACCTTATGCCTCTGTGCTTAGTGACTAACCTTCCTTCATCCCCGGAGTGAACTCTGCTATCATCTGTTGGCCCAATTGACTCTGGCCACCCTGAGCATTGCTCCCAAAAACTAACTTGGGAACATTTTTAGATCATACTAAATTTGGTTTCAGAGTAGCAGCCGTGTTAGTCTGTATTCACAAAAAGAAAAGGAGTACTTATGGCACCTTAGAGACTAACACATTTATTTGAACATAAGCTTTCGTGAGCTACAGCTCACTTCATCGGATGCACCAAATGCATCCGATGAAGTGAGCTGTAGCTCACGAAAGCTTATGCTCAAATAAATTTGTTAGTCTCTAAGGTGCCACAAGTACTGCTTTTCTTTTTGTGAATACAGACTAACACGGCTGCTACTCTGAAACCTATCTTATGCAATAGCCATCATGTCCTTGAGGGACCATTGTAGCAGCTAGGTATAGCCAGAGTATATTGATGTTCCAGCCACACTCTCTCTCTCCCAGCCATACTCTCTATGCCATGGATTATGATGCTGGATGGCATAGAGCCATTTTCCAGCTTTATGACACCCAAGGATTCCCACTATGCAGGGGGAATTGCCAGCTGACCAGATGCACAGACTCAAAGAGGCCATAGCACAATGGAGAATTTGCAAATCAAACAGTGCCTAACCTTGGTTCACATTATGGTTGAAACTGAGCTAGTAGCAACCTTGTTTGACACTTGAATTGCTAGAATACTTTAATTAAACAGTATGAAAAGAAGGTTTGTTCGTTTGTGCTGAAAGGCATGTTATAAAACTATGCATTATGGTGTAGACTAGGCTTGCTGCTGGCATGGTTTCAAGTTTCAGCCATGTTTAATGTAAACAGGATGTTAACAAATAAGTCTTTTAACAAGTTTCAGAACTTCTGTTTCCTGGGCAGTACATGCCCCGAGTAAGAGGAGTGTATACTCTTTAATATAGAGCAAGTGTCAGATTCTGTCTACTCTCATTTGATGAATTGACATATTTGATTCCAGCAACATTTTAAGACTCCATCTAAAAAAATAATTCATTGTGTATCAGACCATTGATCTCTTTCACTTCTGTGTAGTGATTTGTTGTAGTAGGTCTATTGGGAATCACTTGGCTTATACTTTCAAGTATAAAAATGAAATAAAGTTGCTGTCAGGTTGTAATGCTGCTGGCAACAGAATATGTGCAAGTAATTTGTTGACTAACTGCTTATCACCCTCAATGCAAGAACAAAGCAACAATGAGCTGCCATACTTAAAATTTTAGCTTGCCTCTTTTTCCATTTTTATTAGTATTGGATCCAGATTGCATCCTCCCACAGAAAAGCCCAAAGGAGAGGGCCAGCAATAGGCAAACTCCACAAAGTGCCCATCATGGAATTTTCCCTAGATTGTTCTATCAGGAGTGTGGGGTTCCCCTCCTGATAGAATGGGCAGGGGTAGTAGAACCAGAACTTGCAGATCTTGGGAAATCCGTATGGATCTCGGCAGGTCTAATAGAGGGCTGTCCCATCTGCATCTGCTTCAGGGAATCTTGTACCACTTAGTTCGGAGCTGTGCTGCCAGCGCTTTTCCCACCTACTGCTGCTTCTACAATCCCCACCCTCTCCTGTGGCACTGAGAGGACTGCACAAAAAGAACAGTGGGAACAATATCCGTCTCCTACAAATACTGTGCATGGATCTTGGACCTTGGGTAGAGTTGTACTCCTGGTCCAGGAGGAAAGGATGTCACTCACTGCTGGATGGCTGTACCCTTTTTTTGCATTGGGAGGGGGAACTCTTCTACATGCAGATCTAGGAAGGCAAGGGCAAATATGATATAATTGTTTAGAAGCATTTTTAGCTTATATAAGAAAAAAATATCATTGCAGAGCAAAAGATTCACTCCTTTATCTGAGAGAATACATATTCAGAACATTTCCATTTAACATTAGTGGAAGTGAAATATTACAGAGAGCATTATAGATCAAATGGCTGCATGCACCATACTCTTGACTTTGTGCCCTTCATGACATCCCCTTTTGCTTGGAAGAATGTCTGTTATGGTTAATCAGGTTCCTTCCTCCTCTTACTAAACGTTGTCTAATAATCTCTCTCTTCCATAAAGCACCCAGCAGTCATGACCACTCTGGACATTCTGTACCTATTCTGAATTATACTGCAAGGATTCAGTTTTGGCCTGAAAGCTTGATATGACAAGCTTAATTTCTTTGGCATGTTCACCTATTCTACAGCACTAAATAGAATAATATTAATATTATGCAGTGATAACTCAAATCCAAACATCCCTAATTTTGAGTGAACTCAGACTTGAACTTTCTGTCTTTTGGGCCCATTTCTAATGGAGGGAGAGAGCAATGCTTGAGTCCATTTGTTCCCAGGCATATAGAAATCAGTACACTGGCAATTGGGGGCTGACTGAGGTGCCTTGGAGAAGCTGTCAGAAGTGACTTTCTGCTGTTTGAGAGAGTCATAGTTCAAAGAAGCCCTTTCTTCCCAATTGCCTGCAGATTAAATTCAGAGGGTGTAAAGAGGGATCTAGGATCATCTTGTAATACTGACCCAACTATTGTCCCCAGATATTGAGGGTAATCATCCTCATGCAGTTTTTACCCACTTGATCCACAGTACCACAGAGAGAACTTGGTAAGGAGAGAGGTCACAGAGACTTTTCCTTGAGAGGCTACCTAAAAACTAAACAAATTTCCTGTCACTATACATGGTAGGAAATTGCAGTCAATTAGGCTATTTGTGTGCTTGAAGTTAAGCATATGTTTAAATGCTTTTACTGTATCATGTGTGGTAAATCCAGGACAAACAGCTACAAAAGGGGGTAGTAATTAATCCCAGGGAATTAAAAGGTCCCTCCCTATCCACTGAGGAGAGAGAAGGGGGGGGGGCAATAAGGTTCAGCTGGAAGAGCGGTTGCTAGGGAACCAATTAGGTTCAGCTGACTCCAACTACTTGGGACCTTTTTAAACCCTCCCCGGGGTGGTAGGAGGGGGAGAGTGAGGGGAGTAGGGAAGCTGCCAGTAGGCTGTTTGCAAACCTTCCCAGTAGGGAGGTTGCACTCGCTCCCCAGAAGGGAAGGAAAACAAGCACAAGGGACTGATTTAGGAGAGGAGTAGCAGGACCCTGTGCCACCTATAAGGATTTGCCTTGCCCCAAACCTGAGTCTCTAAGGCTAAAAAGGACTGAGGCGAACAAGGTACTTTGCCACACATGGTCTGAGTTATCAGTATCTGGCAGTATTGAGACCTGTGTGTGTGAGGGGAGGCCCCTCCTACTTAAACTTACACTTTCTTATACCCAGCTGCTTTTGGTTTTACCTAGTAGATACCTCTGTTGAAGTGCCTCTGTGCATACATCCTCTAGATTCCTTTAGACCCAGTTCTGCTATTTTACACTAATTTATCAACATGCACCACTTCAAACCTCACCCCTGAATCTGGATTGTTACTTGTAATTGTTAGTGGGCCAAATACATCACTAGTGTGGATCCACTGAAATCTAATACTTTGTTTCTTAGTTTAATAATTGTTTACATTTTAAATTAATTTGAATTTAAAGGTTCAGAAATATTTTTGGCTTGGCTTTTTTAGGCATAATTGTTCTATAACAAATGTTAACACCACAACTACATATGTACAAACATGTGGTATACTTGTTTTTAACATTTACACATGGTACAAACTTCTAGAATTTGTAGATACAATAATAATGGATTTGTTTTTTATGTACACTGTAGATCTGTCCTTCTATTTAATAGATTTTAAGGTCAGAAGGCACCACCTTCTGTGATGTACAATACGGGCCATACAATGTAGCCTTTCCAAGCACACCTAAGTGACTTAAGAGCGTAAATCCCATTGATTTTCAATGGAGAGTTGGTATGCTGTTCCAGTAGTTAATTGCCATCACTATCTAAGCTTTACTGAGTTCAATTTCCAGCCATTTTCTCTTTTTATGCCTTTTGTCTGCTAGATTAAAGAGCCTTCTATCACAAATCTTCTCCCTGTGTGGGTAATTGTGAACCCCGGTCAAGATGCTTCTTAACCTTTTTAATAGCTAATTAGAGTGAGCTCCTTTAGTCTCCCATTGTTATTAGAAGGCATGTTTTTCAGACTGCAAATCATTCTTTCAGCTCTTTGCTAAACCCTCTCCAGTTTTCCAACATCTTTTTAAATGTGTGGATGCGAGAGCTGGACATGGTATTTCAACACAGGTCTCACCGCTGCCATACATATGTAGAGAGAGAGGTAATAACACCTACTTGCTCCTTCTTGACACATCCAAGGACCATGTTAGTGAGGGGTGTGTGTTGTTGTTTTGCCACAACATCATCCTGGGACCTAATGTTCAGTTGATACTTGTGCTACACATCACCATGCTATCTGAGCACTTGGCAAAATTACAAACCTAACATGGGCCCACACATCTGAGATAAAGGGTGTTCCCCTTTGGTTTCTCTGCTTCCTCTCCTAGGTGAGGCACAGGGTGTTTTGATCAAGTAAACATCTACAATTTAAGCTATAGATATAAAAATTAAATCCGCATAAGGGATTCAGTCTTTGATATTTTTGGGCTCCCAGATTACACTTTTGGGTGCTTTAAGTGCCTAAACATCAATTTTGACTGCCTATGTGTAGATCTGAGCACTCAAATGCAGGCTTTGGATTCTACTATGCCACCTGTATTTGAAAATTAGGTCCTTACACAATGTCTTTTAGGTTGAAAAAAAAAAATTAAGTTTCATCACTGACATGGAATCAGACAGCAAAGAAAATTTTAAATATCTTTCTGAATTCAGTGAAAATTCCATGCTGTTTTTTGCTTCTGTGTGTGAAAGAGAGAGAGAAAGAGAGAGAGTGGGCTGCAATTAACAGTATTAAAAAAGAAAAGGCCAGAGCCTTGGCTGATTTGACCTTAGTGGAGCCACAGCCATGTACATAGTCCGGAAATCTCGCCCATTGTCTCTCTTTAACACCCTGCCAGACAATTTGTCTGGCTAGCAATCTGGTGATTGCTATGATGGATTGTTTATTGAGCGGCTGCAATTTGGTTTTAAGTGCAGATTGTTCTCCACTAGAAGTGAGTTCAGATAACAAGCTCAATTGGGTCAGTATTCCAAGATGGTCCTAGACTGAAGTTAAACAATAAAATCAGTGCTCTATTCATTAAGCCACTCATCTTCACCAAGATGCTGCTTTCAGAAGTAGGTATGGTATTAAGTCAAAAGTTATCTTTGTCACATTGTTTGGATCAGTCCTTGGGTAAGAAGGCTTTGTTAATTTTATTGTACAATATAGGCCGCTGTATTGTCTTAATGACTCTAACCAATAATGCACAGACAGGGCTGTTGATGGATTGGCCGTATTACAGGATATAAGAATAATTTCATTAAATTATGCCATACAGTTTGGCAATTGTAACTTGTGTTAATCCATATTTCCAATTTTATCTGTATTGCCTGGAAAATAAGCATGAATTTTGACAGTGACTCACTACTGCCACATTGAATGTATCCATGATTTATTATTACAGCATAATTTCCTCAGTCTGTAATTATTAATGAAAAGCAATGATGGAAAATGAAGCATGTTGCTTTTTTGATGTCTAGCAAAAAGGCATGCGAGGTCAAAGTTACTGTTATTACATTGTCGAAGCATTTCAACAGTCATTTTTCATCTCCCCTATACAACTGGAAATCACTTGAGGTCTCTCCAGCTGGTAGTTGTTTTGTATTGGCACTTAACCTTTGTGTGCATAAGGATTTTTTTTTCTAAGCATGTCTTCTTTTTCAGTTTTAAATCTTTGCTCACTGGAATTTGTCTTCAAAAACTCAAAAAAAAAAACTACCTATTTGTCAGTACCAGGCACAGATTCTCAGGGACTCTCAAGATACAGAAGCCATAGAAGATTATGCTACTTATTATATATGTTATAAATTATATACCTCCATGGACTTCAGCCTCCAGCATTCCACTCCCACCTCATCCATTGCCTTTCCAATCTTGTGCAGTGGATCAAGCCATGTCTCCCATATGTCCATAAATATATCTGTCTTTGCTGCTCTGTAAAGTGCCTAGCATCGTTCAGGCACAATATAAATAATAAAAAAGAAAATAGAAGATGATTAGCTCAAAAGATTCTATAAGATTCCAGTGAAGTCCCCATGCTGATAGAAGACCCTTTCAGTGCTGTCAGACAGAGCCTCTTCTTGAGTCATGACAACCTGAGAGAGCTTTAAAGAAAAATGCCATCAAAACAAAATAATAGTGCTTGATGGCATCATGAAAAGGGATTATACTCCAGCAGATTAAGCACAGAGCTGGAACTCTCAAATTCTAATTGCAGAGCAAGTCACTTAACCTCACTGTGTTTTAGTTTCACCTAGTGTAAAAAGGAAATAATAATACCATCAGTACCTCCATGTACCCCCACAGGAATTGTGTGAGGAAGGCTAATTAGATAATGTTCGCACAGTGCTTGGAAATGTAAAAGTGCTCTACAGCTGCTCATAGTCCTGATGATTCTGCTGTCCTCAGTTATAGTAAATACTGAAAGAGTTCCTTAAGGCAGAAGGCCAGTTTAGATGCCAGAAGACCTGATTACCAAAGATCAGTAATAGAAAAAACAAAACAAAAAACCAGCTACAAAGCACTGACCATACAAAGCTGCCTTATCAAGGCCAACAATCTGACTCTTTGTTTGTTATGTGGAATATATTTCTAACAATATTTGCACACAGTGATTATTCTTACAAACTATCCTATTGCCCTAGGTAACTAAATAATGTGACATCTTTATTTGCAATGTTCTATAAGTTTTTCTTATACTAATTATGTTGTATAGTGTATTATAATGTAACATCATCTATTTAACTCAGGCAAAAATGGCACAATTGTAAGGGCTTCCAGTATACTTTTTAGTAATGCACTCAATCTTGCAGCATGGGAAATGGACTGGTCTCTCTAGCTGGCATAGAGCCAGGATTAGGTGGCTTTTGAGAGAAGTGCACACAGCTATAGGATAGATCTCTGTACAAAATAGACACTTATTTGCTACGTTTCATAAATGTGCTCATAACTTGGCTCCCTCATATTCATTGTTTTCCTTTATCCAATGCAGATTGCAACCATTCCCTTTGCTCCAGCCAGTGTATGAATTTCAAAGTGCCTAGAGCTAAAACTGGCTATGGAGGAGAGGTTTGTGGACTGTGGTTTATAAAAAGCCTGAATATATTATTTGCTTCATTAAACAGGCACCCACATTTTCTGGTTTTGATAAACTTTTAATCCTTTATTTTAAGCAGCCATGTCAGTATAAATGAACTGAAATAGCAACTCGCTGTTGCCAGCAGCATTAGACTGAGTTCTCCATTATACTGCCTGTGTTGTACTGCTGTTGTAAGGTTATACGAGTTACTCCCTCTAGGGACCCTTATGAGGAAAAAAAAGCATGTATCTCAGGTGGAGAGTGCAGAAAGCAACATTTTAAATAAATAAATGTATACTGGGATAAATGTCAGTACAGAAATACATAGCCAGGGTCCAATCCTATCATTCTAACTCAGGCAAATCTCCCACTGGAATCAAAGCTAGTCTTTACTTAATGAGGAATGAGTAACTGCAGAATTGGTCCACAGATTTCAATAGTATGAATCAACAACCAGTAGCATCTATTCCCACAGGACCTGTCATGAAAACAAGTGATGTGTCTATCACATCACTGTTTCATTGGTTAGAAAATCTTCTTTGTATTGATCTGTCATCTTGCTGTTCTTGACAGTCTCCATATGGCATGCATACCTGTGGTGTATCCTGCTCAGTGATCCCAGCTACCTCCCTTCTCTGCTGCTATCATTTTTAACATAGCATTGACCACCTGTTTCTGGTGGCGTTCTGCTCATGGCTGTGCACAATAGTTTGAAATGCCACGCCCCCACTTTCCCATGCTCTCCTCAGAGCTATGTTTCCTTCCTCGTTCTCAACCTCACGTCCTACTCTGAGCCGAAAAAATAAACCGATTCATTATCAGACACCTAAAACACTATATTACTCAAGTACAATACGCAGTAATGGGGCTGCCTCTCAACAATGTTTTCATCAGACAGAAAGGAGAGGACTTTACAACAGCATAGTTAGCTCTGAAGTGCCACAGTGATCAGTGAATGTATTTAGAAAAATAAATATCTTGAAAGCCCTGTAAATTTTCCATTCATGAATTACAAGTTCAGCCATCAGCTGTGAAGAATTTTTAATGATGATCTCCCCAGCCTTGTGACTCTCTTTAGGCATGTGTCTATTTTATGTACTGGGGCAGCTCTACTGGCTTTGCAGCCGTAAGCAAACGACCTGCCCACTAACCAAGTCACCTGAACAAAGAGATGCTGAAAGTTTTGCACCTCCTAATATTGTTTCCTTCCTTGGCCACTTTTACTGATTGTACAATAGAGCGAGCCCTGCCCTACACATATGCTGTATATAAATTACAATCACATGGGTAGGTTTCACACCTTCTTGTCAACTGTTGGGAATGGACCACATCCACCCTGATTGAATTGGCCTCGTTAGCACCGCCCTCCCAACTTTTCATGTACTGTATTTTTCACTCCATGCATTTGATGAAGTGGGTTATAGCCCATGAAAGCTTATGCCCAAATAAATTTGTTAGTCTGTAAGGTGTCACTAGTCTGTAAGGTGTCGTTGTTTTTGCAGTCACATAGGCACTATCCTTTGGTCTGTTCTGCCACCCCCACAGTTTGGGAAATGAACATTAATGGGAGTTGTGTTAGAGAAAGGAACTTTCTTAAGCTCAGGTTTTGGCACTTTGGGTCACATTGTGCCCTGCTGCTCCCCAGGAGCCCATAGTAGGAAGGCAGTGGAAGATACAAGGAGTCCTTTTTAGTTCTCTGCCACAGTAGGGCCCATCCGTGTCACTATACTATAGTGGAGTGCAAGACATGGCCAAGGAGACAGTGAAGAAGTAGAACCATGCTCACCCCTCTACATTGGCTAGCAGAACTGGAGGAATTATGCTGCACCCTCCAAAGGGGTATGGCATTGGGAGCTCTGTCCCTGCATGCTGGGGAGCTTGAGGACATAGCCTGTCTCCTCCCGAGATGGAATGTCTCTAAGGGCTCCTGTAGGGAGGAGCAGCTCCATGCCACCCTATCAGAGAACTGTGCCTCAATTCAGCTTTTAGTGTTCAGCTTTCTTCCTTTAACTTTTCTTGACATTGATGCTTACTAGCAGCAATGTAAACAAAGCTTACTGTAATGTTACATTTCTGTGCTAATTATGGATGAGTGCTATGTGATAGCTAAACAGGGCACAGGTGGGCTCTTTCCCAGAACTGGCCCCATGACACCGACGGTCCATCATTAGGTTTCCATCCTATCGGACAGTTGAAACAAAGGAATCGGACAGTTGAAACAAAGCAATGTTTCTTATCTATCTTGCACCTTCACTACTCTTATAAAGAGCTTTCTCCTATTTTGACATATGCATGTACTGACATGTCTTCAGCTTGCTATCCCATCCTGGGGAAGATTGCAAATCTCTGTTTTGAAGCTGGCACCTGGTTACTATGACGGCTGAGAACAGAATAATGTATCCCATTGTTTGAGTGTGATGGTTAATAACAATCCTTTGATTTGTTTTTTATTAAAAAATTCAAGGTTCTGTACCCCCCTCCTTACCCGCTCCCAAACCATCTTTCCCTCTGCTCTCCTAGAGCAGCCTTCTTTGCAAAATGTCTCTAAATTGTCCCATTGGTACATACCCTGAGTTATCTACCCAATTGCAACCAGAATTTAATCAACAAGGGCCAGATATTGGCCACTATTTCAGAGGTCCAAGGGGATGGAAAGCTGGCTTAGAGCCAGCAGGAAAGTCCATAGTTAACATGAAACCAGCTCGCCCCACTTCTGCTCATGGCGTACTGAGCTTTCCAGTAACATACTTAGTTGGAAGGAGATGTGACCAGAGTGTGCTGCCCTCCAATGATCCTAGTTTGGGCTTCTTGTGCTAGCTCTTGGGAGGGGGAGTTGTTCTACTTGGCACAAGATAGAGCAGCCCTGAGGCTCTAAGCACTTAGGCTCTGTGTTGGTGGAATGGATTTTACGTATAATGCCTGGCTTATGTGGCTTTTGGATATGGTTTGGTGGAAATGCTCTGCCATGAGGGGATGAGGAGAAATTTATCCAAGTGTATACAGTACCTGCAAACTCTGGGATTTACCTTTGAGTTGTCCTGAAAGCATCTGAAACTGTTCATATTTTTGGTCAAGTTATCAGCTCTCTGATAAAAGGGGTTTGTAGTGGGAAACAGTGACTGTCTTAAATTTTATAATTGTCATGCAATGCTATAATATTTGGCAATGGTAATACACCAAATAGTCTGTACCTTGAAAATCAGGGTTTCCCATTCAGCATGGAATTCCTTCTAGCTTCTTTTATCAGTCTACCTAGCAAGTAGAATTTTACTCTTTCGCTAAGGAAACTATACAAAAAAAGGAAATATAAATGCTATTATATTAAGTGCTCAGAAAGGAAGAGTAACATTTTAAAGTATCTGAAAGAGTAATGTTTTTCAGAAGGGTCAGATCCTGAGATCAATATAGACAGACAACTTCCCTACCACTGAGTCATTTGACATGCATTCTTTCTCAATTATAGAGGCCACTTAAGACTCATTCATCATCTAGTACTGCAAAATATGAAATACTCTACTTATCAGTACAATCTCAGGTAAAATTACAATCCTAACCTTCAATATAGAGAATTACATCACAGTGGATGGCACAGCAGTTCCCAAATGCTTTTTCTCTTGTATGATGGCACCTGGGCTTCTAGTTTATAATATTTGGAAGAGCTGTACTCCAGCATTGTACCTAATATTGGCTAGGGGTTATAGAAGTGAAAACCAAACATGATGATGTGATGTGTCACTTGCTCCAATGTTTCTTTGAATACATTGATCACTTCATTTATTTTAAAACTCAGGAGCTGCAGAGAAGAGTTCTAAACATGGTGCAGAAGATAAGACCCAGAATATTATTACAGCTATGAAGGAAAGAATGAAGATTAGGGAGAGAAATAGACCAGAGGTATTTGAAGTAATCCAGGAAATGTTCCAGATTTCCAAAGAAGATTTTGTGCAATACACAAAGGCAGCAAAACAGAGTGTGTTGGATGGGACATCCAAGTGGTCAGCAAAAATAACCATCAGAGGTGGGTTTTTTCCCATATTAAAATGTTCTCTAATTGAAAGAAGCTCTTTCATTCCCCAGTCCTATTGCTACAAGTTAGTGTTCATAGAATCAAAGATAAAATTTAACATGGAATTTCATCTCAGGGGTATTTATAAATGGTTGGTTCAATAGCATATTAACTGGAAGCTTGAGTAATAGTCATGGCAAATCCTGTACTCTGGATAGACGGTGTCAGTAAAATAAATGTATATTTCCTTCAGACATAAATAACTCCTTCTTCTATGTTAGGATGGGAAGATAACTATTTTTTTTATCTGTTCTGCCTCCTATCGGCACCTTCTGTGCTTCTTTGCTAATATTGATCAATTGCAAGGGTTATAGTTGATCTCCTTGATGTGTTTTTAATGACTGAAATGCAAAGAAATTAACAATTCCAACTCCTTTGGTACGAGAGTCCCCATCCATTTTTGTTGCTTGAGTAAGATTGTTTTCCAGTTAAGTGATATTCATCTAACAAATCTGCTCAAAACTGTTCTTAACCTTTGAATTTGGCCAGCTTCTCACAAAGATTCCCATTTTGCGTTCAAGCTCAGGAATCAGGAATTTATTGCTTATATCTTTTAGTTTCTGAATTCAAACATCAGCACAGGAAACTTAAATATAACAAGTGGTTGCACAAACCGACCTCCTTGCATATGATACTAATGCATGAAATAACTTAACTACAAGTGTAAAGAATTAAAAACTAGTGATGTGAAACATTAAATGCCCTTGAATTTGATTTAGATTGAACATTAATTTAATTTAACTTTAATGTCATTAAAACTAATCCATTTTCTGATTTTAAAAGTGAATTATGCATTGTCTTCCTCTCCAGGATTTTGAGGTACTGTCTGTCATAGGGGATCAGAAGATAAGCTTTAAAACCCCTTCCAGCTTTCACCACTCACTTGTGAATACAATAAAATAAAATAAGTTTTGCTTTCTGTTAAGCATTAATGCATGTGTTAGTAAACAGGTATAATTTTTTTTTTTACCCATTGGTCAACTTGCAAACTTCTGTGCTTAATTTAGTCCCATGTGATCGATGTTCTTTACACGCAATATGGCGGGTTTTTCTAATGTAGTTCACAATATACCTTCAATAGTATTGTGATCACATATTGTATTTTTTCAGTGGATCAAAGGTCCAAACACATGCATATTTCTGTGTCTTACAGCACTGTCCTTATTACTATTTATGCCTGTGAATTAAGTGGAACTGCACAGCCAGCATAGAGATGTGAAATTATCTTAATGTGCTACTGAGGAAATATGTGACTCCATTCATACTTTACCCACAGTGTAGGATGATATGATAGATACAAAAATAATTGCACCAGATGGTACAAAACTAGTTTAGCCATTAAGGACTTGATCCTACTCTCATTGATGTCAGTGGCAAAACTCCTATGATGCAGAATGGTGCAGAATCAGGGCCATTAGATGAATGTTCCCTAATTCACACAGCCAGGTCACAGAACTAGAACCCCCAAAGGAAAAGAGGCACCTTTTCTTGATGGTAGTTTTCCTTGCTTGGAACTTGTGTGTGAATGGAGCCTGAGAGACCTGCCTGAAGACAGCAAAGCTCTAGTCATATCTGTCTGGAGAGGACAGGATACAGGCCTGATCCAGAGCCCATTGCAATCAATAGAAAGATTTTGACTTCAGAGAGCTGGGAATCAGGCCACAGATAATGGGGAGCAGACCAGGGTTAAAGACAGCCAGGAGAGTACTGAGGTGGGATGGGGAGAGACAGAGGTTAAGTGGCCCAGGCTGGGAGGAGAAAGTAGAAGCTAGGCGGAAATGCAGGAGGAGGCTTACTGAGCCAGAAAAGTGGAGAACAAACCTTTTTTAGATACCTTGCTTCTGCTGGGTCGGTGGAACTGCAACACAGCCCTCTGTGTATACAGCTGGCTTTGCACATCCACTATACAGAGACTTGCATTATACAAATTAAATGTTTCTGGAAGGGTAACAACAATAATATGAGAATAATGCTTTCTTATTTGTTTTTGTTGTGGCACCTAAGATTCTCACTCATGGACATGCTGAGCATGCATGTGCATCATACAAACCCATAACAATGTTTTACACTTGTATAGTACCTTCCATCTCAGGATCTAAGAGTTTACGGCATTAATGGATTTAGCCCTACCACTCTGTGTGTGGTGAGAGAAACTTATTATCCCCATCTTCAGATGCAGAAACTGAACCAAAATAGGTTAATTGGTCTGGAAATAGAATAGCCACCTTTCCTCTCCTGCAAAGTGCAGAAGGCAGACTCAAGTGCTAATAATTTGGAATAGGAAGGGTAGACATGTACCCCTACCTGGAAGGTTGTTTCATTACTCACAGTGTTACTACAGTGTAATTCACTGTGTACCTCTGCAAGGAAATTATTTAGCTTCAGTCCTGAGCCACAGAACTATGGACACCTCTTTCCCAGGTGTTGGGAAAGGACCTGGCATTGTCCTCTCTCCCTTCCATAAGAATGGAGTCTTGCCCTATATTCTTTTGAACTGTTTTCCCCTAGCCATGCTCCAATGCACCCACAACAGGCAGGCTTGTTGAGGTATTTCAGAATCTTCTCTGTGGCTTCTGATCAGCAGCAGCATAGCAGCATCTCAAGTAAGCTGCGTATCATATCTGCTCTGGATTTTCCATTGTTTGGTCTCATTCCGTGCTACAGAGAACGCCAGCAGCATTTGCCCTTTAAAGTATGATTCTATTCTGCAAAATTACTTTGTAAAATGGCACATTGTGTAAATCCACATTTATTATGCCTCAGTTATTCCCTCTTCAAATTTTACTCAATTTGCAAGTAAGAAGATGAATGCTGTTATTTTCCGTATCTGCCAGCCCTAAACAATGTCCTGATTTGAGAATCCAAGAGTTCTTTGTGGCTCATGAATCATCACCAGAAACAAAGGTTCCCCTCAGTGACTGCTGTGTAGCCCTATTACCCTCAGTTTATGCTTTTAGGTGTACCTGTGCAAGTCTCTTATGTTCAGTGTGATTGCACAGGTATAACTGAGGACAGAAGTGGGTTACACAGGTGACCCTGTATCAGAGGGGTAGCAGTGTTGGTCTGTATCCACAAAAACATCAAGGAGTCTAGTGGCATCTTAAAGACTAACAGATTTATTTGGGCATAAGCTTTTGTGGGTAAAAACCCCACTTCTTCAGATGAAGGTGACCCTGTAATTGGAATTTAGTTCATTCCAGGGGAGATTTTTCACAGGCACAAAAGGCACCCTGGCATGTGACTTCATTGACAGTCAGTGGGAGTTGAGTGCCCGCTTGCCATTTGTGACTTTGAAAAGTACCCTTTCTGCTAACAGTGCCTGGCAGAAGCAAATCTAGTTGAATCCCCAGAGCTGTGGAGTTCTACAGGGCTGACAGTAATGAAAACTTTTTTCACAAAAGTCAGCAGATTTGACTCTGAACACACACAGGGAGCAGATCTGCTGACTTGGAAAGTGTCATTTTTATACAGTCACTTTTCTGAGTACACGGTGAACTTCGTTATCCCATGGGATTGACAGCAGGATATGCTAACAAATGGTACCATCAAGATATTTTAAACAAAATGGTCAAAATAATAAAACAAATCTCTGCTGATGTTAGCAGCCATGACAAGTTTTTCAGCTGCAGGTTATTCTGGTTTTGACAATTTTGCATTCAAATGAGGTTTCCAGTGTTATGAATTATGATGGGAAAAGCGAGTGATGTGTATTTATATTTACCGCAGAGTCTATATACATTAGCCATCATAAAATCTGAAAAATGTTTACACAGCTCATGGAGAGACAAGGTGGGTGAGGTAATATCTTCTGTTGGTGAAAGAGACAAGCTTTTGAGTACGCAGAAGCAGAATTCTGTGTAGTTTGAAACTTGTCTTTTCCATCAAACAAAAGTTGATCCAATAAAAGATATTACCTCATCCACCTTGTCACTCTAATATCCTGGGACTAATATGGCTACAACATACGTGGCTAATGACAGTTACAATTAATTTCCTTGAATGCAGTCTCTCCATTGTGTCTGAAGGCTTTTGACTGGCTGACTATTTTATATAGTATTGTGAAAATATTTACAGTTACACTATTTTAGTCCCAAGTATGTCAAGGAGGACCGATATGGTGAAGTGCTCATTAAGGATATCCAGGTTTAGTTCCAAAATTCATGACAAACATTCTGCCAATACAAGCAAAACTCCTTTCTTAGCTTTGAAAGCTTTTTCCTATTGTGCTGGGAATCATAAGACTTGAACTTGAATTAGACTGTAACATTACATTGCTTACAGTGCATTGAAATCACAGCTTTAGAAGGGAATCTCAGTGATCAGTGTTGCAGAAAATACATGGCTTGTATCATACACATTGTATAGTAGATAAACTCTGCAGTTAATCTTTAGATTATTGCACATTAGCTAGATTCATAGATTTTTATGGCCAAAAGGGGTCATTATGATCATCTAGTTTAACCTTCTGCATAACAGAGGCCATGGAACACACCCAATAATTTCTGCATCAAGTCCCCAGCTAACGGAAGTTAAAATGATATTCTCTTCAGCACTCTCCTTTATTTCCTATTAACCTTTCTTTTCAAGATTCCCTATACTGTGTTTTTTTCCTCCTTTTTTTGGTCACTGCTGCATGTGGTTCTTAGCAATGAAAGCTGCAGGATAAGACCTGTTTGTTTCATTTTTGTTGCAGTGGTTTGTGCTCAGGGTTTACAAGCCAAGGATAAAACGGGCTCAAGTGATCCATACGTTACAGTACAAGTTGGCAAAACTAAACGGAGAACTAAAACTATCTTTGGAAACTTGAATCCAGTATGGGATGAAAAATTTTATTTGTGAGTATAAAAGATGCAACAGTTTTTTGGCTAACTTTGTGACATCATGCTATCGAGTGAGATTATTTCGTTTGTCAATACTTGTTGTATACATCACACACTTCTATAATGCATTAATTAGCAAATCTTTGGTTGGAATGACAACATAGATACTGAAATCTTGGTTATGTTATGACTCCCTCATGTGGGGATGAGCAACCCAAAGTCAAGTCTAATGGTGAACTGATCTGTTTTGTTTGTTGAACTGGGTCAAATTAAAATAATTGTAGCCATTGTGATAGTAAATTCTTCTTAATTGTCTTTTAAACATCTATTTTCCTGTGCAATGTACAGGAAAGAGACCTCATTTTTGAAAGAATGACATTTAGGAGTAGATTTTTGAAGGCACAGGTGGCAGGTGGGTGCTTAACTCTCACTGCTAGTCAATAGGAGTTAGGAGCCTGATCGCTATTTTTGCCTTTGAAAATCTTGCCTTTAATGCCTTGCTGAGTGAGAATCAACTCAACATAAGGAACAAGGGACCCAAAAGGAGGTCATGAGGTGTGTCTGAAAAACTTGGTCTTGCCAAGGAAAATATTACCATATGCTTGTACTGGGCATTCCCCTGGCAGCTGATGTGAAACTGTCTTCACGCTGGTTTGCAGGGAAGGGTCGTCATCATCACATGTGTACTTTGTCACAAACAACTAAAGACCAATTTCAAACTTGAAGTACTTAAGCTATGGGATCCAGTCTAAATCGGTGCTTAGGTATCCATGTACCTGTTCTATTACCAACTGGAACTCTTAAATGTAGAAATGGCTGCCCTAATTTAGGTAGTAACATTTCAATAATGGACCCAGATATTGTAGGTAGCTGATAAGGGAATGGATTTTAGTGTGTGTGAAGACAAGAATCTCTGTGTGCAGTTTGGGATGGTTTGAAAATATTATGATGCATTATACTTAGTATATCAGCACAGAAGTTTCTTGGTTTGTGCTCTGGATATACAGATAAAGAAGAGCCAAGCTGGGAAAATCCATTAAAATAAATTCCTTTTTAATAATGGTACTCTAATGAAATGTGTTAAATGTTGTTTAGATAACTAATATATGTGTGTTACATTGCCTTTATATTTGTTGGTGTCACCTCATTAATCAATATGATGTATATAGAAAGTATATTCCTATAGTGGCCAGTGTTCCTTTTGTTTGTGTGTGTGTGTTTGGATAAGGCAGCAGGCATTAGACTAATGTGTTATAATAAAAATATTGTTAATAAATAATAAAATACCAGAAAATCAAACCCTATCAGAAAAAAAGCTTTACTGTGCATAGAAAAAGCCCCTTTGACTAGAACTGCTTATTACCCAATTTCAAAACTTCCTTTCCTTGCAAATCAATTTCTAAAATCTGCCCGTGGTCATATACTTTGTCTGCATTTTAATTTTTCCTGAGCTATTACCATGTGTTTCACAGACTTCAGAGAAAAAAGCCAAGAAATTTTTCTCAGCTTATCTTTCATTAACACAATGCAAACTAGTCTTATTTTTGTTTAGTATTCAAAAGTTTGTTTATAGTTCAATATTAGACCTCAAACTTTGGTTGTGTATGACCTGTGTCTGGTTTTACACTACCTTTTATGGCCTTCCATCCTGTAATCCTAGGTTCACCCAGAGAATTGGTGAGTTTCCAGCATGAGTTAGACCAGACTTAGGGCTGGTCTAAAACTTAAGCCTGACTGCCCCAAACCCAACCAGCTAGGTATCACCAGGGTTTGAGATGTTATGGCCATACCTCCTTTCCTTGGCTATGCCACCCCCACTGGGGGTCAGGAGAACGGGTGGGCTGTAACCACTATAGCTTTGTTACACATCCCAAGGACTCCCTCACATTGGGGGAATCTTTCACCAGCCAGTTAAGCCAGCTGTGCTGGATGCTGCCGTTTTCTGGCAATGACATCTGTCTGATATAGGACCACTTAGTACAATGTATTACCTGTTTGTGTCTAGTAAGGAGTATATCAGTTTCTTTCCATTTTTCAGCAGGATTGCTATATAGATTCATAGATTCATAGATACTAAGGTCAGAAGGGACCATTCTGATCTAGTCCGACCTCCTGCACAGCGCAGGCCACAGAATCTCACCCACCCACTCCTATGAAAAACCTCACCCATGTCTGAGCTATTGAAGTCCTTAAATCATGGTTCAAAGACTTCAAGGAGCAGAGAAGCCTCCCTCCAGTCAACCATGCCCCATGCTACAGAGGAAGACGAAAAACCTCCAGGGCCTCTCCAATCTGCCCTGGAGGAAAATTCCTTCCCGACCCCAAATATGGCAATCAGCTAAACCCTGAGCATATGGGCAAGATTCACCAGCCAGATACTACAGAAAATTCTTTCCTGAGTAACTCAGATCCCATCAATCTAATATCCCATCTCAGGGGATTAGTCCTATTTACCCTGAATATTTAAAGATCAATTACTTACCAAAATCCCATTATCCCATCATACCATCTCCTCCATAAACTTATCGAGTAGAATCTTAAAGCCAGATAGATCTTTTGCCCCCACGGCTTCCCTTGGAAGGCTATTCCAAAACTTCACTCCTCTGATGGTTAAAAACCTTCGTCTGATTTCAAGTCTAAACTTCCTGGTGGCCAGTTTATACCCATTGGGTCTTGTGTCCACATTGGTGCTGAGCTGAAATAATTCCTCTCCCTCTCCTGTATTTATCCCTCTGATATATTTATAGAGAGCAATCATATCTCCCCTCAACCTTCTTTTAGTTAGGCTAAACAAGCCAAGGTCTTTAAGTCTCCTTTCATAAGACAAGTTTTCCATTTCTCGGATCATCCTAGTAGCCCTTCTCTGTACCTGCTCCAGTTTCAATTCATCCTTTTTAAACATGGGAGACCAGAACTGCACACAGTATTCTAGGTGAGGTCTCACCAGTGCCTTGTATAACGGTACTAAAACCTCCTTATCCCTACTGGAAATGCCTCTCCTGATGCATCCCAAAACCGCATTAGCTTTTTTCACAGCCATATCACATTGGCAGCTCATAGTCATCCTATGATCAATCAATACTCCAAGGTCCTTCTCCTCTTCCGTTACTTCTAATTGATGCGTCCCCAACTTATAGCTAAAATTCTTGTTATTAATCCCTAAATGCATAACCTTACACTTCTCACTATTAAATTTCATCCTATTACTATTACTCCAGTTTACAAGGTAATCCAGATCCTCCTGTATAATATCCCGATCCTTCTCCGAATTGGCAATACCTCCCAGCTTTGTATCATCTGCAAACTTTATTAGCACACTCCCACTTTTTGTGCCAAAGTCAGTAATAAAAAGATTAAATAAGATTGGTCCCAAAACCGATCCCTGAGGAACTCCACTGGTAACCTCCCTCCAACCTGACAGTTCGCCTTTCAGTAGGACCCGTTGCAGTCTCCCCTTTAACCAATTCCTTATCCACCTTTTGATGTTCATATTGATCCCCATCTTCTCCTATTTAACTAATAATTCCCCATGTGGCACGGTATCAAATGCCTTACTGAAATCTAGGTAAATTAGATCCACTGCATTTCCTTTATCTAAAAAATCTGTTACTTTTTCAAAAAAGGAGATTAGGATGGTTTGGCACGATCTACCTTTTGTAAAACCATGTTGTATTTTGTCCCATTTACCATTGACTTCAATGTCCTTAACTAATTTCTCCTTCAAAATTTTTTCCAGGACCTTGCATATTACAGATGTCAAACTAACTGGCCTGTAGTTACCCGGATCACTTTTTTTTCCTTTCTTAAAAATAGGAACTATATTAGCAATTCTCCAATCATTCGGTACTATTCCTGAGTTTACAGATTCATTACAAATTCTTGCTAATGGGCTTGCAATTTCAGGTGCCAATTCCTTTAATATTCTTGGATGAAGATTATCTGGGCCCCCTGTTTTAGTCCCATTAAGCTGTTTCAGTTTCGCTTCTACCTCTGATATGGTAATGTCTACCTCTATATCCTCCTTCCCATTTGTCATGCTACCATTATCCCCAAGATCCTCTTTAGCCTTATTAAAGACTGAGGCAAAGTATTTGTTTAGATATTGGGCCATGCCTAGATTATCTTTAACCTCCACTCCATCCTCAGTGTTAAGCGGCCCCACTTCTTCCTTTTTAGTTTTCTTCTTATTTATATGGCTATAGAACCTTTTACTATTGGTTTTAATTCCCTTTGCAGGGTCCAACTCTACTCGACTTTTAGCCTGTCTCACTTGATCCCTACATGTTCTGACCTCAATTAGGTAGCTTTCCTTGCTGATCCCTCCCATCTTCCACTCCCTGTACGCTTTCTGCTTCTTCTTAATCACCTCTCTAAGATGCTTGCTCATCCAGCTTGGTCTACAACTCCTTCCTATGAATTTTTTTCCCCTTTCTTGGGATACAGGCTTCCGATAGCTTCTGCAGTTTTGATTTAAAGTAATCCCAGGCCTCCTCTACCTTTAGATCCATAAGTTCTTCAGTCCAATCCACTTCCCTAACTAATTTCCTTAATTTTTGAAAGTCAGCCCTTTTGAAATCAAAAACCCTAGTTGCAGATTTATTTTTGTTAATCCTTCCATTTAGTTTGAACTGAATTAGCTCATGATCACTTGAGCCAAGATTGTCCCCTACAACCATTTCTTCTATGAGGTCCTCGCTACTCACCAAAATTAAATCTAAAATGGCATCCCCTCTGGTCGGTTCAGCAACTACTTGATGAAGGAATCCATCAGCTATCGCATCTAGGAAAATCTGAGCCCTATTATTATTATATGCCACAGTATGATATGATGTACTATATTATTATCAAAGACAATTGATGATTCTGAAAAGTAAATCAAATCTCTGGGTTACTTTAGAAAATATAACTGAAAGAGAAATATTTATTTCAGGCAAGGTTTTATGTTTTTATGATAGTTTTAATATATTCTAGTCTGGCCTGGTGTTATGTTATAATTTGATGTTATCAGATAGTAACAAAAATATCTTAATGTTTTTCATATACATGTATTTGCTCTTGTGACATTTGTTACTCTTTTTTCCATATTTTCATAATTTACTAACACTTTATATAACCACATAATATTAGCAATCATTTCTTCAGAAAATACATCCAAATTGGAGCAAATTATAATAATGATCCAGTTTTAAGTTGTATCTGTACATTACATCTGTTAAGAATGCCATTCAAAACATAACAAGTATAATGTTATCTGGTGAACCTCCATGTGCAGTTGTGATGCACATTATCTTCATTATTATGAGAAATGTTCTGAGGTTATCAGTAACACCACAGAATTCTGCAAACCACTCAGGATATTGCAAATACTCAACACTCTGTATTATAGCAGTGTTTAATCTCTGCCCTTCCTCTTGCCCCCCATTCTAAGAAAAATAATCTCTACTGGATATTCCCTTTAATATGTAAAATATTAGCACTATTTTCTTTTTTTTATCCAGAAATAACTTTCCTATGGGAGTGGATAATATGGGTTCCATGTGTCCATATGAAAGAGAAGCTTTATCTTCTCTAAAGTGTAAAGTTCCAGGAGACTAAAGACTACCCAAGAAGTAATAGATAAGGGGTCAAATTCCTGTGCACACAAGCTGCCAGAGCCCCTCTCCTCTCCTGTCTTCCTTGACTAGAATCCACTTCTCTACTTGTAAGAACTAACTACAGTATTCTCCCTGTCATGGCCAGGCACCCCTTACTTGTTGATGTCCTCATTACAATATTCTAGCTATTAACTTATATACCAATTTCTCCCATAAATTAAAATACTAGAATTGAGTAATTCACAGTAGACAATTTATTCAAAAAATGTAGCCTTATTTTCTGCTCACAGAATAGCCACAAGCAGATCAATATTTGTATTTATTCAACAAATATTATTGTGAATTTGTTTACTTCATGGATTGATTGTGAATAGTCTAAGACAGGACTTCTGTTGCTTGCTTGTGATTGGTCAGATATGTCATATAGTATTGTCTCTAATCCCATTTGGATTATCAAATAATTTGGCATGAATATTCTATGGATGCCCATCACTAAAGTAAATTGTGTCCTTTTCCCATGAACATATGAACAAAGGTCTGAGCAGAGCTAGAATGAATTCATTTAAAATCTGGAATTAAAGCTTGCATTTTTCACCCAGCTCTAATCACTGTAAACAAGTTTGCCTGTGTAGGTTTAAGCTTTGGGCCAAAGTTGGAGTCTGTTTTTACTTTATTCAAATCTCTACCTCCATCCTTGGAGTGAAAATTCCTTTCTTCTCTTTTGTTCCCTCTTTTTTATTGTCTGCTCTCCATTCAGTTTGTTGAAATATGCCTTTTCACAACCAAATTGTATATCAGCCATGCTACTCCAGATTGCCTTATGGATTTTCCAAAGCTCAGGCTGAATGGGACAACTTGTGGTGTGTGCATTTGAACTACAGTTTTATAATCTGAAAGACGTTTATATAGTCAGTGTGATGGGTTGGATCACAGAAACCCCCTTGAGGGTGCCAACTGATGTGTCAAGACTACTTCTGCCCCTGCTTTCCCTGCCAGCTTGGGACTCCAGCACCCTGTCTTGCTGAGCCAGACACTCCAGTCTGCTCCAACCCAGACCCAGGTTCTGAACCATGTGCCCCAAAGCTGCAGACTAACAAAGCAACTTAGGAAGTGCTCCTGTCTTTGACACTCAGATGCCCAACTCCCAGTAGGGTCCAAATCCCAAATAAATCTGTTTTACCCTGTATAAAGCATCTACAGGGTAAACTCATAAATTGTTATAGAGGGGGAACACTGATAGAGAGATATGCACAGCTGTTTGTGCCCCCCCCCCAAGTATTAATACATACTTTGGGTTAGTTAATAAGTAAAAAGTGACTGTATTAAATACAGAAAGTAGGATTTAAGTGGTTCCAAGTAGTAACAGACAGAACAAAGTGAATTACCAAGCAAAATAAAATGGAACACACACATCTATGTCTAAGAAAACTGAATACAGATAAAACCTCACCCTTAGAGGAATTCCAGTAAACTTCCTTTTACAGACTGTCAGCAATCTCACACCCCCTGTAGTTACCGTCCTTTGTTCCAGTTTCTTTCCGGTTTCCTTGGGGGTGGAAAGCCAGCTGAAAATACACAGTAATTCAGTTCTGCTGTTTGCTATGTAGGGGGAAAAGTGCTTACCATCAGTGGCAGATTAGCCACTGCTCCAGTGGGGCCCGTGCCCATGGACCCCAGTCAATTAGAGGGTCTCTGGAAAAATGGGTGCCCCATGCCCTGACCTGCTCTGCCTGCCCAGCACTCCTGCTGGGGAGTAGGGTAAGCTCCTGTGACCCAACCCCACTCCCCAGCAGAACGGTGGAGGGGGTTAGGGGGACTGCAGGCAGACAAGGTGGGGAGAGGCTCCCCGCTTGCTCTGGTCCAGGCCCCACAAACCCCTAATCTGCCTCTGCTTACTATGCATGTGATGGCTGTAAAAGAGAAGAAACAAATAAACATAAAAAAAAGGAATTAAAACAGATTATTGAAATGGTCAGTCCTGTTTGAAGAGGACTTTTGCTGCAAAATTCAAAATAGTTGAATAGATATTCATGTTCCTTTGGCAACTTTATGTGCCTTAGGCCCATTATTTTCCCTATTGCTGATATAATAATATAATGGCTGTCCCTTTGTACAAAATACCCTTTCCAGGAGGAATAAAATATTTCTCATAAACAAAAATGATCCAGAGTTACACTAATAAGGATTTTTTTTAAATAGGGTTATTAACTATCGTGCTTCAGGGTATAAGACAGCCTCTATCTGAGGGGGTGAGGAAGAAACATGCCATATAGGCAGGTTCTCATACATGTCTTCAGGTTTTTTAGCACCTTCCTCTGAAACATCTGCTACCAGCTATCATCAGAAACATGGTGCTAGGTGGACCGTAGGTCTGATCTGGTATGGTAATTCTTATCTCCTTATGAGCTGGTTAAAAATTAATCATCTAAGAATTATATAATTTAATCTCTACATGTATATCATCAATACTTGCCATCCAAGATTTAAATTTTAGCACAAAGGCCTGAGGTTTTAGGAGGTTTAATTCTAAGATTACAAGCATGGATTTGTTTTATGCTGTACAAACCTTTTTCTTTGACCCAGCTCAATATTTAAATAATCCTGTGCTTTATTTCTAAGAGTGCGTACAAAATTCAACAGTAGTGTGCCATTTGGAGGGAAATGTCTGTTTATATATGTTAATGCTTCTAGTGCTTCCCCACATAAGCCATTCATACAGCCAAGTAGCACATGGGATTTTTATCTGCCTCTGGAAATATGTCCCCGTCTTTCATATAAATCAGTTTTGGTTAATTGAAATGGCATAACACTTGAAAGCACAAAATGTTTAGAAAGTAGAATATATTTGGTGCATCATGGTGATAGAGAAATAATTAGATAAACATTCATAAAAGGAAAAATGTGACTATCCAAATTTTATCCTCTTTCCAAATCATGTGAGCGATAAGTATCATTTATTGAGTACTCTAATGTGTTGCTTGCCACATAACAGCATAATTAATGTAAATACAGGTTTTTTCCTAACAGAATTAGGGAAGAATAAACTAGTAAAGAAACAGTAGTGTTCTGTTCTGTAAATATAGTTTGAGGTACATATGACACAATAGAAAAACAGTTGTTCCCTTTGGAAATTCCAACAAACTCCACCATAATCCATCACTTGGCAAGTAGTGATTTATACTGGTCGCTATAGTTCCAAGTGAAAAAGTGGACTTTGACTCTTGCATTGCCCAAACACATAGCTTCTGATTGGAACTAGTTGAAAATGTCTGGCAAGAGCTTCAGCTAATGTAAATCAGCATATTTATATTGACTTCAGTAGAACTATGCCAATTTATACTAGCTCAGGAACTGATATTTGGAATATAAATTTCTGTTAAAATATTTAAATGGATGAGTTTTATTGGATCGTCAGCCAGCACTATGCTTGTAAAGTATGTATGAATGTAGAGAGCTCTGTTCATATTTCTTAGTTGAAAAATAATCATTGTAGATAGCTGATGTTGACAAAGAAATGCCTTACATTTAAAGCACTTTCAGAAGACTACAAAATTGTTAAATCTATTTTTAAAGAATGTTGTAAACTAGGAGCTAGAGTTCTCAAGGAGTGCAAAGTACTGCACATAGTGGTATGTTCTGCATTTCAGCTGAATAAGACTCTTATCCTGCTTATCTTTATCTAGGGGGCTGGTCTCAAACCAGCAAGAAGCTTTTAACTGAACCAGTGTTGGAGTTCAAATCTCATTACATTTAACCTAAAACTTAATTCCAAAAATGGGGAAATAAATAATATATGACAGATTTCAGAGTAGCAGCCATGTTAGTCTGTATTCGCAAAAAGAAAAGGAGTACCCGTGGCACCTTAGAGACTAACAAATTTATTAGAGCATAAGCTTTCGTGAGCTACAGCTCACTTCATCGGATGCATTTGGTGGAAAAAGCAGAGGAGAGATTTATTTAATAATATATGGTAATTCTAATCCCAGGTAGGACCCAGACACTAAACTATTTTTACACATTACCATGGTTCCAATAACTCCACACCTCATTACGTCAAATTATTACATGAATAAAGGTAATATTTGTTGAATATACTGTTTAGAATTGAAACATCCCTAGAGTATATGCAGATCTAAGCCCATTGTTGGTAAACTGAAAATCAGTGTACCCAGACCTAATTGCCTTCCTTTAAGGTGTGTGCACTGATCTAATATTGTGTATAAAACTAGACGTGGCTTTACTTGCCTACGAAACCCAGTCATGAGAGATCACATCATCTAGCTAACGCAGATCAAATGTGACCCACGTTTGCCTTCCAATGGGGAAGAAAGGGATTATGTCATTCATTTTGCTTTTTAATCAGTAGTGACTCTGTTTGGTAGAGCTGACTGTCAATTGATGTTGAGGCTTTCATCTCATTGCTGAGCATGCTGCCTGAAATGTGCATTGTTTGAACGTTATTGTTCTGTAGTTCAGTGGTTCTCAGACCTATTTGATCATGCTGCCGCCTTTTTGTCTGTAGTAGTTTACACTCCAGCCCCCTACTCCCGGTGCCTGGCCAGCAGCCATTGCTCTCTGGGCACCCAACTCTGAAGGTAGAGCGGAGAGCAGTGGCTGTTGGCTGGGCTCCCAGCTCTGAAGGCAGCACCACCACCATCACCAGTGCAAAAGTAAGGGTGGCATGGTATGGTATTTCCAACCTTACTTCTCTGCTGCTGCTGGTGGTGGCGGTGCTGCTTTCAGATCTGGGGGCCTGTCCAACAGCCGCTGTTCTCAGCCACCCAGCTGTGAACGTGCACATTAAACATTTTTTCCTTAAAACTTCTCTTGCCCACCCAGAATACATTTCATGCTCCCGCTCCCCCACCCCCAGTTTGAGAATCTCTGCAGAAATTCATAGGTACAACAAGAGTTCCCCTTCTATTGATCACTCAGTGATATCCCAGATACTGAGCCTCACTCAAACTGATAGCACATGTTGACCCTACTCATCATTTGCCCACAACTGCGACTTTGATTCAAGACTCAATTATCTTCTTTTTCCATGAACATGTGTTTCCCACCATGCTTGGAATCTAAATAGTACCTCTTGCGCTCATGCTAGTCTTCAGTCTGCTGTTACATTTTCCCTCTGAACCCTTTCAGTTCAAGGAGGGGTTAGTATCTGATTTCTGATATGATCAAAGGGAAATGCTGTAGATCCAACAAATTGAAGGACAAAAGGAGATAGACAGAAAATACCATTTTTCTTCTACTGGCATATGTAGAACTTGACTGACAACAGCTTGTGTTGGCTTCCATTGGTACTTTTTCTTTCTGATCTTGCCACTGCAGATGGGATTTTCTGTAATTCCTTCAGGTTGTGTCCATAGTGTACTACTTGTTAAAATTCTGCTTGTAATAAGTCTAGACACTGCGTGCTTTTGTTTGTTTTATTTTTACTCTGAATTGATTATGTTATTAGTAACATGCTTTGAAGCAAACTATGTAGTATGATCCAGCTAACTACAGGCCAGTTAGTTTGACATCTGTAGTATGCAAGGTCCTGGAAAATTTTTTTGAAAACTACGTAGTTTTCATACAAAGGAAAAACAGCTGGTACTTTATCCTCACTGATCACAGATTCATAGATTCATAGATTCTAAGGTCAGAAGGGACCATTCTGATCATCTAGTCCGACCTCCTGCACAGCGCAGGCCACAGAATCTCACCCACCCACTCCTATGAAAAACCTCACCTATGTCTGAGCTATTGAAGTCCTTAAATCATGGTTTAAAGACTTCAAAGAGCAGAGAAGCCTCCCTCAAGTCAACCATGCCCCATGTTACAGAGGAAGGTGAAAAACCTCCAGGGCCTCTCCAATCTGCCCTGGAGGAAAATTCCTTCCCGACCCCAAATATGGCAATCAGCTAAACCCTGAGCATATGGGCAAGATTCACCAGCCACATACTACAGAAAATTCTTTCCTGAGTAACTCAGATCCCATCAATCTAATATCCCATCTCAGGGGATTAGTCCTATTTACCCTGAATATTTAAAGATCAATTACTTACCAAAATCCCATTATCCCATCATACCATCTCCTCCATAAACTTATCAAGTAGAATCTTAAAACCAGATAGATCTTTTGCCCCCACTGCTTCCCTTGGAAGGCTATTCCAAAACTTCACTCCTCTGATGGTTAGAAACCTTCATCTAATTTCAAGTCTAAACTTCCTGGTGGCCAGTTTATACCCATTTGTTCTTGTGTCCACATTGGTGCTGAGCTGAAATAATTCCTCTCCCTCTCCTGTATTTATCCCTCTGATATATTTATAGAGAGCAATCATATCTCCCCTCAACCTTCTTTTAGTTAGGCTAAACAAGCCAAGCTCCTTAAGTCTCCTTTCATAAGACAAGTTTTCCATTCCTCGGATCATCCTAGTAGCCCTTCTCTGTACCTGCTCCAGTTTCAATTCATCCTTTTTAAACATGGGAGACCAGAACTGCACACAGTATTCTAGGTGAGGTCTCACCAGTGCCTTGTATAATGGTACTAAAACCTCCTTATCCGTACTGGAAATGCCTCTCCTGATACATCCCAAAACCGCATTTGCTTTTTTCACAGCCATATCACATTGGCAGCTCATAGTCATCCTATGATCAACCAATACTCCAAGGTCCTTCTCCTCTTCTGTTACTTCTAATTGATGCGTCCTCAACTTATAACTAAAATTCTTGTTATTAATCCCTAAATGCATAACCTTACACTTCTCACTATTAAATTTCATCCTATTACTATTACTCCAGTTTACAAGGTAATCCAGATCCTCCTGTATAATATCCCGATCCTTCTCCGAATTGGCAATACCTCCCAGCTTTGTATCATCTGCAAACTTTATTAGCACACTCCCACTTTTTGTGCCAAGGTCAGTAATGAAAAGATTAAATAAGATTGGTCCCAAAACCGATCCCTGAGGAACTCCACTGGTAACCTCCCTCCTACCTTTCAGTAGGACCCGTTGCAGTCTCCCCTTTAACCAATTCCTTATCCACCTTTTGATGTTCATATTGATCCCCATCTTCTCCAATTTAACTAATAATTCCCCATGTGGCATGGTATCAAATGCCTTACTGAAATCTAGGTAAATTAGATCCACCGCATTTCCTTTATCTAAAAAATCTGTTACTTTTTCAAAAAAGGAGATTAGGTTGGTTTGGCACAATCTACCTTTTGTAAAACTATGTTGTATTTTGTCCCATTTACCATTGACTTCAATGTCCTTAACTAATTTCTCCTTCAAAATTTTTTCCAGGACCTTGCATACTACAGATGTCAAACTAACTGGCCTGTAGTTACCCGGATCACTTTTTTTTCCTTTCTTAAAAATAGGAACTATATTAGCAATTCTCCAGTCATTCGGTACTACTCCTGAGTTTACAGATTCATTAAAAATTCTTGCTAATGGGCTTGCAATTTCAGGTGCCAATTCCTTTAATATTCTTGGATGAAGATTATCTGGGCCCCCCGATTTAGTCCCATTAAGCTGTTTCAGTTTCGCTTCTACCTCAGATATGGTAATATCTACCTCCATATACTCATTCCCATTTGTCATGCTACCATTAGCCCTAAGATCCTCTTTAGCCTTATTAAAGACTGAGGCAAAGTATTTGTTTAGATATTGGGCCATCCTAGATTATCTTTAACCTCCACTCCATCCTCAGTGTTAAGAGGCCCCACTTCTTCTTTCTTAGTTTTCTTCTTATTTATATGGTTATAGAACCTTTTACTATTGGTTTTAATTCCCTTTGCAAGGTCCAACTCTACTCGACTTTTAGCCTGTCTCACTTGATCCCTACATGTTCTGACCTCAATTAGGTAGCTTTCCTTGCTGATCCCTCCCATCTTCCACTCCCTGTATGCTTTCTGCTTCTTCTTAATCACCTCTCTAAGATGCTTGCTCATCCAGCTTGGTCTACAACTCCTTCCTATGAATTTTTTCCCCTTTCTTGGGATACAGACTTCCGATAGCTTCTGCAGCTTTGATTTAAAGTAATCCCAGGCCTCCTCTACCTTTAGATCCATAAGTTCTTCAGTCCAATCCACTTCCCTAACTAATTTCCTTAATTTTTGAAAGTCAGCCCTTTTGAAATCAAAAACCCTAGTTGCAGATTTATTTTTGTTAATCCTTTCATTTAGTTTGAACTGAATTAGCTCATGATCACTTGAGCCAAGATTGTCTCCTACAACCATTTCTTCTATGAGGTCCTCGCTACTCACCAAAATTAAATCTAAAATGGCATCCCCTCTAGTCGGTTCAGCAACTACTTGATGAAGGAATCCATCAGCTATCGCATCTAGGAAAATCTGAGCCCTATTATTATTACTAGCACTGGTCCTCCAGTCTATATCTGGGAAGTTAAAGTCTCCCATGATCACGCAGTTTCCATTAGTATTTACTTTATTAAAGACATTAAAAAGGGCTCTATCCATATCCAGATTAGATCCCGGAGGTCTATAGCACACCCCAAGCACTATCGTAGGAGAGGCTTTACTAGTTTTCTTCCCCAATGTAATTTTTGCCCAGATGGACTCTGTCTTATCCATTGCATCGCTTCTTATTTCTTTACATTCTACCTCATCATTGATATACAATGCTACTCCACCACCTTTACCTTTGTTTCTGTCTTTCCTAAACAACACATACCCTTCAATACCTGTAGTCCAGTCATGACTATTATTCCACCATGTTTCTGTTATCCCTATAATATCTGGTTTCACTTCCTGCACCAGTAGCTCTAGTTCCTCCATTTTGTTACCTAGGCTCCTCGCATTGGTGTATAAACATCTTAATTTTTGCTGTTTGGCCTCGCTCACATTTTGTACCCTATTAGGCACAGTCATTCTACAGCCAGTATAACCTATTAGACTAGTATCCACACCGCCCTTGCTCCTTATATACATTCTCTTATCCTATCACGGTAGGCATTTGACAATTAATATGGGAAAACTGAAAAGGAGTACTTGTGGCACCTTAGAGACTAACAAATTTATTTGAGCATAAGCTTTTGTGAGCTACAACTCCGATGAAGTGAGCTGTAGCTCACGAAAGCTTATGCTCAAATAAATGTGTTAGTCTCTAAGATGCCACAAGTACTCCTTTTCTTTTTTGCGAATACAGACTAACACAGCTGCTACTCTGAAACCTATGGGAAAACTGATAGTAATCTGATGATGGAAAAAATGTGTATCTTGCTTTTGAGAGACTGTTCAATATAACAGTCCTGTTCATCCCCTTTTTAGAGTGCACTGTTTGTCTGGGTTTTTATACAGAACCGTAAACTTTTTTGAGCAAATGGTTATTTGAGGAAAGCTAGGTCAAAGCAATGCATTTTACATTTTTGTATTGAAGATATTGAGATTTGTGGTGATTCTAAGATGATCTGGCAGTGAATTCCACTATAATGGGCTGGCTTCCAAGAAAGCTCTGGCTCCAGCTGCCACGAGTCTCACTTCTGTGGTTGATAATTCTATTGTTCTAATGAAATATAGCCATTGAGCTCTGGTGGTCACAATAATTCAATGAGGACAGTTTGTTCTAGGTAATGAGGAACTCGCCTTTCTATAGCTTCCTTCATGGCCTGATACAATATCACTTCTAGAGAAGCCAAAAAAAAAATTCCCAATAAAATACTGATCTGAATACATTCCCAATAAAATACTGAACAGATATCTCAATAGTGATTAGTGCCAATATTGCTTAAAGCCAGAACAGTCTGGTGAGAGGGTTGTTATGTGCTTACATGCCTTCATACATTTAGTTTGCTCACACTTACAATAAATTATTACATGTGTGACAAGATGGCCAATGTTAGTCTAGTGGGTCCTGCGCTTTTCTTGGCAGGGAGCTAAGATGCCACCCTTGCCCCTGTCCTGGGGCATCAATGGCCCCCCACTAGTAGCCCAGGAAGGAGGGAAGCAGGGGAAGGTTCTGGATTTGCTCCTCACTCTGAGCCCTAGCCCCCTCAACCCCTGCGGGTTCTTATCCTCTTCCCCCTTGGGTGGGGTACCTGCAGTCCTTAGATGCTGGGGAAGGGAGTCACCCTCCTCTACTGGGCAGGGTAACCCTTACTTCAGTTCTCTGATTATCCAAGTCTCACAGCACACCTCCAAGCTCCAGTCCTCTCTCTCCTTCCTCCTCTTCCTCTGTCTGCCTGAAGCAGGGGGTTTTATTAGATTCCTAATAGGGACTTAATTGACTACAGGTGCTCCAATTAACCTGCAGCCACCTTCCCTAGTCTACATATGGATGGAGGGAAAAATTCAGTGTTGATACAAGAGTTCTTTGCAAGCTAAATCATAACTGTAAAATATTCATTACAAAGGTACATATCACATAATATGTAAACAAAGAGATGAATGATGTGTGAATTATGTCAATCTGAATTAATGTTTTTCTTTTAATGTTGTTGTTGTTGTTAGGCATGTTAGGCTTCCAGGCATGACAGAGACAGGCAGATTTGGTAATATAGAGTTGCAATATAGTGCTCCCTTAGAGTTACAGCCTTTTTTGTTTACACTGCTGACGACGATCCGGTTGGCATTTGCTGCCCTGTCTACCCATTAGATTTTTGTCCCTGTTGTAAGGGCTACCTGGATATAGAGGGGCGGTGTGGTGTGCTTTTCTTTGCTTGAGGAATGGACATGGGACTGGGAGTCAAGAGTTCTAATTACAGCTCTGACACTGATGGCTTAAGTAGGTGAAATGAAGATAATACTTCTTACACAACTCATAGGAGTGCTGTGAGGATAAATTCATTAATATTCCTGGAAAGCATTTGGAAATTAAGTGCTATGACGCTTAAATGCCAAGACTTATTATTTAGCTACTTCAGTAAAGATGCTTTTGAGGAAGAACAGCCTTGAAAAAATTGATACTGTATTTAAAATACCCTATTATATCTGCTGTGTTCAATGTAGTCCAATTCACTCCCTTGGCCTTGAACTACAAAGGGGCTGTCAGAGAAATACTTGATCTAATAACTTACCCAAACAACAAAATGTCAACAATTCCTCCATTGCTAGAGAAGATAAATGGATCTCAGTTTAAATACTTGAAAGGATGAACAGAAATTAAAGAGAGAAGAATGGATGGCCCCAGTACAAAGAATTGAATGAATCGACTTTGGAACAAGAGGTTTTTGTACTAGAAAACTTGTCTAAAATGCTACCGTGTGAGATAAGTGCTGCAAGATTTTGAAAGCCAAATTCATTCTCGGAATATTACCACATTGGGAATTCTCTATAACCAGAGATTGCTTCTCAATGCCTCGGGGTAAATGAAAAAGACATTCCTGTATCAATCAAGATAGCATTCAGCTCAGTGTAATTAGCAGTAATAAATAAGCGTTCAGACTTCCAGAGATCATTACCATCCATATGAGCTATTTGAGTTCAACTGTACATTCTTTTCAGAAATAGCAAGGTCTTTTTTCTGGATATAATCTCTGCCGTACAAGTATGGGAGAAGAAACTGAATACTTAGAAAAATCTTTTACTCAGGAAGACATTCAATTTTTTATTTTTATATCTGTCAAACTATGGATGCATAATGAAAATTGATATGTATTTTAAGACTCTGATTTGGGAAGCCACCTGCTTACAAAGAATCAATAGGGAAACCCCCCAAACAAGCAGTGATGATAATTCAACAGAAGACTTTCAAATTTAGTTTAAGGTAGCTTTACAGTTTGTGGTCCATCTGCTTTGAATCTTGCTTCTAAATAAGTCCTCTATCAGGTCTCTTCAAAGATATGACCCACTAATATATGTAGGCATATTCTATTATTTTATCTTTTCAATGCTAGATACATTACTGAAGGAACTGAATTTGGTTAGGGTTCACTGTAAAGTTAAAGTGGCAGTTCTTTCTGCTGACTCTCTCAAAAAGCTGAATAGAACTGGCATCACAGTGCTAGACATTTCATTTTGTCTTATACAGTTGTTTCTATGTTATTAGATCATTCCACATACCTTTTATAGTGAATAACTATTTTTACACCTAATATTTATGTTGGGTAAGATGTTGTGTTCTTATTACCTTTCCTCCAGGATTAATAGATGTATCTGCCTTGTTATACATGAAAGACAGAAATGTTTAGACAGGGAGAAATCTTGAAGGGTTTAACTGTTTGAAGGACATTTTTAATATGTTATGTTTGTTTTCCTAACCAGAGTCTGTTTGGTGCTGCACTGATCAGTAGAACAATATTAACAATATAGGCTTTCAGCTGGTAGCTCTATTTTCTTATTCCTGCTAGCAGGGAAAAACATGCACAGTACATTGACTATGGACTTCTCTTGTCTGGTATCAGAAATGTGGCAGGAGTTAACAGAATTCCCTGAGATGGTTTCATCTATTTCTCTCAGGCCACACACAGAGAGTCATAATGGAGACATATACCACCATCTCCAGAGCCCTCACCTCATCTGTCCACTTCCTATCCTGTTCAATATCTATATAAAGCCACTAAAGTAGACTGTGAAATAGAATGAACTAAAATGATTCTAGATATCTGAGATCCAGTTCTTGGGAAAGGGGCAATCGGTCTTACCTATAATATGCTACTAGCCCGGCCCGCTATCTTGTTGCTTGATCATCATCAAGGCAGATATAAATCTAAAGTTCAGCTGAATTCTAGTTCTATCATTATTTATTTTAGAATAACAGCATTTTGATTAAGCATTTATTTCAAAAGTTAAGAATTACATCCCCAGAATATTAGTTTTGTAAAAATAAGACATCTTGGTCAAAGCAAATTACAGCAGAATCTGAGTTCTACTACAGAAATTGTGGTAAAGAAAGCGCTGGGTCTGATCCAAAGCCATTAATGACTTGACTTCAGTGGATTTTTGATGAGACCCATTATCTGAGAAGGGAAGGACAAAATCATAACTATACTGAACTGGTTTGGAGACTAGCTTTCTTTAACAAAAACAGTTAAACAAATTAGAGAGTGAGGAAAGGACAGAACTTTTGAAGACAATGATAGTTAAGCCATTTAGATTCTCAAAGTTATGGCTTTCCCCAGAAATTCCATTAACAGAAACAGTACTATAAGAACCAGCAAAAGATCCAGCCAATCTTCACATTTGATTACCTATTTTTTCTGAAATATTGAAATATTTTCAAATCTCAGCTAAATGAGATACTAAAATATTAATTATGAAATTTATTATGTAATGCCTAAATTTAACCTCCACGTAATGATTTTTAAACAGTTGAAAATATGTTGTTTCTTATGGGGTTTTTTTAAATTAATCCTATCACTGCTTCATAATTAAAATAGGGCTATGGATAAATTTGCAGTTAATTCATGCAATTAACTCAAAAAAATTAATCGTGACTAATCGCAATTTTAATCATGCTGTTAAACAATAGAATACCAAGTGAAATGTATTAAATATTTTGGATATTTTTCTACATTTTCATATATATTGTATTCTGTGTTGTAATTGAAATCAGTGTATATTATTTTTATTACAAATATTTGCACTGTAAAAATGATAAAAGAAATAATTTTTTTTCAATTAACCTCATACAAGTACTGTGCAATCTCTTTGTCATGAAAGTGCAACTTACAAATGTATATTATTTTTGTTATATAACTGCACTCAAAAACAAAACAATGTAAAACTTCAGAGCCTACAAGTCCACTCAGTCCTACTTCTTGTTCAGCCAATCCCTAAGAGATAGGATGTTAAGTGAGTACAAGTAATGAGGCATAAAAGTCAGAAATGGTGTACAAGAAAAATAAAGATAAAATGCTTCCTAGTGTCTAATTTAAAAAACTATACTTGATATAAGGTAAAGTCTTTGCCACATCCTTCCAACAGCATTACTGACCAAAATCTTCAGGTCAGGAATCCTCCTCCAAAGTCCAACAGCTGTTTCGTCTGTTGTGTTAGGTGCAAAGAGGGCGATGGACAGGGAGAGAGATAACATGGGGTGGTTTTGCCCCTCACATTTATAATTCAGGTTTCAGAGTAGCAGCCGTGTTAGTCTGTATCTGCAAAAAGAAAAGGAGTACTTGCATCCGATGAAGTGAGCTGTAGCTCACGAAAGCTTATGCTCAAATAAATTTGTTAGTCTCTAAGGTGCCACAAGTACTCCTTTTCTTTTATTTATAGTTCAGTCACCCTTTGAAATGCATCTTCTTGAGAGTGACCCCTAGATAAAGTTCTTTGCAGCTGAGAGCAAGAAGACATGGAATCTGGTAGGGGAAAAATTTGCTATGTTGTTTGCTAAGATGCAGATCTGTCCCCTTTCCTTGTCAAGTGATGTTCCATCAGCCAGGCGTCAATTTATCCTTTGTCTTTGAGAAATAGGTTTAGCCACTGCCCAGACCTATATAGTAAACACACTTCAGTCATGATTTCAGCTTATGTTCATAACTTCACATATAATGTTGTTTACATATATTTCACCATGATATTATTGACCAGTGAGTTATTAGCTTTCACATGATACCTTACAAGGCATAGTTTCTACAAAGATTATTGAAATACAGGTGTATTCCATCACAGAGAGACATCACAACAACTGGGCTTCTGAACTCCATTGACAGGGAGACATTGCCCAGGAGACCAGCAGAGCCCTGGTGGGCATTCAAGCCCTAGCAAGAGGAAGCTAAGCCTGAGGAGTCTAGTGGAACTCTGGAGGGTATCCAGGCTCCACCCAGGGACAGCAGAGTATGCATGAGCATAGTTTGAACATATGTGCAACCTTGGTGCTGTCTCATTCGGGCTTGATTTTGAAATGGTACTACTCCTTGACACCCCAATTCAACTCCTGCTTATTGTGATTCAAATACAGTACGCTGAAAGGCGATTTGACATTGGCTGAGCACATTATCTTTTCAGGCACATGTCTAGAATCATTCTGGAATATAAGAAGGTTCGCAGGTTCACCCTTTTTGCTTAGTGGTTGAGGGATAATGACTTAGTTTGTTTCCAGCTACTCTAGGATTTTCCCATGCAGCTTATATTACAAATTGATAAACTAGCACACTTATTTTATCTATTATAGATATTTCTCAGACACCTGTCACTGTATTACCTAAGGCCCAGAGTCTCTGCAGTGGTCAAGTTGTGATCAGCTCAAGTGGAAGGTAACTTTGAGCTACCTTTGAGATAGTTAGGCACCAGCCTGGTCCCCTGTATTGAAGAAAATAGCCTGAAGTTTTCTCTATTTGACATGGTTTGCCAGCAGCCCACAGGGGCCATTCAGGCAGCTAGGGATTGGCTCTGTACAGGAGCGCTTCTCCACCCACTTCCTCCCTTAAGCCATACACTAAGAAGGGGATGGTGTTCGGATATAGATATTCAGGCCTGTCTGTAAACAGGCCTAGACTCTAAGAATTTAGGTGTATTCTTATCACTTAGCTAGTTATAGAGGTATAAAAGAATCAAAATCACTGTCTGGCAGTGTAAGGTCCTTCTCTTACTGTGACAGTCTGAGGCCCTGTGCTTAAGCTAAGATCTTTGGCTAAGCAACAGAGACAGCCATAAGCTGGGAGCAACCGGTCACATCCTCACATTCCAAACTAGTCACATTGAAATAAGGTGCTATTGGGCTGTTAGGAATACAGTCCAGTCCTGATAGTGCCTATCGCCTCCAGAGAAAGGGAAGTGTCTAGAAAATGTAAAAGGAAACTTAGTTTGATAGCATCCTGTCTGGCAAGAACTCACTTATCAATAGCTGGGATGTGAAATCCTCACTTCTGTATTGTTTTGTCATTATAGTTCCCACTTTGCTGTTGTTTGTCTGTATAATCTCTGTCTGGTTCTGTGATTGTTTCTGTCTGCTGTATAATTAATTTTGCTGGGTGTAAACTAATTAAGGTGGTGGGATATAATTGGTTAAATAATCATGTTACAATGTGTTAGGATTGGTTAGTTAAATTTCAGGAAAATAATTGGTTACGGTATAGCTAAGCAGAACTCAAGTTTTACTATATAGTCTGCAGTCAATCAGGAAGTGGGTGGGTGGGAGTGGAGGAAACGGGAACGGAATGGGGGTGGGGAAATTGGAATCATGTTTGGTTAAGGGCAGGAATGGGAACAGGAACACAGGTGTAAGGCTCTGTGGTGTCAGAGCTGGGAAGGGGGACACTAAGGAAGGAAACTGGAATCATGCTTGCTGGAAGTTCACCCCAATAAACATTAAATTGTTTGCACCTTTGGACTTTGGGTATTGTTGGCCTCTGTTCATGTGAGAAGGACAAGGGAAGTAAGTGGGTGAAGGAATAAGCCCCCTAACAGATGGCATAGGAGCTATAACAGAAGCCCTGTGTCATCCGAGGATTCTTCTATGCAAGAGGAATCCATAATTGACTTCAGCAGGATTTAAGGCTGTATAGCACAAAGCAGCCTTAACTCCCCAAGTTGAGAGGAGCTGGGGAGCAAGGGAATATTTTTGTAGTAATCTAGTCTGTCCTTTGTCTGGCTGCCTCCCACATTTCTACAGACTGCATAGCTCTTTTAATTGGTGTTGGGGCTGCAAAGCCTCCTTCCACGAGGCCTTCTCCTCAACAAAAAACTTAATGCCCTTTTGTAACTACCACAAATTCACTTTATACATATTGTGAATGCATGTGTGTCTTATTACAGTGTTTCATGCAATAAGTTGAATCCCCCAGAGCTTAGGTTCTTGTAGCTTTTGAGTTTAATCACTGTTGTATTTGAGGAACAACATTAATTTGCTCATAATTTCATTGCATTTGTATTTAAATTAAATGAATAAACCACTGGAAAAGTTTTTGTGGTTTCCAAGGCAGCTGTTACAATTTGCATAAGTGGAAGTTGGCTGGTAAGGATGTTACCAAGTCTTAGGGGGTGGGGGGGGATTGGAAATTTAACAGACATTTTAAATATCAGTCTAAATCACAATCTGTAGACTTGTCCCATCCCTAGCCTATATTAATCTATTGATTATTTCCAGAATTTTGCCAGCATACAGTGCTAGTTCATTTCTATGTGAAATAACAAGAAAATTTAGATGTTTCAAGAAAATTGATTTCCTTTTAGCAATATAAAATTGATGCTTTAAAGTTTCAGAGTAAGCAACTCCTCTGCTGATTAGAAGAGAGCTCTTCCTAAACACAATGAGGAGTTTCTGTGATTAAACTACTGTTCTGCTCAACACAGATATATTAATTGCTATACAACAGCATTTAGTTGTATTCTCAGCCAAATTCATTTTTTTCATCCAGCTCTTGGTTTAGTTACCAATGTCTTAAAATTAATGATAAATAGAATTGAACAAAATACAAGTTATTTTCTGATTTAAATATTAAAAGAGAGAGAGAGAAGGTGGGTGAGGTAATATCTTTTATTGGACTAACTTCTGTTGCTCAGAGAAAGTTTTCAGCTTATACGGAGCTCTTTTTCACATCTGGGAAATGTACTCAGAGGGTCACAGCTAAATACAAGGTGGAACAGATTGTTTAGCATAAGAAGTTAACACATATTTCAGGGGACCATTCAAAGTGAAGTGGCTAGTTCACACCTTTCCAGTCATAGGAGGGAAAGGAGGAAGTAGGAATGCTTGCTTGGATTGGGCATTAGTGGGTTATAGATTATTGCAATAAACCACAAATCTAATGTGTCTATTCAGTCCATGACTTTTAGCATCGAGCAAAGTTATGAATTTAAGCTTCCAGGCTCGTCTTTTGAAGGTGTTGTGCAGGTTTCCTTTGAGGATGAGAACTGAGAGGTCAGATATAGTGATTAATTTCTGAAAAGTGTGCATCCACAGGTGGTGATGTTTTTATCTTTTGTCATTTTTCTGTGTGAGTTCATTCAAATGCATAGTGCTTGTCTTTTTTCACCCACATAGTTGTTGTTGGGACATTTAGTGCACTGGATGAGATATACCACATATTGTGACAGGCATGTGTTGGACCCATGGATCCTGAAAGGTGTGTTGTGGGGCATGTTGATCATCCCAGTGATGGAGGTATGTCTTCAGATTTTGGCAGGGCCTGGTGCTGCTTTGATTTGGTGTGTCTTGGTCTGTGGGGAGCTTGCTTCTGATGGTGAGCTTGGAGACGCTGGAGGGTTGTTGGAAGAGAGCGTGTTGGCTATACAATATAAGGAAATACAATAGAGTTGAGACAGTGTAGGTTACATTAAGTTTACATAAATATTACAGAAGTATGTTTACTTATAAAGGTTGTTAATCCAGATCTGCACTTCGAACTCACAAAAAAGGGGTGATGTGACCATTATGAATTCATGTCTGTAAAGCACTTTAAGTGTGAGAGTGCAGTACCCCCTATTCTATTGAAAAACTATGAAAACTTGCATGTACCATTTAGTATCTGAATATATTGCAACCTTTTCAGCTTTGGAACACAGATGTTCCTGGAACCTTTGTGCACTAAAAAGCAAATCACTTTTTAGCCTCCTCACACTGTACTTTGCCCCACATTCATCTTTTCTTATTAGAGAGTGACTGGAAGGAGAACACTTCTGTAAGGGGCAATTTTATCCTCAGAGTCGGGATAGGCTGGGCACTGGACAGGTAAGTGAGGTAGGCAGGAGGGGGAATCCTCTAACCCCCTACCCCCCACACACACAAGGACTCAAAGTATCATATGCAAGTTACAACAATCCAGTGATTACAGTGGCATATGCAGTCCATTGCATAAGAAAGTTGAGAGGATTCATGCAGTGGCATGGCCTCCATAATCTCAGTGGTAAATTTCCCCATAATTTTACTGCCTCCCCATGGAGCTGTGCACATACTATTCAGCTTCCTGGGATCCTCTCCCTCCTTCCTCTGCAGAACCACACTGGGAAGCCCGCGCCCTGCCTGGGGAGCCCGCACCCATGTGGAGGAGGGGCTGGATCTGAACTATTTCCCCATGTTATTTCTCCCCCCACCCCACCCCCCACTGTTCCTCAGATGTTCTTGTTAACTGCTGGAAATAGCCTACCTTGCTTGTCACTATGAAAGGTTTTCCTCCTTCCCCCCGCTGCTGGTGATGGCTCATCTTAAGTGATCACTCTCCTTACAGTGTGTATGATAAACCCATTGTTTCATGTTCTCTGTGTGTGTATATAAATCTCCCCTCTGTATTTTCCACCAAATGCATCCGATGAAGTGAGCTGTAGCTCACGAAAGCTTATGCTCAAATAAATTTGTTAGTCTCTAAGGTGCCACAAGTACGCCTTTTCTTTTTGTGAATACAGACTAACACGGCTGCTACTCTGAAACCTGTCATTATGCAAGGCACTGAATTTAGCCGTATAGAGTGGAAATCTGTCAACTTCATGAAAAAATTCATACAGATACAGACAGACATCATCTTCCTCTCCAAATGCAAACAGATGGACATCATACCAAAAGGACTGAAGGTAAAAAATCCATTACAATCTACATACCACACAGACTATGCTGACAGCTTGTGTCACACGCTCTCAAAGAAACTGCAGAACCACCTGATCAACATCCTCTACAGCAAACAGGGAAAGATTAAGAATGAGCTCTCAAAACTGGATACTCTCATAAAGAAGAAAAGGAGTACTTGTGGCACCTTAGAGACTAACAAATTTATTAGAGCATAAGCTTTCATGAGCTACAGCTCACTTCATCGGATGCATTTGGTGGAAAAAACAGAGGAGAGATTTATATACACACACACAGAGAACATGAAACAATGGGTTTATCATACACACTGTAAGGAGAGTGATCACTTAAGATAAGCCATCACCAACAGCAGGGGGGGGGGAGAAGGAGGAAAACCTTTCATGGTGACAAGCAGGTAGGCTAATTCCAGCAGTTAACAAGAATATCAGAGGAACAGTGGGGGGTGGGGTGGGAGGGAGAAATACCATGGGGAAATAGTTTTACTTTGTGTAATGACTCATCCATTCCCAGTCTCTATTCAAGCCTAAGTTAATTGTATCCAGTTTGCAAATTAATTCCAATTCAGCAGTCTCTCGTTGGAGTCTGTTTTTGAAGCTTTTTTGTTGAAGTATAGCCACTCTTAGGTCTGTGATCGAGTGACCAGAGAGATTGAAGTGTTCTCCAACTGGTTTTTGAATGTTATAATTCTTGACGTCTGATTTGTGTCCATTCATTCTTTTACGTAGAGACTGTCCAGTTTGGCCAATGTACATGGCAGAGGGGCATTGCTGGCACATGATGGCATATATCACATTGGTAGATGCGCAGGTGAACGAGCCTCTGATAGTGTGGCTGATGTGATTAGGCCCTATGATGGTATCCCCTGAATAGATATGTGGACAGAGTTGGCAACGGGCTTTGTTGCAAGGACAGTTTCCTGGGTTAGTGGTTCTGTTGTGTGGTGTGTGGTTGCTGGTGAGTATTTGCTTCAGATTGGGGGGCTGTCTGTAAGCAAGGACTAGTCTGTCTCCCAAGATCTGAGAGAGCGATGGCTCGTCCTTCAGGATAGGTTGTAGATCCTTGATGATGCGTTGGAGAGGTTTTAGTTGGGGACTGAAGGTGATGGCTAGTGGCGTTCTGTTGTTTTCTTTGTTGGGCCTGTCCTGTAGTAGGTGACTTCTGGGTACTCTTCTGGCTCTGTCAATCTGTTTCTTCACTTCAGCAGGTGGGTATTGTAGTTGTAGGAATGCATGATAGAGATCTTGTAGGTGTTTGTCTCTGTCTGAGGGGTTGGAGCAAATGCGGTTATATCGTAGCGCTTGGCTGTAGACAATGGATCGAGTGGTATGATCTGGATGAAAGCTAGAGGCATGTAGGTAGGAATAGCGGTCAGTTATTGTTTCATGTTCTCTGTGTGTGTGTATATAAATCTCTCCTCTGTTTTTTCACCAAATGCATCCGATGAAGTGAGCTGTAGCTCACGAAAGCTTATGCTCTAATAAATTTGTTAGTCTCTAAGGTGCCACAAGTACTCCTTTTCTTTTTGCGAATACAGACTAACACGGCTGCTACTCTGAAATCTCATAAAGAACCAACCTTCCACACAAACTTCCTCGTGGCTGGACTTTACAAAAACTAGACAAGCCATTTACAACTCACACTTTGCTTCTCTACAAAAGAAAAAGGACACTAAGCTATCTAAGCTACTACATGCCACAAGGGGCCACAACAGTGGTTCCCGTAACCCACCCAGCAATATTGTTAATCTATCCAATTATACTCTTAGCCCAGCAGAAGAATCTGTCCTATCTCGGGGCCTCTCCTTTTGCCCCTCCACCCCCACGAACATGATACAGTTCTGTGGTGACCTAGAATCCTATTTTCGACGTCTCCGACTCAAGGAATATTTCCAACACACCTCTGACCAACATATTAACCCACAGAGACCTTCCTACCAACACTACAAAAAGAAGGATTCTGGGTGGACTCCTCCTGAAGGTCGAAACAGCAGACTGGACTTCTACATAGAGTGCTTCCGCCGACGTGCACAGGCTGAAATTGTGGAAAATCTGCATCACTTGCCCCATTACCTCAGCCGTGCAGAATACAACGCCATCCACAGCCTCAGAAACAACTCTGACATCATAATCAAAAAGGCTGACAAAGGAGGTGCTGTCGTCATCATGAATAGGTCGGAGTATGAACAAGAGGCTACTAGGCAGCTCTCCAACACCACTTTCTACAAGCCATTACCCTCTGGTCCCACTGAGAGTTACCAAAAGAAACTACAACATTTGCTCAAGAAACTCCCTGAAAAAGCACAAGAACAAATCCGTGCAGACACACCCCTAGAACCCCGACCTGGGGTATTCTATCTGCTACCCAAGATCCATAAACCTGGAAATCCTGGACGCCCCATCATCTCAGGCATTGGCACCCTGACAGCAGGATTGTCTGGCTATGTAGACTCCCTCCTCAGGCCCTACGCTACTAGCACTCCCAGCTATCTTCGAGACACCACTGACTTCCTGAGGAAACTACAATCCATCGGTGATCTTCCTAAAAACACCATCCTAGCCACTATGGATGTAGAAGTCCTCTACACCAACATTCCACACAAAGATGGACTACAAGCCGTCAGGAACAGTATCCCCGATAATGTCACGGCTAACCTGGTGGCTGAACTTTGTGACTTTGTCCTCACCCATAACTATTTCACGTTTGGGGACAATGTATACCTTCAAATCAGCAGCACTGTGATGGGTACCCGCATGGCCCCACAGTATGCCAACATTTGTATGGCTGACTTAGAACAGCGCTTCCTCAGCTCTCGTCCCCTAATGCCCCTACTCTACTTGCGCTACATTGATGACATCTTCATCATCTGGACCCATGGAAAAGAAGCTCTTGAGGAATTCCACCATGATTTCAACAATTGCCATCCCACCATCAACCTCAGCCTGGACCAGTCCACAGAAGAGATCCACTTCCTAGACACTATGGTGCTAATAAGCGATGGTCATATAACACCACCCTATATCGGAAACCTACTGACCGCTATTCCTACCTACATGCCTCTAGCTTTCATCCAGATCATACCACACGATCCATTGTCTACAGCCAAGCTCTACGATATAACCGCATTTGCTCCAACCCGTCAGACAGAGACAAACACCTACAAGATCTCTATCATGCATTCTTACAACTACAATACCCACCTGCTGAAGTGAAGAAACAGATTGAGAGAGCCAGAAGAGTACCCAGAAGTCACCTACTACAAGACAGGCCCAACAAAGAAAATAACAGAACGCCACTTGCCATCACCTTCAGCCCCCAACTAAGACCTCTCCAATGCATCATCAAGGATCTACAACCTATCCTGAAGGATGACCCATCAGTCTCACAGATCTTGGGAGACAGGCCAGTCCTTGCTTACAGATAGCCCCCCCAATCTGAAGCAAATACTCACCAGCAACCACACACCACACAACAGAATCACTAACCCAGGAACCTATCCTTGCAACAAAGCCTGTTGCCAACTCTGTCCACATATCTATTCAGGGGACACCATCATAGGGCCTAATCACATCAGCCACACTATCAGAGGCTCCTTCACCTGCGCATCAACCAAAGTGATATATGCCATCATGTGCCAGCAATGCCCCTCTGCCATGTACATTGGTCAAACTGGACAGTCTCTACATAAAAGAATAAGTGGACACAAATCAGACATCAAGAATTATAACATTAAAAAACCAGTCGGAGAACACTTCAGTCTCTCCGGTCACTCGATTACAGACCTGAGGGTGGCTATCCTTCAACAAAAAAACTTCAAAAACAGACTCCAACGAGAGACTGCTGAATTGGAATTAATTTGCAAACTGGATACAATTAACTTAGGCTTGAATAGAGACTGGGAATGGATGAGTCATTACACTAAGTAAAACTATTTCCCCATGTTATTTCTCCCCCACCCCAACCCACCCCCCACTGTTCCTCAGATGTTCTTGTTAACTGCTGGAAATAGCCTACCTTGCTTGTCACCATGAAAGGTTTTCCTCCTTTCCCCCCTCCCGCTGCTGGTGATGGCTCATCTTAAGTGATCACTCTTTTTACAGTGTGTATGATAAAATCCATTGTTTCATGTTCTCTGTGTGTATATATAAATCTCCCCTCTGTATTTTCCACCAAATGCATCCAATGATGTGAGCTGCAGCTCACGAAAGCTTATGCTCAAATAAATGTGTTAGTCTCTAAGGTGCCACTAGTGCTCCTTTTCTTTTTGCGAATACAGACTAACACGGCTGCTACTCTGAAACCTGTCAGCTACAAGAGGAGTGTTGATATTTTGGGTATATCAGTCAGATGTAAACAGCTGATTATGCTTGCTTTCACGTGCAGATGTGAGCTGAAATGCTTTATTAGCCTTATTAATTAAAATGCATTGCTAGTCTGGATACTTCCCTGATGGGAACAGAATCTGGGGGAAATGGAGTGAGGGCTTCAGACTGGGGAAAGTTTGAGGAAAACTATTTAGTCCTTTGGGGTCAGGACTCCACAGCCAGTAAGGAGAAGGGATTCCAAAGCAAGGGGAGTCAGGACAAGTGGTCCTGCCTCTCTACAGTATGCTCTTCTCTGAGCCTGGTAGATATCAGAATGCGAATTAGCACTCCTCCAGGAGAATAAGATATGGCAGTAAATTAGGAAGCAGGAAAATAAAAGAATAAATCTTTCATCTTTACCACGGCCTTGTTTGGGATTTATGTCTCTCGACTGTAATGCCTATGAAAATGTTTTCATTTAGTTTCCACTGTGTATACAATACTGGACTGTACACTATAAATGCAATTTGGTGACTTTGTCTGTGATGCTAGGCAATATTTTAGAAAACACTGGAGTGAATTATTATTATTTGTTAATTATCAAAGCACTATATATTTTAAAAATTTGGCAACTGGTCTAGCACAAGCATTTTTGTGATACCCAAACAACTGCTACAGTGAAACAAAGTAAAAGATGGATGTGTCATATTTACTTATTGATTGGCTGAGGATAATAACTCTTACCACTTAAAGTGTTTACAGTGTCAAAGGTCATTGCCAACCATAATTACTGTATATTTGGAACACTCTTGTGAAATGCCAGTTGGAAGGAAAGTATTCATATGACCATATTGTGACGCTCTGTATCTCGGGGGAACACCCTAACCCCCATGTTCATCCTTATAAAATGATATGTGGTATCCAATGCAATACCAATCCAATGCAAAAAGTTTGTCATGTTGGGTGTCTTCAGAAGGCTCATGATGCACTGAGCATTGTTGTTATAGTAATGTTATAGTAATTATTGTTACAGTAATGTTATAGCTTGTAATTTCATGTATATAGTTATGAGGCTGAAAATGTGTCCTCATGGCTTAAAACAACCCCAGGCAAATCTCTCCAGGAACAGAGGGGCAGTTCACACCTCATCAGGGCATGCATAGAACAAACCCAGCCCAGCCTCACAGGTACAAAGGACACTGGCCTAGGCAGCACCAAAGGATCTGTTGGACTCTCGAGTGAGTCACCTCCATTCTGTTGGTCAGTCAGGGACTACAATGAGGTAATGCTCACCTGACCCTAAATGGGGGGAAAGAAAGAACATGATAAAAGGGAGAGAAGTGTGCCATTCTCTTCTCTCTCTTCCACCTCCATCTACAGACATCACCATCAAGTTACTGAAGCGCTGATCAAAGGGGAGAACCTGGCTGAAGGGCAACCAGCCTGCCTGTGGTGAGAAGCATCTAAGTTTGTAAGGGCACTGAAAGTGTTAAAATCAGCTTAGAATGCATTTTGCTTTGATTTCATTTGACCAAATCTGACTTCTTGTGCTTTGACTTTTATAATCACTTAAAATCTATCTTTGTAATTAATAAATCTGATTGTTTGTTCTACCTGAAGCAGTGCATTTGGTTTGAAACATGTCAGAGACTCCCCTTGGGATAATAAGCCTGGTGCATATCAATGTCTGTTAAACTGACAAACTCGTATAGGCTTGCAGCGTCGAGCAGGCATAACTGGAGACTGCAAGATGGAGGTTCCCAGGGTAGTGTCTGGGACCGGAGATATTGGCTAGTGTTATTCAGTTTCCCAATCAAAGCAGCAGCTGGCCAACAGTGCTCACTCATGTAGCTGGGAGCAGCTTACATGCCAGAGGCTGTGCATGAACATCCCAGGAGTGGGGGTTCTCACAGCAGAGCAGGGTAAGGCTGGCTCCCAGAGTCGAGGATTGGAGTGACCTAGCAGATCACCAGTCCAGATAACACCAGGGGAACGTCACACATAGTAATACTGGAGAAACTGAGACACACTGTCAATTAATGGTAGAGCTGGGATTGGAACTCAAACTAGAAATCTGCAACCATTCTCATGCCTACTCCAGCCGACCATGCTAAAGATACAGGCTTATTATTGAATTAACACCCTTTTTGCAGGTTAACTAAAACTAAGGTAACATTTTAAAACTTTTTTGTAGAATTACAGAATGATTTAGCTCTGAAATAACATAGTTGCTTCTACAAATAATAGAAAGCAAGCATCAGTCTAGCTAGAGTGTCCTAAAAGTGAGCTTGCCTATAACCTGACACTGCAGCTTAGTCATGGTTCTGCAGATTTCTTATACCCGAGGATTCCTACTGATGGCATTAAAAAGCCAAGACTGAGCAACAGTTGGCTACACAATGGTTAGAGAAATAAGTAACTGTAAACCTGATGGGCTTTACTATAGGAGCTGATGGGAGGAAATCTCTGCAAAGTTCCCTCTCTGAGTTTTCTGTCCTGTCAGTGCATCAGGACAGTATAAAGTCTGCCTCTCCTTTCTCACGTAATATACTGTGGGGCACCTCCCTCCTCTCCTGCCCCTCCGCCATATCCCTCAGATTCCTCAGAAGGTCTGTGAGAGGCCATGTACATCCACATGGAATCTTTGTGCCTCCACAACAGTTCCAGGCCCTTGTGGTTCTTCTGGCCCTTCACTTTGTCTAATTGGGTGTAATGGAGCCCTCTGCCAATGTCTTCCCTGGCTGCAGCTGCCCTAGACTTTTTTCCATAGAGGGGGATATTCACCAGTGGTGAGGTGTCCATGGAAGAAAGTAAGGCATACCTCAAGAAATTAGGTGTGTTTTGAAGGCTACTGCTGTTTGTTTTCCCTGCGTTTTTAATTATGCTTCCCTAACATCTGTTGTCTCTTATTTTATATTGTGAACACTTTGGGGCAGGGATTGTCTTTTTTGTTCTGTGTTTCAACAGTACCTAGCACAATGGAGTATTGGTCAATGACTGGGGTCCCTAGGCACTACAATAATACAACTAATAAATAATAATAAAGAGTAATTCACAAGTCTGTTTGGGAAAATGTATCATGGCCTGTATCTTGTTGTGTGTTGTTTTACAGTGAATGCCATAACTCCACAGACAGAATAAAAGTAAGAGTCTGGGATGAAGACGATGATATTAAATCTAGAGTAAAGCAACATTTCAAAAAGGAATCAGATGACTTTCTGGGACAAACAATAATTGAAGTGAGAACACTAAGCGGAGAAATGGATGTATGGTACAACTTAGGTATTAATCATTTTCTATTATTTCTTAAAATTAGTTTAGGAAAAAATCTCAACATGTATACTGTTGTGAACTTTGTCATGCATATTTGTTGTATGAAAATATTATGCCCCTTAATATATAAAATTATACTCCGTTTAGATTCCAGGTTAAAAGGGTGAAATTAGATCTCACTTTTGAGTATTGTAGAGAAAGAATTGTCCGGCTACACCAAAAGAAGGACAGGAGACACTGATATGATTTTAATGAGGTTGCAACTTTACTATTAGATGCCCGGGACTACAGGGCAGATAAAAGTGTACAGTGTGGGTAATTCCATGTTCATCAGTATCTACCCGGGGGCTTCCACCAACCTCCATCTGAATATATAAAATTATACTCCATTTTGGATTCCAGGTTCAGGTCAAGGTGGAATTAGATCTCACTTTTGAGTCAGATTTAAGGGAAATAAAACTTTGTTTAAAGATTAAATAGCAGGCCAATTAAAGCAAGGCCTACTCCAAAAGACAAATTTTTGATTTAATTCAAAATGAGATTATTTCAAAGGATTTGGTAGATAGTTGTTTTTCTACAGCTATCAGGAGAGTGTAAAATAAATACCTCAGAACACTTTATTCACACCTCATTGTACATGAAATGAATCTACAAAGAGCCACAGAAAAACATATAGAAGCATTTGCTCACTGAATATCTAATAATAACCATGTTATCATTTAATATATGTTTATGTATAGTCCTGGGCATAATTTTCCTTTGACATTTCACTTGTGCTATTCTGTTATCATTGAACTCTCTTCTAATTTATACCCATGTATCAGAGATAAGAATGAGGCCCATGATTACATACAATGTGCCAATTTGTATTTCTTCAAATAATTAATGTTTGCAATTAGATTTTAGCTTACTTATAGATAAGCATGCAATATTGCTTTTTTCTGAAAGCAAGTTTGTATCCACTAGATGTGCTGTAATGCAAGTAATGCAACTACTCTCCTCTATTTGTTTGATAATATAAATATGATGATAATGTTTTATCTAGATTGCCTGCTTTGCAAAAGGTAAATTATGTAACAGGGAGTTTGCCAAAGTTGGAACATGTGTTTTCTGGGCAAAAATTTTTATCACGCAATGTAATACCTTTTTTTCTCCACTGTTCTACTTCAAGTTTCATTGGCCATTAAAATATATGGACATGTAAAGAAAAATGTTTGATTCTTTGCAGAAAATTAAACAAATCTGTTAGCCATGTGTTATTTTATATTTGTATGCAGAGTAGTTTTTTAATAAGTTAAACAAGTCATTGTCATCCTGAAAGATTTCCTTAATATCTTTCAATTAATAACTGATGCCTCAAAAATTGTTGCTTAAATGATTTGATTGGAAGCAATTTTAATGTTGAAAATACATACATTTACTGTATAACTGGGGAAAAGAAAGAAAAAGCATAGACTGCAAAGCTTTTAATTATCTTCTACAATTAACCTTATAGATGACGCTTGTTAATTGTAATGTCTTAAAAAGGAGGATGTATATGTCATTTCAGTGCACGTATGCGCACATCACTTTTTGGGGTGGGGAGGTGGGGGAGATTAAAAAAAGAAATGCATTGGATTAATAAGAATGCCAGATTCTTACTCCTTATACCATTCCCTTCACTTATGATTCATTTCACAGCACTGTACAAAAGATTTATTTAAAAAAAGTTTTAATGCTTGTTCAAACAGATTATACTGCTGGAGTGGGCTGGAATGATAATAGGTGAAATCAAAGAACAGCTGTCAGCACAAGGAGCAGTAGTAACTAGATAGACTAATATAGATGGCTTCATGCAAAGATCTCCAGATGTTTTCTTCAGTATGATTCAGCCCCAGTTCAGGAATCACACCTATACACAGAACTTGGAGTTTCCCCTCAGGCATGGATGTCTTTGAGGATGTTGAAAATGGGGATGCCCGTGAGGAAGCACCAATAATAACAAAATAGTAAATAAGAAATAGGAGAATTAACTCATTTCCTTTAAAAGAAAATAGTACACAAGTTTGTGTACAACCTATTTTGAGTTTGTTTGGGTGACAAATTATGGGAGATTTCTTACTTCACAGCAAAATATTCTGCTCCATAGCCTGGATCATATGGGAGCTCAGGTTTACAAAGATATCAAGAATGACATTATATTAGAAATTCCTAAGTATGAAAATCAATACATGTTGTGCTCAACAGCTGGGCTTTGGGGGCATTGAAAACATTATTTGGACCAAAGCAATTTTTAGAACTGAAGTTATTTTTTCTCTGTTTTGACAGAAATGTATTCTTGGTAATAATTTAACAATTATTTTTCTGTTTCTTCAGAAAAAAGAACAGATAAATCAGCTGTCTCTGGTGCCATTAGGTTGAAAATCAACGTTGAAATAAAAGGAGAGGAGAAAGTTGCTCCATACCATGTGCAATACACATATTTACATGAGGTATGTTGGTGGAGTTTGTTCATGTACAAGATCATTTTGCTCCATAGAAATTAGATAAATAGAGAATATAGGGCTATGAAGACTAGAACAGTGATACATTTAGTTTCACTGCAACAGGTGTCTTAGTTCAAACGCTTGAAATATGTATCAGTGATTGAATCTCATGACCAAATTCAAAGTCATTGTATCCAAGGAGGAGAGATTGATATGCTACTACATCAGCAGATTGGTCTTGCCAAATGGTTAGAAAGTAGAAAGAGGTGAAATGGCCATGTGATTTCCTAAGCTTTGCTTCTGTAGTTCTCTACCCTCAACATTTTAAATGCCAGTCACATGCTTGTTAATGTCATCAAGAATATTAGGATTGTATTTATTTATTTTTAAATTATCACACACACACACACACACACAAAACCCCTCCAGAATACATATGCTCCCACATCATCCATGGGAGACATGAGAAATCAGTGATATAATGTTTAGGATAGTTGACACACAGGCCATAGCAATCCATAGGGAGCAGTATTTATCCTCCTGGGGCCTGATTGGTCAGTTCTTTCTCAGTCAGATTTCCGGTTAGTTTTCATTTGGACTTTGTGGATCAAATTGTGTTGTCAGAGTTTTACATGGAATTAGGAAAACATCCCATAAAATATTAGACTTTTTTTTCCTCCCGTTCATGCCTTATTGTTTTCAGATTTGAACTACTGACTTGGGTAGCTTATTTCTAATTTTAGATCCTGATAAGGACTTTGATGTGTTTGGGAATAAATAATATGAAAAATAGGGGATGGAAGAGCGAGGGAGATTCTTCATTCTCTGTGTAAACAGAGGACACTATCTGTGTTATCTATGTCTGTCGCGTCCTTCAATTCATTGAAGGGTGCCTTACAGTGTACAGCAGCAGGGGCAGATGAGCATTAATATCCCTGCAATAGTTCTGCAATGTCCCAGAAATGTAATCATAGGAGGACAGGCAGAAGAATTCCTGGGAAAGATGGTGAAAAACAAGCAGCACCAAGAGTAGGCAGCCTTTGACATAAATTAAAAGAAAATTCATCACAAATAAAAGCAGCAGCTACTTGATAGCATCTCCGTATCTGTTAATTCCTGTTTGCGTCAAACTGGCTCACCATTTAATTTTTATCCCCAAAGCACAAGAAAATAGATAGACTTTGTATGGGTGTGCTATGAAAAGTACAGTACTAAAGCTCTAAAGGGTATCTACAAAATTGTCTCTAAGGTATAGTTGCATTGAGCACCTGTCTTCATGCACAGTGTATGTATCTAAGTTGTATAGGGCCCAGATCAGCTTCACTTTGAAGTGAATGGCGGAACTCCATTAACATCAATAGTGCAGGATCACCCTCTACATGCTTATGGACTGGGCTAAAGAGAAATGGTTGCGTAAAGGTAAAATTGTTGGTCGTCTTTTGTCATTGAAAATATCCAGGAAACCAAATTCAACAGTCCTGTTTTTTGGATTTGTTGGTAGCTAAGCAAGGCAATCTGAGAAGAACAAATTCTGTCACTGCATGCAAATTAAATGCTAGCTCTTGCTGTGAAGGTTGCTAAACCGTGATCTTTGCTATGTCCCTTTGTTCTTTGAGTAATTTCTGAGATATTCTTTACAAATTGCCTATAACTCAGGATTTTTAAATCATGAAACTTGAAATTCATTGGTTAAAAATCAATTCAAGCTGCTGGACAGTTCAGTGAGCATTATAACATAATGATATAATTCATTAACAAGGGCACATAAGACAAAGGAGAAAGTTCCTGCACTATTTTGTATAGCATTAGAATTGTCTCTGTCAGCAACGGTTAACTGAAATGACCTTATGTCAAGGAGACAGATCAGGTTGTTGAATCACTAGCCTGCACTGGCAGAGCTCCAATCAAAAAATATTTTTAAAGCTTTAGTCTTTCCTCTCCAAATGATGGTTAGTTTGGTATTAGTAATTGCAGAGGCAAACAACATTTGAAATTAATGAATACACTCAATTTTTTTATAATATAGAATATTCTTACATAATGCCACATAGATATTGAAATTTCCTATTAATTTGAAAAAAATCTCTTACCTTTAGAACCTATTCCATTACTTGACTGAAGTTAAATCTAATGGTGTTGTAAAAATACCTGAAGTGAAAGGAGATGAAGCCTGGAAGGTGTACTTTGATGCTGCTGCACAAGAAATTGTAGATGAATTTGCAATGCGTTATGGAATTGAATATATTTATCAAGCTATGACGTAAGTATACCATTTCTAATTTTTAAAAAATCTATCAGAGGGGAGTGAAGAATTCAAAACCTTCGTCCTTGTTTCTTCATTTCAAATGCAGTCCTTATCAAAAAAGTCTGTCACTTAAATCTCTTTCTCAAAGAATACTCAGAGTGAAGTACTTCACAGTTAGCAGTAGAAATGTGAAAGTGTTTTATTAGCTATTATTTTTATCCACAGAGTATATTTACCAATACACGGTCATAATCTCTGTGGGCCAGATCCAGAGCCCATTGAGGTCAGTGGAAAGACTTTCATTTTCATCATTTGGCTTTGGTTCAGACCAAATTATTTTTGGATTAATCAATAAATCAGTAGGTGTAGTGATATAACATCAGTCCCAGAAGAACAGAAAACTTAATGGTGATGTCAGTAATACAACAGTACATTTTCACAATTATATATATATATATATATACAGGGTAGGCTGACCACAACTTCTAAAACTTGTACGTGATTTGTAGTCTGCACTAGATAATCTAAATTTAAATATGCTCTGGTCACTTTAGAACTGGGCCCCTTATTTAAGGGGCCTTGTGTCTGGAGCTTAAAGGAGAATAATTCTCCATTATCTACAGTATATTTGCCCAGTGGAAAATCTGTCAGTATAAAAGGACCAAATCTGCTTACAACCATGCTCATGGAAATCCAGATGAATATTATTAAATTCACTAACATTACAAAAGTTGCTGTTATAGATTTTTTTTAAAATTACTATTATTCAGGGCATGTATCTTTTTTCCACCATTTCTTGATAGTATATTTTAAAAACAAATTATCTTCTCTAATGCTAAGGCACATAAACCCCAAAGTTTTTCATCACAGGATTTAATGGCACCATCTATTGCAATGGTTATTTCTTTTATTTACTGCAGCTTATTGTTAAATATTGTACTGGATCTCTATCTGCAAGGTAGAAGGGCATTTTTTTATTTAAGTGCACTTGTTTAGTGCAGTTCCTCCAAGGATCTCAAACCACGCTGGACAAATGAATTAGTTAAACCTTACATTTCCCCTCTGGTATTATTATATCCATGCTACATGTAGGGAAACTCATGCACAGGATGTGCATACATAGAATCTAACCTCTGATTCCCAGTTCCCTGCTCTAACCACTAGATTCATTTACCCTCTTTCCTTTATCTTTCTATTAGCTTTGTACATCATTACATCTTGCTTAAAGAGGTGAATTATTACTTAATGTACTATTTAATAATTTTATAGCTAGATTTATTTCTATTGTACGATATTCCCATAAATGATTTAGGACCAAGTCATTTACAGAGAAATGACATTTATTTTATAGTATAAAACAATGCAGTGTATGGTTCCTACTGCCTTCACTTCCTTGATGAAAACAAAAACAATACTGGTTCTGCTCCATGATAATCTCTTGAGAGTTAAGGCCTGGGGATGGGATGCCTTTCTCAGAAAAAAAACAGGTCTGATTCTCGGTCACAAAGTTCCCTTCTAACTACCCCTTGGGTTTGACTGGTTAATTCACTGGGGGATAAATGTGCATCAGTCAGAGACCTTTTACTGAAAAATGTCTTTATTGAATTTTTTTTTTGTATTTTACTTCATGATGACTAGATGAAAAATCTATTGGAAAGTTTGAGAGTACTGTCATTTTTCCACAGGGTGGTTTAAATCTAACTCTTTCTGGATTTCAAATGTGATGTAAACTAGGGTTGTATGTTTGGTTCTTTTGGATTAAGGTTTTCATTTAGTAGTAGTAAAAATAGAAAGATAATTTTTTCATTTAAAGAGGAAACTGCAATTTTCAATTGGTAAATAATGTAACAGCCTGATTTTCATCATAAAATAAAAAAGAAAGAGAAACAGAACTGAGCAAACACTGCAACACATTTTCTAAGAATCTTCATTCATTTTATTTTTTATGAATTGACTTAGATTGGTTTGTCCCCTTTTTGTGTTTGCCATCTACAAATAGTCTATGAACTGATTTTGTCAGGAATTCCAAACTAGAAATTGTAAAGCAAATATTGTAGAATATTGCAGAATGTGAATTTCAGATTCATAATCACAAGTAATTTCACCAGAAACTGGGAACTAAGAATTATGATCATCCAGTTGGGGAAAAGAAGCGTATCATGACCTATCACGTTTTAAATTTTGTGTGCTCACAAAATGGCTGGCTCATATATAAGTTACAGACCAAGTATTATTTATTTAAATTAATTGGCAATAATTAATTTTGAATAATAAACGTTCTCAAATCTGTGAACAATTTGTGAATAAAAAACAGATAATTTATCAAGTAAATTTTGTGTAGTGAATTATTCAGCCAAATCTAATGGGCAATTCTTAAGAATATGTGCACTCATACTGCTCAAGAAAGCATCTTGGTAAAAATACCGCAGTTCTACTGCAGGGAGTTTTCTTTGGGGGGTGATCATCAATTGGCTTTGCTTGTGTTTATGAAAAGACATCTTTTTTGTGGAGTATCTTTAACAACCAAGAGAAATTTTGTAGTTTCTTGTTTTGGAGAATTGAGAAATCAGAATAAAGAGCAGTTCCCATGTGGTAAATATATCTTCCATCTAAAAGAAAGGCAATTTTCCAGTATACAACAGAAAGAGAATTTGAATGTAATTTCTTGGCTCAGAGGAACACTTTCTAAGCAGGTTTCAGAGTAGCAGCCGTGTTAGTCTGTATTCACAAAAAGAAAAGGAGTACTTGTGGCACCTTAGAGACTAACTAATTTGTTAGTCTCTAAGGTGCCACAAGTACTGCTTTTCACTTTGTAAGCATTGGACACTCCAAGCTCTGGTTTGCAGACTCTGTCCATTTCATCTCTTTTTTGGTAAAATTCACAAAAAGCACAACAACTGGTACTGATTAATACCTTTCTTGTTCTCTTCAGAGAGGTTAAGTGACCACAGACACCCTTTCATCCTTAGATCTGATCCTTCCAGGAAAGGTCTGAGGTTAGGGCTTCCAGGTGTCCGGTTTTTGACCATAATGCCAGGTAGAAAAGGGACCCTGCTGACCGGGCCGTCAGCACTGCTGACCGGGCCGTTAAAAGTCTGATCAGTGGTACTGCAGGGCTAAGGCAGGGAACTGCGGCCAATGGGAGCTGGGGAGCTGTGCCTGTGGGCAAAAGCAGCACCCAGAGCCTCCAGTTCCATCTTCCCCCTCTGACCCCACTCCCTGCCTAGGAGCTGGACCTGCTGCTGGCTGCTTCCAGGGCGCAGCGTGGTGCCAGGACAGGCAGGGAGCCTGCCTTAGCCCCACTGCACTGCTGACCGGGAGCTGACCGAGATAAGCCCGAGCCCTCCCAAACCCAGAGCCCCCTCTTCATCCCCGGCCCCACCCCAGAGCCCTCGCCCACAGCCCTGAGCCTTCATCCCCTCCCATACCACAACCCACAGCCCTCTCTCACACTCCGAATCCCTCAGCCCCGCCCCCAAGCCTGGAGCCCCCTCATCCTCATCCCCAGCCACCCCAGATCGCTCATCCCCTCCTGCACCCCAACCCTCTGCTCCAGCCCAATGAAAGTGAGTGAGGGTGGGGGAGAGCAAGCTACCAAAGGAGGGGGAATGTAGTGAGCAGGGGCAGAGCCTCGGGGAAGGCATGGGGCTAGGGTGTTTGGTTTTGTGCGATTAGAAAGTTGGCAACCCTATCTGAGGTACAATGGCTGGGGATGGGGCAGTGGGATTGCAAAGCCACTGCTGGTGCAATAAATGTTCTGTATGTCAGTCATGAACTCCTGTCTCCAGAGCTGCAGCTCTGCAACTCCTCCAGCTACACTTCCTTCACCATAACCATGCCTTCCTGTATTGAGCTACCGATTCTTTGAGTGATTGTACCTGTGGATTCTACTCCTCTTGGGTGTGCATGCACTCCATGTGTGCAAGATCAGATTCTTTTGGCCTATAGTGTCGGTTGGGGCTGCATCTGCAGCCTAGGGGTATGTCCACACCACTGAAAGAAGCATGCGGAGTTTAGAGAACATACCTGCAAAGTCCCCCTAGCACAGGCATAAACAGGCTAGCAGTGAAGCTGGTGAGGCACAGTTTAGGCAAGGAAAGACTTGTCTGAAGGATGTGGGTATGTAGATGAATACATACCATACATGTTCTCTAGTCGCCAAAGCTGTGCCTCCCTGTCTACTGCTCTTATTAGCAGTATAGGTCTTACTGCCTCCCCGCTGCTGGAACCTTTCCCCTGTGCAAGAAAAGACTCCTGCAATGGGGAAAAGCTCTGTCAGGGGAGGCAACGGGGAAGGCTCTGCCACCTCCTGCCCCTGGAATCCTCCTCTGCTGCTCTCCTGCAGGGGAAAAGGCTCCAGAGTGGGGAAGGATTTTGGCAACTCCCTGCTGCTCGGGCCCTTTCCTTCCACAGGAAAGACTCTGGCTTTGGTGGTATGTGGAGGCAACAGGGAAAGGCTCAGCCAGAGTGAGGAGCTGCTGAAGTGTTTCCCAGCGGCATCCCTTCTGCCAGAGCCTTTCATTGGCAAGTGTAGCTACGCATCCCAGTGTGGAACCAGCCTGCTTTTCACCTGCAGCTACACATATGCTGCACGATGACACCAGTGGTATGTAGTGCAGACATAGCCCAGATAGCCTGGCACGCTCCTATCAGAGGGCATAAAGGACAGAGTGGGTCTCATCATCCCTCAGTTCCTTTTTATTGACTATGCCAGCAAGATGGAATCCCTGCAGTGTCTGTCTGCTTCTCTGTGCTAGTTTAGTGCTATTAGTTAGATATTAGTTGGTCTTGTTGCCCATTGGCAGTGGTGGATTAGCCACTAGGCCAACGGGGCACGTGCCCGGGGACCCCAGAAAAGTGGGCGCACCTATACTCCACTCCACCTTCCCAGTGCTCCTGTAGGGGAGTGGGTCAGGGTGTGAGGGCTTCCCCCACTCCCCGGCAGGAGTGCCGGGCCGGCGGAGTGGTACAAGTCTCCGCGCCCCAGCAGGAGCATGTGGGGAAGAAAGTGGAGATGACTGCAGATGGAATGGGTGGGGAGGGGCCTCCACTTGCTCTGGCCCAGGGCCCCACAAAATGGTAATCCGCCTCTGCCCATTGGCAACACACACAGACAATGGGCCTGGTTTTTAGTGATTCTGAGCAGCCATACTCCAAATGAGGTCAGTGGGATGTCATCACCTCTGAAAATCAGGCCCCAGGTCAGTTTTGGCTACAGATGCAGTAGCACCATGCCACCCACCAAGCAACTGAGAGTTTTCTTAGCTTGCTGCCTGATCCAGCTCTCATTCAAGTCAACAGAAATGTTGCTATTCACTTCAAAGGAAGTAGGGTCAGATCCTTAGTTCGCAGGCTCTTCTTTCCATGGCTTTAGGGGAAATTCACTCCTGTGCTTTGGCCACAAAGATTCACCAAGAAAAATAGCTGAAAGCAGACAGCAAGTCACACTCTGGAAATACCCCTGATGAAGGGAGTCTCTTTGACAGACTCAGAATCCCCAGAACAGGTGATATACCATGTGTGTGTGGGGGTGGGGGTGGAGGTGTTCCCAGAGTAGGCCAGGGGGGTGAAAGGGGTCATGTTGGGAACGGGGAGGAGGAATAGCCAGTCATTCCTATGCTCCAGCTATTCCTCAGATGCTCACAGAACCATAGCTACCATGGCAGCCAGGTGCTGGGCTGTCCTAACCAACTCCAGGAGTAAGCTGGACCCTAGCAGCTTCAGGATCAGGAAGCTACAAACTGCATTTCCTCATTCCTTGGACTAGCATGAGGTTTCTTCTGTGGAATGTAAGATCACGAGAGTAGACCGTGACCTTTATTCCCCATCTCCTTCGGATGCTTTGGCTCTATCTCTCAAATCATATTTGCTACAGTGCTAGTATACTCAGTCACCCATTTGTCTTGCAGTTTTTTGTGAAAAATAAAAATGTCATCTAATAACACTTAAAAAGCCAATAGAAGAAATTTTGTATTTTCAAATAAGTTTCCTTCTATTAATTTTCTAAAACCCTGCAATATAAGACTATTATTGCAGATCTGCTGCTGCTGAAAATATGCCACTAAGATCCCTCATTAACAGCAATTTAAATGTTACATACTTAAATTTCAACTATGTTGATACAGTAAGGAAACTAAATTTAGATTTTTTTTAAATTGTTTTGACACCAACTAATTTTATTGCAAAATTGAAGCCAAAGTGCTTGATGTTAATAATCCAGTGCCTTTTAACCGTGCTGTGGACAAATGTAAGCATTTCTAAAGCCTGTAGTTTCATTCTAAAAAATAACTGAGATATTTGCATTTTGTTTCGTTTTATCTTATAATACGGTCTATTCTTATAGGGTGTAATTTGTGAAATACATCCGAAGGCACTCTTCTAGCCTATACCATTCCTTCCTGTGCTTTGGCCACTTGATGCACTGGGCAAAATGGCTGAAAATGGCACCCCAAAGCAAAACACCAATTTAACCTGGTTAATAAAAGGAAATTTATCTTATGGCTGACCTTAAAAAACCTAGAACTAAGTTTACAAATCTTAATTTGTGTGATTAATCCATACTCCTAGAAACAGTCCACTTCAGTGAGAGTTCCAGATCTAAGGAAGTGCCACAATTAAAGGGCTGAGATCCACACCTTAGGCCAGATCCTAGTTCTCTCTATGTCCTCCTTACTCCAGCTGTGTAAAGGGGGCCTTCAAATTGGCCTAAATCATGTGTAGCTTGCCAGGGGAAGGAACGTGACTAGAGCACTACTGCTTTCTGGCAGTCCACAGCTGTCAGAATGGGCATTTTGAGGAACATTGCCAGCTGCTGCAAGTTAGAGCAGCACTGAGGTTTCTCTAACTTTCACTAGCAGCTTAACCAGCTCAAAGCCCAGTTTAGGAACTAGGGAGCTGAAAGGCAAAGTAAAGCAACCTTTGTCCTCCTTGCCCCCTCTCAGATTCACACAATGTACTGCTTAGCCAGAATCAAGGACTGAGGCTCTTGAATGTGGCATTGACCCTTCAACTTCATACTTATAAGCAGTCCCACTGAATTCAGGGGAATAAGATTATATACATAAGTGTTTGCAGGCTCAAGTCCTAATTCTTTTACATTAGTACATCTCCAGTGAAGTATATGGAATTGTATCAATGGTCTCTAAATGAGAGGAGTTGGATCGATATGTCTAGTAGTAACCAGAGCTTGTCTTGTCTGATAATCTCTTTCCTCCTATAAAATTTTTAATAACCAGATGTTCTAGTTTTATAATTTAATTAATGCTTTATGACTTCCAAAAGATATGACTGTAGAAGATCTCTTTTTGGATTTTTTTTTTACTTAACATAGTATAGTATATTTATGCAAATTTATTATCAACTCCCGCTGAGCAAAGCACACAGCTAGATGTACCGAAAGTTTACAATGGCATGTGATTTAAACAGGTAGGATGCAGTTAATCTGTGTCAGAAAATCAAAACAATATGACAGCAGAGAATAACAAAAAGCCATAGATATTAGATAAAATATTACGATTGTGACTCATAGGTTAAAAGTAACTCTGCTAAACATTTGCCCATGGAGAATTGTAGCAAATTTTGCAATTTACAATCTATCAAGTGCTAAGAACAATTTAAATTTATTCCATTCCAAAAACCAGACTTTTAGCACTTTGGACTCTTAAAGTCTTTGTCCATGTATTGTTAAATGAGCAGCCGTTTTAGAGTGAGAGTAACATTTTCATTATTATAATAGTATAATGATTTCTAAGTCTTGAACTTCTTATTGCAATTTCTTCCTTTTTAACATTTGTGAATGAATATATTGCTCTTGAAAATGAAGAACTGAATGAACTGATTTAAACCAAGCTTCCTGATATGGACCTTCAACATCCTGGGCCTTTCTTGAGCAGGCACCACCATTTATATTAAATGTTTAAGTGCCAAATTGTGGCCTGGCTTTTTTGACACTCCCTCAATACCCTGCCTGTGTTACCTACATTGTGGGTAACAGTGTGGAAAGGGAAGCAGGCCCCTCAGAGTCACAATGAAACCCCTTCTGTGCAGGTGGGCTGAACATGGTGGAGATGGGACAAAACCTTCACACTACCCCCAATGCACTGGCCAGAATAACTGTGCCAAAGAACTGCATTGAACCTATTTCTGGTGCAATTTACTCTCTCCTTGGGGAGCCAGAACAGAGAGTGTGATTGAGTCACAATCTCTAGCCCAGGCTACTCCAGGGAGTGGAGTAACGCATCGCCCTTTCTCAGGGCTGATCACGTAGTCTCAATCTAACCTAGAGTGGGTCTTTTGTTGTGGAAAAATGGGATACAGAATGAGATAATAAATGTCATTTGCATTTGTGACCTAAGCTAGAGGTTAATTAGAAGTGAGCAAAGAAACAAACAAAATTCAAAAACTTCAAAAATGGAGGTTTCCAATTTTTTTTTGTAATGGCCCAGTTTCTCTCACAAAAGTGAAATTTTATTGTTAGCCCATTTTCTCTCAAAAATCTGCGTATTTCCAACTGCATATGCAAAATTTAAAAGAAAAAAAAATCAGTTAAATGTTACTTCCCATCAAAATCATGAGAAATTTCTCATTTACCCTGTTACTGATGTGAATCTAGCAATTTGATAGAAATTTTAATTGTGCAACAGCTTGAAACAAAATTATGAAAAGGTTCATATGTAAAAATAGTTGGATTCGTTTGTATAGCTCTGCTTTGAATCAAGGTCTCTAGAAATGAAAGGCAAATGCAGTAACTCATTCGGGATACCTACTACGCCCCCACTGTCAATCATTTTGTAGTATCCCAGGTAATTAAATCAAAGAATGACATTGGGGAAAATTCTGCTCCTTGAGCAAACGTAGGCTCTCTCTGGTGTCAGGGAGAGCCAAAAATGCACCTCCAAAGATAGATTTAAAAAAATACACATTTGTAATTATTGCATTTGTTTTTGAAAGACGATGTTGGCTCTGTACTGTTGGAATATTGAAAGATTTTTTTATTAAGATGAACAGCCACTTGTATTTAATGGACTGGAACATAGGCAAAACATGCATTCATATTTCCATTTTTTATATTTTATAATTGCTCTCTTTTTTTCTGTTTTGGTATGTAAGAAAACTCCATTAGTTATGATATAGAGCACTGGGGCCTTTGTCAGTTCCGCAGCAAAAATTCCTTGCATTAGCAAAATGTTTGTTCAGTTAAACAATAGCTGGAGAAAGACACACTGCTGTATGCAGTGCTTATGCCTAATGCATTGCTGATATTGTTCAAAGACCTGCTGCACTTTATTTTTTTTAACACACTTTTATTTAATTTTTTATTTTTGGAAAGTGAGGATAAATCTTTAAGAAGTGTGACTTTGTGTAAATACCATTGCCGTAATGTTGTTAAGGTTAGTGCCAGGTTGCAATACCTACAACATTAAACTAAAAGTCCATAAGAGAACCTGCCAAGGAACTGGTTATATTTGCACATTGGCATTTTTGGAAGACGTTCCAGGATTTGTTTCATGAATTACTTTAGTTGGTGCAAGTAGTTCCATTTCCTCCTTTTTCACTGCTTAAACCCATTTTCATTCTTTTGGACTCCTGATGCCAAGAAACCCATTCTGATTATTAAACAGAGTTCGAGTTTTTTAGCCTACTTGTATGAGGAGTATTACATGAATTTTCTCAGATAGTCATACAAAATAGTAGAAATACCGCATACCAAATATTTGAGCTTAGGCCTTAGAGAGGTACGATCAATATGATGATGACCAGTTTAATTCAGGTTTTCAAGTGTTAGACCTAGATTTTTAAAGGTATATAAGCATTGATCTACTCAGCATTCCAACACCTTTTAAAAAGGGATTTAGGTATGAAGGAACCTAAATCCCATTGACTTTCAATTGGCATAATTCTTTAGCTTCCCTTTTATTATAAAGGGGATTTAAAAGTGAAAAATAAATCTCTACTTGATAAACATTAGAATGTATTTACCGAACAGATTGTCATCATTTTAAAGTACTTTGTGATTCAGAATGATTAAAACCAACTGATGAAAGCAAAGAACCCAATTCTGGAACCTTTACTCAACTCTGAGTAGCACTGACTCACAGGAGTAGTCCAGTTGAAATCAATGTTACTACTAGTGCTACTCAAAGTGAAAATGTAATACTCAGGCTGTTAGTAGTAAATACTGGTTTCAGCTGAGAGAAACACATTTATCTCACAATTTCTGATTTTCAATACTTGGTTTTATTTTGTACCATTAAAAGTCTCAAAGATCATGAGCAGCATAAAAAAGGACATCATTAGTTCAAAATTAATATCTCACAATTAAAGACCCTGGGAAAGGGTCTTTACCCCAACTTTGCACAGTCAAATATGGAAGGTCACAGTGGGGCCAGGCAAGGTAAGGGACCCCAGAATCACTTGAATCTGAATAGAGGTGGGTGAAATTTTTCAGACTAATTGTATATTCATCAAAAATGCAGTTTTGGGAGAACTATTAACAAATTGGACACATTCACTGAATAGTGTCAGCCAAGAAAAAAAACAATGAGGTCTAGATTCACAAGGGCACTTGTAAATATCTAGCCCTTCGTTTCTTTTACTTTTATTAAAAGTTAAAAATGCCCAAAATCTAAACAAAAATTTTCTGACTTTCTTGCTTCACCAAAAATCCTGAAAAATGACAATTTTGGTTTGACCAAATTCATTTTTTTATTTGAACTGCCAGCGACCTGAAAAATCAATTATTTGCTCAGCTCTAAGCATGAGTCCCATAGCATCTGCCCCAGGAGACTTCACCAACTGTTCTAGCTCCACCGCCTGGCTCACAGTTGGGAGTGGGGGATGGATTCATCCCAGAGCACACTAATCCTGCACTGTGCCTGAATTCTCTGTGTTCTCAGCTATTAAGAATGGCACAACATATTTTAAAATAACAAAAACTAAATATAAGGTTAGGTATTTTTGAAGATTTTTGTGGTTGCACAAATTAATGACTTGTTTATTTCTTGGAAGTCGTGATTTTAAAACAAAACTATAAAGTCACTTGTCTTGAATGAGTTGCTATAGGGAGTTAGAAAATTGCAGTATAATCATTTTTTCCAGCCAATTGCATTTCAATTACAAGGGTCAGTTGATTACGTCTCTCGTGTTATATTCTTTTAGAAAAAAACTTAAAATGTTTTAAATTAAAATAAGGACAAGCCATATGGTTGGAGCATTTACTGGTGGGTGGAGCATTTGGGAATACAATGGAATTTATTCTGACTCAGGTTGTGATGATTTTTCCCTGAAAGCAATGGGATACAAGTAATTGATTCAAGCTCAAATTTCTGTAGCACTCACTAATATCCTTCCTGACTGGGTAAGGCTAGTGGGGAAGAGCTGTGTCTAGAGATGCATATTGACAGGTTTCAGAGTAGCAGCCGTGTTAGTCTGTATTTGCAAAAAGAAAAGGAGTACTTGTGGCACCTTAGAGACTAACAAATTTATTAGAGCATAAGCTTTCGTGAGCTACAGCTCACTTCATGGGATGCATTTGGTGGAAAAAAACAGAGGAGAGATTTATATACACACACACAGAGAACATGAAACAATGGGTTTATCATACACACTGTAAGGAGAGTGATCACTTAAGATAAGCAATCACCAGCAGCAGGGGGGGGAAAGGAGGAAAACCTTTCATGGTGACAAGCAAGGTAGGCTAATTCCAGCAGTTAACAAGAATATCAGAGGAACAGTGGGGGGTGGGGTGGGGGGGAGAAATACCATGGGGAAATAGTTTTACTTTGTGTAATGACTCATCCATTCCCAGTCTCTATTCAAGCCTAAGTTAATTGTATCCAGTTTGCAACTCTGTCCACATATCTATTCAGGGGATACCATCATAGGGCCTAATCACATCAGCCACACTATCAGAGGCTCCTTCACCTGCGCATCTACCAATGTGATATATGCCATCATGTGCCAGCAATGCCCCTCTGCCATGTACATTGGTCAAACTGGACAGTCTCTACGTCAAAGAATAAATGGACACAAATTGGATGTCAAGAATTATAACATTCAAAAACCAGTCGGAGAACACTTCAATCTCTCCGGTCACTCGATTACAGACCTGAGTGTGGCTATCCTTCAACAAAAAAACTTCAAAAACAGACTCCAACGAGAGACTGCTGAATTGGAATTAATTTGCAAACTGGATACAATTAACTTAGGCTTGAATAGAGACTGGGAATGGATGAGTCATTACACAAAGTAAAACTATTTCCCCATGTTTCCCCATGTTGTTTCTCCCCCCCCACTGTTCCACAGATGTTCTTGTTAACTGCTGGAAATGGACTACCTTTCTTGTCACCATGAAAGGTTTTCCTCCTTCCCCCCCTTCCCCCCCCCCCCCCGCTGCTGGTGATGGCTCATCTTAAAGTGATCACTCTCCTTACAGTGTGTATGATAAAACCCATTGTTTCATGTTCTCTGCATGTGTATATAAATCTCCCCACTGTATTTTCCACCAAATGCATCCGATGAAGTGAGCTGTAGCTCATGAAAGCTTATGCTCAAATAAATTTGTTAGTCTCTAAGGTGCCACAAGTACTCCTTTTCTTTTTGCGAATACAGACTAACACGGCTGCTACTCTGAAACCATTCACTTGTCTTGGGAATTTTGTCTGAGTAAGAACTTCATAACTGGGCCCTTGAAAGCTATACATTTTAAATCACATTTTTAAAATGTAAAAACACATGTAAACAAACAACTTTTATTTGGCCCCAGTGCATGCGCAGCAATCAGAAAAAAATCAACTCAGTTTTAAAAAGAGTGTTTTCGAAGGCTGTTTTTCTGTTGAAATACGTTCATTAAATATTTGAAGAAAGAGAGAAGGAAAAAAACTGCTAGTAAAAGCTTTGCTGCTGTGCCTCCATTATCTAAATGTCCCACTGGGATTGCAAATACTATGATGAAGGTTTTATTTACTGCTTATTTACATAAGCAGCACTACAATGAAATCGTTTCCAGACTGTCTTCCTTTGGCGAAGCTTCTGTATTTAGCATAGTAGGCCACAGTCCTGCCAAAATTTACATACTTGAGTAATTTTATATAAGAGTAGTCCAACTGACTCCAGTGTGACTATTCAAATGTCTAAGGTTACTCATATGCAACACTAACAAATCCATTATTTGTATTATAGTATAGCATAGGGGTGAGATTAGGGGCTCATTGTGATAGGTGCTATAAAAACACTTAGTAAGAAACAATCACTGCCCTCCTGAGTTTACAGTCTGAACAGGGAAGACAGACGGTGCCTTGAAAGGCAAACAGAGAAAGACAATGGAAGTCACTTGCCCAAGGTCCCTTAGCAAGTCTGTGGCGAAGCCTAGACTAGAAGGCAGGTCTCCTGAATCCTAATTCTGTATCCTATCCATGGCAGGGTCTGCGATCTAGTTTGTACTAATACATACACTAAATAATAACTAAATATTCAGAGAAAAATGGGAAGTAAGCAGGAATGGGAAATTCTAGCTGGGTAAATTAGCCTTCACATTTGACCCAGAGTGTATAGGTCACAAACACACTGCATGATTAATTTGCAAATTGGATACAATTAACTTAGGCTTGAATAGAGACTGGGAATGGATGAGTCATTACACAAAGTAAAACTATTTCCCCATGCTATTTCTCCCCCCCACCTCACCCCCCACTGTTCCTCTGATATTCTTGTTAACTGCTGGAATTAGCCTACCTTGCTTGTCACCATGAAAGGTTTTCCTCCTTCCCCCCCCCTGCTGCTGGTGATGGCTTATCTTAAGTGATCACTCTCCTTACAGTTTCAGAGTAGCAGCCCTGTTAGTCTGTATTCGCAAAAAGAAAAGGAGTACTTGTGGCACCTTAGAGACTAACAAATTTATTAGAGCATAAGCTTTCGTGAGCTACAGCTCACTTCATCGGATGCATTTGGTGGAAAAAACAGAGGAGAGATTTATATACACACACACAGAGAACATGAAACAATGGGTTTATCATACACACTGTAAGGAGAGTGATCACTTAAGATAAGCCATCACCAACAGCAGGGGGGGGAAGGAGGAAAACCTTTCATGGTGACAGCAGGTAGGCTAATTCCAGCAGTTAACAAGAATATCAGAGGAACAGTGGGGGGTGGGGTGGGAGGGAGAAATACCATGGGGAAATAGTTTTACTTTGTGTAATGACTCATCCATTCCCAGTCTCTATTCAAGCCTAAGTTAATTGTATCCAGTTTGCAAATTAATTCCAATTCAGCAGTCTCTCATTGGAGTCTGTTTTTGAAGCTTTTTTGTTGAAGTATAGCCACTCTTAGGTCTGTGATCGAGTGACCAGAGAGATTGAAGTGTTCTCCAACTGGTTTTTGAATGTTATAATTCTTGACGTCTGATTTGTGTCCATTCATTCTTTTACGTAGAGACTGTCCAGTTTGGCCAATGTACATGGCAGAGGGGCATTGCTGGCACATGATGGCATATATCACATTGGTAGATGCGCAGGTGAACGAGCCTCTGATAGTGTGGCTGATGTGATTAGGCCCTATGATGGTATCCCCTGAATAGATATGTGGACAGAGTTGGCAACGGGCTTTGTTGCAAGGATAGGTTCCTGGGTTAGTGGTTCTGTTGTGTGGTGTGTGGTTGCTGGTGAGTATTTGCTTCAGATTGGGGGGCTGTCTGTAAGCAAGGACTGGTCTGTCTCCCAAGATCTGAGAGAGCGATGGCTCGTCCTTCAGGATAGGTTGTAGATCCTTGATGATGCGTTGGAGGGGTTTTAGTTGGGGGCTGAAGGTGATGGCTAGTGGCGTTCTGTTGTTTTCTTTGTTGGGCCTGTCCTGTAGTAGGTGACTTCTGGGTACTCTTCTGGCTCTGTCAATCTGTTTCTTCACTTCAGCAGGTGGGTACTGTAGTTGTAGGAATGCATGATAGAGATCTTGTAGGTGTTTGTCTCTGTCTGAGGGGTTGGAGCAAATGCGGTTATATCGTAGCGCTTGGCTGTAGACAATGGATCGAGTGGTATGATCTGGATGAAAGCTAGAGGCATGTAGGTAGGAATAGCGGTCAGTAGGTTTCCGATATAGGGTGGTGTTTATGTGACCATCGCTTATTAGCACCGTAGTGTCCAGGAAGTGGATCTCTTGTGTGGACTGGTCCAGGCTGAGGTTGATGGTGGGATGGAAATTGTTGAAATCATGGTGGAATTCCTCAAGAGCTTCTTTTCCATGGGTCCAGATGATGAAGATGTCATCAATGTAGCGCAAGTAGAGTAGGGGCATTAGGGAACGAGAGCTGAGGAAGCGTTGTTCTAAGTCAGCCATAAAAATGTTGGCATACTGTGGGGCCATGCGGGTACCCATCGCAGTGCCGCTGATTTGAATTTACAGTGTGTATGATAAACCCATTGTTTCATGTTCTCTGTGTGTGTGTATATAAATCTCCCCTCTGTTTTTTCCACCAAATGCATCCGATGAAGTGAGCTGTAGCTCACGAAAGCTTATGCTCTAATAAATTTGTTAGTCTCTAATGTGCCACAAGTACTCCTTTTCTTTTTTAGAGATGCATATGTAACCCACACATCTCCTGGGTGTGGGGTTCTGTCCTGTCTAGTGGCACCTAGACCACTTAGAGAGATTAATGAGTTTGCTCTACAGCCTTAGCTAACAGCCTGTTGGCTTTTAGCTCATGCACTAGAGGCTCATGCACTAAGCTCCAGAGGTCTCAGGTTTGATCCCGCCTGCCCATGACCGGGGTCTGTTGGTGTTACACATGGTGTCCATTTTAGGACATCTCAGGAGTTATGTAAAAGAGATCCAGTATCAGAGATCAGATATACTTAAGTCTGACTCCTGATCCTAGATTCCTGACTCTTGATGCCTGAGATTTGTAATGTGGAGGTAGCAAAAGATGGTAATGGGAACAGTCTCTTCAACCAAGTGTCAGCCTTGTTGGTGCTGCAGGTTTCTATCTTCTCTTATTCCCTGATGTGTTCATGAAGCAGATAGTGATTGGTGCAGGTTTAAACTGATGTATCACAAGCCTCTTACTGCCACACCACTGAGGTCTTCCTCACAGCAGTTTGGCAGGCATTTTTGTTTTAATTATTAATAATAATTTATATAGCGTTCTCAAAGAATTTATAAAGGCCCAATCCCTGAGGTTTGAGTTTTCTTGGGTAAAAACTGAGTAACACCAGTGCCAAACCAAGCATTCAGTAATCATGCCTCAGGCCCACAAAAATCATGAGATTAGCTTAAAAATAATGAAAATTTAAAAATACTCAATTTGTGGTTTTTATATTTGCCTCCTGATTTTTGAGCGCCTTGGGTTCATATTTTTGAGCTTTTCTCAACAGCCACGAGGGCTAGAAAGTTAGCTTTTCTGAATGAAAGCTAAGATTGTCATGTAATCACATCACTCCAGAAGTTGGGGCTCCAAGGAAAACACCTTGTATTGAGAGACTGGGATCAACTCATAAGAGTTTTTGGCAACATGATGGCACCCTTGTAAACACTTCCCTGAAGGCTGCTTGCTTTCTCCTCCACCCTCCTCTGTCCCCACTGGATTCTTCAGTCACAGGTACTCTGTCCTCCTTCTGACCCATTCCTATAGTCCCCCAATTGCCCTCCATACCACAGGCTCCCTGTGTCTCATCCTCTACCCGCACCATGCCAGGGACTCTTTTGTGTCCCCAGTGAGGGAGCCTCTCCTCCATCACAGAAGGAAGTGGGACAGCTGTGTGTTTTCTCTCTTTTTACTCCACCCCCACCAAACATGACGCAGGTTTGGTGGAGCAGCTTGTTGGGAAGGAAGAAAAGGAAGCTCTCCTCTATGCTCTTCTCGTTCCCCCTGCTGGCTGAACATAGAGATGTTGAGTGGAGTTTTTATTTCTGAGAGCTGTTCTATACAGCAGGGGGGTTGAGGGCTGGCTGCCTGCTGCAGCTGACAGCAGCACTTTTGGCTTTGGTGCTGAGGACCTCGCCACACCAGTCTGAGAGCTGGGAAGGAAGGGGGGTCCAAGAGAGCCCTATTTTTTTTCTCTTGGCATCCCGCCTGATATTATACCTATGTCTGGAAAAAGTAGCTTTTAAGACAGGGAGAGATGGTGCTTGGCTGACATGAAGAGACAGACTGTTCCAAGAGATCATAAGAATCTGTGTTATTGAAGGCATGAAGCCAGGAGTGGTATTGTGTACCTTGAAAGAGTCATATTGTCTCTCCAGCAGGGTGTTTGAGCAGCTGCAGCTTTTGGGACTGATCAGGACATGACAGTCAGTGACAAGCAGATGGAGAGAGCAGTTCAGAGAAGGGATTGGGAGCACCACAGGTGATGAATAGGAGAGTTGGAAGATATAAAAGCAGTGATGTAGGCTGTGTGAAATTAAGTGGGGAGTTGTGGGAATGTAACAGGAGTTTGATTTAATGTGTTTTATAGACAAGAATCCAGTGACAAGATTAAAGTGAGGGAGGAGATATGGACAAGCAGTGTAAGTGGAAAATGACATTAGCAATTAGTATATTTGGCTTAAGTTCACCTATACATAATTAAGCATTCGGTGCTTGTATTACATTCTTTTTTCTGTACAATCTATGGTATTTCATATTTTCAAAGTCTTTTTCATTTTTTTTTCATTCAAATGAAACAGAAAAAGTGTGTACCAACAATAACATCAACTTTGTTTTAAATTCAGGAGAAGAGTTGAAATTGAACTCCTTGTCATTTTTTATCTTGTGTATTATTACTTCTTTATGACTTATACAGTACTATGTTTTTTTAAATGCTCTGTGACCTTACAGCTGACACTGTGTTCTCATTAGTTTATCAGTAGTCAGAATTTCATCTAACTATATGTAGTTGTCCTATGAAACAGAATGATCAGCAATTGATAATGATTCTAGAAGAAGACCATTTATTCTGGGTTTTGCACTCTCACCTGAGTGCAAGTCAGATGTTCAATATTTTATTGCCTGGTGCACTGCCAGTATTGATGTTCTTTGAGTGTAAGATTGATGCTCTTTCTTTTGAGTGTAAAGCAAGATGGAAAGATTTCTAGTCTCCATGACTTTTGGAAGTCCCACTTCTCAGTAATAAAATAGCCTAAAAAATAAGCCTCAGTAATACTTTAGAAAAATGTCATCCTCTTTATTCCTACCACCCAAACGCTTCCAAATTGAAACTAACCTGGGTGCTGTAGACCCACTGTAACCTTCTGTGATAAATTTTGTATTTAATAAACATTTTTCTTTCAATACAGCCAAATATAATAACTATATATAATCACATTTTATTTTGGAATTGATACAATAATCATTTTTAGTTGTATTCAGTTTTGAATCACCAGTGTACAACCAATAGAGTATAGATCAGAGCTAGATTCTGATCTCATGTATGCCAGTGTAAGTCTCAAGAGCTGCCATTTGGAGACGATGATGTTACTTGGAATTTACACCAGTGGAAATGAAAGCAGAAGCTATCCAGAGAACACTTGGAAAGTATCTGTATAGCATATTTCTAATATTTTAATGGTAATCTCTGTTTGAATTTTAGGCACTTTTCATGTTTGTCTTCTAAATACATGTGTTCTGGAGTTCCAGCGGTGATGAGTACCTTGTTGGCCAACATAAATGCTTTTTATGCTCACACTACAGCTACAACTCATGTATCTGCCTCCGATCGTTTTGCTGCTACCAACTTTGGTGTAAGTATCATTTCTTTATCCTGGCAATATGATAGAATTCTTAGTATCTACTTTCTAAGAGTTGATGTAGTATGGAACCTATGATATTAGGCATGATGATATTTTCAAAAATGTCTGAGGCTGTGTCTACACTTGGAGCTAGGGTTGTGATTCCCAGCTCATGTAAACATAGCACTAGCTCTCATTGCACTAGCATGCTAAAAATAACATGCCCACAGTAGCATGGGCAGCAGCAAGTAGCAGCATGGACTAGCTACCCCAAGCACATATGCATAGGGTCCAGGTGTATTTGTACTTGAGCAGCTAATCTGTGCCACTACTTGCTTCTGACCATACTGCCTTGGCTACATTATAATTTTTAGTGCTCCGGCTCAATAAAAGCTAGTGTGATTGTGTCTGCACAACTCCAAGTGTAGCTGTACCCTTAGTTACTTCTGAAAAAGAGACTTAGATGCTTTTGAAAATTTTGCCCTGGGTCTCTTTGATAAGTTAACATTAGCATACTGCATACACATCTTTTTTTAAACTCTTACATACATGAAGATTGACATGCACATTATTTGTGACTTTTTCAATGAAATTCACATCGGAAGGATTTTGTTTTGATTTAAGGTAGAAGCTTACAAACTCATCACAACTCTATATTAAATCGATAGGCCAATTCGTCAGATGGGATATTGGCTTCAGTGTATGTACGTGAACCCAATGGATCTGGCCCTAAATAATCAGAATAGAACCTTCAGAACCATTAGCTTAAGGATATTTGTAGTGACTATCTTCAAAAAATGTGTCTTTTTTGCAATTTTGCATGTCAGTAATAGAGAAACATTATAATGAAGATTCAGCATCTTTTCAGATGAGAGTGTTACTATCAATAGTGGAAACAACAACTAAGATTTTCCCTCTAACTCCTTGTGCAAAAAGATAATGTTTTACAGTTAGGGGCAAGCAGTGTTTTGTAAGGAGCTGAATACAGACACAGAACAAGCTGATCTTTTCTGACAAGTCACACACCCATCACTGAAAACCTTTGAACTTTAATTTGAGTTGATACTGTTGTTGTTCAGAGTCTTCTGACAATGTTTTTTCCGTTTCCCTGGGTATTTTTGTTTTAGTTATTTACTTAACAACGCATCAGTTATTAAGATAAAGGAAAATAGTTTAGGGGAAAGGCTGCTGCACTTCACTAATCCATTTTAAGGCTGCGTGAATGAATGCCAGAAATTTGTGCTATATTAGATGAATTATGAACTATGGCAGAAGGCATAACACATTTATGGTTTCTGATATACTTACTGTTATGTCAGACCAATGCTTTTATACAAATAAATTGAAAACTGCACACTTTCCAAACAGATCCAGAATGGAAGACAGCAGATGGTATGCTTTGTGATAAATGTGTGGGCTATAGATTTACACTCATAACTACAGAAACTTGGCACTGCATTGTGTCTCATGTGCAAATGTTCATGTCTTCTTTGTACAGAGGGAAAAGTTCATAAAACTGCTGGATCAATTGCATAATTCACTGAGGATTGACCTATCTAAATACAGGGTATGTACAACAGATCCAACCGAGGGACCAAATCATACATTGTTTAGTATAAATATATCAATGCACTTTATCTGTGTATATCACTTTTAGACATTAATATCTAGTCTGACATGAAGTTTGAAAGAATCAAGGTGCTCACACTGTATTACCAATCCTTGAATTAGAATTCAAATTTTAGGACATTAGTGTTTTAACAAAACTGTATTTTCTGGGTTAAGCAAGTTCTGTTCCTTCTTGAGATTATCAGAGCTAAGAAACGAGGGTCATTGTGTGGTATTACAATTGGTGGGGCAGTTTTTTAGAGTTTAGAAAATCAAAAGTTTCATTCAGCATAAGTGTCTCTCTGTGGGTTCCTTCAGTGATGGAGAATGATATCTACTCCCTATCAGATTGTAAGGATAGTTGACTAGTCCTTTGATAGTATGAGGCCATTAAAGGACCACCAAAAATGTTTCCTGGCTCTCAATCTGCCTGCTAATCTAGGGAACATCCCAAATTCAAGTCCTCAAGCCTCCATCTGGGATGGATTTGCCTGAGTATTTCAGTGGAGATTTATAACATAGCAAAAACATCCCCTTGTGTTGAACACTTAATGGAACTGTGCCAGATCAAAGGCTTTACGTGTAGGTTAGTACTCCCCTCGTATATGAGAGAGAGCATGCAAGTTATACCATGGTCACACCATTGCATAGTTCAGAAGTGTGATAGAGGTCAGAACCTACGTTTATGGATATCAGATCTTGCTACTTCCAATGGTCTGTAGCCTTTACATATTCTGATGGTGTAACTTTATGTTTCTTTGCAATTGGCTAAGGAGCATAAGTGTTTCAACACAAAGCATGAAAGGCATACAACTCTCATTAACCTTACTGGGACTCTCACTGCTCAGTTGTATGCACTGCACTAAAATTTTACCCTTGGGCTTTTATATGCTAAAATCACAAGTCAATCTCCATTTTCAAAGGGAAAAGCTATTGCTCAGATAGGTTTCACAAGACCACCATCTCTAATGGGTTATTGTCTGGGTACACCGCAAGAAGGACAGGAGACACTTGTTGTGGATTTTAATCAGGCCGCAATTTTATTATATAGATGTCTAAGACTAACTGGCAGATAAAGTGTACAGTGCAGGCAATTCCATGTTTATTCAGATCAGTTCTCCAGGGATTCCACTAGCCCCCCTTTGTTTCCATTCAGGCCCCCAGCCAACCCATGACTTGGACTTTACCATCCACCACCATCTTAAGGGGGTTAAGGTGGGCTATGAGAACAGGGGGCATTGGTTCCCTGCCATACCAATCAGAGGAGTCCCCAACCTCCTCCCCCGTTCCGTATTTTTACATCTTGCTAAAACTGGAACTAACTGATACATGATGGAGAGCAAATAAAAGGGTTTCCTTTAAATCACAAACAGCGTTTCTTTAACTTTCTCATTGCAGTATTGTTTCTATGAGATTTTTAGAATTGGCAATGCAATATTTTAAAACTTGCATGTTGTTATCACAGACCCTAAGACTTCCAAGAATGGTCAGTTTGGGCCTAACTCAGCTCCCACTGATGTCACTAGGCATTTTACCATTGACTTCAAAGGGAGTGTTGATAATCTCACCCACTGTGTTTATCGCTGTCTTTGTTTTCCTGAAAGTTTTTTTTCCTTAACATTTTAAGGGTCTTGCCCTTAACCTTATACTTATTTTGTTTTCCCCAATTAACTAGGATAACTTTCCTGCCAGCAATTCTGAAAGGCTTCAAGACCTGAAATCAACAGTAGACCTGCTAACCAGCATTACTTTTTTTCGAATGAAGGTACCACACTTTATCTCTGTTACTGGCATCAGAGAAACATAGTGCACATTTATTTTCTAGGAAAGCCACACTGTATTTGGTGCTCTTGATCAGCATTATCAAACCTCAATGATTAGGGTGTGCTCTTGATATCTTAGCTTGATGAATCCTGCACTGAGACTCGATTTAAGATACAGAACATCACTGGTGATAGTCTCTAAATATATTTCAGCTGCTTTAGTTTTAAATTAAATCCCTAAGCTTTCTGAAGATCTAGCTAAATGGAAATCTTGTACTGAAAGAATGCAAAAGAGAGAGAATGCAGAATGCCTTTTCTTTCTCGGGTTTAATTGAAAATATATTATTGAACTGCAGCTCCTAAGAATATACAGTAGAACCTCAGAATTAAAACATGAATGGAAGTTGTTCGTAACTCTGAAATGTTCATAACTCTGAACAAAACATTACGGTTGTTCTTTCAAAAGTTTACAACTGAACATTGACTTAATACAGCTTTGAAACTTTACTGTGCCAAAGAAAAACACTGCTTTTAACCATCTTAATTAAATGAAACAAGCACAGAAACAGTTTTCTTCCCTTGGGAAATCTTTTTTTAAACTTTCCCTTTATTTTTTAGTAGTTTATATTTAACACAGTATTGTACCGTACAGTATTTGTTTGTTTATTTTGTCTCTGCTGCCTGATTGCATTCTTCTGGTTCCAAATGAGGTGTGTGGTTGACCGGTCAGTTCGTAACTCTGAGGTTGTACTGTATGTAACAGTTGTATTTAAAAAAAAGAATCTCTTGTTCAGTTTTGCTCCTTTGCCACCCTGAAACTAGCTTTGCTCCTGTCATCTTTCTGGCAGAGCGCAGACCCAATGTAGTTTTCCTGCCTCCAAAGCCAGTCAAAGATATCCTCTACTATCCGGTGACTTTTGATATTGAATGGCTCAAACACTTTGCCTTTGGGTTTTCATCTCTTCAATGCTATGAACAACTGCTTTGCAAAGAGAACCTTTCACTGGTGTCAGAACTCCAGAAATTGCTTTTCTGATGGAGAAGTTACACCGGAATTAATGCTTTACCTTTAAGAGCACACAGCTGCAAATATTACTCACCTGGTCTGTCAATTCAGTGTTCTGTTAACTTTTTATCGTTGTTCATTAACAAGAAGCCAATAAAATAAAAATCATTCTACTGGAGAAAGCTAAAAAAAAACCCAATCGCTAACATTTGTTTAAACTCAGTTAAAATTAGGTTTAAAGCTTCTCCGCTGGAGTAGGATTAGAGCTAGGTTTAGTGAACAGAATAAACTGAAAATCAAACAAAAGCAGCTGAGATGCCTAAGGTATTTATCAGGACGAATAATGTTTCCTATTGGAAACTGTGTCCTAGTATTATTTTAAACATCAAAACAAAGTTAATGACATTAGGCCAAAACCTACTTGCCATAGATATACAAGCGGTCAACGTCAAGGTGATCATGAATAAGGTGAGCAAGATTTCCCCATGATAAGGAAAAGATACACATTGCAAACTTGACACCATCAAATTAGGCCTGAATAAAGACTGAGAGTGGCTGGGTCACTACAAAAAAAAATTTTCCCTCTGTTGATATTCATCCCTTCTTGTCAACTGTTGGAAATGGTCCACATCCACCCTAATTGGCCTTGTTAGCACTGACTCCCACAACTTGGTAAGGCAACTCCCATCTTTTAATATGCTGTATATTTATACCTGCTTACTGTATTTTTCACTACATGCATCTGATGAAGTGGGTTATAGCCCACGAAAGCTTATGCCCAAATACATTTGTTAGTCTCCAAGGTGCCATAAGGACTCCTCATTGTTTTTGCTGATATAGACTAATACACCTACCCCTCTGAAATTGCCTCACCTGGCTCAAAATATAGAAACACAAATCAAAATTTTCAATTTTTGTTAATCTAATAGTATGTTAACAAACACATCCTATTAGTAGCAAGAATAATATTTCAGGAACATTTATGAGCTTCAGTAATGGACTAGAACTGTATTGGGCTCGGTGCTGTACAAACACAGAACAAAAAGATGGACTATTGATGTGAAACTCATGTTAAGTATATGTATTTTAATGGATAGGTTATATGTTTATAGAAATCAATGCTTTAAAAAATATGTAGCTGTTTGTGCACTAAAGCAATGATTCAAAAGACCATTCCTATTTGGGAAAACATTTAAAAATGTGCTTAGCTGCTTTCCTGAATAAAGACCTAAAGGCAAGATCATGCAATCACTTAAGCATGTATTGTACTTTCCTCATGTGAATAATCCTATTGAAGTAAGCTTCAGTGTGGGACTACTCCTATGCTTAAAGTTAAGCATGTATTTAAGTACTTCTCTGGACTGAGGCCACAGTGCATAAATCTATGTAATTTTTCATATTGATCTTTATTATATTTTATTGCTCCCAATGCTGCATTGGACAGATAACTCACTACACATAATTTACACATTTTTCTAGTCCAGCTGTTTCTGAAATTCTCTTATTTTCTGATTTTATGAAATATTCTATAAGGTCCTGGAATTGCAGAGTCCACCTCGAGCCAGCATGGTGGTTAAAGACTGTGTCAGAGCTTGCTTAGACTCTACCTACAAGTATATTTTTGATAACTGCTATGAACTCTATTCCCAGCTAATGGATCAGGTAAGACCAACCTTGGAATTTCTTGATCCCTTTGTTCATTATTTTTTGTTGGTTTATTAAGACAGGTGGCAATACAATAAATACAGAACAAAAAGAAAACACTTGTCCAATACATTCAAATAGTCCCATTACATATAAGGACCCTGCCTAATTCTGTTATATCTGTAGGGGAAGGAGTAAGAAGGGAGGAAACAAGGTATAATAAACTCACGGATGGGTTATGAACACTACAATAATTAACCTAGATGAGTATCAAAATGAATATGAAAATGTCAATCCAAAAATCTATTTCCTTGCATGGGGCAAGAAAGGAAAAATGTCCATGACTTTATGGAAGAGGAAATTAGATTTGATTACTGTATGAGGTCTGTAATTGGAAAATGAAAAAAATCCCATATTTCTTCAAACAATGTAATGGCTTCATCCAGAGATTTGTTTTTCACTAAACTGGCTATAGGGAAACAGTGTTATAACCATTTGCTAAGAGTGGTATGCTGTCTGTCTTGTGCCTTAGATTTGTATTTTAACAACTAAGATACATGCTTGGGGACCACATTTTGTATTTACCTCAGGAGAAGGGAAGTTCGAAACTGTTATTAAAAAAGGATGGTATTACTGCTAGAAAATTTTTGAATAAGGGCCTATCAAATCTTAGAAATCAATACAAAATAATATAGCCTTTGTGATCTTCCAAATACTACCACAAGCCCTTGTAAATGTCACTTTTTTCTGTAAAGTGCTCAGTACATTTGATAAATGTTAAAATGATTAAGTTCACACCTCTGACCTACAAAAATACCAATGCCTTTATAGAACACCATTGCTTTCCCTGTGTATAATTTGTACGATTCCTTTGCCCTGTTGTGAATGTTTGACTGTAAATGATATTTCAGTGACTATTCCCACTTTGGAAAGAGTAAACTATCCAGTTAGGAAAAGACATATATGTTGTAGAGTGTTTCCCGTATAAGAACATGCATATTATATGCAATTAGACACAGCAAATCGTTATCCAAAAGGAAACTTCAGTCAGACCCAAATACATGAATTCTGACATGCCTCCATCTGAGTTCAAGGAGAGCAATGCATTGAGTCCATGTTGTTCTGAAATGAGAAAGGACTGGTTATGTTGTTTGAGTCCTGTTTTATGAGCAAACAAATTTATCTCTAGATATCAAACCTTGGGTGAGATAACCTTTCAATAGTACTCTTGAGCAAAACATTTCCTCTCCAAAAATCAATGGAGTGCATTGAAACGCATTAAGGTCTGTCTGATAAAACATAAGAATCAGTAACTTTAAGCCTCCAAATATATAAAGGGTGTATATATCGAAAGAAATACTTCACATTTTTATTTGTTCACCCTGGAGGAGTTATTGACTATTTTGTCAATACTGAGAATGTTTCCTTTTACACTAGAGCCAAGGACTTTTTTATATTGTGCTGAAAAAAAGGCGTAGAAAGGTTGTGATGGAAGCGCCTCATGTCTTGATATTGTAACACCCACACATTTCTCAGAGCCCTGTGATAACACACCAAGAAATGTTAAGGATACAGCACTGAATCTCCATTTTCACTTACCATGAAGATATAATTTCATAATACCTGTTTTGTTTGCTTTCTATAAATAAAGTATGAAAATCTAAATCAAGTCTCATTCAAATATTAAAGTGTCTGTTACAGCATTATTTAAATACTCCTATGAAAAGAAGATGCATGTGATAAGACAAGCTGCACTGCATCAGTGATTTTGAGAGGGAGGCTTCCAGTAGCCCACTCTGCCTCTGTGGACCATAAGGTTAAGGCCCCAACTCAGGCAGATAGTTAGGCACATGCTTAATTTCAAGTGCATGTTTAAGTCCCATTGAATTGGAGAGGTACTTTCCTAAATCAGGGCCTGCAGGAAGAAAAGAATGTTCTCAGAGAGAACTTTTTACTGCAGTATTAAAACTATTTCTCTGTGTTGCACCATCTGTGTATAATGTATCGCTGTTTCTTAAGAAACAGTCGTTTTACTACTGGACTACTAGAAAAAATAATTTTACTATTCCAATGAAAAACTCTCCAAGTTAAATGACAGAAAACAAAGAGTAGGAATAAGTGGGCAGTTTTCAGAATGGAGAGAAGTAAACAGTGGTGTCCCCCAGGAATCTGTACGGGGACCAGTGCTGTTCAACATTTTCACAAATGAATTGGAAAAAGGGGTAAACAGAGAGGTGGCAAAATTTGTCAGTAATACAAACTTACTCAAGATAGTTAAGTCCAACGCAGACTGTAAAGAGTTACAAAGAGATCTCACAAAACTAGATGCCTGGGCAGCAAAATGGCAGATGAAATTCAATGTTGATAAATGCAAAGTAATGCACATTGGAAGACTTAATCCCAACAAAATGATGGGGTCTACATTAGCTCAAGAAAGAGATCTTGGAGTCATTCTTGGATAGCTCTCTGAAAACATCCACTTAATGTTCAGTGGCAGTCAAAAAAGCTAACAAAATATTAGAAACCATTAGAAAAGGGATAGATAATAAACACAGAAAATATTATAATGCCACTACATAAATCCATGGTATGCCCGCACTGTGACACTACACCCCATATTCTTCATTGTAATATTATTATGAGCATGGCATAATGATGATGTATTTTGTGAAAGATAAGGCATGTTCATTGAAAAGGTTATGAATTACTGAATATGATTATCCTACTTGTTTGCATACATCATTTTGGTATCTGAAGTTAGGAATATTGTCTATATATCTACTACAAATGTGTTTACACCTGGGGAACACCCACTAGGCAAAAAACTGTCAGTCTAGATAGCTGGTTGGGAAGGGCCATTAGGGAGAACAATAGGTCTTAGAAGAAGATAATCTCCCATTGAGGAGCCTTCCTGAGGAACTACAAAGAGCCTCTGAGTCATGGCTGTTATAACAACACTACAGGAGCATGTGACCAGATCACCTGGTACTGGATTCCATCTTGGAATACCAGTGTTTTTCCACTGAAAGGCGTGGGAACCAAGCTTGGAGACAAAGGGTTCCTGCCATTTGCAAAAGCTATTTAAGGCAGTGGAGTGACATCATCGAGGTTCTTCACTGACTCCCTGCCCAAAGGAGACTCTTGAAAACACCTGAGGAACTAGGCTGAAGTGGGGGGAAGTGCTGGACCCAGGCTAGAGGGGTTTCTAGCCTGTGAAAGGAATACCTGGGGTTGCAAGCAACAGCAGCTGGCCCCTTAAGAATCTCTGCAACCAGCTTAAATCATCATTTACGGTGAGAATGTACTACTCAAATCCAATCTCTTTAGTATATTAAACTTAGATTGCATTTTTGTTTATTTGCTAGATAACCTGTTTTGATCTGTTAGCGATCCCTTAAAATCTATCTTTTGTAGTTAATAAATTTATTTTTGCTTTGTCTAAAACCAGTGTGTGTGTGTGTGTGGGAGTCATAACTTGTGGCAGAAAGCTATGTATATTCCTCTCCACATCGAGGGAGGGGGCAAATTTCATGAACTTACGCTGTACAGTTCCCTGTGGAGTTCAAAATGGTATAATTTTGGATTTACCCTCCAGAGGGGGGTGTGCACTTAAGTAGGTGGGCAGTTTCTTAGGTGAAGCCTTCCCATGCAGAGATGATGTCAGCGTCTGTATATAGCTGTAGCTGGGTGTGTCCCAACCCTTATTTGTGCTGGAGGGAGCTTGAGGGTCTGTCACAGCAGGACAGTGTAAAGGGAGCCAAGGCTGGTGGGTCAAGCAAGCTCAGTGGTACCCCCCAGTTCCAGGTGGTACCCCAGGGGAAGCTCGTCACACACACACGTTGAATGCTGCGTGCAGTTCTGGTCTCCCCATCTCAAAAAAGATATATTGGAATTGGAAAAGGTACAGAAGAAGGCAACAAAAATTATTAATGGTGTTGAACAGCTTGTGTATGAGGAGAGATTAAAAAGACTAGGACTTTTCATCTTGGGAAAGAGACGATTAAGAGGAGATATGATAGAGGTCTATAAAATCATGACTGGTGTGGAGAGAGTGAATAAGGAAGTGTTCTTTATTCCTTCTCATAACACAAGAACCAGGGGTTACCCAATGAAAATAATAGACAGCAGGTGTTGTGAGAGAATTAACAGACCTCTAATTCCTATGGCTTTGTGGTAGTTTATCCTGGCCTTGACTCGTCGTTTGGCAAGATAAGTAACTATTGTGAGAAAAGGCCTGGAGCTAGCAAATTTTTGTGTAAACATGTTATCGCACGAAGGTTAGATTTAAATACAATCATAGTAGGTTTTGCTCATTGGCTGCAGGACTCTGTGCACGAGGATAACGGGACCTACTGATTCGTGGAGGGGTTCGGGCACGAGGGCTGCATGCATTACCCATTCATATATATATGGTGTGTAGACAATGCATAGGGTCCCCCTCTGACTAGCAGGGGGGCACCACGCTCAAGCGTAATAAACAGAAACTTTGCAAAGATTGATGAGTTGTGACTCGTTTATGTGCCTCAGCCTAGACCCAATTTGTACGTGACCTATGTAGTATAATTCGCTACTCTGATAATAGCGTGGCCTCTGTGGTTTAATTCGTAACACAGGTTTAAAACAAACAAAAGGAAGTACAATGCATAGTCAACCAGTGGAACTCATTGCCAGGGGATGTAGTGAAGGCCAAAACTATAACAGGGTTCAAAAAAGAACTAGATAACTTCATGGAGGATAAGTCCATCAATGGCTATTAGCCAATATAAGCAGGGATGCAACTCCATGCTCTGGGTGTCCCTAGCCTCTGATTGCTGGAAGCTGGGAGTGGATGACAGGGGATGGATCACTCAGTTGACTGTACTGTTCATTCCTTCTGAAGTACCTGGCATTGGCCAGAAGACCGGATACTGGGCTAGATGGACTATTTGTCTGACTCAGTATGGCCATTCTTATGTTCTGAGAATATTGGAGCCAAAATCCAATTGAAAGTCAATGGGATTTAGAATAAGTGTCTGAATCCCTTTTGAAAATGATATTACTCCTAATTCAGTTAAGCATTGTACACAGAGCACTGCAATGCCTGCATACCTTTTAAAAATGTGGGCCTTGGTCACTTTTGAAAATGGGACTTGCATACTTCTGAAAATTTGTCTTTATATTTCTATGGAAAGATAAGGATATCTCAGATTTAATCTCTTCAAACTAAATCTGTTATTTTCATAGTTTACCTTTATTTTTTCCTGTTTCCCAACCAGCTGTACTTGCATATACAATCTAAAGGGTTGAGATTCCCTATAGGTGAAATAAATTCAGTGTAGACAGCTCCCTTTGGCCTAGTCAGTGCCCCAGAATTGTGGCCCTGAAAGGCATGGTGGAATGGTTAGGTTGGAGCCTTTGATTGATGTATTTGTCAGGGGATGGGGATAGTGACATAGGCCAAGCCTATGATCTTTACAAAGGATTTTAATGTATTTGGGAAGGTGCTAAAATACTTAAAATCTCATGGCACTTGGAACAGTGTTTTTTGGAAGAAAGTACTGTATGGCTGAACATTTGAACATAGCTGCTCCTTAAATTTCTGTAAGATGTAAACTTTGCTGAAGTTTTTGCTGTTCAGTATCCATCTCTGCAGAATCAACAATAGGAGTTGTAGGAGGCTAGTTGTAAATTACTAAGGAAAATATACTGAGTATTTCTCCACTAAGTTGCTCTTCTATCAAGGAAACAATCAATCCTTGAACTCCAAATTTCTCCTGACTGCTCAGAAGTCATGGCAATATCATTTGGGACACAAGATGAGTCACTGAATGGATTAGCATTGTCTCAACCTGAAAATAATATACAAAGCAGTATGTACAGGAAGAAATGGGTTCTAGTGATTTAGAGCAAGAGATGGATAGAGAATTCTTAAAGTCAATGGAACTGACTTCTCATGTGCTTAAAGTATAGGCACACGTGTTTCCAGGAGCAGCACAATAGTGGTTTTCCAGCAATATGATTCATTGATGCAATTCTGCTTGATATTAGCCATGATGTCTGCTTCCATTGTGGAGATCATGTCATCTTATGCTGTGAATTTTGGAACAGTGACTGTATGCGGCAGTGGTATCAACCCAGATTTCATTAAAAAGTTTTAAACTGATTTGTCATTTCTTGTTATTGATTTCTACCACAGGGCAGCAAAAAAGTTCTTAAATTATTTGAATTCCTATTAAGGTAGCTGGAATTGATCCTCATTTCAGTACCTTGAGACCATTGGATAAAACATGCAGATAATTTAAGTATAATTTGCAAACCATAAAGAATATTCATTTCTTATGCATTGTGTTGTTCTAAAGTACAAAACTCTACTCAGATGCCTAGCCTTTTCTTTCTTTGTTTCCTTGAGATTGAAATAATGTACAAAATACAAAAGAGAAGGTTTTAAAAACACTGAAACTACTGAACATTTCACAAAAAGGGTTATGTGGGACCAGATCCTAGGGCATGATCATGTTGCAAATATGCAGGACCTGAGATGGGGTGGGAAAGATTCCTGTAAACTATTCCATGGCTTCTGGAACTCATAAATTAATAATGAATCAGTCTTTGACTGAGTGCTTGTCTGTGTATTTATTCTGCACCAGATTAAATTGCACAGTGTGTAACAGTCTGAGTTAGTAGGAGGAACAGTTGCTGAGCATCATAGCTTTTTGCCATATAACTATTCTACCGCAGTCCTGAAGCCATCTCAGGCAGAAATGACCCCCTGAATAACTTAGAGAAGCCAAATAGCGGCTTTAAATTATGTTTGCTACAGCAGCCTACAGAGACACTGGCACTGGCTGAGGATCACAGGAGTGGATCACATTCTGCCTCCATATACTGTCACCCACACTATGTTCTGCCAGGTGGGGAGGAACTGGAGGAATTGCTAGAAGGTGAGGAGCCCAGGTCATTCAAAGAGGTTTTTGCTCTAGGTGAAGAAAAAAAAATCAAGAACCACAACAAAAGAAACATTTAGCATAGACACAGCCGCTACAGGCAATGAGCATGTAATAGTGTAACCCAGTAGTGTCAAACCCTGACACCACAGAGCAATGGGTTGGACATTAAATGAGATTTCAAGGTTTCAAATTTTTTCATTCCACATTGCAACAAAAATTAAACATTTTAAAAAATTTTCACAGAGAAAGAAAGAGAGACCCCAAAATATTGCAATGGTTAGGGCACTCACCTGGGATGTGGGAAACCCAGCTTCTAGTCCCTGCTCTGCCTGATTCAAATTCTTGGCTATTCTAGGGTGAGTCTATCTCTCTCTGTCTCTCATTTTGATCAGAAATTCCATCCTGGACCACAGTAAACTTTCTGATGAAAGTTTAATCAAAGCCAAAACCAATACATTTCCACTAAAAGTTTCAATGAATCAGCATTTTCTGATGGAAAAACTTTTCTCAATAAATTCCTGACCAGCTCTGTAGAGCATTGATATTCCTGCAGCTCCACTAAACAAAAATGATCAAAACTTTTGCACAGATTACTATACAAATGAGAACCAGAGGACTTTAGTGCACTGTGATATGAGTTATGCCCATCTAAGTCCAGTCACCTTTCATTTATTATCATGGGGATAAAGGTAGTGTATAATTTAAATATAGGAAGTGAGGTGGTTAACCAAAATAGTGAATCTTGGATCCCTATTCTTTCCTTCAGTAACTCCCATTGACATCAGAGAGTTCCTGTGGAGAAGAAAGATTTAGTCTTTTTCCTCTAGCCCAACATGCACTGGGGATTCTTTCAAAAGTTTGATTAAAAAAATCAGACAGCCAAAGTATGTGATAGGTATTTGAACCTCTGCAGATTCATCTCCAGTTGAAGCTGCCTTTTTCATGACTTTGGATGAGTTTCGAAGGGGATCCATGGATCCACAAGAGTTTAGAAAATCCATTGCATGATTAAGACATGGTTCTTTGTTCCCCTTCATACTGCAGCATTTTACCTCCTCTGCTCAATTCTCTTGTTTTTGTTTTTCTCCTTTATCCTATAACCATTATACTGAATGTTGATGAGTAATCCTCAGAAATTAGTCTTACAGTGGAATCACTTACTTTTTTTTCCTACTTGGATGCAGTTCTATTTATTTTATTTTCTTCAAAAGAACAAGAGGTGGGAGGGGAAATAGTGGGCTTGTAGAAAAAAAACTGCCGGAGAGGGCGGGAGAAGATATTTTGACACTTCTGAAATTAATAGCAAATGGTAATAAGTAACTAAGCATGATGTACATCTGTAATTATTTGGTTTAACTTTGAGAAGGTGGATCCATGTATGGAGCCTTCCACTCTCCTCCTCCTCACCCCCCCCCCCGCCTTTGTTGTTCATTAAATCTCTCAAACCTCAGATAGCTGATCCTTGACATACCCTTGGCTTGATTTGTGTGCTACCAGGCATCTAGTTTTAAAATGTAGTCTTATTTTAAATTTGTTGTTGCCCTTTATTTTTAAAATCGCATCTATATTCTCTGAGTGTTTTTATTAAGATCTCATTTGGTTTATAAGTGTTATATAAACTGTACATTTGATTACCAGATTAATTTTGTCAAACACTTATGTCTTTAGTTAAAATGCTACACATTTTCCCTGGCATCTTGTACCCAATACATTAATCATGAAGCAGGCTTTGACTAAGCGCTTATACATGCATTTATTCTGCAACAGATTAAAGTGCTCAATACGTAACAATGTGAGTTAGTAGAGGTAACAGCTGCTGAGGGTCGTAGCTTTTTGCCATATGACAGTCACATTTCATTGTTAACATTTACTTTGCATCAGTTGCAATCTGGTCTGTTCAACCAGCACTGCCATTGCACTATGCCCAGTGTAAATAAGTAGGTTTTACCACTATATTCCTGCCATTTAAGTAAAATAGTTAAAGTTGAATATGAACCGAAATCCATTTTATTAGTCTTATTATCACTTGGCATTATGGTACCATTTAAAGCTACATGTGTCTAGAAATCTCATTCACTTTCCTTTGTGTGATTTTGAAAAATAGACACTCTGGTTTAGCAGGTAGTTCCAAAGAAATAGGAATGTTACAGTTTTTCAGTTTTTCTAAAGAATGAGAAATTAGTTTAGAGTGACACCTTTATCTAAGTTTTTTTTTAGGGCATCAGGGTAGGCAAGTTGTCATTAAATATTATCTCTTACCGGGGTGCCCAACCTACAGCCTGCGCCCATACGTGGCCCACCAGAGCATTTCATAAGGCCAATGACCTACTTCAACATAATATACTAAAGGCCGATTCATTGGCATTTTGTCATCATGTTTAAATCATTTGAGTTTACACAAGTGTGTAACTAGGCAATACTCTACATAGAATCAACCTAATTAACTACATGCAAAACAAGCTAAACTTAACATATAAATCAATACAGGTGACTGTCAATCTTATTAAAATATGTAGACTCTCTTTGGCTCACACAAGGTTGTGATATATGTGGCCTTTCTCTGTAATAAGATTGAGCACCACTGTCTTACACAATTATTTTAAACCACTGTATTCCAAAGCGAGCAAAGAGAGTACCTGAAATAAAAAATTCAACGAATATTCATTCAGATAGAAAATTGAATTAACTTTGGCTTGGCTGTGTTACACTCCGCCTTATGTTCATTTTCTGCAGATATTCCAGTGGATGAGTTTGCTGGCAGTAATGTTATCAAAACAAACAGTCTGAGAATTATGCAGTTATAAGCAAGAATAAATGTTAAGCAAAGTTTAGGGAATAATAGCAGCAAGCAAATTTTGAAAATAGCTAAATTGAAAACATTTAACATAATTGAACATAATTTTAATAACTGGCACTAAAAGCCTCTATTACATCACAGGTGGCAGAGTTATTTTCAGGAGACTAGATTTAGTAGGGAGATGGTTCAGAAGGCATCCAAATGATGCACTTTCTGTGGTTTTCCTGAGCACTGGTGTTGAAATGGTGAGCCTGGCTTAATGTGTGCCCTTCTCTATAGTTCGCCTACCAGTATGATAACGTTGAGCTTTGCATTCTTATTTTAGTTCTGTACACAGTGTAAGCATACAAGCCACTGACCACTGTAATGCTGTGGGTGCTCTATGAAATCCCGGTAGGCAGCCAATTGTCTTATGTGCTGCCATAATCATAATAATAAGCAATAACAACCAATATACCCTTGGCCTCATGCTTGCTTCCCTTGCTCTGACTGCTCCCAAATTCCAGTCCCAGGTCACAAACATTCTTGATCCACTTCTCTCCCAGGCACATGCTACTTCCCCATGAACTCTAAGTGAGAGGAGAGGAAATGGTGCTGCAGTTGCATAAACAATAATAGGGAAAAAAGGAGGAGCCCACTACAAGTGATGCAGCTCAGGAGGTGCATGCATCAACCTCTGGCTGCACAGTTGTGGGACAGGCCCATGTCCCTCAAGGAGGAGTCAGAGCTGAGACAGAAAGCAATGAAAGATGGCTCTTATGTGGACGACCACCTGCTTGCTTGCCCTTTTAGGACTGCTGATGGCTCATGGTCTTATGGCTGAACCACAGGGTGTATGATGGATCATGAATGCCAGTACTGATCCCTGTGCTGGTTCTGCATACAGAACCAGAGGGCATACATTCCTCGCTATATATCCTGCTTTATCTGGTATGTGTCTGTGTATTATACATTGTGTGTGTGTGAGAGAGAACTATCTAGGGCTGCTTTTATGCCCTCACTGACCACTCTCTGTAAGCTAGAATTCACTGAATTCCCATGGTATTTCATGAGAAATACTGAATGTATGAAATTTTGCAATTCTCTGAATTTTAAGTGAAAAATAAATGACACTGTCTGAGATGCAATTTAATGTGTGTTCCTTGATAGTTCATAGAAAGCTGAATTTTGAGGACTTGTAAGCTGTGTGAAACAAATGGTAACAAAATTCATAGAAACCTCGTAATTATTTCTGTTGTCCCTCCTCACTTTTCCTTCTATCTACCACCACATGGGAGAGCCAGATTTTCCACTTATTGACAGGTGGTTGTTAGAAAGAGAATGTGCTGAAGTGAAGTCTTACCAGTGAATGGCAATCATTTCTGGGGTGCAACATGGCAACTGCTAACAATATGCCACCATACCATACTACTGTTTTATGCCAGAAAATAAGGAATAACATATCCAGCTGCTAACAACCAAATAATGGTTGTGATATGTAAATCATGGCACACCGACATATTCACCATCTTCACTGGCTGATATCCTATTGGCCTCATTATTCTAGAGGAAATACTCTGGTGACGAAAAGCAACAAGCAAGCAGCAGTGTATTCAACTCCTCATGGAGCATCTGCAACACATTCACTTTCTAATGAACACTGGGCAGTGACTGGAAAAACTGGCTACCTTACACTGGAGTGGATAGAGAAGTAGTTTATAAAGCATTTATAGGCAGCGTATAAATATGTCACTGTGTCTATTACATTTTTCTTGAGCAAACAAAAGAATTGGCTATTTCTCACAAACTCTGCTGTCACTTCAGTCATTCTTTTTGCAGTCTCTTCCACCTGGTGAGAAGGGTATAAAGCAAATCAGCTTGCCCCTGTTCTCCAAATGGCTCTTGGATCAATACAAAGGATTTAATACCCCTTAGTACCAGAATGCTGCAGAAAGATGTTGGCATACTCTGTATCTGACATCTGATCTGTGTACTTTTTAGAGGCATGTTCTTTGTCAGTTATTCAGTTTGTGTTGATTTTATAAATATATTCCAGCAAACCCATACAAATAAGGTGTTGACTTGAAACAGCAGTCAATATGTTATTATTGAGTAAAATGTTCAAAGGGACCTACAGGTATGTCTACATTGCAATTGGAGGTGTAACTGCAACTCTGACAGACTCAGGTTGGCGGCGGGTGGGATTGCATTCTGGAGCTTAGTACATGAGCCTCTAATTCAGAGGTGGGTAAGCTGCGGCCCACAGGCCACACGCAGCCCATCAGGGTAATCCACTGGCGGGCTGCCAGACAGTTTGTTTACATTTGCACGGCTGCCCGCGGCTCCCAATGGCAGTTTGCCATTCCAGGCGAATAGGAGCTGCGGGAAGTGGCAGCCAGCATGTCCCTGTGGCCCACCCCGATTCCTGCAGTTCCCATTGGCTGGGAATGGTGAACCGTGGCCACTTGGAGCCACGGGCAGCCATGCAAATGTAAACAAACTATCTGGTGGCCTGCCAGTGGATTACCCTGATGGGCCACATGTGGCCTACGGGCTGCAGGTTGCCCACAACTATTCTACTGCATGAGCTAAAATCCATATGGCTGTTAGCTAAAGCAGTAGTAGAGCAGATTCATTAATCTCTCCGTAAGTGGTCTCAGTGCCACTAGATGGGACAGAACACCACACCCAGGAGGTGTGTGGGTTACAACTGCAATACGGTTTGGCATACGTGTACTAGTTTTAATCTAGCTAGCACAACTAAATTAGCAGTGAAGACGGTGTGGCACAGGTTCAGCATGGGCTAGGAACACAAGTACACATACAGGGCCCGCAATGATCACCCCATGTTGACGCCCATGCTGTCACATCTTCATTGCTATTTTTAGCCATGCTCAGTAGATTAAAGCTAGTACAGGCATGCCAACCCATGCGGCAATCACACCTCCAATTGCAGTATATATACCTTTTGTGATTTAGGCACCTAAGTCACCTGGACTTTCAATAAGTCTTAGTCTCCTAAATGCCTGTCACTTTTGAAAATGGGACTTAGGGGCCTAAGTCACTTAGGTGCTTTTGAAAACTTTATCCAATTTTTCAGTAAAGTAGAAATCAAAACAGTTTGGTGATCGGTTTCCAATATAAATTCAAATAGCAGTTGTATTATAAAGAAGGTATGTAAAATAGAAAACTACAAATTAACTTCCAGAAAATGAGACCTGGAATAAAGTTACAGAATAACATACGAGTTATCTCCTCAGAATTCTGTACTTCAGAATTATTGTCAGAAAAATGCCAATGTATGCACAATACCAAATAGTCTTTGCAAATGAGAAACTTTACCACATTTTCGTATAGTATTAGATGCTCTAAAAAGTTTACCAACAATTGCTAAAATATGGTGAATAAAGGGGCACTTTAAAGCCTTTCAGTATGTTGTTGCAGTATGTTTGATGGGCAGCATGCTAGTCACAATAACGGGGAAATCTTTGATAAAGTTCATTAAGGCATCAGAGGAATATGTTCTTGCTGTGCTTTTCAGCACAGAAACTTCTCTCCCAGGGAGAAACTGAACTAAAACACTGAAGACAGATTCTTACACATAAAATTGCCTATTAGAAGCATGTCTAAGCTGACTGGTTTGAAGGTGGAAAAATTCTTTGGAGACTCAGTGGAATTTTCTATCTAATCTGTGGACTATTTACATTCAGGAAGGAATTGGATTTTAAATCTGTAGGCTATTCAAAAGCATTTATTTAAGTTAAATATTCTTAAGTGAAAAATGAACAACAGATACATTTCCCTTTGCAGTAATTACAAAAAAATATGTACCATATTATTCGAAAATGACAGCGAACTTGGTTCCAACTTCAGCCTTTAGATTGTTGCTTTAGCACAAAATTTCCAACTGGACTCAAACCAACCTCTTAGTTTTGCACACCCAAAATGTTATGTTAGCCCTGACAAAAGTAGTTAATGTTTGAAAATACAAAGCATTATTTAAGTGCTAAGTTTTATTTTATGAGACAGCTGGTCTGCATACTTGTATATTGTAGACACATTATCATCATTAAGGCTGCAAATCAACTTCTATTCTAGTCTCTTGTTTTCACAGGGTTTATAAGCTTTTTAAACATTCAGGACCTAACTGTGCAGCCCTTACTCCCATTGGTGATCTGTCAGTCCCATAGAATTTAGGGTTACCATATTTCAAGTTCCCAAATAGAGGACATTGTCGGGGTGGAGAAAGGGGAGAGGGAACTCAAGGGGAGGGTACAGTTTGGGGTTGCTGGCACTGCGTGGGGGGAATTTTGGGGGTTCTGGAGAGGTGTGTGTGTACTAAGCGGAGGTTTTGAGGTGGATGCTGGAGGGGATACTTGCAGCTTCACTCTCGGGTGTGCGGGGGGAGGGGCAGTGTCCCGCTCCCTGTCATGGTGTCAGGATAGCTGGCACAGGCCGGGGATGCAGCGCTGACCCGTCAGTCAGTGCCTCCCTCTGGGCCTCTCGCCAGGGCCTGGCCCTGTCACCCTTCCCAGCCGGCCTCTGTGGCCCCTCAGCAGGGCAGGCAGCCTGCAGGAGAGGCGCTTGGTGGCTCTGCTTACCTGCCAGGCCATGGTGGGTGAGATCTGGCAGCTGTGGATGAAGGATGGGGACCAGTCAGGGCACAAAGACAGCTCTTTCTGAGCTGAAATGTCTGTTCCACAAAAGTCCCAGACATTTCCTCTTATTTGAAAAATCCACCCTAATGGCGGCTCAAAAAAGAGGTCATGTCTGGGAAAACCTGGACATATGGTAATCTTACTATGGAGGATCTCATTGACATCAGTGGAACCACTCGGATAACTCACTGCTCAACAACTTGAGTATGAGTTTGAGTATGAGTTTCCCACTCTACCACTTTGGGGCTGAAATTTCCCAGGCCTGGTCTCTGCCTGGAGGTGTGTTTTTGTGGAAAGTTTGAACACAATCTATTTGGCTATTTTAAGTTTGACCACACTGTTTAAGGAATGGGTCTACAGCAAAAACCGCTGAAGTTTGAAACTTACCATGAACATAATCCTTACTGGGGACTAGTTCCTGAAAATAGTGAATTGGATTTACCAAAGTTATAATCATCTGAAAATTGTGAATTGATCATGGGCATTAAACTTACCCCACAACAGAATGTCTACCACCTAGTGTTCTTTGTGGGGGCAGTGCAACACCAAATTGCCACAATGTAGGGAAGTACTTAAATATTACAGGTTAGTCTACATTAAATATATTTGTTAACTTAAAGGGAACCAGAATTTTGACTATTATTATTTTACTTGTGCTCTATCAGACATTTTGTCCAATAAAATGGTAAAGTCATTGATAAGAGAAGTTGAAAACTCATCATTTCCATACATCAACTCTTTCAGAATTGTCTCCTGGTATTAGTTGTAGATTTTAATATTGCTTCACATTATGGCTGAGGTTACTTTTCCAGCCTTCAGCCAGTCCCCTGAATTAAAAAATGTGTTTGCTTGTAAAGCGTTTAGTCTTTTATTTTTTTTCTTAAATCACAGAAAATGGCCTTGTGTTTTGGTGTTTGTTTATTTTACAAATATAATTTTTAAAAGCCTCCACAAAATAGCAGTCCATGTGCCACGTTGTTTACATGATCCATCACATTTTGGTCCCTTGGAAATTTGGCTAACAGCCAATATCACAAAAGCTCTGTGTTGAATTGAAAAATTTTTGTGTGACTACGAGAGGTGTATTTTGCTACGCTTGTTATATGAAAAAATGTTCTTCCTCATTATGGTGTGTACCTGCTGTCTTTCAGATTACAATGATACAAAAGTTAATAGATTCATAAAGATTAAAACCAGAAAGAGACCATTATGATCACGTCACCTGACTTCTCATGTAACACAGGCCATACAATTTCACCCAATAACCGTGCATCAAGCCTATAACTTCTGATTGAACAACATGATTTGTGCTCACAGATAATTTCCTTTAGAAAAGCTGTTTAAAATTATGTTTTTCCAGAGAAATTACTAATCCTCCAATAAAATGTATAACTAAGTAATAAAATGTATAAGTAAGCAATAAATGCTTGAGCTGGTCAAAAAAAAAGAATTAATGAAAAATTATAAGGGGGAGGTTTTTTGATCAAAGTACAAACAAATTCAACAAGCTCTAGCACTATACCTGGTATTGATTGCAAGGGTGAGATTCTTAATAAGGGGTTATATTAGTCATGGTATGTAATTTGATTTTCTTCTCCAAAAACATGTGAAATCCTAGCACCTTGAAGTTGATGGCAATCTTGCCATTGATTTCAGTGGAGCCAGGATTTCACCCCTTTTTAATATGTTGCAAATAACTTTTCACAAACTCTTACTTATTCTTAGGTTTCAGAGTAGCAGCCGTGTTAGTCTGTATTCGCAAAAAGAAAAGGAGTACTTGTGGCACCTTAGAGACTAACAAATTTATTAGAGCATTAGAGCTGTAGCTCACGAAAGCTTATGCTCTAATAAATTTGTTAGTCTCTAAGGTGCCACAAGTATTAAGTACTCCCAAGATCTGAGAGAATGATGGCTCGTCCTTCAGGATAGGTTGTAGATCCTTGATGATGCGTTGGAGAGGTTTTAGTTGGGGGTTGAAGGTGATGGCTAGTGGCGTTCTGTTGTTTTCTTTGTTGTGCCTGTCCTGTAGTAGGTGACTTCTGGGTACTCTTCTGGCTCTGTCAATCTGTCACTCTCTCAGATCTTGGGAGACAGACCAGTCCTTGCTTACAGACAGCCCCCCAATCTGAAGCAAATACTCACCAGCAACCACACACCACACAACAGAACCACTAACCCAGGAACCTATCCTTGCAACAAAGCCCGTTGCCATTTCTGTCCACATATCTATTCAGGGGATACCATCATAGGGCCTAATCACATCAGCCACACTATCAGAGGCTCGTTCACCTGCGCATCTACCAATGTGATATATGCCATCATGTGCCAGCAATGCCCCTCTGCCATGTACATTGGCCAAACTGGACAGTCTCTACGTAAAAGAATGAATGGACACAAATCAGACGTCAAGAATTATAAGATTCAAAAACCAGTTGGAGAACACTTCAATCTCTCTGGTCACTCGATCACAGACCTAAGAGTGGCTATACTTCAACAAAAAAGCTTCAAAAACAGACTCCAAGGAGAGACTGCTGAATTGGAATTAATTTGCAAACTGGATACAATTAACTTAGGCTTGAATAGAGACTGGGAATGGATGAGTCATTACACAAAGTAAAACTATTTCCCCATGGTATTTCTCCCTCCCACCCCACCCCCCCACTGTTCCTCTGATATTCTTGTTAACTGCTGGAATTAGCCTACCTGCTTGTCACCATGAAAGGTTTTCCTCCTTTCCCCCCCTGCTGTTGGTGATGGCTTATCTTAAGTGATCACTCTCCTTACAGTGTGTATGATAAACCCATTGTTTCATGTTCTCTGTGTGTGTGTATATAAATCTCTCCTCTGTTTTTTCCACCAAATGCATCCGATGAAGTGAGCTGTAGCTCACGAAAGCTTATGCTCTAATAAATTTGTTAGTCTCTAAGGTGCCACAAGTACTCCTTTTCTTTTTGCGAATACAGACTAACACGGCTGCTACTCTGAAACACGAAATAAGTTAATAATGTGTTTCTTATCTAATTAAGAAACTGAATTTGCTAGACTGTTTTGTACCTTTCTCTAGATACTCAGGCATAAACACTGGTGAACTATGAGACAAGACTGTCTAGTGCCATCACTTCAGTGTGTCTGTGTTGTATTGTACTGGAGTTATATGGTGATGATGTAAAACTTCTGAATGAGTAAAGAGAAAATGACTTTGAAATCCAGCTTTCATATTAATACACTGAAACCCTAGTCAATCGAATTGCACCCACAAGATTATATGATATAGTGCAGGAATCTCCTCATTTAGTAATTCATCTCGATAGAGTTTTTCATCTCATGAGCCCCCTTCGCATCCCATTGACAATTGTGATGATCACCTCCTTCCCATTTCTTATTTCATATCCCTGTGACAGCTTAAGCATTAGCTTTAATGTAATATAAGAAAATTTGTGTAATTCATCTCTCTATGCTTACAAAATTTACAAAAGGTCTGCAGTCCACAAGTAGTCAATGAACCTCAGTTTATGAACCACTGATATAGACGAATGAGTGGGATTTATTAAAAATTTATTATGGAAAGCATTAGGCTGCTTTCACTGTCACAAATTTGGACTAATGCAGAAACTGGATTCTAATTACAAACCTAATATCTTCTGAGTGCAACAGAAGTTAGTGAAAAGGCAATCGTGTGGTTCAAATTAGTATTTTATTGTGCTGATAATATTGAATTCCTGACGGAAGCTTAATTTCAGATGTGATGTTATAAACTAAGATCCAAGGTTCACTTCTAGTTGGGGCCCATATCTGCTTTTAACATTTTATATTAAGGATAATTCTAAAACTGCAGCACATTCCGTGTCTTCTTCAAAGTTCAGCAGAGTCATGACAGGCACAAGTAATGGTGCAGCACCTAATCCCATAATCTTATGCCTCAGTAGTGAGAAATCTGCTACTATTTGTTGTATTTGGGCTCTGACACTACATTCCTTTTAGGGATTCTACTATTCTGCTTTGGATGGGCGGATTATTGAGCTTTTGATGTAGTGACCTGTGTAACATCTTTTTATGATACTTCCCCCTCCTATTTGTATCTCTACTACCTTGGCACTTCAAAGATACCATTATTGATGGTGATGTTATCCGGTAATATCTTGTTGTTTCCTTATGGCTGGTGCAAAAGAAAGCAAATTTTGCTAATTGACAGACTTTTATTATGGGATTGGGATCAGCACCCAGAAAAGGTTTCCTTTATTGCTTAGTGCCTTAGTAATCTGTGATTTAAACTTATTCAATAAATAATGTATCCTCCGAAATGAAAGGAAGGCAAAATTAGAAAACTGTTCATTTAAAAGGGTCACTAAACTGTGTACAATGTATCTATGGACCGCTGATGATGTCTTCTTGATTTATTTTTGGATTTATGTTTCTTTCAAACTTGTTAAGAGAAAAAGTTGGATCTTAATAACAATGCCATTCTCTAAAACATTAGGTCGTATACACTGTCTCATACTACTTCAGCATCTCAATGATATTATAAATGCAAATGCTGCACAGTTTTCTAACTGATGTTGGGTACAGCTGATATTAGATTTACATTTTCCCCAGGGGAGCTTCTCATTTGTGTCTGCAGTTTGCATCTCCAAAAGGAGATTTGTAAGAATGTTACAGCAACTTTATTTTTAATCTAGCCATTTAAATTTCCGTTTATCAGTTAGTAGATCATACTATTTACCCATGTTTATACTCTAATAATTACCTTGCATGTTAATTATGTAAACTCTATTTCTGCTTATGTACAAATTAAATCTATTCTTGATGTTATAAAAGGTATCTCCCACAACTAATAGTCCATTAGTGTATTATACTCGTCATCGTTTTCTAAAAAGGAAAAATGCATGTTATTAGGAACTAAATAGATATGGAGATACAGCACCAGCCCTAGCTGTGTCATGACAATAGCAAAATTACAGCAGAGCACATTGAAGGAAAAACATTACTTGTCTTCCCACTTAATGACAGGGTGTACTTCTTGACTGTTAATGACAGGCTAATGTTGAGCTTATGTCACCAGAACACAGGCTTCAGGAGAGTAGCATAGAAATTAAACTTGTTAAGTAAGGACATTGTTGATATGGTACTTTAATTCCCAACAGCAGCATTAAATCATAGTATCATTTTTCTCCTTTAAAAATGTTTCTTACAATCTCTGACAAGTGTTTGTTAAATAAGAGTGTCAATAATTCATACAAAGATGAACATTTTGCTATGTAAATGTGACCTAAATGGTTTTGTTGTTTTTGTTTTATCCAGCATTTATTGAAATGGTGTATTCTTACTAGACTGCAGCATATGGAGTAGTAATTGTTTGGTCCTTTGCTTTATAGAGGTGTTTTACTTAAGTATATGGGAATTTCTGTGCACTAACATGAGAATGTAATTAAATACATTTTAAATGTCTAAAAGTAATATTTAATTTAAAATTTCAATCTATTTCTGTGCCAGAGAAGCCCATGGAAAACAGCCTTTATGCTATTTCTACTTTACAGAGACCAGACATTTTTTTTGTGTATTGGGGCATAGATTTTTCACATCTGTGCCAAAGGATTGTTTCAGCTACATGTTGTGAATTGTTTATCTGAAATATTGTTATTGAAATGTGTTAATGGACTGTCCCTACTAAATGTGAAATGGTTCTGTATTGTAAAAGTTAAGTAAAAGATATTATACCCGTGTGGAAAATGGTGCTAAAAATAAATCTCTAATTTTGAAAATGCAGGGCATTGTAATGAAGGTGTAATCTATGTGAGCTGAAAGACTTTAGTGTTGAAATACTCCTGTCTCTTTTAAAAGTCCCTCTGTTTGCAGGACAATTGCAGGTTGTCATAATCATTCTAAGTCACACCACCCATTGTAAATTTTACTGAGCATTTCCTTTAATTCAGTCACATTAGATTTAGAAGCTGTAACATTTGAAGTTCAGCTGTGTATACAACAAGGCGATTAATGATACTTTTCTAATATACTTCATGATGGCCACCACAAAATAATTATAATTGCACATTGTTAAAATTCCATTTCTGTCTTTCCCAACTCTACATTAATAGATAACTTTTAGGTTAAGCTAACATTGAATTAATTTATTATGAGAATAATGTAGGTGTGTTTGAAGAGATACAATGTCTCTTTTCATGTAATTATGTTTGGTTAAGAAATAAAAGGTACAAAGTACATACCGTACATTTAAACATTCAAAAAAACATTATTTCTCTGAAGCATTAACTCTCTCTCTCTCTCTCTTTATATATGAGCTTGGTGAAACCTTGTTATGGGTTGAGTTGTCACTTCATTGAGATTTATAGGTGTGAACTCTTAGTCTTCAGTTAACATAACTGTAAGGATAAGCCCTAGCCTAGGACAAAGGGGGGTTGTGAATCTGTCTAGGAGTTTGGACTGAGTAGACAGAGGTTTTTTTGAGTATTGTTTTGGGTAGGTTGCAGGAAGGGGATACAGAACACCCAGACACAGAACACAGAGAGAGGTAAAAAGCAAGGAAGCCAAGCAATATACATGCACTCACACATGCGCACACACACATATCATATGCACACACCAGCAAATGAAGGGCGCTAACCCTACCACCACCTGTGGTTATACAGGCAGGGCAGTTACAAGTAGCTCTTTAAAATATGACCATTGAACCTGCTCAGAATTATTGTCTCTCACTTAGGGGTTAATTTGAAAGGTACTGTGCCATCACAGAGAGTGGAGGTTTTCAAAGTACAGGCATTACTTCATGCACCAGCTCTTTATCTTTCTCATAGCTTTGCAACTTTCTGTGACTTGGTTCTGTGCAACACATTTATTTTTATTGACTTTGGTGTAAGTGTGACCTCTCTGTTATACAGGTCGGTGTCTGAAAAGCCAAGAGCTGAGATGTTTCATTATTTGGGAGATTAGATTAAAATTTGCTAAATCCAGACTACAGAGATGAAGTTTTTTTCTGAAAGTGTAACTGAGTGAGGCAAAAAGGACAGCATGCTCTGTAAAAGTTATTTCAGCAATAAAATCCTGATAGATACTTCCAGCTAGACAGTAGTGGTCAAAATATAAAAGATTATGATGAGGGGAAATATAGAGGGACATTATTATTTGCCAGATTTGTTATTCAAGAAAAAGGATTATTTCATTTTCAAAAAGATATATAGATTTCTGGTTTTTTAATTTTATTTTATATGAATCTGTTTTATTGCAAAAAATTCAGAATCTTAAAACAAGAAATGTTCCACATTGCTGCTTCAAGTAATCTGATATAACAACTTACTCTGTACGTGAGTATTTCCATATATGCTGTGATTCAGTAAAACACTAAATGCATTTTAACCCATTCCTATTCAACAAAGGAATTAAGAATGTGTTTAAATTCCTGGTATTTGGGCACATACTTAAAGTGAAACATGTTGGTGTTCTTTCCTGAATTGGGAGCAAAGTACTATATGTCATCTCTCTCTCTCTCTCTCACTAGCAATGATGAATAATTGAAACGGCACAATTTAGATATTTTCCCTGCATTTTGTTAAATCTTGTTAACAGGGTAAGAAGCAGGAAGTTCCTCGGGAAGAACAGGGACCAACCACTAAGAATTTGGATTTTTGGGCCCAGCTCATTACTCTGATGGTTACCATCATTGATGAGGATAAAACCGCATACACGCCTGTCTTGAACCAGTAAGTACCCTCCTTTGGAAAAATTGTATGAAAAATCAGGGATTTAATTAAAGAAATACACTGGACTTCAGCATTTTCAGTTTTGATGTGATTAGATTTGATTAAGTGGCAAAACCTGAAAGACAGTAGCTTAAAACTGTACTTGGTACATTTTTTAAAAACTGCTTTGTTTCCTCAAAAGCAGAATGTAAAAACAGTTAAGCAAATGACAACTAATCTCCTCCTCCTCAACTCAAAAATAGGAATAGATAGAAATAGACATGAGCTGAGTCCTTAAGGATATTTCAAACCCAAAAATCCTTGCATCAAAAACCTCTTAAATTTCTGATCCTGCTGAGAGGGACCATCATGGCCATGTGGAGCCCCATGTAATTGTCAGGGCCCTGCCTCCGTGGATCTGATTGTAGAATCAGGGCTGAAGGTTAAGAGAAATCAGCATAGTTACCTGTCATTTCATTTATAAACTCCAAGCTTTCCAGTTGCAAGTTCTTACATGTCTGACAATGGAGAGTAATAGGAATTTCATTTTTCTCAAACATATTTCTCCACAACTTTTGGGAGTACTAATTTTACATATTTTCTGGGGGGCAAGAAAGCAAAGAGTACTTTGAATAGCGCCCGTCAATTGTGTGATTGATGAGACATGACTTGATTGCCTCAATAGTGCTCTTGATTCACAGTGGAATTCTCCTGGGCTTCCGTGGGAGTCCGTGCAGTTCGCAGCATCTAATGTGATTTAAGAGAAACATGCTCTTTAAGTGAATGCAAGTCAGAAGAAAAACATGATGTTCAATATTTAAATAGTAAATATTATTTTTGTTAGGTTCCAGACTAATTTAATACTTGTTTAACTAACTTACAAGTAAATAGAGGATTCTCCCAGGTCTGTACAGTTAACGTCATGCACAGTACCTCATATAGCAGTAGCTGTTAGCAAAGGGAAATGGATGTTTTAATAAAAAGGATCAGTGGACTCAAACCAAAACTCTGGATTGAAATATACCTGAGTTTTGGGAAACCAAGTTCTATCCAAACTTTGAATCTCTGGCCCATCTCTAAATAAGAGCTTTCTACTCAATTTGCAATTTACAGTGTATATGCTGAGAGAGTTCATCTAAGAATTCTGTTCTACTGTACAAAAGTATCAGAAGATGCACTTCTTGTAGCACTTGTACACTTCGATGCTGTGTAAAACTTTGTGGCTTTACTGGGCTAGTTTCTAGGAATAAATACCTACTTTTTGTTCTCTGCATGTAGAATCTCGTATGAGATGTTCTTCTCTGGCTGACTCTGTTATAATGGATGAAGAATATCTGTTTAGTCCTTTACAATAATAGTATCTAATTGAGAACCAGGATCCTAGTTAAAAAAAATAACTATGTGGATAGGAATCTTGTGCTTAGTGACACAAAAAATTGACGAAGGAGCTGGGCCCTACCGTCATACGATTGAAATAGAAAGACCAAATGGTATTCCTTTTTTAACTTTTGAAATGAAATTATACAAATTTCTTTGTTTGATGGATTAATGTTTTATGGAAGAAGTGACATGATTAAAACAGTATGCTGCAATTGCTATTTGCTAGATAATGTTGTATAGCCACTTAACAGTGCCAGAGAAACTTACTGGATATACTTTCCATACTTTTTTCTGAGGGAAAATCCCAGGCTGATCTTCTGAGAGACTAAAGAGCGGAATGGATTGGAATTTCTGGTCTATGATTTCAATTATGGGAATCGTTATCATTAATAGTTAATACATTTTTAGTTTGATATTCCTGTATTTACTTAAATTCTGGCTCTTATAGTAATATCTCTTCTTGTTGTTCTTTCAATTTGGGTTCAGTTTTCATTTTCTAGATTTGAATATTTATATGTAGCCCTGTATTAGTGTTAAACACTATGAAAACAGTGTTGCTTTTTATGTTTTCCCTTTACTTGTGGATCTGCTTTCTTCAAAATGATGGAGGGAAAAGCGTATAGAGTGGCTGCATTTAAAAACTCACAATTTATTATTGTAAGAGGGATCCGGGGAGTTGACCTGTAAACCTGACACATTTAAACATTCAAAATAAGTGCTAAGTGAATAAGTAGTGACAGTGAAACCTAATTTATTCTTCTCTCTATTGACAAGTTCCACCAAATAACTTTGTATAAGTTAGGGATTAAAAACTGTCATGCAAGCGAGGAAGATGATTTTGGCAGCAGTGTTTTGGATGAACTGAAATTTTATAGTATTTCTGTGAAAGTGACAAAGAAATTGGCAAAATGATGGCCCAAGAGACAGAAATAATTGTAACAAGAGGAAACAAAATGAATCATATAGCACTGGCATGGAGGTCTGCTTGGCTCCCTGAGAAATGTAAAAATTCATGACTGCTACGTGGAACACTAAAATGCCTAAAGTAATATACAGTATATTTTGCGGTCAAATTGTCCCTGAGGAAAAATGGATTGCTGTCTAGGGGCCAAATTCTCTAGTCCTTACTTGAAGCAAACTCTTTCTTACTTCAGTAGCTTAGAGGTAAATAAATAAACTTTGCTTCAATAAAGACTGCAGAAGTTGATTCTGGGTTATTATTTTTCATTGGTGGTGTTTGGTTATGCAGAGGTTATCCATTAAAAAGTCAGAACGTTTCAACAGTTCTCATGCTTATCTCATATTCTCCGTATATGGAAAACGTTTGTGTTGGGAGGCAGGTGGAGGGGATTTTCCTCAGCTTACTGCTCTGTGTTAAGTATTGCTAACTTTTCACAGGTGACCACTGAAGCAACAACCAGAAAATAATTGGTTTAGGTATGGAACCAAGTATGAGTTTTGATAAGGAAACTTAGAAATTATTTGGGTAATCCAGAAGCACTAAATACAGTCACAAAGCTAAGGTAGATATGTGAATACAAAGGATGCAAACACACATTCCACAAAATGTTTGGATAGAGGAAACATAGAGAACAATGCCCCCACAATTACAGAAAACCCAAATCCCAGAATCATTTAGATATAGACAATAAAAAGTACATTCAATGATGTGCAAGCAGGTAGAACACAGACTTCACAATGCATATAAGGGTGGCAGATACAGAACAAACAGTGACACCCAGATACTACAGTGATGGGGGACTTACAAAGGCATATAATAGTAGTGAACTGGAAGTGACTGGCCCATGCTCAACTATGCAGTGTTGGGGAGGATATGGCCCATTTAAGAGCTAATCAGAATGGTACCCTCTGTGCTTGTGGGAGCAGATTGAGGCTACTGATGCTTCTCTCAGGAGCAGTTCACCCAATAGAGGGTAGAGATGGATAGGGAATAGGCCCTCTTACATGCTGGCTCTTCAATGGATGCCACAGAATACTGTTATGGTTGGCCCTGCTTTTGGATGCACTTGCTGCTCATGGTTCAAACTCCAGTAAGAAAATACTGTTCCTCCTTTTGCCTGAGCAGCTAGCCAAAATCCAGGGCCTTGCAGGGTAGCTTCCATTAGAATGAGAAATCGGAAATCCAGAATTGGTATATCCTTGCTGTAAGTTTGTTTCTTGTTTTCCTGAACACAGTAGAAACAAGCAACAGCCAGCAGTTTCATTGCTCAGAATCCACAAATCTGCCACTCCAGTGAGTTCTGTACCCTATAAGCCCTGTTTCTCTGCTTCCTTTCAGGGTCACACTCGCAAATCCTTCTCCAGGCTTTTTCTGCCTCTAGTGTACTCAGCCTACAAGTGATATCTTAGGCCCTGCATTTGCAACCAGCGAAATCCCTCAGTGCACACAGCTTAGCTCTGACCTTCCACATGGCCTAGTGCCTTGGGCATTCACCCCTTAGCCCTCAGCTGTTCTTACTATATAAAGGAGATTGATTGTTCCTTCTGTTGAGCCTGAAAGTGTGGCACACTGTTGGATTTAATGATGTCTGTGATTGTCTTTGAATCTTTCAGCCTAACAATAGTCATACAAAGAAACCCTTGCAGTCTTATTTGCTTGTAGAGTTCCAAAAAAAATTTTAGCCCACCAGCTTCAGACAGTGCATCTCATGGACCTTGTTCACTTTTCACTTACCTGTACTGAAGTCAATTTAGTTACACCAGCATTGAACTTGTGTAAAGGAAAGGAGAATCAAGCTCTTTGTATATAAATCTTTATTGTTTTCTATCATCTCAGATTCCATAGAGTGAATTTCTTCACTGATGTTACCCCACTAACTTCGGTGCAGCTACACTAGGAACTAATTTGATTTATGAACTTTCACATTTTAAGTTAGAACATACAGCATCAAACAGAATAACTCTCATGTCATATCACTTACATTTTAGAAGTATTTTCATTTAGTTTTGGTTGATTTTTGCATGTGTGTATGGTTTGTTGTCTATGTATATCGTGGAATTTGGCTTGCATTCCTCCTAACTTGTGGCTTTGAACAGATGAAAATGCCAATAAATTAACAGTAAGGGTGGTTGTTCAGCAACTCTGACAAACAGAATATTTGTGTTCTCTATTTCTATTCCCTCTCTGACATTTGATATCAAATATAAGAAATGCCAGAGCTATGTACAATGACAATTGGAAGTTGTATCTATAGTTGTCAAATACTAATTTGGGCATAACACAATGCCATGGAGAATTCTGTATACAAAGGAATTTGTAAGAATCAGCCTCCATTTAAAAAATGCTATTTTTGGTGCCTAGTAGCAATTTTTACAGTGGACATATGACAAGCCTAAGATCTTTTCCATCTTCAGGGCCTAGGGCAGGGGTAGGCTAAATACAGCCTGCAGGCTGGATCTGACCCGTCTAACATTTCTGTCTGGCCCGCCATGACTTCGGTGGCGCAGCATTTCTGCCTGGCATTTCTGCCCCTACTCTTCTTACTTTCCCAGAGGTCGGACATTTGAGCCCTTGCTTTACCAAGGTTCTTTAAACTGAAAGTGACTCTCTCCTTTGGCACAGGTTAAGCACAGTCTTTCTTTTCTGTATTCCCACAATAATTACAATCGTTGGTAACCATATTTCACTACCCCCGCATTCAGTACTAACATAATTTGTGACTCAACACCAGCCAAATTGATTAAAATGAGCAAACCGTTGCTCCATCAGCTGAATATCTAGCAAATCTAAGTAAAACAGGAGCACACTGTATTTACATAAACACAACCAGGCTCTCTTCCCCCCTGCCAGCTAGCTGTCAGAGAAGCATTCGTTCAGACCCTGCTTACAGGTATTAAGATTAGGATATAAAGAGGCTAGATTAAAAATATTACATGTACAAAATATTTCTGAAAGCAAAATAATCTGTAAAGATTTTGCAGTGTTGAATAGTGAAAGACAGATTAAAAGATCAATCCTCTGCTGTGCAGATACATGTTGCCGCATATCTTGTAAAATCATGATGTGTGCATTTTTGCACAAGTACAGTAGTTCAATTTATAAGCAATTGCCACAGAATATGTATTCCCTAAAATGAATATGTTAGATTATGAAGCACTGAGTGGGATTTTTCTCCTATAAACTATATTCATGCAGTTTTCAGAGTAGCAGCCGTGTTAGTCTATATTCGCAAAAAGAAAAGGAGTACTTGTGGCACCTTAGAAACTAACAAATTTATTAGAGCATAAGCTTTCGTGAGCTACAGCTCACTTCATCGGATGCATTTGGTGGAAAAACAGAGGAGAGATTTATATACATACACACAGAGAACATGAAACAATGGGTTTATCATACACACTGTAAGGAGAAAGAAAAGGAGTACTTGTGGCACCTTAGAGACTAACAAATGTATTAGAGCTCTAATAAATTTGTTAGTTTCTAAGGTACCACAAGTACTCCTTTTCTTTTCGCGAATACAGACTAACAGGGCTGCTACTCTGAAAACTGTAAGGAGAGTGATCACTTAAGATAAGCCATCACTAGCAGCAGGGTGGGGAAAGGAGGAAAACCTTTCATGGTGACAAGCAAGGTAGGCTAATTCCAGCAGTTAACAAGAATATCAGAGGAACAGTGGGGGGTGGGGTGGGGGGGAGAAATAGCATGGGGAAATAGTTTTACTTTGTGTAATGACTCATCCATTCCCAGTCTCTATTCAAGCCTAAGTTAATTGTATCCAATTTGCAAATTAATCATGCAGTGTGTTTGTGACCTATACACTCTGGGTCAAATGTGAAGGCTAATTTACCCAGCTAGAATTTCCCATTCCTGCTTACTTCCCATTTTTCTCTGAATATTTAGTTATTATTTAGTGTATGTATTAGTACAAACTAGATCGCAGACCCTGCCATGGATAGGATACAGAATTAGGATTCAGGAGACCTGCCTTCTAGTCTAGGCTTCGCCACAGACTTGCTAAGGGACCTTGGGCAAGTGACTTCCATTGTCTTTCTCTGTTTGCCTTTCAAGGCACCGTCTGTCTTCCCTGTTCAGACTGTAAACTCAGGAGGGCAGTGATTGTTTCTTACTAAGTGTTTTTATAGCACCTATCACAATGAGCCCCTAATCTCACCCCTATGCTATACTATAATACAAATAATGGATTTGTTAGTGTTGCATATGAGTAACCTTAGACATTTGAATAGTCACACTGGAGTCAGTTGGACTACTCTTATATAAAATTACTCAAGTATGTAAATTTTGGCAGGATTGTGGCCTACTATGCTAAATACAGAAACTTCGCCAAAGGAAGACAGTCTGGAAACGATTTCATTGTAGTGCTGCTTATGTAAATAAGCAGTAAATAAAACCTTCATCATAGTGTTTGCAATCCCAGTGGGACATTTAGATAATGGAGGCACAGCAGCAAAGCTTTTACTAGCAGTTTTTTTCCTTCTCTCTTTCTTCAAATATTTAATGAACGTATTTCAACAGAAAAACAGCCTTCGAAAACACTCTTTTTAAATCTGAGTTGATTTTTTTCTGATTGCTGCGCATGCACTGGGGCCAAATAAAAGTTGTTTGTTTACATGTGTTTTTACATTTTAAAAATGTGATTTAAAATGTATAGCTTTCAAGGGCCCAGTCATGAAGTTCTTACTCAGACAAAATTCCCAGCACAAGTGAATGGTTTCAGAGTAGCAGCCGTGTTAGTCTGTATTCGCAAAAAGAAAAGGAGTATTTGTGGCACCTTAGAGACTAACAAATTTATTTGAGCATAAGCTTTCATGAGCTACAGCTCACTTCATCGGATGCATTTGGTGGAAAATACAGTGGGGAGATTTATATACACATGCAGAGAACATGAAACAATGGGTTTTATCATACACACTGTAAGGAGAGTGATCACTTTAAGATGAGCCATCACCAGCAGCGGGGGGGGGGGGAAGGGGGGGAAGGAGGAAAACCTTTCATGGTGACAAGAAAGGTAGGCCATTTCCAGCAGTTAACAAGAACATCTGAAGAACAGTGTGGGGGAGAAACAACATGGGGAAATAGTTTTACTTTGTGTAATGACTCATCCATTCCCAGTCTCTATTCAAGCCTAAGTTAATTGTATCCAGTTTGCAAATTAATTCCAATTCAGCAGTCTCTCCTTGGAGTCTCAAAAAGAAAAGGAGTACTTGTGGCACCTTAGAGACTAACAAATTTATTAGAGCATAAGCTTTCGTGAGCTACAGCTCACTTCATAGCTGTAGCTCACGAAAGCTTATGCTCTAATAAATTTGTTAGTCTCTAAGGTGCCACAAGTACTCCTTTTCTTTTTGAGAATACAGACTAACACGGCTGCTACTCTGAAATCCTTGGAGTCTGTTTTTGAAGTTTTTTTGTTGAAGGATAGCCACCCTCAGGTCTGTAATCTAGTGACCGGAGAGATTGAAGTGTTCTCCGACTGGTTTTTGAATGTTATAATTCTTGACATCCAATTTGTGTCCATTTATTCTTTGACGTAGAGACTGTCCAGTTTGACCAATGTCCATGGCAGAGGGGCATTGCTGGCACATGATGGCATATATCACATTGGTAGATGCGCAGGTGAATGAGCCACTCTGATAGTGTGGCTGATGTGATTGGGCCCTATGATGATGTCCTCTGAATAGATATGTGGACAGAGTTGCTTAACAAGTGGTGATTAATATGGTCTGCCTGGAGAATTTAAAAATTGTCAGCTACTGTTAAACTTTTAAAAAGAAAAGGAGTACTTAGATTATGCACCTTAGAGACTAACAAGGTGCCACAAGTACTCCTTTTCTTTTTGCGAATACAGACTAACACCGCTGCTACTCTGAAACCTGTTAAACTTCCATGTACTTTACGCATATGACATATGATAGAGGTGGAGGGAGAAAAGCATAATCACATCAGCCACACTATCAGAGGCTCGTTCACCTGCGCATCTACCAATGTGATATATGCCATCATGTGCCAGCAATGCCCCTCTGCCATGTACATTGGCCAAACTGGACAGTCTCTACGTAAAAGAATGAATGGACACAAATCAGACGTCAAGAATTATAACATTCAAAAACCAGTTGGAGAACACTTCAATCTCTCTGGTCACTCGATCACAGATCTAAGAGTGGCTATACTTCAACAAAAAAGCTTCAAAAACAGACTCCAACGAGAGACTGCTGAATTGGAATTAATTTGCAAACTGGATACAATTAATTTAGGCTTGAATAGAGACTGGGAATGGATGAGTCATTACACAAAGTAAAACTATTTCCCCATGGTATTTCTCCCTTTCGTGAGCTACAGCTTATGCTCTAATAAATTTGTTAGTCTCTAAGGTGCCACAAGTACTCCTTTTCTTTTTGTTTAACAACTGTTTCCTCAGCAGGTCCAACTTGGTTAGCACCTGCAAGAGGCATTCTTTTGGAAGCTGCGACCAGTAGGTAAATGCAGTGACTCAGAACAGCTTCTTCACAATGAAGTATTATTTATTTATTCATAGAAACATAGCATTCACAGAGCAAAGGGTTAAAACAACAAAAACCTTGCATATGTATGTCTTATTGAAAGCTTAACATTTCCTTTAAGGCTTAGCCAGGCCCAACTTATCACGGTACCTTTGCTTTGGGGACTGTCTGTTTCTCTGTGGACACTGCCTTTCAGTCCCTTGTCTTCTTTAAACTTCAGGAAGTGTGTCTTTTTAAGACACAGGCTGGCACCTTTATTCTCTTTGTCCCCTAGTTGCCCATCTATCTGGTGAACATCCCAGTGGGTGGAGGTAGACCATCCCAGAGAACAATCCAGTCATTGTGTCATTGGTGTGGGTAGATGGCTGGTTATCTGAAATCATTGTGCTCCTTTTCTGGGGACATACGAGAACTGCTGTAGGAATTAAATCTCCTGATGCCATATGGCAGACTGTACAAATAGACAGAGAAAGACATAATAATCATAAAAATAATACAGATATCTTCCATGTTCTTCACATAGGCACTCTTACCAGTGAAATTAAATGGGACATTCCATTAAAGATAATAATTTTTCAGTTGTTTTTGGTTGCTCTAGTTCCACAGTTTTGTGTCAGTGTAAATGCAGTCTCAATGTCACTAAAGGCATTGCTCTGTATGACATTGGATTTCAAGCACAGCGCCTCAGCCTGCTTTCCTTCATACCAACATTGTAAATGATAGTATCACTGATACGGGTGGGATCCACTGAGTCAGCAACTAATATTGACCAGGCTGAGGTGTCTAGTGATATTTATTACAACGGGCATTAAATTGGTTGATCTCCACTCCACTGAGACAGCTATTTTCAGCACCTCATGGGCCTTATCTACTCTAAAAATTCCCACCAATGCTGCCATTGGTTTCACTCCTCTAGTGCTAGCAACAATATAAATAAGGTGCCAGGGCTTTTAAGTACTATGGGTGAAATCCTGGCTCCATTGAAGTCTGTGGAAGTTTTGCCATTGATGTTAATTTCACTCTGTCCTGTAGACCTGCTCTGTCCAGGGTTAGATGACATGGTGCAAAAAAATGCCTGTCTGATGCTTTGTCAATACTAGAGCTCCCACCTTTTCTACCACCAATTAAGCTGACCCAGTGGTAGGAATGTTTGTAGACATTCCCTGGGGGTAGTTTAGAGAGGGCAGCTCTATCTGACACCCAGCATTAAACATAGCAGATAGGTAAGTGACTTAAGGCATTAACTAAGATCTTATTTAGTAGTAATCACTCTTTTCTGAGAAATTTGGCTGTTGTAAAATAAATGAAATGGGTAATTTGAAACTTTTAAAATGCTGATTCAGTCTGAACTCTCATTTGTTTGTACGCAAAGTACATAAACGGTTGCTGTATTGGAATAGGAAACTGTCAGGTTATTTAGTTTTCATTTTTATTTAATATATGGAAGTCCACAGGTTTACTTATCTGTGTTTTAAAATTGCCTTTCTTGACCCTAGGCACTTGTGCAAAACATGAAAATTACCAACAAAATAAATTTCACCAAGCAAATTATCGTTGGCATTCAAAACACTATACAACTGTAAACTCAATTGTACTCTAGTAATTAAGAACTCCGCAAAGGACCAGCTGCTACCACCCTTACTCACACCAAGTAGTACCTTACTCTGTGAATAGTTAATTGGAATGAATAGCACTACTAGTGCAGTGAGGTATACTCAATGTGAGTAAGGGTGGCCAAATCTGGCCCAAAGATAACAACTATAATATCCTCATCCCATCCCTTCTAGTTCCTTTTAAAAAAAGATGAGCTTTGTAGTATGCACTGAGAATGAAGAAACCCAGGCTTTTTTGGACCAATGAAAGAAGAGAATTCCAGAGTCAGGGACCATTCCCCTCCCCCTCCACCATAGCGAACTCCCTGCCATCAGCCAACTTTCTGTTGTATTAAGGGAATACTAACTTGAATCCAGCATTGATTACAGGTGGAGCTGTATAACCTGGAGAAGGAGAGTTGTTTTCTCTGATAGATTCAGAGACATTAAGGTCAGAAGGGACCATTATGATCATCTAGTCTGACCTCCTGCACAATGCAGGCGACAGAATCTCACCCACCCACTCCTGCAATAAACCTCTCACCTATGTCTGAGCTATTGAAGTCCTCAAATCATGGTTAAAGACTTCAAGGTGCAGAGAATCCTCCAGCAAGTGACCCGTGCCCCATGCTGCAGAGGTAGGTGAAAAACCCCCAGGGTCTCTTCCAATCTGCCCTGGAGGAAAATTCCTTCCTGACCCCAAATATGGCGATCAGCTGAACCCTAAGCATGTGGGCAAGATTCACCAGTCAGATACCCAGGAATGAATTCTCTGTAGTAACTCAGATCCCACCCCATCTAACATCCCATCACAGGCCATTGGGCCTATTTACCATGAATAGTTAAAGATCAATTAATTGCCAAAATTATGTTACCCCATAATAGTCCAGGCCTAAATCATTTAGATCTTTCTAGGTCAAAACCAATACATCAAATTTTATTTAGAAGCTAATCAATAGTCCTGGTGAAACATACTCTCTGCATGAGGTTTCTACTTTTTGGTGATGTAGGAAAGATGGTTTTTGTTAAAAATATTTTTTGTTTGCTGTAATACAGCTGGATATCTATAACTGGAAATCCTTGCGGGGTTGGGGAGGAGCCTCATGCACAATCCATCATATACATTCTAGAAATAATAGACACTCAATAGCAATGAAGGAGATGTTATTTCTTTAAAATTCTGAGGTGCTCCCAAATATTGACAAAAGTGAACACAAATGAATTACAAAGAGCCAAATCAAAGTCTGTCTTTCAAGGGCAAATATATAATTATAGTAATACTTAGCTTTTATTTGGTGCTGGTCATCAGTAGGTCTCAAAGCACTTTATAAATGCAGTAAGTATCATTATCCCCATTTTACAGATGGGAAAACAGAGATGTGAAGTGATTTGCACAAAAACTGGGCCCTGAATTACCAATGTGCAACTATGATTTCCATTTTGTTTCTTAAATAGCTCAAATTATGTATCTAAATTCAGTGTTACCCTACAGGAAATATGACACTGTAATGGGGATCACTGTTATAGTTTAATAATACCTTCCTTTTATATTTATTTCTAGTAAAATATTTTGGTTAAATATGCAAAAGTTTCAGAGTAGCAGCCGTGTTAGTCTGTATTCACAAAAAGAAAAGGAGTACTTGTGGCACCTTAGAGACTAACAAATTTATTAGAGCATAAGCTTTCGTGAGCTACAGCTCACTTCACACACAGAGAACATGAAACAATGGGTTTATCATACACACTGTAAGGAGAGTGATCACTTAAGATAAGCCATCACCAGCAGCAGGGGGGGGAAAGGAGGAAAACCTTTCATGATGACAAGCAAGGTAGGCTAATAAATTAACTTAGGCTTGAATAGAGACTGGGAATGGATGAGTCATTACACAAAGTAAAACTATTTCCCCATGGTATTTCTCTCTCCCTCCCACCCCACCCCCCACTGTTCCTCTGATATTCTTGTTAACTGCTGGAATTAGCCTACCTTGCTTGTCACCATGAAAGGTTTTCCTCCTTTCCCCCCCCCTGCTGCTGGTGATGGCTTATCTTAAGTGATTACTTTCCTTACAGTGTGTATGATAAACCCATTGTTTCATGTTCTCTGTGTATGTGTATATAAATCTCTCCTCTGTTTTTTCCACCAAATGCATCCGATGAAGTGAGCTGTAGCTCACGAAAGCTTATGCTCTAATAAATTTGTTAGTCTCTAAGGTGCCACAAGTTCTCCTTTTCTTTATGCAAAAGTTGTCATTGCTTCTGAAAACAGGAGAGATGAAAGAACAGTGTTAGATTTTCTGACACTACCATTTTTCATCTTAATATGCACTAAAAATAAAGGAATGCAGTCATCTTGTGACATTACTCCTGAACCTGGTCTGACTTTATGACTATACATTCAATGATTAGGTAGGTCTGACAACTTTAAATTTGTTGGTGTATCTCTGAAGCTTGATGCTTCTGCTTCTTCTGGTATTGTATGACATTAGTTAAGAGCTCTGCCTCACTGAAAAATGAGTAAGCAATGAGTTCTCACTCTTTGTCCTTTTAATTTTAAACTATGTAATTTTATGTTTCGAGTCCAGTGAAAAATGTCAAGAGATCATCTGACTGACCATGCAAGGAAACATATGATTATGTGAAATGGTACCCTCTTACTCAATAGATACCCTCCCAAAGTGTATTCTGTATTATATCAGTGCACACTGGTGACAAAAACAAGTCTTCACTGCTTTTTGCACATTATCCATCTAGTGCCAACACAGCCAGCTGTCTCTCAGGCCATAAGTAAGTTGCATAGGTTTAATTTAAATAATTTTAAACAAATTTAATCAAACCAATGCATTATTTGAGTTTGAGTGCCTAGTTTCAGTTTGAGTGCCTGACATTATTTCAGTTTGAGAGCCTAGTTGCCATTTAGCTTAAACCAATTCCTATTTGACTTAAATTAAACTGAAATAAATCTGGGTTAAAGCAAATTAAAAGTGTCCACACAATCTTTTGAACTGGTTAAACTAAAGCAGTTTAAAATCACACCAATAGTTAATCTGATGTAATTTTCTTGCATAGACAAGGCCTCAATAGATGAGAGAGAGAATGTCTGATATGTAGAACCTCATAGGTAAGAATGTCATCAACAGGAGAATCTTTACAATTGTTGATTATAAATGGCAAAAAAACTTTGTTAATGCAGAATTAAGGTTGACAGATGATACTTAGTGCCCTTTAAGAACATCAAGGTCAGCAAAAATCAACTGAAAACCAGGATATACAGAGTTAACTCCCTTCTTCTCAGTGTTCAACCTCTCTCTTCCCATTCCACATCCCCCCCACCTCTTTCCATCACCTGACACCCTCAGCCCTTCTCCTACCACCCATCCCCATTTATCCCACTCCCCATAACTGCCCTTTCCCTTGCTGCACCCGTCTTCCCTTATTGCCACCTACTCTTCCATCGCAATCACTTCCCCTCCCAGTGAGCATTTGTATATGTAATATTTATTTTCTTTTCAAAAAATACTTTCCTTGCCTTCTGATTATTCTGCTGTATTCAGATTCTATTTCACCAAAATACATAAACAAACAAAACTTTGACAGAGGCAGATTGTAGCAAGAGGTCTCCTTTTTTATTGTTATTTCAGATTTCTGCCTAGAGTTGGGATTTAATTCACAGTTCCTCATTGTTGCTCAGGCTCAATAGCTGTAAGATTGCCCCTTGAGCTATTCAGGCCCTGTGAGTCATAGCTAGTTTCCAACCCCCTTAGAGTGACACTCTCTGTACATGCGCAGTGTAATCTGTTTGGCATGCGCCAAACAGGAGAACTGAAGTCTTTGGCTAATTAGTCTTTGGCTAATAATGTTGTAATGGGATTTCCCCCAAAAGGTTAGTGGGCAAGGTGCACTCTGTTGGGATGACTCTTGGGTGTCTGAGACACTGGATGATGATCTCAGCCCTGGTTTGATCTCTGTCTGTGTGCAGAAAAACGTTGCCAAAACACGTCAACTTTAAGAAAAGCTGTTTTGGGGGTGGCTGTATCTCAGGAACGCCTTGGGCAAAAGGCCCCATATTTGGATCAGTGACTGAACCTCATACCCCCCCCCATGAGGCACATCAAATTTCAAGACAATGTAGCACTCCTGTAGATACAGATTTTAAGGCCCCATTTCAATTTGCCTGTCAGGCACAAATGTGCAAATGAGAGGTGTTTATTTTTGATAAAGCGTGATAATTCTATTTGCATGTCTCTGAAGTACAGCTAAGTTAGATATTTACCCCTGATATGTTTTTATTTTATTCTTTTTCTTTTTTGTTACATAATCAGTTCTTTGAACATTTCATGCTGATTATTGCTCCCACTGTTGGAGTACCAGAGCAATAACAAGCATCTTGCAGGCCTCTACATCTGTGCACACTTCAACTGATTTAATTTTCTTGTACCTACGGGCAATTCCAGTTGTCTGTACATAGCCTTCAGCTCATTGCCAGAATTGGTTGTTGAATCCTATTTCCCCCCCTTTGGGCCGTTAGTCTAGCTTATACCATAGGTCACTCTCATTAAAGGCAGCTATATCAGTAGGATGCATAATCCTGAATGCTATTTGGTGTAGAATTTTGTATGTCTAACACAAAGTACTTTATTTTTGGATGCTGATCAGACAGACAAAATGATTATCAGCATCTTAGCTTTTGCACTGTTTCATATAATATAATGTATATATCACAGCAATTCAAAGTGCCTAATCCTTTTCCCACTAAAGCAGGACTGGTCTCTAAATAGGCCCCCACACTATAGCTACCACTCTGTTTCACAGCATTACCAGAGAGAATGGATGTGTTTGTTTACTGGAGATGATCCAAGGTGGCAGGTGGAGGATAGATCCATATTACAAAGACTGCCAGCTTATTTGAAAAATTGAAGGTCAGCCTTGCTCAAAGCTATTGAATGAACCAGAATTATGATATCAGATTGGTGAACATGGCACATTAACAAGATTTGCAATATGAGTCTTGCTTATGGCTTAAGCTGATTTTGCTGAGATATTTCAACTTTGTCTTTCTATATTGGAACCTGGGGTAGCATTTGTTACCACATTAAGTGTAGTAGTGCTTTCAGTTTCCTGGTTTTCTTGATTAATTTGCTTCACAAAGTTTTACTCCGTCCAGTTTTTTTTCCTTTAGTCTTTTTCACCTCTTCATTAGACTGGGTTTTCTTTTTGAGTAATTTATTATCCTTCTTGGTGCTTCATTTTGTGCTTCTTCTTCAACGTTTGATCTTTACAGGAGGAAAGATGATAAATTACAGTTCACTCAGAGAGAAAAGAAGGGGAAAAGGAAGAAGCTGCATAGAAGGGAAAACAAAATGGAGCTTTAAGCAGAGCAGTTACTAAGGCTACATCTAACTTAAAATGCTACAGCAGCACAGCTGTAGCACTTCAGTGTAGACACTCACTACAGCAACAGGAGGGGATCTCCCATTGTTGTAGTTAATCCATCTCCCCGAGAGGCAGTAGCTAGGTTGACAGAAGAATTCTTCCATCAGCCTAGCACTGTGTGCACCGGGGGCTAGGATGACAGAGCTCTCTTTCTCTCAGGGGTGTGAAAAATTGATGTAAGTTTCCGTTATAGATCTTCCATTATAGATGGAAGTTTCCATTTTTTCAACCAGTATATGAAGCAGGGATTGGCAACCTTTGGCATGCTGCCTGTCAGGGAAATCTGCTGGCAGGCCAGGATGGTTTGTTTACCTGAAGCGTCTGCAGTTTGCTGTTCCAGGCCAATGGGGGCTGCGGGAAGCAGTGGCCAACACATCCCTTCCCACAGGCCCCATTGGCCTGGGACGGCGAACTGTGGTTAGTGGAAGCTGCGATTGGCTGAACCTGCAGACATGCCAGGTAAACAAACCGTCCCGGTCCACCAGCGCCTTTCCCTGAAGGGCCGCATGCCAAAGATTGCCGATCCCTGATATAAAGTATCCCAGAAAGGGAAGGATGCCAAAAGCAAACATCTAGTCTAAATCCCCAAACCAAGCGTTTTAGGGTTTCTTCTTTGGAAGCATGTACACTCTGTACCTGAGAATTGAAAGGTAACGTTATTTTTTTACTATGATTCACTAACAAATAAAAATTGATTCTATGTAGCAAATAAACAAATAATAAAGTTAACTTTAGCAGTTACTGCTAAAAAAGATAGCCTGGCAGAAATTTTTGAGATGATTGAAGATGGTGATTGTTTCCCATTGGATAGGAGATTCATATGTGGAGAGGACTGTTGGCTCTGACTATACACACCATCCTGCCACCTGCCCATAGAGACTCCACCCATCTCAGGATTCTTTAATTTTTCCATGGATCCCTTTCCATACTGTGGAACCCACCTTAGATAGGATCCCCAGGATCAGGAGCAAGCAGCAAATTCCCTGGGAGCATGGCATGCTGCCAGAGAGCCTGGGAGTCCAAGGGGCCTAGGATCTGGTGCCAAAACACAGGGCTGAACAGGGATAGCCCTGGTATCCAGCAGATCCAAATCATTCCTTCCGATGGAGTTTTTCTCCTGGCCCCTTATTTGAACAAAGTGTAGGAAAAAACAAAAACAAAAACAGTTCTACAGCGATATAAAGTGATTCAGACACATGTGCCTTTCTGATGGAGAATTCATTGAGATATGCATGGAATATTAGTATGACCATTTCCTTTTTCTAATTTATTTATATAAGGGAACAACTGCATAAAATCAAAACAATAAAAGGGGGCAGGGGTCTGTCATTTTATATGCACATTATATTAATCTGTTAAAGGACATCATTTCAGGTTTCCTTGTTATAAAGTATTTTGTGTCTTGGAAAGCGTTAGGAACAGCACAGTACTAGTATACTGTAAGATAATGATCACACTGATGTCTTCTTCTTAGCATGAGTGTCTCCAGCAGAAATGCACCCCACATGCACTTGTAACAAAGGATGAAGGTTTTTCCCTCTTTCTGTCAAGGGACAATGATAATTCCAGCAGTGACTAGTTCACATCTAAATTTGTGCATGAAACTTCAAACTGTCTACAGTAGTATGTTTGTTGGTAAAACTTTTGTCAGTCAGGGGTCTGAAAAAACACTCCCCTGACCAGCATAACTTTTGCCAACAAAAGTGCGGGTGTGCACAGCACTATGTCAACAGGAGTCGCTCTTCTGCCAACAGAGCTACCGCCACTCATTGGGGGTGGTTTAGTTATGCCAGCAGGAGAGCTCTCTCTCGCCAGCATAGAGTGGCTACACAGGAGAACTTACAGCGGTGCAGCAGTAACGGTTCAGCCGTGCTGCTGTAGGGTCTGTAGTGTAGACATAGCCTTAGCCAGATTGGCTGAAAGGTTTGCAGGTTTTCCAATGAGCCTTTGGGAGAGTTTCTTCAATCCAGCCTAAATGAACAAGATTTAGTAATTTGGTACCTAAGCTAGGCAAAAGTGTAACAAAGAATTTCACTTTCAGTTGTTGGGATCATTAAAACCAAAATTCAAATAAAAATGGAACAAAAAAGCCCCACAAAAATAGATTTTAATGAATATCTCTGCAAATCATAACCATCCATTACTAGCACTGCTGACCCTATGAACACGAGAGACTGGGACTCCCAACAAATATCCAGCTATCTAGAGGCAGAGTTCTCCCTTTTTTTTTCCAATGAAGTTGCAAGTATATTTTATTCCAGAATTGATGGATTACCAGAGCCCCTACATACTCCTAAGGAAATGAATATGCAAAAAAATAAATAAATAAAATCAAAATTTCCAAAAAGAAAAATTCAATTTGTCAACACTGGTTTAGAGAATGTTAAATTGTTTCATTTTGAAAATGAAATTTGACATTACAATATTCCTAAAAAGTTGTTTGAATAAGAGAAACCTTTTGACAATAGTAAAATATAGAATATTAATTCAATATAAAATATATGAATACACTATCTTAAAATTAATAGTATAATGTAAAATGAAATGAAATAGACAAAATGAAAGGTTTTGACATTACCACAGTGCAACCTGTCCACTTAATCAAAATCAAACAAGGAAGTCTAAATGAATCATTTAGACTTTGCCATTCAAAATTTTCCCAGAATTAACATGGTCCTACTAAAATGTTTAATTTTCAGTGAAGCTACATTTTCCAAAAGAAAACTGTTCCATCAAAACAAAAAGTTTGACTCGCTCCATTAGGCTCCCAACTGGTCAAACAGGTCAAAATAGTTTAGTATGTTAATATCTTCAGTTGTTTTCTGTTGCATGAATGCAGTGTACGTGATAGCTTTGGCAGGATGTTTATACTGATGGTTTTGTGTTTATATTTGGGTTTTGTCTGACCATTTAAGAATACTTCAGCACACCTTCCACAAGAAAGCTTGCTGTGAAATATACAGTATATGAACAAATAAGCTACCACAGCTATTACTGCACACAACACGAGTGAATGAATTAAAAGAGCCAGAATCCTTGAGGCCAGTGAAATATTTGTTCACTGTTTGCTCAGCAGAGGGGTAATATCAAACAACCATGGAAACATGTATTGAACGGTTTACCATCTACAGCTTATGTTTCATGTTAAATTGCCTTAGTACTACAAAGAACATGAATCTAAACGTCAAATAGGTACCCAGAGGTATTTTTTTTTTTATTAACGAAGTCCAGCACTAAGGAAGAATGTAATTTGTCCTGTTTCTTAACATATTAGGGCTTGACTGAACTCAATAAGAGTTTTTCCATTGCCTCCAGTGGAAGCAGGGTTGGGCCTGTGGTCTAAATTTTTAAAAGCACTTGTTGATATTGGACAACTTCATTTTACAAAAAGAAAAGGAAGACTTCTGGCACCTTAGAGACTAACAAATTTATTTGAGCATAAGCTTTCATGAGCTACAGCTCACTTCATCAGATGCATTCAGTGGAAAGCTTATGCTCAAATAAATTTGTTAGTCTCTAAGGTGCCACAAGTCCTCCTTTTCTTTTTGCGAATACAGACTAACACAGCTGCTACTCTGAAACTTCATTTTAGGGAATCCAAACTCGGTTTTGGGAATGGAAGTTAGCGGAAGCTGTGGATGCTCAGGCCTTTTGAAAATCATGCCTGGTCAGGCTCCTAAAAGTGGAGATATTCAGATCCAATGACTGCTTTTGAAAATTTTCCCCCACAGACATTGCCTCAGTTTATTATTGACATTAATATATTTCCCATTGTCCTGACAGAGTCCTTGCCTACAGTTTGTGGTCTCATGGTTGTTCATTTAAAGTATGTCACAAATGACTGGGGTACTGAAACTTTCCCATTTAGCATTAGTCAAATATTTATATTGACCATAGTGACATTAATTATGCCCTATTTAATGGTTTGTTTCCATGCTAATCCTTGTTTTGATTGATTCAATAATTTCAACCATATAATTTGTACAGGCTCAACATTCAGAAATATATTCTCAATTTAGATACAATTTTATCTAGGGGAAAAAGTTCCTTGCGTCTAATATTAGTTTTCTCCGAGTCTCAAAAATTTATTTTTTCACTCCCTATCTTAAGGGGTCTCACTTAAATGAAAAACTTTTAAAGGCTTGTTAGACAATTATTCCAACAGTGCTTGACACACGTTCCTAACAATTGGCTGAAATTGCCAGCTTGTTTTTTGAAATTCTGAAGAGTGACTATTCTCTATAAAAGATTTTTCCTAATGCTGCTTTTTAAGGATCAGTATTTTGCCACATTCCATGAACTTTTAGATACTCTACCTCAAATCCCATAGATGTCAGTAGGAATTTAAATTTTAATTTAAATCTTAGCAGCTTCACTCACATTATAACTTACATGAAAGACACGATGCAGTGTGAATGGAATACCGCTGCTCAAAACCTCATTGATTTCAATGGGATTATCTGTACTTACATTTACATCATAATTTTGTTCTTTTACTATTATGGTTCCATTGAAGCCAATTAGTGGAAATTATAGTACCAATGTTCTTAACTCTACAAAACTATAGCAAGATGGAAGAGCATGTTTATGCAGAATAAAAATATGGAGCTAGGTTCAATGCTGCAGATTCAGGGGGTGTAAATTATACTACCCTGCCACCTGTGAGAACAGCTGTGCCCAAGGAGACTTTCATTCCTGAGGGAGAAGAGTCCATCACACATGAGAAATCCTGCTTTAAATGCCATCTATAAGTGCACCTGACCAGTGGAAAATACCCAAGAGATTCACTGAATCAGTCAATACATCTCCCAAACTGTCTGGCCCTTCTCCCTTCTGTAGAAAAACCCTGCCCACTTTTGGGATTTTATCAGGCAGCTCCAAACCCAGGAGGGGTTGTGGGATGTTTGAACTGCTGCTTTCTTTGTTCACCCCCAAGACAGCTTTCCACCTTGGGGCCCACAGCAAATTTCCTCCAGCACAAATTGACAGGATCCAAAGGGATAGTTTGGCCCCTGAATACTGGGCAGACTATGGAAATATTGCATGGTAAAAAATACTAGCTCATATTATAATCATATGCTCAGAGCCTTAACATATAGGTGAGCATATCAACAGGGAGAATAAATATCACACACCATCCTTGCAAATGGATTTCAAACCTTTGCAATGTAAATAGGAAAAATTAATACTTATATTCACATTGTGTTAAACTTCAGGAAGATTGTGTCATTATAACACCTCTATTGGGTTTTTCCCCCTTCTCTTTATAAGACTTCATTGCCATTAACAAATTAGCTTTACCAACATTTATCACACTTTTAGCATCAGGGATATGACCATTATTTTCCATAGTACATGGAAGAACATCTTACGATATCTCAGGTACACTGTATGGTACATATTGCTAATGCTGAATATTTTATGGCAACTACAATGATACTGCACACAGAAAGTAAACATAAGAGCTATTGTAAAATAACTTTAAAGCTCTGCCTTAAACCCAGGAAAGCAAAAGAACATATAAGGTTGTCCCTTTGTCTTTAACTCACTTTTCAGTATTTACTGAAGTTATGGAAGCATATATGATAGGATTCTAATCCCCATATAATCAAGATACTGGATCGTTGGCTTTAAATCACAGTGTTCTTGCTTTTCCTGAGTTTGTTAGGCAATAATAATCACTTAAACATTTGGTGGTTTAATTAAATTTTACCCAGTTTCCATGTTCAGTAAATATAATCCAGGTATTCTGAGGTTTTCTTCATCCTTTCCTCTACTTTAAACCTGTCACATCCTTGACTAATCTGTCACCCTCCCTCTCCGCTCAACCCTCTTAGACCTTTAGTCATTTGTACTGTATTATCTTTTCCTTACCGTCCAAATCTTGTTCCCCTATGAATACAACCAGATGTGTGGCTGAGCCTTTGAATCTTGAGGGAGTAACTTCCCATTATCCTCCTGGCTGCTTCCTTTTGACCCCCACTTTCCATCCCATTCCTCATAATTAGGGCCCTACCAAACTAATGGCCATGAAAAACATGTCACTGACTATGACATTTGGTCTTTTGTGTGCTCTTACCTTATGCTACACAGGATTTCACAGACGAGTGTTTCTCAAATCAGGAGTCCGCAAGGTTATTTTAGGGGGGTTGTGGTATTTCTAACCTTACTTCTGCACTGCCTTCAGAGCTGGGTGGTCAGAGAGTGGTGGTTCTTTGCCAGGCATCCAGCTCTGAAAGGCAGTACCACGCTAGCAACAGCGCAGAAGTAAGGGTGGCAATACCATACCATACCACCCTTACTTCTGCGCTACTGCCTTCAGAGCTGGGCAGCTGGAGAGTGGTGGCTGCTGACTGAGGGCAGCATCCTGCCAGCAGCAGCGCAGAAATAAAGGTGGAAATACCACACTGTGCATCCTTACTTCTGTGCTTCTGCTGGTGGTGGCTCTACCTTCAGAGCTAGGCTCCTAGCCAGCAGCTGCTGCTTTCCAGCTGCCCAGCTCTGAAGGCAGCACTGCCACAGTGCCACCATCAGCAGCACAGAAGTAAGGGTAGCAGTACCGTAACTCCCCTACAATAACTTTGTGCCCCCTCCGCCCACCCTTTTCTGGTCAGGACTCCTACAATTACAACACCATGAAATTTCAGATTTATATAGCTGAAATCTTGACATATAGGATTTTAAAATCCTGTGACTGAGAAATTGACCAAAATGGACCATGAATTTGGTAGGACCCTACTCATAACCCTACAAGCCTCCACGCCTATCTTTGCTGAAATTCCACTGTGTCCAATAGCAAGTCTGGCATTTCTCTTGTCTTTAAATCTTATGTACTGGGTCAGGAGTACTCCAGCAAAAATGACATGGGAGGATCCAAAGAGGTCTGATATGTGAAGAGAACAGCCTGGCCAGCTGAGACTGTTTGACCTGCTGAGAGCCCATGCTGAATTCTGAGAGCTGGGGAGGAAGATTCCTTCTGATCTAAAATCTTTCCAGAAATTTAGATTTATGCTAGGTTTCAGCCTTTCATAATTGTTTAGTGATTGGCCCATCCCTCTCCAAACTATTAAGACTATTATTCAGTATTTATGATTGCTTTTCTATAACCCTGCACTTTCAGGTTGTGTCACAGGAGTCTGCGCACCCCAAGTGCTCCACCTTCTGGTCACTCTGGGGATTAGCTGATGCCAGGTCAGACACGTTCTTTCCACCTCTCACTGATCACATACTTCACCTTCTCTTTCTGGTTCTCAATGAGACAAGAGTTCTATGTTTATGCCTTAGCTCTCCGGCCAGGTCACATGTCCTCCCCTTCTGGGTTATCAAAGGATCTTCTTATGAATGGAGTCAGGCAGTCTTCGTATACATTGCCTATCTGGTGCCATTTCCTCAGTGACCAGTAGGGGAACACAGGCCTATCCTATACTCCAGGTTCCAGTTCAGGGACCCTCTAATCAGCAGCCAAGGTCTGGTCTATGCTGAACCTTATTGGTTTTTCCCCTGATACTTTCCTAATCTTCTGACTCCCACATTCTCTGGGTTTGCCAGCCTCAAAACTCCATCCTCCCAGGGAGTAACTTTAGGCTAGTTGCTTTTGTAGCCCTCAAACACACCTCTGTTCTTACAGTGAATAATTATAGACTACCTCCCTGCAGCCTATCTCTGCTGCCAACTTCCTGTCTTTATAGCCCAGTTGTTCCTCCTCAGCTGGGATCCCTCATTATTCAGTCAGACGATTATTTAAACCACCTGATTCCTCTCAGCTGTGGCCTGTCTGGTTAATTGGCCCCCTTCTTTTTCTACACTAAACACTTCAGGGCAAGTATGGGGTGAACACACATTAAAACAGTAGCTATCTGCAGTTATATTTATATTTATCCAACCTACTTATTTAAATGTAAACTTAGAAGGATTAGCTTTTTATCAGTAAATATGAGTAAACATCAATTTCACTGTACACACTCACATCAATGAAAAAATATTGCCATTGATAACCAAAATTTACAGAAAAGTGAAGTAAGAAAAATGCTAATTGAAAACTTTGGCATGTGATTCTGACAGTTTGTGTTTTAATGGTTATAAAGCTTTAAGTTTTTGAATCTCAGTGTCCACTGTCATTAAATAATTATTCTCAGCTCCGCATTGTCTAATCTCCTTAACTTCCGACAGCTGTGAAAATTTAAATAAATAACAAAATTGAAAAAATGCTCAAAAACAAGTATCACTGATATCCATTGAAATTGTTTTTTTAAAAAAATGAATTCTGACAAGTCTATCTAAATGTAAACAATGAAAAATCTATAGCCAAGTTTTTAACTTCCTTTGCAATAATTGGTGGAAAAGAGAGTAGAAAAATGATTGAATTTTGCATCCCATTTCAGAAAATGTAAATTACACTGATTTACCAATGGCATTCTTACAATGACTATCCATTCCTCTGTAAACTAAGAGTATTTGAAAAATATAGACTCAAATCATATGCAACATACAATGCCTCCATTTAAATGAGTTAGTTTTCACCCATAATAATTTATATGTGCATAAGCACATTTATCAGCAGAAGATAATTTTTACTTATTACTCAAACATGGTCCTATGTAATGAATCTTGTTAATACATTGTTTCTGGGTAATGGGTTTTGCAGTATAAGATATTTATAATTGGTATGAATCATTGTACATTAATAAACAGGATAAAGAATGTAGAGACTGCACAGCAAGTTGGTGGAATATACAAGGTTATTTTCTTATGGCAACATAATTTATTGAGTGACAGAATAATGCAAAGCCATAAAGCAGCTCCTCAGTGTTATTACAAATGAGTGAAAACAATTTGTTTACATAGGCCAATCACCACTGTATGTCTTGTGCGCGCTCTCTCTCTCTCTCTCTCTGAGTACAGTGAAGTTGTGTTATGAATGTTCAGGATAGTGAATGGTAGCAGTAAATGTTGAGAAATTCCCCTTGTTTACCTATGGCCATCACTCGTGTAATGTGGTTCCTAACAAAGGTGATAGAATTTGGCCTATAATTATTGTTTTTTATGGTGAAAAGTTGGCATGTTCCTCTGAATCTCATATGTACCTACACACTCCATTACATTCAGCATTAACAGAAAGTCCTATTTATCAAGTCAAGTTTATGTTCTGGACTTCCAAATCTCTAATTTTTGGGCCATGGATTGCCCTGGCTCCATTCCCTGAACTCCTTGTGATATTGATATGATTTACACATTCAGAACAAGAGCAGCATATCTACACACACATACACACCCCTTTTTTTAACCTGGTACAAAACATACAGTGGCTGTCATTAAAAAGTCAGATTTTGCCAACAGCTACTGCACAATGGTAATTGAGGTAGCATAGTTTTTCCTTTCTTTTTCCTTACTTACTTTGCACTTAAATGTATGCAAATATTGACTTCTTAATGGCAACCACTGTATAAACAGACTATTTTCAAAGAGCATATTAAACATGAGATGAGTAGTAAAAGCTTTAACTAACAGTACAGTCTTTTCACTTACCTTACTGCACTTTACTTGTTTCTTCTATGTCTTCAGATTGCCAGTAGTGCTGCAAGGAGTTAGCAACACTAGTGTGATCCAGGGCCCAAACCCCTCCCTGGTATAACTCATTGGAAATCAGGGGATTTACACCAAGGATGGACCTCACTTCATTTTTATAAATATGTACTGTTATATAATTGGTACAGAAGATACTTCAATATTGAATTAGGGCCCTAACATTATCACAGTTATTCTACAGCAGCACGTATCTGAAGGCTGATCTTCCTACATGGTTAACATAATTGTACAAAACGGAAAATACAGAACAGTGCATGCTTTCAGTGTGATTTTATACAAAAATATTTGCATTTCTGCTGTACAGCTGTTAAGATAATTTCTAGCAGCCGGTGAACTGATGTAATGTGATTGATTTCAGGTTCCCTCAAGAGCTGAACATGGGAAAAGTCAGTGCTGAAATCATGTGGACTCTGTTTGCCCAGGATATGAAGTATGCTCTGGAAGGTAATTAGTGCAAACTATTCATTAGACTAGAGAGCTCACCCAGATTGGTTTCCAACACAAATCACACCTGGCATCAAATGTCTGAAGGTGTTAAGAGTTTTCACTTTCATAATATTTTTCCTGGTTTAGTGAAATGGAGACTCAGACATATGGTTGTAAAAGAGGAGGGTGGTAGGTGTAGAAGGCAGCTAGAAAATAAGCATGGAATTGTCAATGGAAGAATGAGACAAAATAAATATTAAGGGTGAAAGGGCATATGACATGAAAGATGGAATGGTAGGAAAAGACCTTTGACAAGTCACTTCACCATTGTAAAAGGGAAATACTACTACTTATCTAAATTTGAAGTCTTAAATCACTAATGTCTAACATCCTTGGTGAAGGGAATTGTAAACATTCAATGACATGTTATAAATATTACTTTAAAATGTTAACATACCCATAAAAATTTAACCCAAAAGATTTTTAAAGTATAAAGTTATGAAGAAAATGAATTAAAATAACCAATACCCATTTTCTATTATTTAAAAATTTCATTATATCCATCTTCAATGTAAAACCAAACAAACTCAACAATAGAATCAAATATAGTTTTCCCTACATTATTTAGGAAGGGAAAAGTTTAGGCAAGGAAAAAGTAAATACAACATAAATATTTTTTCTATAACAAAGATAATGCATTAAAATCCTATAAAACAATATTTCTAACAGAAGAACTAAGTAAAAAAGAAAAGGCAGAGAATTCAAAAATACATACAGTCTGCTCAGGAGAAGAAAATCAATCAATATTCCTAAACTATGCACAAAAGTCCCTATAGCCTGGATATATGTTCATTATGCTAATTAGGACGCTAGAAGAGACCTAGAAGTAAGTGGTAGTTTTCAGAGTTTCTAGTTTATTTGTTTCATACTGTCAGAGACTTGTTGTTATCTCACAAGCTGAACTCTACAAATTTCAGCCCTCATTTAAGCATGTTAGAGATTGAAATGGTAACTCCATTCAACCAATGGGAGAAAGGAAAGAAGAATTTGTCTCTACATAAGAAACAAAGAGTTTGTTTCCAAAGTAACTATGTAGGTAAATACATACTAAATATAGAGTACTAAAAGGCTGACAGTCAAAACTACATTCTATTGGGAAAAATTGTTTTTTATACTGTTCAATAATACCCGGTGAAACAAACTGTTTGACTCCATTTGTTGTGCAGCCTTGATGAATTGGTAATTTAAACACTGGAACAAATTACCTAGGGAAGTTGTGGAATCTCCTTCACTGAAGGTTTGTAAGAAGAGGTTAGACAAACACCTGTCAGGGATGGTCTAGACTAGGGGTTCTCAAACTTTAGCAGCCAGGGGACCCCCATTTTGATTTAAAAAAATTTTCGGACCCCCAAGCTGGCTTCTAATTTTCCCTGAAGGTGCTCCATCCCCACTAAGCCCCAGGACCCACCCCCACTCCACCCATTCCGCCAATGGCCCACCCTGCCCCACCTCTTCCCACCCTCGCTCCATCCCTGCCCTTCCTCTTCCCCACCTCTTTCTTCCTCCTTCCAGAGCCCGCCCCTTCCCCACTCCTTCCCCTCCCTCCCAATGCCTCCTGCACGTCATGGAACAGCTGTTCAGCAGTATGCAGCAGGCCCTGAGAGAGAGGGGGAGGAGTTGATCAGTGGGGCCGTGGCCCCGAACATACCTTGCGGATTCCCTGGAGTACCCTCGTGGACCCCCATTTGAGAACTGCTAATCTAGACACTATTTAGTCCTGTCTCCATGCAGAGGATAGGACTAGATGACCTACTGAGGTCCCTTCCAGTCCTACGATTCTATGATTCTATGAACTTTCTCCCCAAAAGGAAAGAGAAAAGAAATGACAGCCTGTCACAGGAAGCAATTATAAATCAATCAGTACTGTCTACCCTGTTAAACCTGAGTGCAGTGAGAAGAAATCCCATGTTCAGTGCTGCTCTCCTGATGCACATCCAGTTCCCCATTTTTAAGTACTTGTTTAGGATAATGGTGTGTGGATTTGTTCAGCAGTAAACACAGCTAACCATAATAAACCATATCCTGCAGTATTTTTGCAGACAAAACTCTCATTTGTTTCAATCAGGCCCCGTAGTCGCTATAGAGCTGGTCCAGTAAGTAGTGAAAATAAGTATAAGGCAGTTATTTAGAAACGTAGTAGGCCTATTGGGTAAAAAAAAAACAATATTTGAGGATTGAACTGCATGATATTTACTCCAGAGGATCCAGTGTAATAATCTGTAGTATAGAGCTCCTTTGATGATACACTCCAGATATTCATGGTAATGTGAATTAAAAAGAGAAACTGACAAGGAAGTCAGAAAAGGCTGAAAAATCCAGAAAAAGCTATTTACTAGGTTTTTGAGGGAAGAGTTATTTTATTGTTGTGTTCCCTCTTGTGTCATGTTGGATAGAGAAAACATTTATCTGCTATGGGCACGTGTTTGTGGGCATTATCAGTCAGAAAAGATTTGAATGTGGAGAGGAAATGCTGCCTGTTGCCCAAGACTACAGATAGTCTTGATCTGTATAGGAGGCTGAGTGAAAGAAGGTAAAAGACAGGAGTCTGAGAGAAGGCAATGAAAGCAGTTGTGAAGATGTCACTAGTAGTGGATTGAAGGAAATGAGGGAGGACATAAGAAATGAAACCTAAGATGTAGACAGGGAGAAATTGTACAGGATACTGAAGGAGAGGACAAGAAGTTCAGGCCTGATGTGATAAGCTGTTGTAAGAGCAATCAGAGAAAATCTAGAGGCAAGGGTTGTGAAGGCCAATGGAGGCTGGGAATCATACTGGAGAAGGAGGGAGTCATGAGTGATATCAAAGACTTCAGAGCAATTAAGGAACACGAGGACAAAGCAGAAGATATGAGATTTGGTCAGATGAGGTTCTTTGAGGTTCCTCTGTGAAAACAGTTTCTGTGTGGTGGAGAGTGCAGAAGCAGAGATAGGATTCATGGAAGGGAAAGACAATAATGGAATATTATTAACATGGGACAGATATTAGACAAAAGTGAGTCCCAGCTTTAGCACATGGATTAACGTGTCTTTTCAGAAGCCATTTCCTCGTGTAACCTTTAACATGTAGATAATGATAGTACTCTCTGTATATTCACCCCCAAGCACACGGTTACAAATTAATTGACTAAATAGTAGTATTTTGGCCCTATGAACTACAAAAGCTATTCAACAACTTGCAACAGCGTACTCTATTTTCTAATTAGACTTTACAAATCACTCTGAGGACAGCTTCAAATTAGGCCAGGCCAACTGTTTGTATCCTGGTTGTAAAGCACAGAAACATGGAATTAAAGCAACAGTTTATTACAAGATCTTCTGATTGTTGAAGGAATTCATAAGACACTGAAAGAGAACTAATGGTTTAAACTGAGATCAAAGAAAACATTGTTGCACTTTACTGAGAATACTAAAGAGAAAGCGTCATATCTGTGGAACATGTTCAAAAGAGCACTGGTTTATCGTAGCCAGCATGCCATATTTCAGCACTGTGATATTTGTTGTTTGTGCCCAGCAATCCAATGAGGTATTAAAGGATTAGTATTTGCCATTGAAGACTGATAACTGGAGCTAAACGTGGCAGATTCAGGAAGAAAATAGAATGAAATCTGTTTTATTCCAGCTACATCCATTTTAAGAAATCCTTACATATACAAATTTGAAGCAAACATTTTGGAACATTTAAAATACTGTGTATGTTAGCTTTCTATCTAAAAGAAAATCACTGTCTATTGTGAGATTTTATATATAGATGTAGTGCAAATAGCTGTCTATTGTGATGCCATTTTGAGCTGTAATCTTGTCAGATTCACAATTTACAGGGTTGGGCTGGATTGGGACTTGGAAGAGAGATCCTCAAGGTGCTGCAAGAAGTGGTATTGGTGGTTCTTTAGGTGGCACAAATCAATCCTGATCCAATACTCCCCAGAGATTTTATGGTGCCCTTTGTTGCTGGAGGTACTCTCTTTCAGAGGAGAGTGATAGTCAGGGTTCTGGGTACTTGTGCTAATTAAAGATCCCATGGCAGAGACCAGGACATTTAAACCATTCATGAAGGGACTAATGTTCACTCTTTCTTAATAGGCAAACCCTGCAGGATGTAGGCCTATCCTTGATATTTTCCAGCTCTTAATCTCATGGCTTTTTTTCCTTGGATATGTTACAAGATGAGGATTTGATCTTGCTCTTATTGAAACCAATAGGATATTTGCCTTGAGTCCAATGGGATTATGAGTAGGTCCTTAAGTATAGTCACATTTGATCCCTCCATTTTCAATGGAGTTCATCATTAAAATGCATTGCACTCTGGTGTGCCAGCCCTGCCTTCCAAATTAATGTAGGCTACCATCTGTTCATATTTAGAGCCCAGAGCAGCTATTGCAACCTTTGTGTGATCCAATTTACTATTAATCTCCATAAGCAACAACACAACCATATCTTTCTGCCCAAAGTTGGGTTTTTAGTTGTGGGGTTTTTTTGTTTTTTCTTGGGGTGTTGGCTTCTAAGATGGAGATAATGATAATCCCACATAATTTGCAAGTGAATCTCTGGCATTGATAAAAATCAAATTGGCCTGATACATTTCTCTTTTCTAGTCATTTCCTTTTTATGTCCAGACACACTGTCATCAAAATAATAATAATTTAAAAAAAAGGATTGGGTGGGGGGGAATAGGAAGGGGTAGCATGACATACTGGAAAAAGTGACAACAGCTTTCCAGTAAAACACATACACAATGCATGAAGTCAGCATGCTTCACAGACAGGACTGCTTTACAATCTAGCATTTAAATAATCAGTGTACCCTATTTTTTCCTTTTAAATTAATAACAATATTTAGCTCCTGTATGGCATGAAAAGTGCTGTGCAAGCATTAACAAATTAATTCCACGCCAGTTCTAATTCTCTTTGTGGTGTAGGGATCCTTGAAATTTTTTCATTTATAGAACTGGTTGAATTTTTCTTTCTAAACATTTAATTAATTGGATTTGGCCTTTTTTCCCCTTCTTCACACTTTGTCTGTGGACCCACTTGTGTTTTTAAGCACTGTATTGATTATTCATCATTGTTCGACATGTAGTTTTTACAAATATATTGGAGCCTATGGGATTTTGGCAATTTTTTTGTATCTAATATTGCTTTCAAAGTATTGTGTATTCATAGTGAAATCCTGTGCCCCTGGTGTGAATGGGAGTTTTGGCATTGATCTCAATGGGGCTAGAATTTCACCCTTACTCTGTGTGATTTGTTACCTAACACACATGGTATGGTTTCTGCTCCCTGACTGGATGAGGGACTGCCTGAACACTAGAGGGGTCGAAACATGGTGAGAGAGTTGAACTTAGCAAACATTTTCAATGCATATGTTTCTTGTTTATCCAGCTCTGCTCCTCAAGCATGTTTTCCAAACATTCTTTTACCTTTACTTTTAAATAAAATAGCTCAGTTCTGGTATCCAAAATGATTTAGTCTGTTAGAGAAATTGAAAATTACTATTATTGTTATTATTTAATATTTCTGGAACACCCAGAAGCCCCAATCAATATTGGGGCAGTATTGTGCTAAGTGCCTTACAAATATAGAAGTAGATACAGTATCTGCCCAGAAAAGCTTACAATCCAAAATGATGAGCTGTATGAAAAGTTCGGTAGAGGAAGAAAATCAGATATCCACAATTTGCAAATACTTATGTAGATTTGCTGTTTGCCTTGTTCGGTATTAATCTAGCATATAAGGAAGAGTCATCTTCTCATACTGCTTCTCAGAATAATATTTGTCAACTTCATGGCACAATTGGATTTAAAGAAGGGATTTGAAGGACAGGGCAGTTCAAGGAGGACATTCCAAATGTGAGGGGCAGCATGGGAGAAAGCACAAAGACTAGAGCTGTGCACAGAAGGTTTTGTAGAGGGTTTTAAAATTTTGTTTCATTCTGATTTGGAACAAAAGCCAGAAAAAAAATTCCCTATAGAAGGGAAAGCAGCCCTAATTCCAAGGCAGACCACATGGAGGGCTGCCCCACGTCAGCAATCTGGAAGCCCTGGGGGTCAGAATCTGTGACTGTCCAACAGCAAGCTGCTGAGGAGCCTGTCATACCCGCTGGTAGGAAACCAGCAGGTTTCAAAACCTGTCTGGGTTGTGTCGGGCTTTTGCTGAAATCAAAGCATCTCCATGAAACATATTTCTTTCAACAAATCATCTAATACTGACGAAAAATGGTTGAGCTGAATTTTTCTGACCATCTCTGACAAACACCTTTAGTAGAGGAGTCATGAGGGTAGCAGAGAGGGCAGGGAGGGGTGTGATAAGAAACAAGAATAGATAAGAAGGGGGGATAGATTTCTGAAAAGTCTTGAAAATTGGGTCATTACACTTGAAGTTGGTATGGTGAAAGAGGGGATTTAGAGAGGGGATGTGGTACAGTCATCATGACAAGCAAAGAAGACGATTGAATCAGTTATGTTTTGTATGGATCGTAGAGGAGAGACAAGAGTCAGATACCAAATATCATTTATCACTTTTAAAAACATTTCCTTTCATTTTGCATGCTATACCATAGCATTATTTACTACTATCAGTACCGTAAAATCACTAGAATGCAGCATCCCTAAGAAGTTAATGCTGCTTTATTTCTGATTACTTGTGTATATGGGTGCTGCCACATGGTCCTGAAACAACAAAATACATCAGTAGACATCTGATTTCATTATTTAGGTTTAAAGGATTAAGTTGTCATTCATTGTAGTGCTATATTGCCCCAACATTGCTTATTTAAAGTGTTAGCCTTATTTAATCTCTTTTTTAACCACTGCATATTAATTTTGTTATGAAACTTTGTTAGGTTTTACACAGACAGGCATTAATGGAAAGTCATTTGTGCATTTATTTTAAATGCAAATTGCCTCATTATGGACAAGAGTATCACTTGACCTAATGCTGCTACACAGGAAATAAAGCAGTAAACCATTTCCCCTCTGCATGCCTTGCCCAGATCACCACTTTGGGCAAGGTGTGGGAGATCAGGCTCCATCTGGTCATTAACCCCTTCTGCAACAAGTAGGTAGAGAGGGAGGGAAATTAGTATACCCTTGGATCCATCATCCCAGTGTACCTGCAGAGATAACTTGGTGCAAGGAGGGAGGGGAGTATGCTACACAAGAAAAAGGGATGTAGCAAATTACACCTCCCACAAGAGCAATGAAGGAGCATCCCAAATTTGTCAAAGCTACACACTATCCCGTATCTCTGAGTTGCAATTCTTCCTCAAGACTACTCCTGGGACATGGCAAAGGTTCAATCTAGCCCTGTGGAATTTGCATCCGATACCTTTAAAACATTGTGGTTGGAAGCCGGAACCAGTGAGGAGACAGATTTGTCTAGAATATGGCCATAAGGTCTAAATATTATTAAACTGAACACCACAAAACAACACTCAAGGCAAAAAGCCCCGGCAGCATTGGAAAGGAGTGGAGATGAATACTCATTTGGAATCAACTTATTCCAAACTCAGTGTGATAAATCTTTTATATCTTATCTCTCCATCATGTGTTCTCCGTTTATCAAATCCTCCCATACAAAGTGCACATATATTTTTTACAAAATATTGAAGAAATTATATTGACAAATAAACAAATAAGTGACTCTAATATAAAATCATCTTGAACTTCTCACCCATACCGTTAAGAATAGATCAAGAAAAGACATGGGTGTTACACTGTGCCCTGAATGGCAACAGACTTAAGTTCTGTCAGAAAAAAAAAATATACATGGCACACACTCACACACAATACACATACTTATACATTATATGTAAGTATAAACAATAGATAATACAATTACAATAAGTTGTGTCTGTATTATCTAACTTCTAAAAGCACTTATATTGGTTTGACGAGTCTTTTGTTTCCTGTTTTTCTAAATAACACAATTGGTCATCATTTTTTCTGGCAAGAACAAAAGAAGAGAATATTCCCTGACTTGAAATAAACTTAAAGCAAAACTAGACTCCTCCTTGGCTGCAGTCAGTGAACTGAAATGAGATTGAACAAATTAAAATATTCTTGAAAAAGCTGATCTTAAAGATTCATAGCTACATTACATTTTAATGTAGTAGTCAGCATGAATTAACATGAGCATTTCTTCCTAATGATCACTTTGCTAATGCAGGAAGTGCAAAAATACTACATTTTTAGAAATATAGTTGATTAAACCTTCCTGTCATGGTTTTAGTATCTCAAAATTTCCATTCTCTTGGTGAGAAAACATTCTATTGTATATTCATATATCCTTAGACTTAACCTAATTTAAACAACAAAACAGTAAGAACACTTTTTGCATTCCACGTTGTGTCCTTTGCAGTATGTTGAACACTCCACAGGAAAAAGGACATTTCGCATCAGAAGAGATTTCTCTGACTTAAACTTGCTAACTGGTAAATGTATCCTATGACAGGATGTACAATGGCATCTGTTTCCAAGGGGACTGGGCTGGTCAGGGTTAGAAAACATCTGAAGCTGGTTAGTCTATTGGCAGTCTCCTGGAAGAGAAAGGCAGCCGATAGGCTGCTGGGAGTGGGGAGATAACCATGGGTACCTGAGCTGTCAGAAGACTTTTGGTTTGTGTTTCTTTATGCTCTGGGGGAAGCCTATAGTTTGTTGTTCCAGCCTGAAAGGGGCTTTCAAAACACCCTTGAAAGGAAAAGGGCCTGGAGTTCTTTGTTATTTTCAGCCTTGGTATAGGTTTGGACTGTTATTTTCTGTCTGCCCAGCTTGTCTTGGTCCCATTCTGATGGTACAGAGACCACAGAAATTTTGGTCCAAGGAAATGATCTTGGGAAGTCATGAGAGGGCTTTTGGGACTTCTGCTTTCTCTGACATCCCAGAAGAGGAGCTCCCAGCTGCAGGGAGTGTTAGGACTGAGGAACAACCAGGGTTACTCTCAAAAATGTTGCCAACTCCCCAAATTCTCATGCTAGTGGTAGTGGAAGACCTGTGCTATCCCTGGGAAGGGTTAATATTTATAGTTTTAAGGAAACCCATTCTTCTAGCAACACATTTATATTAGTTAGTGCAAAATGTGCATCAGTCTAGTAAAAAATGTGAGATTCAGCAGTAACTACAACACCTTGCTCTAAGAGATTTTGAAGTGTTTCCTAATGACCAAATGCTCCAACACAGGGCAGTCAAGACCTCCTGCATATTTTATGAAACACATCAACTTCGTAGAGAATTGTGGCTTTTCTTTTTATCTTTGATTACTGTACTATGTCAGTAACATGATGCCCTAATTTTACACATTTCATTGGAGTAAAGCTCCCTTGCAGTCTTAATTTATCCATCTTGTGTTCCTGTATTATGATACAGATTTAATTACATGGTCGCACACAATTTTCCCCACGGGATCTTGTCTCCATAGATAGCTCCTTTTACTTTTATCCCACCAACTTCAACAGGTTTCGCCCAATGTCCAGCATAACAATAACAGCTATCAGTGCTTATGGACCTGATTTATACAGGTGCTGATCACACACCACCTCGGTTGAAATCAAATGAAATGGGGGGCACCCAGCATCGCTGTAAATCAGGCCCTATGTGGATTCTATATAGTAGCTCTATGTGCTTTACAGAACACGTGGAGAGGCAGGGTACCTGTCCCAAAAAGCTTACATCAAGATAACACAGAAGAGGTCAGACAAAAGAAGGTGTGGAGTCCTACTTGCAAAAAGGCCCAGGACTAAGGCTTCACAGAAGAAGTGGGTTTGAGCAATGAGAGAGGGACACTCACCATGCAAGAAGACACACAACTGAGGGTAGGAGAAAGAGAAGGGAATCAGGAGAGGAGATGTGAATACAGAACAGTATAGGGTGGGATAAGAAGAGTTTAATTGGGTCTGTGGAGGCAGAGGGTGAGTTGTGCAGAGGCTTGAAGATGAGGGTGAGGAATTTGAAATAAAGGAAGGACAAGGCAAACTTATGAAGGGGTTCAGTGACAGGAATGATGTGGCTGGAATGGCAGGAACGGATAATGTTTTAGCAGCAGCATTTTGGATGTGTTGGAGTTCAGCTAGCAGATGATGATATGTCTAGCATGATATAGATAGTGCCTTGCCAGGGTACAGTAGAAGCAGTATGTACAATGATAACATCCCCTTTTGGGTCCTCCCAGAGATTGTTGATCCTTTGTTTCCAGGCTTCTGTGCTACTCCTGATTAAGTGACTCATAGGTCTATGTTGGGCTCTAATAGAGAAGTGTTATTGGCAGAAACTGAGAATGGGTCCAGTTTGACAGCCTGTAATGGTAGCAGCTGTAATTCCACATTCTGTCACCACATAGATCAGTGATACTCAGACCTCAGTGGTTCAGGAGCCAAATTAGCAATCAACATTACCCAAAAGAGCGACGGTAGTGTTAATTCATTGTTTCATTTACTATTTTATGTATATTATTCTTACAGCAAAATTACTAAGTATTCTAGTTTGTTAATAACATAGTAAAAGCATTCTGATTGGTTAATAACTTAGTTTGGTTAATAATTGAATCACACAATGTTGTAATATTGTGCTGGAAAGAGCTGCAGGAGACATATTAAAGAGCCACTTGCAGCTTCCAAGCTTCAGTCTGAGTATCGCTGACATAGATCATTAGATCAAAGTCAAAAGAGACCTCTTTGCTGTATCTGGGAACATGCAGTAGTCTCCCTCAAGACTTCTGTCAGGCTTTGGTTTCCTGTTGGCCTGCATTGGGAAGGTCAGTGCATGGTACCTTCTTTCTGTCTCATTAGTGATCATATTCACTTTGGCAACGTACCAGTACACTTGTTAACAATAACTTACTCAAAGGCATTAACAACATGTTTAGTTTCTTATTAAGAACTGTCACTTTGCTTAAACAAATTTTAAGATACAAAAGGACAAATAATAAATTAGGTTACACATATGTTAACAATTGTTGACAATTAGTTAGAAAAGGCATATTTTAAAATAACCCATTAAAGTAGTCTGGCATATTGAATATGGATTACACTTTAACTCTTTCATTCTTTTTGATTCATCTGCATTTCAACATCTATGTTCTTTGCTACCTTTTATAGGTTATTCCATATACCCCTTTTATAACATGTTAATATCAACAGTGGTCATTACTTCTGATACAAAATACAACTAATGACTTCAGTTCATATGTAAGTTTCTATTCAGTAAATTCTTCAAAAGTGCTTTGAGCCAGCTACTCATGCTCTTTGGATTCATATGTCTGTTGCTGTTAATTTGTGTAGACATTTTATCATACATAGTATATACACAGTGGGAGTTTGGTTTTAAAGAATTGCCAGTATATCAGTTCATATAAACACTCTACATTGATGTCTGATCATCTGACTTTGTTTCACATCTTTAAAATATGTATATATGCTCTACAATTTTATTCAACAAACATGGGTTGTAAAAACAGGTCTTCAACCTAAAAGATTAATTTTGAACATGTTTTAAAGTCCAAGTTGAATGACTTTAAAAAACAATTCCATTCAAATGCCTAAAATGCCTCTGCCATGAAAATAAAAACTGAATAAGTGCATTTCAAGATTTTAGAGATTAGTTACATTAAATGACTCATTCTTAGAGTAGTTCTTATAAGCCTAGAGTTGATGCCAGATTTCAGCCTTAAGTGATCTTACTGATATGATTTGGTAGGATACCAAGTTCTATTTAACACATATCAGAATTCTCTGTATCTAAATTCATTTTCCTAGTGTCACTTCTTCTGGAGTAACAAGTGTATATAAAAGGGCCTTTAGAAGAGCATTCCCAGAAAGAGGGTATTATCATGATGGCTCATAATTTAGCATTAATTGCCTATCTAGTTAAAACTTAACCAGTGACACACTGAAGGTACCTTCCCATGCTACGTTAGGAATAATCAAATGTCAATAAGTAAATTTCCTCCACAATATAATTGCACAATTGGCTATGTGCACTAAGGTTTGGCTTTTTGCCTTGCCATAAAGAATGAGGCATTGCCAGAGACAGGATATTAAAAATGATGGACCAGTCTTCTGCTCCAGGATAACATATGCTATGTTCTTATTTTTTCCGTGGCCAATTCATACAAGACTCAACAATGCTGTTAACAGTAAAAGAGCATCACACATATTGCCCTTGAAAGCATATACTTGGTTCCCATTAAAGTCAATGAAAACCAGGCATATCTGGGCAGAATTTTGTCTTTTACTGTTTGTTCAAATATATTCTTTGAATATTATTGACTTGCTTAGCTTTTGTAGCACATACTGTTTCACTCAAAAGCTATGTTTAAGAGCAAAAGGGATACTGAAGTTGAACTTTTTGACCTATTTATTGTATTGGGTTTTTTCTCTGTTTATTTGAATAGACAGGTGGGTTAGGTCATGCTGAACTGAGTTAGTATCTGTCTTGCAACCATGCATGTTGGTTTCAGTCTGATGTACAGTTAAAGTCAGTCTCTCCAGTGACATGCTTTTTTCAGTACTGGTAGCATTTGATGCCTGATGAAGAGGCCATCTGACGAGATTGATAGTGAGGTACATTTTCAGTAGGGTGTATAAGGGATTTAGAAGCACAATTCCATTATTGTTGTTAAGATGTCAAAGTTCGTCTGCAGCAAAAGAGGTAATTTTTCAAATGCTTTATTTTTAATTCTCTATAGTATCAAGAAAACTAGAAAAAAAAACAGTACAGTGGAAAATGCAAAATACTTCTGTAGAAAAAAGCCATTATATCATTTGTAGCATGTTTGCATATTCTTTTATATGGTTTCTTGCAGCATTAAGAAAAATATATTATGAAAAATCAGTATTCTGCTGCCCTAAAGTTCCAATTTAACAGAAGATATCCTCTCCTTGGAAGACAGTATACTGCTCTAAAATATGCCAGGGGCTAGACAGCCTCTGTCTTATCCAAAGGTCAAGGGAGTGTGAAGGATCCTTAAAGTGATCTTTGCCACATAAGCAGGCCAAAAGATCTGGCCCTCAGTCTCTATTTAGGGAGGAAAGATGTTTTTGTGATTATGGTACAGTACTGGGCATTAGAACTAGTTTCCTTACTAGTTTCTTATACAAATTTCTTTAGTCTAAGTTATTCAACCTTTCTGTGCCTCAGTTTCTCCATCTGTAAAAATGGGGATCATAATACCTAATTGGTTCTGACAGCTGTTGTGAGGGTAATTCATTAACATGTGTGAAGAGTTCAAAGATGTTTGGATGAAAACTGTCATAGAAATGCAAAGTTCTGTTGCTGTTTTTATTACAAAGCGTAACTTTGTTGTGGAAGATGGGAAGAATACATTTTTGGGAAGTATTTGGGAAACTTACAAACCCACTTACAAATTCAGCTGCAGTGTCTAGAACCTTAGAAAGGCAGTGATGACAGAAATAAGTATTTCACATTCATAATTTTAATCCTGACTTGAAGAGACAGGCTGTCTCAGAAAGGGCAATATTTGACATTACCAAGAGAATGTTTAAATTGTACTTAATTGTTAATTAGTTGTGTCCTGCCCTGTATTTTAGACGATAGCCACTGGTTTCTATTGCCTTTAGGAAAACAGTAAAAACACTGGGATGAAGTGTCTTGTAGGTTGTAATATTTTTCTTACTAAATCAACTGTGAATTGTTTTACTCTGTGTTTTGCTTCCTCTAGGGCCTGATCCAACTAATTTAATGGTCAATCAGAGTCTTTCTATTGACTTCAGGTGGATATGGATTGGCCTATAACACATATAGTACTGTTACTGGGGTTCCAAAACTTCTGTCAAGGAGTAACATTCTTTTAAAGATGAAACTTCCTCTCCATAAAGCTTAAGTTATCAGAGGCAGAGGGAAGGATGGGTGTGTGGTTGTCAAGGCAAAATGCAGCCTTCCAGTCTGGGGCCTGGGCACTGGGCAGCAGCCAAGTCCTTCTGCTTCTACTCTATGCCATTAGGATGGGACTAAGTGATCTGCTTAGTCCCAAATTTTGGATCTGTCTTGTCTTCTTGTTGTCCCTTCCTCTTTCTTTCTCTCTTTAAATCAGTGGTTCCCAAACTTGTTCCGCCATTTGTTCGGGAAAGCCCCGGCGGGCCGGGCCGTTTTGTTTACCTGCTGCGTCCGCAAGTTCGGTCGATTGCGGCTCCCAGTAGCCACAGTTTGCTGCTCCAGCCAATGGGGGCTGCGGGAAGCAGTGTGGGCTGAGGTGCGTACTGGCCGCCACTTCCAGCAGCTCCCATTGGCCTGGAGCAGCGAACCGCAGCCACTGGGAGCTGCGATTGGCAGAACCTGCGGACGCAGCAGGTAAACAAACCGGCCCGGCCCACCAGGGGCTTTCCCTGAACAAGTGGCGGAACAAGTTTGGGAACCACTGCTCTCTCTATATATATCTCTCTCTCTCTACAAATTTATACAATGCTCATTGCCCTGCTACCTGAGTATCTCCATAGTATCAGACACCATTGTTGTTTGTTTGAGGCTGGCACTGAGCCCTGCTCTGGGGGCACAGGGACACTCCTGTTTAGTCACTTCAGCTCCCCTTCCAGAGGGCAAATGCAGAGTTTTGTGGTTTTGTGTGAACTGGATTGATATCCCTGGAGACTACAATCCTCTATTCATCTAAACAATAGAATCAAGTGATACAAACAAGCTGCAGTACTACAAGCTTTCCCCTTCCATGTACCTGGATGACCAAGAGTGAGAGCATAATTCAGTCTGTGTGACTTTTTCTGTACTTGGCTTCTCTGCAGATACTCCTTGCCAGCTAATGTGCCAACAGCCATGTCAGTTAATGCCAATTGTGGCTGTGGATTTTGTGATAGGGAAACTTGTGCACAGACTGGGAACTGAATTGAGACTGACAATAGATTTCTACAGGTCACTAAACAAGATTCAGATGTTGCTAATAATGTTCAGTTGCTAGTGACCAGAACAGGACTTGAACCTGTGACTAATCCACTGAGCAATCCAGATCGTCTTTTTAAAGCTCCTTTTTATGATTTCTTTATTGTTCCAGACCCTGGCTGGAGCCTACGGGCTCTACTGTAATACAAATAAATAATATTAGCAAACTCTTATAGACTACATGGTATTGCTTCAATAAATCTAATAATCTATGACTCAAATATTTGGGCTATAAATTACAGAGAGAAAAAACATACTTTTCCTGGATGCTTGTGGTGCTTTAGTTTGTAAGTCCATCTAGTCTGTTTAGGACTACAGTATATATGAAATATCCCTTATCCAACCAGAGGTGGGAGGATCTATCAACTCCTTATTGAAAGTGATCTTTTAAGAAAAACCACCTGCAGTTAATTGAGTAACAATAAGATATTCTGCTCCACATTGCTTGTATTAGTAGTATTATAATCCTACAACAATGTCATTTTGCTTTTAATGGTATCTTAAGGTATATCACTCTTTTGAACCATTTTGCAAATATTGTGCTCTAAATTCAGGCCTGGTTTCAGGGATGCAATACTTTTTATTTCAGTATTTGCACTCATTTATACAAGGTCAGAATTTGCCTCTATGTGTACAGGACTCATTTCATTCAATCCTGAAATGCATTCAGGTCTTGTTTGGTACATGGTGATTTTCCCATGGAAATTTTCTGTGATGGCAGATTATCCCCTAATTGTCTATCACAGAGTTTCTTGCACTTTCTGTGAAGGAACTGATTCTAGCCACTATTGGAGACAGGATACCAGACTAGATGGATCACTGGTCTGACCTAGTATAGCATTTTCTATATTCCAAGTTATTTAACAATGCAGGTCAATACTTCACACCACTTTAGGATGAGAAGTTCAGAAAAAGTATTGTAAGTAATGGAAACTGCAGGGGAAAGCTTAGATTCTGTAGCCAGAATGTTATTACCCAAATTGGAATTTGGCTAAGGCACTATAGCTAACTTCCTTACTCTAGTGAAAATGCCTTAGTATCTTTCATGGCCCAGAAGCTTAGCTTTTACATCTTGTGCAAAAAGTAACAGCTCTAAATCAATTTGCCCCTTAACACCATGCTGGGACATTGCTTCCATACTGACAAAGGGGGAGGAGCACCAACTGCTAAATCAGCATCATTCTTTGGAGCACCTCTTTAGGGACTCCCATTCTACCACTGGTCCTGCGGAGCCATGCTTAGCTAGTATCATCTGACGAGATCACAGCCCAAAGCATAAGGCAGAATGTTCTGAAAAAAGCAGGCCCTTCATTTTTTAGTGACAAAATATGTATAGTTGATACCCTGGAGAGTGGATAAGTAACTGAGTGCAAATAAATCAGCAACTATGTCAATATAGTTAAGCATAGTGCATGAATTTAAATTAGGGCTGTCAAGTAATTAAACAAATTAATTGCAATTAATCGTGATGTTAAACAATAATAGAATACCATTTATTTAAATGTTTTTGGATATTTTCTACATTTTCAAATATATTGATTTCAATTACAACACAGAATACAAAGTGTACAGTGCTCACTTTATATTTATTTTTATTACAAATATTTGCACTGTAAAAAACAAAAGAAATAGTATTTTTCAGTTCACCTCATACAAGTACTGTAGCAATCTTTTTATCATGAAAGTTGAATGTACAAATGTAGAATTATGTACAAAAAAACTGCATTCAAAAATAAAACAATGTAAAACTTTTGAGCCTACAAGTCCACTCAGTCCTACTTCAGCCAATTGCTCAGACAAACAAGTTTGGTCACATTTGCAGGAGATAATGCTGCCTGCTTCTTGTTTACAATGTCAGCTAAAAGTGAAAACAGGTGTTCTCATGGCACTTTTGTAGCTGGGGTCTCAAGATATTTACGTGCCAGATGCTCTAAAGATTCATATGTCCTTTCATCTTCAACCACCATTCCATAGCACATGCGTCCATGCTGATGATGGGTTCTGCTAGATAATGATCAAAAGCAGAGTGGACCGATGCATGTTCATTTTCATCAGCTGAGTCAGATGCCACCAGCAGAAGGCTGATTTTCTTTTTTGGTGGTTTGGGTTCTGTAGTTTCTGCATCAGAGTGTTGCTCTTTTAAGACTTCTGAAAGCATGTTCCACACCTCGTCCCTCTCAGATTTTGGAAGGCACTTCAGATTCTTAAACCTTGGGTTGAGTGCTGTAGCTATTTTTAGAAATCTCACATTGGTACCCTCTTTGTGTTTTTTCAAATCTGCAGTGAAAGTGTTCTTAAAACGAATGTGTGCTGGGTCATCATCCGAGACTACTATAACTTGAAATATATGGCAGAATGTGGGTAAAACAAAACAGGATACATACAATTCTCCCCCAAGGAATTCAGCCACAAATCTAATTAATGCATTATTTTTTTAAAATGAGTATCATCAACATGGAAGCATGTCCTCTGGAATGGTTTCCAAAGCATGAAGGAGCATACAAATGTTTAGCATATTTGATATGTAAATACCTTGCAATGCCGGCTACAAAAGTGCCATGCGAACACCTGTTCTCACTTTCGGGTGACGTAAATAAGAAGCAGGCAGCAGTATCTCCCATAAGTGTAAACAAACGTGTTTGACTTAGCGATTGGCTGAACAAGAAGAAGTACTGAGTGGACTCGTAGCCTCTAAAGCTTTACATTGTTTTGTTTTTGAGTGCAGTTATGAAACAAAAAAACCTACATTTTTAAGTTACACTTTCATAATAAAGAGATTGCACTGCAGTACTTGTATGAGGTGAATTGAAAAACACTATTTCTTTTATCATTTTTACAGTGCAAATATTTGTAAAAATAATATAGTGAGCACTGTACACTTTGTATTCTGTTTTGTAATAGAAATCAATATATTTGAAAATGTAAAAAAAAATCTAAAAATATTTAATAAATTTCAATTGGTATTGATTGTTTAACAGTACGATTAATCACAATTAATTTTTCTGAGTTAATCGCATGAGTTAACTACAATTAATCGACAGCCCTAATTTAGTTGGAAGTTTTTCCCACAATTAATCCAAACTAAACTAGCTTATGCTCAGCCTTAGTCCAGATAGATCATTTCTATTTTGACAAGCTACATCTATAGTACTCGCAAAGAGAAAAGGAGTACTTGTGGCACCTTAGAGACTAACAAATTTATTTGAGCATAAGTATCCGATGAAGTGAGCTGTAGCTCACAAAAACTTATGCTCAAATAAATTTGTTAGTCTCTAAGGTGCCACAAGTACTCCTTTTCTTTTTGCGAATACAGACCAACACGGCTGCTACTCTGAAATCTATAGTACTGTAGCATTTACTCAATTGACATTCCAACCAATACTTATTCCCTAGATGATTGTTATCTAAGTATATTAATTTGATATACATGTCACATGTGCTTTGTCATTGTTGTTCATCTCTGAAACTTTATTTTTGCATTTTAAGAGCTGGAGTTACAAGCAATTGGACAAATTTTATTTTTGTTTGATATTTATATATGTTTATACACATGAACTAAAGGAAAAATGTCTCTAGTCATCTTGGGAATTTATACAGAAAAATAACTGTTGTCGTGCTTTTTGTTCAGGAAGATCTGAAGTATTCTTTTGAACCAGACAGTTATGGGATCCTTCGTGAAATTAACTTGTGACTGGCTACTAAAGCAGTGGCTAGAATACTGTTGTGGAAAAATCTCCTGGGTCTCAGCTTGCCTAGATAATAGGGAAACTGAATAGAATATCAAACTGATTCCATAAAATCATTTTTGGTTTTAAATCTCTGACTTATACAAGGGGTCTTAGAGTTTCAGTTTATATTCTAATTTTTATCAACTCAGGCATATCAAAAGCTATGCAGCCACTTAGTATTTGTTTAAAAGTCCATTCTAAATAAATCAATTCCCTTAAAGTTAAAATAGAGGTGAGCTGAATTTTGCAGCAAATAGGGTTTTGTTCCAGTTTAGTAAATAGTTCATGTAATATTTCCTTTGTGTCATATGCCTCATTGAACAGAGCTGCTTAATAAGGCATTATTTCAGTGTCATAGCCCAAACACTTTCGATATATAAACTCATTAAAATCAGAACACTTACAATTGTATTGCAATCTCTATTGGCTGCTGAAAAAACCCTAGACTCTTTCCTCAGCAAGCTAATACTGGAGAAATTATCACTTGATATGTAATGTATAGCATGCCATTTCTGGGATGTCTCTGTCATGAATGTGCTTAAAGCAGCAATAGAAGTCCTAAAAGCTCTTCCCACGGTACTTAAAAATCCTGTGGCCCAATTATCCGGTCAGTCATGCACATGCAACTCACACTAAAGTCAACGGGAGTGTTGTGCGCAGAACTAATGGGATGTTCAGACACCTATAATTTGTGCCATTCATCCTGCTATGCTTAAAACAATGGTGCAAACCTTTTCTTCCAGCTTGCAGTTTGGAGCCTGTACAATAGGTCAGACTTCCCAATTATCACGTTAAACAGCCCAAGGAAGCATTTTGAAAATATTTCTGTATTCTTTATCTGTTATCAGTTCTGTTCATGCCATTGCTTGGGATTTTGGATGGGGTTTTTGGTGGGGATGGGTAAGTAAGTGTGTATTTTTAAAAACCCAGTACAAATGGAAGTCATCCTAACCTTCTTCCAAAACTTCAATTGAACTATAGACCCAGCTGTCAGAGGAGCTGGGTATCCATAGCTCCCATTGATCTCAATTAGAGTTTTGTGTGTTAAGTTCCTCTGAAAATCAGGCCCTTTTGGTAGACTTGATTATTAGAATTATCATTATAATTTGTGTTGTGATAGGGGCTAAGGTCCCTCATCAGAGAACTGAGCACTGAGGGTACACACACAATGAAAAAACAGCCTCTGCCTCAAAGATCTTACAACCTATGTAAACTCCAATATGCAGTAATACAGAATGCTGTGAACTGTGTTACATCTGCATTTCAGGCAAGGTGCAGTAGTTCTTCTGCTGTGGGTGGAGGACAATGAATCCTTCCCTGGCTGTGGATTGGCAATGGAGCTGCTTTGCTGTCACTATTGCAATCCCCACGCTTTCTGCAGCCCCCTTTTTCAGAGCCCCTGTTATCTGATGGGGCTACATAGCAGCTCTACCAGCCCTTCCCCAACACCTCTCCTGATATGCTCCTATTCTGCCCATCAAACCCAACCACACAGGGAAACCAAAGAGTCCATGCATAGCGGAGCGGCACATAGAACACCTGCAAGTGTTCCCCAAATCCTGCCACCTCCTCTATGCAGTGGACGTGCACTGGTCTAGGCTCCTCAATGGCATGGAGAATGGGGTGAAGTTTGCACTGTTGGATTATTTGCCAAATATAATGTCACCATGCCCATGGTTGCAAGATCATGTAGTATACAGACTTAAATATATTAGTGCGCTTGATGTGGCTTTTCTTTTTAAAAGATTCCCTCTCTTGTCTGGTTACAGGATGCTTCGGGAGAGGCTTTCCCCAGCCTTCAACATATAGGAATCCTCTTGGAGGGTGTCTCCATTCCCTTTTGCATAGGAGAAGGTGTCTTTCAGGGAGTATTGATAGGCCTCATCCTAGTAGCACCAAGTATGAGTGCTGGGTTCACTACCATGAGTCTGGAAGAAGACTGTAGCCATTGGGACCTGACTACCAGGGAAGACCTCATCAATAGTGTGATGAGATACCATCCTCCAAAGTTCAGAAAAGGAGAGTTAACCAAAGCTCTAAAAAAAGTTCCTGGATTGATTTGTGCCTCTTCTTTTACAGGGCAGAGCTTAGCCTAATTCATCCACAATTGCATATAGTGCAAAGAGAAGAGTAAAATAACACATTTTATTATTTATTTATTATGATAAAATGCTGAACTTTAACTTTGCCTTTATCAGGATTGGATGGTTTGGTTTTTTTCTGTGGAGTAAAGAGGGAATTTATTACAGTGATAAAATGGCAGTGTGCAGGCTTAGATTGGCAACTGCATTATGTCCTGTGAACAGACGACAGCTCAGAATCCACAATGAGCAGGACCATTTTCTGCTTGATTGGTAAGGTCAGTTTCAGAGAATGTGGCCTTTTCAGTCACTCCACCATTCGTTTAGGTTGTCAGGTTCAGTCATGTAATTTGTTGCTGTTAGAACTGGATGAACATTGGGTGTGTGGGCTTAGAGAATGTTTGCCTAGGCTGAAGTTCAAATGAAGAGCTGCCACTTCTTGGGAGATTCTCGATATTTAAATACCTCAAGGTAAATATCCTGTGGAAGGGGCATCTCAACAGAATATTTTGGAAAATAGGTGATAGAAACAAACATTTGGATTTTCCCTTGACTCTTATTGTAGAAGGCCTTTGAAATGTGAACAAGGCAGAGCAGGAGTTTTATTGAACTTAGAGTAGAGCTTTGAGTGGGTTTTTTTTTTAAGTTTCTAAAAGGCATTATGATCCTAGAAAGAATTCTGGTTCTTCGTTAAGCCTTCAGTAAGCTAATTCTGAAATACAGTATCAGCTATCCATAACTTCAGGATAACTGAGGTATATTGTGGATGAAATACTTAAAGATTTACTGTCTGCTTTTTGGTCTGTCACTGCTCCAACTCCTCAGCACAGTGTACACTTCTGGAGACATTCAGCTATATGTTCCATGAAGGATTGCATTTGCTGGTCTCTGACTAAACACAAATATGCCAGTGATGGACATCTCTGCTCTCCAGCATGAGAGATACAGTGTGACATAAGTGGTGTGGTATAATATGGATTGGAAGGACAAGGAAATTGAAAGAACCTGCCCCATTTTCTTAAAAGTGCAAGAAAAGATGTTAAAAATGCTCCAAAGAGATTCTCTTTCTAAAGAAGAACAGAAATTGGTTTCAAAAAATCCTGAAGGGTCTCCGTTATTCCTCTGCAGGGCCAGAATCCTGAAAGGCAGGTGGAGGAGATGCACCACCCAAGTGCTGATGCTTGGAGATGATATACTTTTGATCATAATGCCTCCTGGGAACTAGGGGAGCATACAGAGCAGCAGGCCATAGGTGGCACCCCCGCTCCCTGCAGTGTCCTTCCTCCAGCATGAATCAAGCAGGAGAATAGCTTTACCTAGTCATGCGCCTTATGGTAACACGGCCTATCTTAGGGTTTCTTACATTGCTCACCATCACACTAACCGCTGTTGTGCTCCCTTTTCCACTCATACTGGAATGGCCATAAATTGACTTATATTATAGTATCTATAACTCCACTTTCTAGAGGTTGGCAGATGCCCTATAGTCAGTAGTCCAGATTGTGGGGCTTAAGCCTTGGCCTCCAACAGAGGTGAGATGCAGAGGAAGGTTCCGAGAGGTGGATTCTAATTTGTATCATCTGACAGTAGTTTCCAAGGGACAATATGTCAGCTGGGGATAGCCATAGTGCAGGGATTTCCAGCCACCCTGCACTAATTGCTGCAGGTAGGGAGGTAGAGGAGTCAAGTATGCCATCTCTTTGCCCAGTGGGGACTCCCTTCACCCTTTCCTCATGTACATGTTCTTCACATCCAAAAGCTTGCTGGCTGATACACAGAGAGAAGAGGGTTTGGGACCTTCTTCAGGTAGCTAGCAGGAAGCAATGCCTGAAATTCCCAGTGAGAATGTGCTTGGCTCCTACTCAGGGGCTCAAGGAGGATGTCTCCTTGCACCTTTTTCCACTTTTTAGCACCCAGACAAGGCTCATCACTGCCGACCCCAAGGATTTAGTTATTTCCTTATGCTCATGATAATTTTAGTCCCAAATTACATTGGCTCCTGCTGGCATCTCTTGTATAAATATTCAGCCATGTCTAAACATTGTTGTTTCAGCTGTTGCAAAAACTGCAAAAGAAACTTGTACAACAGATGCTGCAAAATTCATCAAACCTATAATTTTCAAAACATTTGGTGTTTTTACCGTTAAATCTGTGTCTCAGTTTTGCTTGAGAAATCACAACTCTCAGAGTAGTTTTATTATTCATATTACAGTCCTTCCCTTGATTGAATGTACTAATATTATCAGACAAGAATAGTGATATTTGACCACATTTACAATCCCAATTATATAAGTATGCACCAAGCATGTGGGTATTGCATTACTGTACTACTACCCTTTTTTTTCATTGTGGTACTATTTGCAAAGCCAATCAAAGTTTGTAAAGATAAATATCAATGACAACTCAGTCAAAAATTAGTATCTGTGCCTTGGATCACATAAAATCACAGTTTATAAAATATATCAAGGATGCATTGTGTTAACTTTGAAGCCATTAGTGCTCAAGCAGAATCTGAAGGCAGAATGTGACATTTCAAAATATTTAGGTAGAAATGGGAAGGAAAAACTGAAACTTTGAAGTTAAAAATGAGCTATTCAGCAGATGAGATTTTAAAAAAAGCACTGCCACAGTTTAGGACATTAATAAAGCTACTGTAGCAATTTGAGCTTTTGTTACTCGGGTGACTGCTCTTTGGTTTCCAGCACTCTGTGTCTGGGCTGGAATCATGATTATAACATTAGCATTGAGTTTCTACGCAAGGAGACAAGTGATCTCAGAAGGTCACTCTTAGGGCTGTTTGCTCGTGGATTGGTAATGAGAAGACAATCATAAGTGGTGTGACTTATTTATCCAGTGGTGCTAGGGCTGTGCTGCAGGACATTGTATGGTCTTCTCCCTCCCCACCTCTCCCCCCCCCCGCCCCATTTAGAATTGTTGCTATCAGCAGTGGAACAATGCACAGAAAATAAATCAGTGAGCAGTGAAATAGCAGAAAATACTGTGGGATTTTAAATGCATTGTCCCACGTTACTTGAATTTCTGTTGCCACTCAGTGTTGTCTCTTAATGTTATCAGCTATACCAGTTTGCTATAAACCAACAAAACAAAACAAAAGTTTAACCTATTGTCAATCTTATATAATTTCATACTATTTTAATTGAGTGGAACGCAAAAAAAGATAAATTTGAGGCTATATATGAGTTTAAATATTTTCAAGACACTGATACCTTGGTTAACTTGCTGGAACATATATCAACGGTAAACAACACTGATCAACAATTGACAGATAATTTTAAATGGAGGACCTGATCTAAAGAGCACTGACAGTTCTCCTTAATTGTGTATATTTTGAATGATCTCACAATGGAGATAGATGGCCTTCACTGAATTCAAGGTTTTGTGGCTTTCTCAAACTATTGCTTTGAGGGATCACAAACTATTGCAAATCATTTAATCCCATTGTTTCTCAACCAAAGGAAAGCCTGTTTTAGAACTCCTCTGCCGCCCCCCCCCCCAAAAATGGCTTTCACAAGGCCTTATTTTAGATGGACCTACTAACAAAGTTTGGATTAGGTTGCTTAACAGTTTCCACTATAAGCCCTTGTTTTCAGTCATTTAGCTTAACTTTAATTGTTTGGTCTGAAATTATCCATGCTTGCTCTCTGCCTCAGGTTGAATTTTGTTTGGATGTTTCAGCAAAAATGTTTCAGCTATTTACAACAACAAGGTTAGTTAGTCGTAGCCTAGGTGTTGCACTAATTTGCACCAGCTGGCTGTGGTCTCCAATCTGGGATTGTCTGAGCAAAATGTTCTCCAGTCAGCATGCACCAATGGCTGCAGGGAGGGAGCTATAGGAGCCAGGTACACCAGCACTATGCCCAGTGGGGACTCCCCCACTCCAGGAGAATTCCCAGCACGTATATGAGCAGAATAAGGCAGATAATCTGCCCCAAAATGTCGTATATGGCCACTTGATCTTTTTGAAATACCGTGTTTGACCTGCAAGCTGAAAAGCTGGGACTCCACTGGTATAGGCAAAAAATTTCAAACTTGAGGGCATCTACCTAAATCCATAATGAGGCACCTAAATAAGTGGCTGGACTGTCAGAGTTGCTATGCATGTATAACCACCATTAAAGTTAACAGGAGTTCAGCATCTCTAAGAATCAGGCCATTTATTTAGATTTCTAAATATGGATTTAGGTGCAAAACTTTGTGCACCCAAGATTGAATTTTTTGGCCATGCATTATTAATATCCTAAACATATACAGTATGTATAATTAAACATACACATAGTAAATTTATTGGCTTCTATACTGTGTAGACCTAGATTCACAAATATTTTCTCAATGATGCAATGAGTTACCTGGGGATAATGTACCATTAGGTCTAATGGGAAGTGGACATGTCACCCTTACACATCTCAGTGAACAAATGAATTGCTTGGTAGATACACTAGGAACATTTCACTAGGAACATTTCACAGCACTTCCAAAGCAAAAAGGTAATTAGCATTAGGCTTCCACTGCTAGAGACCCCATTTGTCTTGACTCAAAAATGAAATGAACATGATATTCCTAATGTGATCACAGATGAACGTGGCTGCTAATAAAAAACACTGCAGTTGGTAGGTTTAGTTCAAGACTGGCTCACTGCTATAAGAGAGGATATTACAGAGCAGGATTGAGCTATATTAGAAGGAATTATACTGTGCAACTATTGTGACATCTGTCTTCATCATGGCTGGCTTGTGGGTCCCAGGCTCTCAGTCTCTCACTTTTATCATAGCATATACTGTGGACACTGACATAAAATAGTCATGTTGGGAAGCCCTGGGAAGTGTCTTCATATTTGGACTTGTGATAGTATTTAGGCTGCCTGACTGTTAATGTGCTACTGCATGTAACTTAACTGCAAGTCATATCTTGTGATATTGGTGTACAATATATCCTCTAAGTTTAAAAATATAGAGAAAAAGAATTTCAGTTATTCAAAAGTGATCTGTTGTACCTATTCCTAATCATTGTATTTTAGATCTGAATTTCAATAACTAAATATAAATGAAAGGTATTACAAAGATTGTCCGGAGTTAGAAAAAGCTCATTTCTAACTCTAGAACAAAAATCTGCATGACTTGTAATATCACTACAAACTTTAAGTAGTGTTTTGAGTGAATGAGCCATCAAATACACAAAACTTTAATGAGAACATTGGTATTAAATTCAGAAATGTCTCTTTGTATTCCTGTATTTTGGGAATAGAGTATGGGTTTTATGTAGAATCTTTGATAAGGATTTAAACATTGCTGGTAGTGTAGAAACTTTGTCAGCAATTAAGGCAACCATAATATGCTGAGGACTAGTTTTGCCCAGGAAAACTCTACTGACAGGATGCTCCATCATCCAGAATATTACTTTGAAGACAAAGCATAAAGGACTTTCTCACTAGCACTTTGGGGGAAATTTCTCACCATTGCTGCACAAGTGAGAGCAGTGGTGGGAGTACTACGGTATATGAGAATGGATGTTTTTATTTCACTGGCATCCAGAGCTGCTGTGATCAGAATAGATGACACTGTGGGGAAAACACCTGTGCTCTGTCTATACAAATGTTCCCGCTATTACTAATGCCGACGATGATAGTGCAATGGTGGCAGCTTTCCAGTGAAATTCTAATAGAGTTTAGATTTCTGGACGTGGAGGGTCAGTTTACATCAGCACCCATATTTTTACATAAACATTCAAATGTTGATGAGCATGCAAGTGTCTCTGAACAGCTGGACTGCCAAATCATAATAATCAATTATTATAACTATCCCTTGTTTCTACAGGGTCAGATGGTAGGTGTGCTTGGCCCTTTACAGACAAAGTAAAGAGAATAGGTCCCTGCTCTGAGTAGTTTGCAAATCCAAGAACTGCATTATGCCAGATGGACACAGCCCTATCTTTGGGGGACTCTGCCGAGGTGCTCCACCACAATTAGAACTCAGAGAAATATCATGCAAAATATGGTGCCCTGAGATAGGGTGTAATCTGCATCATCTTTAAGAATAGCACAGCCTCCTCCTGTGTACCTGCTAAGTAGGCTGGGCACAGCATAAAGAGGCCATAACCCCACCTTTCCCTGTCTCCTTTTGGGCAATGTTCATCCTTGGAGTACACAGAGGGAGTCTCTGCACTCTTGCACAGGGTCTGTGATTGTCTCTGGACTCTCTGCAGCTCTATAGACTCTACATAAAGCCTTCTCCCAAACACTGTATACTAGAGACAATCCATCCCTAAATTGGACATGCTGTAGCCTTAACATAGGCAAACAGAAGGATTAGGGTCAATGAAATTAACACAATACCTGACAGGAGATTAATTGCTTGTGTAATGTACACATGGTGCTAGTTCCCCTTTTATTTTAATTAAGTTATCTGAGAAATGGGGAGCAGCAGGAAAGTTTTTGGTTGGGGGATAAACACAGTTGCATGGCACATGGGCTCAGGGAGTTCATTTCCATACCCAGGTGGCAGTGTGAGCGAATACACAGGCAAGCAGAGTAGTGGAAGACAAAAGGCCTTGACATTGAAGGCAAGGAGTTGGAACATATGAGATGTACTGCCACTGAGAGGCCTTTATCTCACCCAACCTTCCTTTAGCAGGCCTGCAAATGACCCCAATTCTCCTCAAGGTCTCCTGGCCTCTTCCACCTTCTTCCTCCCCGAAACTATCTGCCTATCCTGACCAGATTCACAAGAGGCCTAACAGACTGTGCTGACTTCCAGTCTGTCTTAATCGAATCTAGGCAGTATTCTACTCAAAGTGATATGATGCCTCTGTGTTAGCAGCTACATCTTCAATCCTTTGATAGGTACAATAGATGTACTCAGGCATTAACTGAAATTCATTACAGTATAATTCTCATATAATAATTCACTGTGTGCATTTTGCAATCAGTTTTTGATATTTCACTTATTGAACTTATTTATGGTACTTATTGAAACTGCCCCAGGTTCTAGGACTAAAATAGAAACAAACATCTTAATTTAGACTCTGTATTCTCCTGATTGTTTTTTCTTCAAGCAAAAATAGATTTGTAAAATAGCTCAGCATTTCTCCTGTTTTTTTTCTGCTTTTAGTATGTTAACTTAGAACCTGAGAATCAAGCTACTGTACAGTTAATAGAAGAGAGTTTAATTAGATTACTTAACAGAAGTCACCATTGGAGCAAACAGTAATGAGATGAAAAAATAAGCTCTCCACTGTAACTGTTTATAATTGAAATTGTGCAGTGGATGCATACACATAGGACCCAATCAAATAATTTGCAAAGAAAACTACTTTAATTGTATTTTAGAAGCTTATCTATTAATTTTGACAGGGCAAGAATGTTTTTGGTGCATTATTCCTTTATGAACAGATGAAGCTGAATAAAGGTTTTGTATATTTTTCAAGACATAAGGTAGCTTTAAAGTATTTTAATAACTGGAGATTTATTTTCTACCTAGAGGACTGTCTGTTGTTTGTATATGGGAAAATGGGCCTAGATCTTGAAGTTTGTTGAAGTTTAGATCTAGGACCAGATTTACAAAGGTATTTAGGTACCAAAGATCAAAATAGGTTTCAATGGCAGTTAGGTGCCTAAGTATTGTATACAAAGCAGGTTAGGTACCTATTTACATTTGAAATGCCTAAATATCTTTATAAATCTGGCTCCTAGTCTGAAACTTTACTGCCAGCCCCATCTCTATAATGGACTCAATTAACACCCTGGACCTACACACACAAATGTTGGGGAAGTTTGGATCCATGTCCATGCTTTTTGACTTGGACCCATTTCTGTTTGTATCTAATCACAGCAACAAAGATTGGTGAGTATGGAACAGCTGACCATATGCTGGTATAATTTCAAGAGAAGGAGAGGCAGGGTATCTCTGGGACTCATTTCCCCTCAGTGTATGCCAATGTGTTTATTTGGCATCTGTAGGGCCCCACCAAATTCATGGACATGAAAAACACATCACGGGCTATGAAATCTGGTCTCTCCCCATGAAATATGGTCTTTTGTGTGCTTTTACCCTATACTATACAGATTTCAGGGCAGGGACCAATGTTTCTCAAACTGGGGGTCCTGACCCAAAAGGGAGTTGCAGGGGGGTGGCAAGGTTATTTTAAGGGGGATTGCGGTATTGTCCTCGCTGACTTCAGAGCTGGGTGGCCAGAGAGTGGCAGCTGTTGGCCGGGTACCCAGCTCTAAAGGCAGCACCCCATCAACAGCAATGCAGAACTAAGGGTGGTAATGCCATACCATACCACCCTTATTTCTGTGCTGCTGGTGCTGCAGCAGTACCACAACCCCTGCCCCACAATAACCCCTCCCCTTCCCCACACATGCAAATCCTTTTTGAATTACAATTACAATACCATGAAATTTCAGATTTAAATAGCTGAAATCATGAAATTTTATGATTTTTAAAATCCTATAACCGTGAAATTGACAAAAATGGACTGTGAATTTGTTAGGGCCCTAGGCATCTGTCCTGCTGAATCTGAAGACTTTCTTTCCTTTGACTGAACAACTGTTTTATTGCATATTGGGAGATGAGCTCCTGGTGATTTCTACTGTTCCATTTCCAGCATTCATGGAGCAATGATGCCGTTTAAAAACTGAGATACATTTTAAATTGTTTTCTTAGTGCAAGGATGTGCAGTGAGTTTCCTCAGGGAACTTTGGGAACATACAAGAAAAGGTGGAGTGAGATCTCTTCACAAATAGTTTTTAGATAACATAATTTTTATCCTTGTGGTAAAATATTCGTAGCACTGAAGGTTAGGATTATTTACATTCCAGAGATGAAATTGTATACAAAATTATTATGCAGCAGTTCAAGGAACTAATTAAATGTTTTATTTTGTAAATTTAATGCGAGATTTGAATTTTAATTGTCAAAATTAAATATGCAGTAGATATGGCTACTAAATAAATATTAAAGAATCATTTAAACTCTACTGGACTGTGTGAAACCTACACTTACATGCTCACCAATTTTGCTTATCATGGTTGGGTTAGTATAAGCACTGAAATCATAGTAACAGTTAAGAGTCTGTGTTTGAATCTGTCTTTGCAATTCATCAAATGTAACATTTTCTAGTTTGTTTTATTTTCATCTTTAAAGTGTTGGCCGGGTAACTGTGTGGAGAGACGTTAATATGAAGTCACGTCACACACAAAAATCTCTCTCTCTCTCTCTGGCTTGTTTTAAAAAAATCAAACTCTAACGTTTTCTACATTTTTGCAGTGGCAAAGAGGTAGAGCAAAGATAAGGAACTGTTTGGATAACTAGATGATTGTAACTGCTAGTGGCTCACTCTGCTATGGGTGGTAGTCTAGGACAGCAAAAAAAGGTTGACAGAAAACTGTGGGCTGGTAGGCACAGAGATTTGCTAGTTTGCCTGAGGCAACAGAACACAGGTACTAGCTTTGGATATTATGCAATTGCACAGTTTATTTTTAAAGGAAATTTGTACATGCTTTATTCATAAAAAGGAACTTGTCCTTCCTTTAATAACTATAGCTTGTCAGTATTTTACATGAAATCCATACATGAAGTGTATCAGTAATGATCTTAAGCTCTTACTCATTCCTTGGAATGGAAACATTTTGACAATATACGAAGTTGCCATAATCTAATTGTTCATTCTCTGACTCCCTGTTTGATGGCACAGTCCTTCAGTGCATAGCTGGTGGTAGGTGAAGGAATGCGTTTCATGGTTCCTTCATCCACAGTAAAAAGTTCTACATCCCCCCACATCTGGTGTTCTCTTGCATTCCCTTGTTTTTAGGTGGACCACACATCAGCATTATTACTAAAGTGGATTGCCTTCAAAATAGCTTTTACATATGTCTAAAGTTAGGATTATTACAGTTTTTGCAACTATCAAGTAGTGACATTCTCAGGTGTTGGAAGTAGAGCTGGGTGAAATTTTTTTTTTTTACAGTGAAAAATGCAGTTTCAGGTGAACCAAAACATTTCACAAATTTGCATCCATTTCACTTAATTGTTTCAGTCTAAACAATTAGAATTTTCTGTTTGAAACCACTTTTCATTTAGAACTTTCCTTCAATTTTATTTTAAAAAATTTTAAATAAAAAAGCTTCAAAATCTAAGTGAAACTTTTTGATTTACCTGAAACAGTGAGGGGAGAGGGAGGTGTTCGAATTTTTGAAACTTCCAAAATATCTGTAGACAGAGGCCCTTTATTCCAAAATCCAAATACAGAGTTAGAATGTGGTTTAAAAAAAATAGAAAATGGCCACATGCAAAGCCTGCTTGCTGGGCCCAGGTGTAAGGTGATCCCTGGAAAGGCACAACTTTACCTGTGCTTTTCATGAAATTGAAATGCTGTAAGTAAATGGAGTTTACAAGCAACAAACAGTGTCCCCATTCCACTCCCCTACTGTAATATAATTTCTGCACAACTGAGATACTGACAAAAATTGCTACCAAGGGTCAAATACATCTTCTAGCTGTTCTGTGTACTGGGAGAAACTTCTCTCCCCTACATGCCTGGATAGGAATATGTAGGCAGAAGGAGGCACCAAATTTTAAAAAAATAACGCTATCAAAATGGCTCTTCAATTGGTGGTGCAGAGGATGAAAAAAATCAAATATATTAAGAGTTGTAGGGGTGTCTTCTTCTTCCCACTACTGCAATTTATTGAGTGTTAAGTATACACTATAAGTGCAATCTGTTTAGAGCTACAGTAGTCACTTACTCAGACTTTTCCAATAGTTATGGCTAGCTATTATTTTAATTTGTTTACCTCATGGCTATATTTTTATTTCTTGTCTATCTTCTTTTCCAGTGCACTTCATACCACTCTAAGAGGAATCAGAATAAAGGAAGAGAGTTTGATATATACACTATTAGAATATTCTCCTTCTTTTATTGAATCTTCATTCTTCACTTTTGCAAGACACTATAGCATTCTACTTACGCTGTGGAAGTATTCTCTTTACTTCACAAATAGCTAAAGAGCATTTCAGTGATGGGGGCTTCAAAATGTTTTACATAATTTGTGGCCTGACATTTTCCAGGGGTGCTGAGAAGCCACAGTTGAAACTATGGATGCTGAGTTTGTCTGAGAAATTAGATCACTTGCCCTTAGATGCAAGTACTGTATAATTTATTTCACTAGTGTTAGTAACGTTAGAAAGTACATTGAGACACAAGAATGTTATTTACAATCAGAACTTTATGAAATGTTTTTATTTTTTCTATTCTATAGAACATGAAAAGCAGCAGTTATGCAAGAGCACAGATTATATGAATTTGCACTTCAAAGTGAAATGGTTTTATAATGAGTATGTGCGAGAACTCCCTGCCTTCCAGGATGCAGTGCCTGAGTATTCTCTGTAAGTACTGGGGAGAATTTCTCCTGAGTTTCTGCTCTGCTTGTTAAGTTTTATTTTCTTTAAATATTTATCCATTATAATACTAAAAGCAGAGTGCATTTAAGCTAAGCAGCACTAATAACCCTTTCTCTATACTCTGCACACATTTTCCCCTTAATTCTTTATTCCCAAAAATAAATTACACCAGATATTTTAAAAATTGTTAACCATTTCAGATTAATGTGTTTATTCAACAATAGTATTTAATAGAAGGGTTTCACAAATGGCAAAATCTTAAGGCCAGAGGATGGCAGAAAATGTGGGTATGGCATCAGTATTAGTTATTTGTCATTATAGTCATTTCTTGCCAAAACCTGGAGTAAGATACAGTACTAATGGGCAATAAAAGCAATAAAAGGTTTTATTCCATATGACTAATTTTCTTCTGTTGCTTCTCTTTTCTTCTCTCTTGCTGCAGTTAATTCACATTTTTGGTCCTATGCTCTATCTTCATTCACATTCCTATGTCTTCTGATTTTTAGAATTCCAATAACTTGCCTCAGAAAGTTTGGGGTCTGTCATTGGTTTCCATAGACCATAAATCCAACACTGCAAATAAAATATACCACAGCTGAGGTTTTACCAAAGTAAAACTACCTCCAGCTCATCCCATTATTAGTAAGAACCAAACGTATGCTAAGAAAACAAAAAAACAATGGAATCATTCTTGATAAAAGACACTTTCTAATTATCAGACAATAGAAGCTCACACGCACATGCACCTTGATCTGTGCATGATGTCCCCAATTCTACTTGGTTGGGGAGGAAACAGAGGAGAAATAGATCATCCTCCTCCAGCCCCATAGAGATTCCTTAGAAAAGATAATACAGCCTCTTTATCTTTGCTATTGAGAGCACCCATTGCAAGGACTTTAGGGGCAGCCACAGCCTGAAAGTTCCCTTCGTAGTATGATTCAAAATGCTTCCAGGATGAAGGGCTCACCCAGGGCTAGAACTGTTTGCCTCCTACACTTCCCCCAGGAGCTACATGGTGATCTACAGGGTTTCTAGGCAGATCTCATGGCCAATTTTGTGGGATTGAGAAACTCCCAATAAATTGATAAGAAAGGAACTCTAGGAGAGAACCTTTAAAGCTGTCTTTGCTCAGAATTCCTTCCTGTATTTTCAAGTGTGGGAGGGGCCCCATATGGTTATATACATATTCATAGATTCATAGAGGATTAGGGTTGGAAGAGACCTCAGGAGGTCATCTAGTCCAACCTCCTGCTCAAAGAAGGACCAAGCCCAACTAAATCATCCCAGCCAGTGCTTTGTCAAGCCAGGCCTTAAAAACCTCTAAAGATGGAGATTCTACCACCTCCCTAAGTAACCCATTCCAATGCTTCACCACCCTCCTAGTGAAATAGTTTTTCCTAATATCCAACTTAGACCTCCCCCACTGCAACTTGAGACCATTGCTTCTTGTTCTGTCATCTGCCACCACTGGGAACAGTCTAAATCCATTCTCTTTGGAACCCCCTTTCAGGTAGTTGAAAGCAGCTATTAAATCCCCTCTCAATCTTCTCTTCTGCAGACTAAATAAGCCCAGTTCCCTCAGCCTCTCCTCATAAGTCATGTGCCCCAACCCCCTAATCATTTTCGTTGCCCTCCACTGGACTCTCTACAATTTGTCCAAATCCTTTTTGTAGTTGGGGGCCCAAAACTGGACGCAATACTCCAGATGTGGCCTCACCAGTGCCAAATAGAGGGACATAATCACTCCCTCGATCTGCTGGCAATGCTCCTATTAATGCAGCCCATATGCTAGTTCTCTAGATATACACAAATTTGGTATTTATTTTAATGTTACTGTCTAAGGGGCAAGCCCTTCTCCATAAAAGGCACATACAACTCCCATTTATAGCAATTAGTGTTTTAGCAGAATTCATGCTTATGATGTGAAAGCAGTTAAATAACAAATAGTAATGCTATTTAATAATTAAAATTGGCCAAAATAAAAGGATCATATTTGCACCTCTAATACTGAGTGTGACATCTTTCAAAACTCAATTTTTGCCGCTGCCAAAACTGAGTTTATACATGAAAATCCAAAATCCATGAAAATCCATACCATACGCAATAATATATGAATGAAACAATTATGAGGACAGTTTAGAATTCAGATCAAAATCCAAATGGTTGATATTATATATAATCACAATATTAAAGTCCCTTAATGTAAAAAAAGAGCAATTACTCTATGTATATTCCAGAATAAAATGAATATTTTAAGGCAAACATGAAACATCAATGGTTGTAATTTTTAGATGGTTTGAGCCTTTTGTCATTCAATGGTTGGATGAAAATGAAGATGTCTCAATGGAGTTTCTTCATGGAGCACTGGAAAGAGACAAAAAAGATGGAGTAAGTCCTTTTTATAAAAAAATTGTATTACTGCAGGAAAGAGATTTGGTATTACAATGTTCCTACAATATAGGTACTCCTTATGCTGTGCCCATATTAGACATCACACATTATGCAGAGGCATTACTGGCCAGTACTTACCCTTCAATGCTAACCCTATGGCCAGGTTCCAACTCCTGAATAATTTTTTACCTACCTAAGTGCCGCTTGCAATTGCAGTTGTAGAACTTAGTTGCTTGCCCTACACTAGTGCTTAGTGCTGCTTTGCACTGCCCAGCAGCTACTACATTTAATCTGTGAGGTGTCAGGCCTTCAGAGGTTCCTTTCTATAGTTTCTGTATTGGTTTATACAGACCTTTCAGCTGAGCACCCTTTTGGGTGAATATTTTTATAGAAAAATATCTTTATTGCATGTTTATTCATGCAGTTCAAGGATACAAATATCACTACAGCAATGCCATATTAATATAGTAAAAGCTTTCTCCAGCTAAGAAGGGGAGTATCTAAAGTTATTAAATTCAAGTCTCATTTGCTGCAAACAACACTCCATAAGATTATATTGCTGTCAGACCAAAAAACCGATGGGTAAAATCCTGGCCCTGTTGAAGCCAATCGGAGTGTTGCTGTTGAGGTCAGTGGAACCAGGATACCATGCCACATATTTTGTGCAGAGATTCAGGTACTCATGGTACAGCTCCAAAGAAGGCTAAATATTTATGTCCTGGTCCTGAAATGCAGCCCTGTAGCACAGATTCTTTGGAGTGCTAATGAAGCCAATGAGACTCCATACAGGTATAAGTATCTACACTAGCAGATGCCAGTGCAGGACTATTGCTGAAGTTTGTAATGCTTCGTCCTGTTCCCAGAAGAGCACAAAAGAACACATCAAATTACTGTCTGTGTTACACCCCTTAAAAGTGAAAGCAATTTTTTTAAAATTTTCATTTTCTGATTCTAGGATGGATTTAGAAGTGTTAGAAATTCCATGAATACTGTTGTATTGTCAGAACATGGAACTGCAAATGTTAATTCATTTTAATTGGGGTTTTTGTTCCCTCCCCCTCTTTATTCTCCTCTAGTTCCAGCAAACATCAGATCATGCCCTTTTCTCTTGCTCTGTGGTAGATGTCTTCACACAACTCAATCAAAGCTTCGAGATTATCAGGAAACTGGAGTGCCCTAATCCTGAAGCACTGTCTCATTTAATGAGAAGATTTGCGAAGGTAGATTAAAATCAATGCATCTTGACCACGTTTCAGAGAAAGTGACGTTCTGTTGTCATTGTGCTTAAAAACATTCTAATGCTATTTAGAACCCATATTCCCTGTTGCAGACCAGGAGCCTTAGAGAAGTTATTTTGGTTTTATTCTTTGGAAATGAGCAGTTTATTTTCTCTTAATTGATCACCCAGTTTGAGGAACTCTAATCTCCTCTGGACTTCATCTTATAGTAAAACTAGGTATAAACATATGTTACCAAATGTCTTGACTTCTTTGGTGTTCTTGTTAATCATTGAATCACGACTTAGATTTCAGAGGGATTCACCAGTGAAATATATAGTGATCTGTCAGGTCTGTGGATGGCTGGAAGAAATCTGGAGCCTTATTTCTGCATAGTTTTGGCACCAAAGCATTGTTGGTTGAAGCCCCTCCAGAGTTTTTGTTTTGTTTCTTGCTCTGCCACCTCATCGGCATGTTGGTCCTGCTGATGGATAGTTTGTTCTGCTAGGCTGTTTTGGAAGTGTAGTGAATTTATGAGCTTTTCTTGAAGACCCAGTGCGGCCAGTTCATCTCTCATTCTCTGATGTCACTTAAAATCAACTATTTTCCATTTTCTGTGGATTGCTAAAGAATACATTGAAAAGTAAAACTGTGGGATCTTATGTGCTGCCCTCTCTTTCTCCATTTTAAGGTTTCACCACTGAGAAATACTCCCTGCTTAAGGTCTATCAGCCAGGATTTCTTAACTTACTTTATTGTACAATATTTCTAGCTATACAGTATTCTTCCAACATTTTGAGCCAGATCCTTGGCCCCTGCTAAGACCTTTTTGAATCTTCAGAGCAGCTTAAAGGGACCAAAACCAGCCTAAAAGGGCTTCTAAAGATTCCCCGGAATGGGGATGTCCTAAGCTGACATAAATCAGGCATAGGTGACTTTACACTATTTATTCCCCCCACCTCTGATGTAAGGGAAATGTCAGGAATGGGGAATGATGATAGGAATGTGTCGGGACGGGAGGGCCAAAGCCAGAGCCCCAGGTTTGGAGAGAGGAAAGTTTTTACTTTGAGCCACCTTACCCCACCCTAACAGCATCAATTATCAGCTCAGTACAGAAGAGTATATGACCTTCTATACTTGTTAAAGAGATACCACAGAATTGCCAGGTAGCAAGGCCATCAGGGGCCAGGGCTAGTGCTATGAGAAAGACCCTCATTTCTAACTGATCCTCCAGAATCTACAGGTTTGGGAGCGAGTCCTGGGGCCTATTTGCAGTGTATGATGGGGGAGAAACTCTAGGAGGGAATCCTCATAGGTCTTTCCTCCCCAGAGCTCCCAGCTGTGGGCTTTGCTTTGGAAGGGGAGGCAGGCAGCATGGCCTAGTGGACAGAGAACTGGACCAGGATTCAGGGCACTTAGGTGCTATTCTAAATCCAGCTGCCACTGCATTGTTAGGTGACCTTGGGCGAGTCATTTCACGCTTTGTGCCTCAGTTTCCCCATCTTTAAAATAGGATAATAATGGTTGTCTCCTTTGTGAAGCACTTTGAGATCTGTTGATGAAAAGCACTATGCAAGAGCCAGATATTATTATTTTGCTCATTCTGTTTCTCAAAATACCATAAGTGGTTAAGCTACATCATGTGCTAGTCACCTGCCATTTTTTGTTTGTTTGTTAACCTAAGGTTATTTCTGGGTCCTATGGGCTGAGTCACAAGTTTTAGACCATAAAGAAGTTTATTTTTCTGAATGCCAAAGATTAAACATGTTTTTCCTTTGAAAATAGACTCCACTGCTGAGACCTTGCATGTCAAGTTCTAACCTTCTGCGGGTATTAACAGCTGAGTTTACAGGATTCTCCCTTAAAGACTTGCTAGTTGCCTTAAATAATTAAATAATATCACCTGAGTATTTACAGTATTTCCCTTAACTCCCAGAATAATAACTACAAGGAGGTAGAGGTAATACTGCTCTAGAGTGTAGGTATACTTGAAAAGCAGCGTTTGTTATAGAGCCTTAACTATAGTTATAATAAACCTATCTGAAAAATGTGGTGCTGTGTGCAAGTGAAATATCACACTTCAAGTAAAGGCCAAAAGTAATTTTCTCTATCATATTTGAAGGCAAGTTTGACCAGCTGGGGGTGGATCAGCCACCTGTTTTTTCTAGGTTTATTAATCTGCTGTTTGATAAACTTACACATTGTGTTAGGCCAACTTTCTACTTGGATTGCCACACTCTTGCAAGCTTTAGAATTCCATGACAGTGCCAATGGCTATGAAATAGTTTGTATTTACACATAATTCTGTGCTTTCATCACTTTTCTCAGTCTGTAAACAAAGTACATATTCACGTGATTGTTGAGGATTATGTTCACATTGCTGAGGTTTAAACATTGCTCCTTTGATTCTTATTTTTCCATTACATTTTAATCTGTAGGTTGTCACCCTAGAGGATTTTGAGCATCTCTAATGTTCTGCTTAGTATATGTTGCACAATGCACAAACTAGAGCCCCTCAATGTTCTTACTTCTCAATGTCAGTATAAATAAATGCAAAGTATTTCTGTTATAGAAAATTACATTCCATTAAAAAAGAAACATTATCCATTGTGAAAGGATTAAAAATGTGACCTTTCCAATTTTCTAAGCAAATGCAAACTAAAATTTTGTAAATTTAATTCAGAACAATTTTCTATCATTTACAAATATTATCTGCTTTGAAAACAAGCCTCTACTTTCACTTGAATACTATTTTGTATTTTTATTTACCATTCTTCAGAGACTGTTACATGATTATGTATCTCATGTAAACATTTCCTTTACCACCCCAGACTATCAACAAAGTGCTTCTTCGGTATGCTGCAATCATTTCAAATGACTTCAGTTCATACTGTGATAAAGAAATTTTGGTAAGTAAAATTTAAAAAATGCTAATATTATTTCTGTCTTTAAAAAGTGAACTTAGAGGTCTTATTATATTAACTGGAAATATGATCATTTTTATTGCAAGAAAATGAATGGGAAAAGGGAGAGGTTTTTTCCCAGAGGATAACCTATTTTCCTTGATTGCTTATATTGTAATATAACAACTGATGGGGGTCGGTGAAAGAAAGGGGAAATTAATATTAGAAGGAGAAATACTATGCACAGAGAAGTGTGGAAGAAACTGGTGATTTCCTATATTTGAAATGATTATGTTGATGGAGATTTGCACCCAAAAACCTTAGCTCTAAATTAAGGAGGTTTTTGTGTGTGACAGAATCCTATATTATTCTCTCCTAAATCCCAGTAAATGATAAATGACTGTAATATGACACATCCTCACCTCCACCCATCTTCTCCTTTTCCATGCAGTAGTGAAAAAGAATGGTAAACTATTATGCTGTCTTGTTGGCCGCAGAGAATTCTTGAATAACAAGCCCAATGGACACAGCAGTAAATAAGACACAGACAGTGCAGTTAAATAAGAGTTACAATATTATTAACAACTTAACATAACTAAGGAACACCCCCGCAGCAAACTGACCCAGTGTGTGATGTCATTACAGTGCCATCAAGACCAATATACCCAGGAAGGCCTTGCTGGGCCTTGCCCAATGAATACTTCAGCAGGAGTTGGCACATACCATAACTATGTACTACTTTGTCCTCATCTGAGTAACTAAGGTGCAACCCAAGAGGTACCTCATTCTGTCCGTATATATAGGTTCAAACCAATCAAAGTCATTTGCAGGACCTGGCCTTTACCTGTCACATCTTTATGCACAGGTATGGGATTATGTTAATCGTTCCTGGACCAACAGCAATGTTTGGGAAAAATGCATAGCTGTTAAAGGGACAGTGTTCTCCAGCCCCAAAAGATTGGGCCTTGCTGGGTTGATAGAAAATCCCAGACTGAATGGCTAGTCTATAGTCCTGGAGAATCCTTTCTCAACCCCTAAAAGGTGATCAGGTGAAATTCAAAGCCCATAGGACACCTGGTCATAGCAATAACAAATTAGGATGTGCAGGAAGCAGTGCCAGGGGAAGAGACAGCTCAGCAAAATGTTGCTGAAAGCCAGGAAAGTCCTGCAGTAAATAACCCGCTGCCAGTCCCTTCTAGAGAGGGGGCAGAGCTATTAGCCACCAGCCACAGCATACAAATTGTCCTATTTGGCACTGCAGGGGACTGGCAAGGGACAAATAGAGAGCAGCCACATGAAACTCAGAACACAGGAAAATCCTCCCAGAGCACAGAAGAACTGTCTCACCCATTGCTGGTCCCAGCAAACCATCCCTGAATGAGGTGGGCATTCTGTGAGGTTCTTTGCACATCAACTCCCATTAGAGTCTAGACAACTTAAGGGTGTTTGGAGGAGAATCCCGGCTTCTGACAGGACTGGGCCCACTATCCTAAACTAAGCTAAAGTAAATGATTTTGAGAAAATGAAAAGCTGTTGTTCAAAAACCCAGAAGTTCAGAATGCTTTTATAGATTTATGAAAGTTGAGAACTAAACTGGAGCACAAATTATTTTTTTCACACATAGAACTGGGGGAGGAAATATGTTGTGAGATTGGAACTGAACTGATTAAATGGAAAAATGGAAATAATATGCCCTCGTTGTCACTGGAGCGTGATATTATCACAATCCAAAGGTCACCAGCATATACAACAAAAGAAATCGGAAATATGGTATAGCTAAATAGCTGTACACAGTGTACATTTCCCAGATCTGAAGAAGAGCTTGGTGTAAGTTTGAAAGCTTGTCTCTCTCACCAACAGAAGTTGGTCCAATAAAAGGTATTACCTCACTCACTTTGTTTCTCTAATAGCTAAAGAACAACAGTCCTTGGTTCCTTCCTCTTCTAACCACCACAGACAACATTTGAAATATTAATTTTTCTACCAAACCATAGCAATACGTATGGTGGAAAAAGACTTAAATATTCTCTGCTTACTATGCAATTAGATTTAATATAATGTCAATAAATAAAACTATGAGTAATGAGAGAGTTTAGAAACCTGTAACTTTAGGCAGTGGTTTTATATAAATATTTCTACAAGGGAATGAATTTTATTCATATGGATGTGTCATATTTCAGATTCCCTTTCTACTTCAAATATCTTCATCTTTGGAGCCCCTTCCAAAAACATATTGAAAAAGACATACATAAGGAGATTTCCACACATTTTGCATCTGGCAATGCTTAAATCTTTCTTACATCAGAAAGAAGACACTAAGCCAGGCTTGGCAGCCAAGAAACGCAGCTAGTCAGTTCACAACATACCAGAAAACCATGTTGTCATAAGTTTGCCCAGCAGGGCATTTTCATGGTTCAGACAAGGTTCTTCATCTTGTGAGCTATTGCCATATGTAACAGAAATAAGCAATCAGTATAGATATAGATATACACATGCAAGTGTTGTGCGTCTTTACACGGATTCTCCCTACCTCCCACAAGAGCCGCTGAGCTGAAAATACCTTGGGGCAGAGTATCTCCCGTGATGTGGGAGTGAATGCATTCCCTGTTTTCCCCCCTCATGCATCTGTCAGTCATCCAGCCCACCTGCCCAGATGATTGTTTATATATGAGTTTGGCCTAATATGTTGCCATAGACAATTGCACTTTACATATAGTCTGCAAGTGAATTAAGATTTGTAGTATTGTACTTACAGTTCATTTCAAATTAATCCTAGCATTAAATCAAATTAACTGTTTTCTACAATGAATGGACTCTGATACCGAATGTTAAGTCATTAAATCACATTGTTTGTGTTGCCTCTTAGTCTGTCCAATGGGATTTTTTTCATCATTGAAGTGATTGATTTCTGAAGTCACCCTGGAACACTAATCTTTGCTAAGGCTTTGGATAAGATTGTTCTCATTATGGCTTTGTAACGGAGAAAAGGCATAAAGGATTACAACAAATGACTTTATAGAAAGATAACTTATTTTTATTAGAAATCATCTATTTGAAATTCATATTTCTAGATTAATGAGATTTCATTTGATCTGGTGATCCCAAGTTATACCAAAATGCCATCTCCTGTCTTTCATTTGATAGAAGAGATTTAAATAAATACTGCTTTATGATTGTAGTTAAGTGCAAAGTTATTAAATTTATTTTAGGACCATTTTATTAATTCCATTCAATTAAATTTACAGAAACTTTTCAAATGAAAAACAGACATAGCTGTACATTTTCTATGGTGTATATTTCTTTATTAAATGTATCATCATGTTTTCCCACAGCCTGTCATTGTTTATGAACATATTTCAGTTTTATGCATTGTGCTTGGTATTCAGTTTTGTGTGTTGTTCTGTTTGGCTGTCTGACTCCTCTAAGTTGCCATAAATAGAATTCTAAGGTTCAACATATGCAATAAGCTGGGAACATTTTTGAGCCTTAGATCTACTCTCATTGAAGTCAATGTAAATTTTGCCAGTGAATTAACAGGTGCAAGATCAGGCCCTTAATAAGCAACTATGATCTCAGAGGAAACTTTGAAAACTGTCTCATTAGGAACAATTCACCTGATACTTGTTTTTGTATTTAGCTTCTCTCTTCCTTTATTGCCAAGAGTACTGGCAGTTGTTTAGAACAGTGGCTCTCAACCAGGGGACCGGGGCACCCTGGGGGGCTGTGAGCAAGTTTCAAGGGGGCCACCAAGCAGGGCCAGCATTAACCTTGCTGGGATCCAGGGTCCCAGGGTAGAAAGCTAAAAGAAAAGGAGCACTTGTGGCACCTTAGAGACTAACAAATTTATTAGAGCATAAGCTTTCGTGAGCTACAGCTCACTTCATCGGATGCATTCATCGGATGTAGAAAGCTGAAGCCCTACTGCCTGGGGCTGAAGCCGAGGGCGCTGAGCTCTGCTAAAGCGTAAGCCTGAGCAATGTAGCTTCACAGGAGCCCCTGTGGCGTGGGGCCCCAGGGAGCTGCCCTGCTTACTACCCCCTAATGCTGGCCCTGGCTTTTATATGCAGAAAACCAGTTATTGTGGCACAGGTGGGCTATAGAGTTTTTATAGCATGTTGGCATGGGCTCAGAAGGAAAAAGGTTGAGAACCCCTGGTTTAAAAGAAATACGTGTGCTTCAGCTGCTTATTCCCCATCAGAAATCATAATCTGTTATTGACATCACAGATTGTTTCCAAAACAAGCAATAATGATGTGTCAAAAAGAAGATTAATACAACTAAGCAGTAGGTAATAAGTATGCTTTTTTAATAGAGATAATGTCAGAAATGACATACAAAGATGACCAGTGGTTCTCAGATATGCTCTTAAAAGAGAGAGACTCTGATGTGGCGACCTCCTGGATCAATCCCAGCCCCGCACCTTCCCTGCAGCAACTTCAGAGCTTTGTGGCTATGTATTTATAGTACCCAAAAAATAGTAGGTGCTTTTCATGCATACAATAAGGTAGGTCCCTCCCAAAAGTGAACAAACGAATGACATGAACCTGCAAACACTTACTGCTAGCCATAATGTTTATTACCATGAATACTCCCCATTGAAGTCCTGTGGCCTGGGAGTTCTCACAGTAGTAAGCACGATGTCTGGTAGTAATGGATCCTAAATACACAATATGCTGAAAAAGAAATAAGAGAAAGGCAGTAAGACAAACTGTTATTTCTCTAATTATTTTGAACCCAGACCCATTGATTCTATAATATTCTCATCCAGCATCAAACTTTCTTTTCATTATTTAAAATTTTGTATGTATACACAAACACAGCTGCTGTACAATGATGTATAGAAAATGCAGATGTGTGTATAGATATATTATTCATATGTATATTTACCTGTTTCATAGGTATATTTAGTTATTTATTTGTGTATTTATTGCTCTCTGCCTATACTTATTATTCACTGTCCTCCTTTCCCATAACCTTTTCTGCTTACCCACTGCTTTTAATCCTTTCCTACCTTTAAATTCTAGTTGTAATAGAAGAGATCGGATACAAACTCTCTTTGGCTCATTTTGTATTTGGGTTCTATCCTCCAAATCCTCTGAATTTCAGTGTAATCTGCAGATTTGATCTTGGTTAAATATTTACCAAAGGGCCCAACAATGAAAGGTTCATTCACAAATTTTAGTTCCCATTCAGCAATATGTGCAGTGGAGCTCTTTTGAAGACTGATGCACAAGTAACTGGAATTTCTTGGATTGCAGAGTTAGTTACCCCCTGTTTTGATTGGGCATGCTTCCCCATTACAACAGATGTAGCTCCCTGGACACAAGTGCTCCACAGATGTCAGCTGAAGAACCATTGAACTAGGATATATATATAAGCAGAATTGTTTCTAATGTTAATGTTTCTCAAGTTTTCCAGGAAATGTCAACAGCCTTTTAAACACTGTTGCTTTGCTTATGCTTTTATGGAAATATCAACCACAGCAGTATCCTAACCTTAAGATATGACAGACTCTAATACTCTGTGTTTGTGCACTGCCTAGAACAAAGGGGCTATGTTCTTGGTTGGCACTGCTGTAATAAACATGATTCACGATAGAAACTGGCTATTTTCAAGGGTTTGCAGGTTTATTTCCATGGGGAACTAATTGGGGGCAGGGTCTTTTCACTGGAATGTAATCCAAGATGCCCCAAATCACTGGTGCTGAGTGCCCTCTTTCACATTCTTTCTGACCCAATCCTTAAGGATCCAGCACCAATATCACATAGAAAAAGGCACAGGACATAAAGGGGATAGGGTGGCTGCCTCTAGTGGGTAGGGATGGGGAGAATGGTTCAGTAGTTACATGAGGTCAAGTCACTTGTTGGGGGAGGAAGAGAGATGAGAATCTCAGGACAGTGTGCTAAAATTTACTGTACTTTATTGAGGCTGAGTGATGAAAGGGTTAAGAATACTAGATAAGGCTCTTCTATTTTATTCTCCAGTTTCCTTTTTCTTTCTGACCCTGAGTTCCCTTAGATTTTATAGAGTAGGCTGCGGAATTATTTAAATGCTCTTCTGAACCCTAAAGTCTACTCAAACCATGTTTCAGCCAACAGTGAGCTGCATCACAGACTAAAAGGGTTTTAAATGTATGTGGGTTGCTGTTAGCACCCGTTGTCTTCTTGTAAGGTTTAAATATAGATGGTTATAGAAATTCATTTCTTGAAGGTTTGAATGTAATGTGCAGATGCACTGGAACAGTAATCCTGCCAAAACAGAATTCTATTATCAAGATTTTTTTTACATTACAAAGTAGTAAATAAAGCCATACAAATTTACAAAGCCTCCGTAGTAGAATCGGTTTAATTTAATCTCTGTATCTGGCAGTTGTTATCTTTTGCAGTGTGATTCCCTCAGTCTTTGGCATACAGTTTGAAAAAGAGAGTGGCTTAAGTGAAAAGTTTAAACAATAGTATTTTAAAAATAAAATATGAAGGCATGTTTATGCGACTAATATTGCTTAGATTATTAAAGCACTTTTAACGTAATGCAAAATTGTTCACCTGTGGAATAATTTAGTTTGTTACAGAATTGCCTGATTTATTCATATGCTGAGACTTCAAATGTTAACTTCATTGTAGTTCATAAATGTATCAGTTTTATGCTGGAATAGGAAGATGGATTTCCAGCAAAAAAGAACCAGATATTGCTATCTTGAATCATTTTACTTATACTTCTTCCTTTTGGCCATTCTCAACTGTTATGTTTTAGTTTGTTTGTATCTGTTTGTTCATATAACACATGCTATACTTTATTTATAGCCCTGTATCTTGATGAACAATATCCAGCAATTGCGAGTCCAGCTTGAGAAAATGTTTGAGTCTATGGGAGGAAAAGAGGTAGGTGGTTTTAATTCCCTGCATTCACTGCACAGCTACTTAGAGATCATTAGCGGTATGTTTGCAACCTATCCATAGTCTTTGCTTCTGCTTGCCAAGAAAATCAAATAAAGAATTTTAAAAATAAGACATATTACAGAATTTGAAAAAATATAATATGTTATTTAAAAGCAATGCCATGTGAGAAGTATATAATGCACTGGGAATGTCTGGGGAAACAAGTAATGCATTTTCATAGAAACATGCTAATGATCTGTAAAGTTCAACCAATATTGGATGTTTTATATTGCATTCTGTAATGCCTGCTTGATTTGAATGTTCGTACTGGAATATATTTTGTTTTGTTTTTTTATGTACTGGTTTGTTTTGTTTGCATCTACAACATTCTGTAGAAAATGTGCCTTGTGCTTTGTCTGTAATGTGTCATGTCTTTGTCCAATGCCTTTGACTTGCAATCCACTGAGCAGAAGAAAGAAGGAGAGCGATTCTCTTATGAGGTTTGTGATAGTAAGCATCTTTTATTATACCTGACTATATTTCCTAAGGCTAAGAACAGTTTCCGACTAATTTCCGTGTTTGCATTTAGTAATTCCCTATAATGCTAACTACTATGCTTTGTCACTCAGTTTACACTCTGCATTAAATCTTTCAATATGCAAATAGTGTAAAATATTCCATAAATCACAAGAAGGTTGTAAAATATATTCTTTTCAATGCACTTTCAATACCTAAAGTCCCAAATTTGCAAATCTCATTCAAATGAGTAATTCTAATCCCCTCAAGCAGCATTCCAGCAATCATTCCTACGCAGATAAGCATGTGCTTAATTTTAAGCATGTCTTTAAGTCCCATTGACTTTAATGGGACATAACCACATACAAAGGTGCTTTGGTGAAACAGGTTGTCAAGTGGTTCCTTTGAAATAATTGATTACTCACATGAGTAAGGTTTACAGATCTTCCACCCAGAACAGACCTTCCATCTGGAAAGTGTTGATGTTGATAATTAAATGGATATTAATGTATTCTTTTTCAAACTGTTACATCCAGTGTGAATCACTATACACTGATACAAGAAACATTTTAAAGCCTGATTTTTATTAGCTAGAATAACATGAAAGGGGAAGTCAATGCCCGCCACCCACCCCAGACAACTGTGAACCTTAAAATGCTCTTCACTTCTTATTTTATTGTGATGTATGTTTGTTTAGCTAAAACAAAGGTCTGAAGACATAAATCTAATTCTTCTTAAAGAACACTAAAGAAATGATTTACAGTATAAATGTGCAACTTTTGTGCAAAATGCAGGCTATATTTAAAAGCTTCATATCTGTAAATCATGCTTTGCTGAAGTTCACTATATTAGGCACAGTGCATTGTTTTATGTTAAGTAGTTTAAGATGTTACTGACACAATATGATGTGACATATCCCAAGCTACAGGTCAAATAATCTAGCTTCAAATAATGATTTGCTCTGTGAAAATTAAGTTGCTTTGTAAAACTTGTTTTCTTCCTTGAATAAAGACAACCTCAAGATTTGAGTGAGGTACTCAAAATCCAATTGCCTTAGTAATAATCTTGTTATTGGTAATTACATATACATAATTGGAATGAAATGCAGGTGTTTTATCAATTTTCAGCTATATATTAATACTTCATCTCTTTAGGAACTGTATAAATCATAATATTTTAAGGAGCCAATCTTGCCAGTTTCAGAGTACCTTCCATAATACTGAAGTCAGTGATAATTAAGAAAACTCATCACCTTTTAGAATTAGGCTCAAAGTACATTACTTGCCATTCATTCATTTAGCGCTTTCAGGGGTCTTGCATCAAAAACATTTCTGCAAATTTTTGCATCTGATAAAATCAGAGTCAATGCACAGTATGATGGTAGGCTGATGTACTGGCTAAAACTGGGGGGAGGCACGTCAAACATTTATAGAAATACTGTGGATTTATTGTTGGTATCTTTTTGATAAATGGGCAGTCAAATATAATCAGCTCAGCTGTGTAAAAGTGGAACTCTTCCGATTTCCCATGAACAAATAGGGATGGTGAATGTTCTGTTCCCACTCAAGTACATCTCTAATATTCCTCCTAAAGCAGCAACCTTTTTATAGCTATTACTGATTCTACATATTTTGTAGCTGTTACTGATTTTACATATCTCTACATATTTTAAGAGATTTTTCTCTCTGTTTAAGGAGTGGGAAATGAAGAGCTGCAATATTTTTGTCAATGCTTCATTATAAAGGGTGCTAAAAGTGTATCAGACAGATTCTTACTAGAAAACAAAAATCTACTGTGTGTTATCTGAATTATTTTTGTTTAATGTGTGTATCGTTGCTTCATTACGCAGCCATAGGTTAACTGTGCAATTCTCTGTTGACATTAAAAATTAGATGCACAGGATCCACTGTTCACTCAGAGATGTTCATTATTAAGTATCATCTGCATAGTGATGCTGCCCGGAATGTGGTAGGTGCTTTCCAAACAAGATATTAGACCCAATCCCTGCCCCAAAGAAAAATCTAAGAGAACAAGTATCTTATAAAGGAGTTAAGCATACAATCAGTTTATTTAAAAAAAACAAACCCAACTATTCCCACTAGCCCTTTACCTAATTATTGTACCAGGAGATAGATAGATAGAGCAAGATATGAAAAGGTAGTGGATGGCAATGATCTTTTTTGAGATAGTATGTGAATTCCAGAGGGAAGAGGGTAGGAAGGGGTGTCAGGTTTGAATGGAAGGGATGGAAGTGGTAACAAGGAAAGTTGCAAGAAATGAAAAGGATGGCCAAAAAAGGGAGGGCAGAAGAAAGGGGAAGGAGCCCAAGAAAAAGTGGAATAGATTTGTGTTGGTAAGAGGGGATTAAGAATTTGGAAGGGGAACAAGGAGCTGTTGAGGGCAAAAGGGTAGAGAAGTGTAAGTAGTGGCAGATAGCTACATTCTTTTCTCTTGATAATTAATGTTTGTAGACAGCAATTGCTGAAATGTTTCTAACTGGATTTTTTTAAACCTCATTCCTCTATGACTTAAGAGTTATCCTATTTTCCCTCCAAAATTGGCTCATGTCTGAAATGGGGGGGAAACTCCCTAAGAAATTATAAAAAAGAAAAGGAGTACTTGTAGCACTCTTAATCTTTCCCTGTTTGCTGTAGAGGATGTTGATCAGGTGGTTCCGCAGTTTCTTTGAGAGTGTGTGGCACAAGCTGTCAGCATAGTCTGTGTGGTATGTGTCACGGCTAACCTGGTGGCTGAACTTTGTGACTTTGTCCTCACCCATAACTATTTCACATTTGGGGACAATGTATACCTTAAATCAGCGGCACTGCGATGCATACCCACATGGCCCCACAGTATGCCAACATTTTTATGGCTGACTTAGAACAACGCTTCCTCAGCTCTCTTCCCCTAATGCCCCTACTCTACTTGCGCTACATTGATGACATCTTCATCATCTGGACCCATGGAAAAGAAGCCCTTGAGGAATTCCACCATGATTTCAACAATTGCCATCCCACCATCAACCTCAGCCTGGATCAGTCCACACAAGAGATCCACTTCCTAGACACTACGGTGCTAATAAGCGATGGTCATATAACACCACCCTATATCAGAAACCTTCTGACCGCTATTCCTACCTACATGCCTCTAGCTTTCATCCAGATCACACCACACGATCCATTGTCTACAGCCAAGCTCTACGATATAATCGCATTTGCTCCAACCCCTCAGACAGAGACAAACACCTACAAAATCTCTATCATGCATTCTTACAACTACAATACCCACCTGCTGAAGTGAAGAAACAGATTGACAGAGCCAGAAGAGTATCCAGAAGTCACCTATTACAGGACAGGCCCAACAAAGAAAATAACAGAACGCCACTCGCCATCACCTTCAGCCCCCAACTAAAACCTCTCCAATGCATCATCAAGGATCTACAACCTATCCTGAAGGACGACTCATCACTCTCACTGGGAGACAGGCCAGTCCTTGCTTACAGACAGCCCCCCAGTATTCAGTATTTCCTGAAGCAAATACTCACCAGCAACCACACAACAGAACCACTAACGCAGGAACCTATCCTTGCAACAAAGCCCGTTGACAACTCTGTCCACATATCTATTCAGGGGACACCATCATAGGGCCTAATCACATCAGCCACACTATCAGAGACTCGTTCACCTGCGAATCTACCAATGTGATATATGCCATCGTGTGTCAGCAATGCCCCTCTGCCATGTACATTGGTCAAACTGGACAGTCTCTACGTCAAAGAATAAATGGACACAAATCAGACGTCAAGAATTATAACATTCAAAAACCAGTCGGAGAACACTTCAATCTCTCCAGTCACATGATTACAGACCTGAGAGTGGCTATCCTTCAACAAAAAAACTTCAAGAAACAGACTCCAATGAGAGACTGCTGAATTGGAATTAATTTGCAAACTGGATACAATTAACTTAGGCTTGAATAGAGACTGGGAGTGGATGAGTCATTACATAAAGTAAAACTATTTCCCCATGTTATTTCTCCCCCCACCCCACCCCGCACTGTTCCTCAGACGTTCTTGTTAACTGCTGGAAATGGCCCACCTTGATTATCACCACAAAAGGTTTTCCTCCTTCCCCTACTCCTTCCTGCAGGTAATAGCTCATCTTAAGTGATCACTCTCCTTACAGTGTGTATGCTAAAACCCATTGTTTCATGTTCTCTGTTTGTGTATATAAATCTCCCCACTGTATTTTCCACCGAATGCATCCGATCAAGTGAGCTGTAGCTCACGAAAGCTTATGCTGAAATAAATTTGTTAGTCTCTAAGGTGCCACAAGTACTCCTTTTCTTTTTTGCGAATACAGACTAACATGGCTGCTACTCTGAAACCTAAGAAATTATATTATCTTTTTATCAGAAAGTTTCATGTGATTTTAAAAAAGACCAAAAACTGCATTACAGGAGTAGATGGACATGCAAGAGGTGTGTACAGCATGTGTTCCCTGTTGGTCTGTCTGTGCCAATCTGTTGTCTCTTGTACTATAAGCTATCTAGAACAGAACTGTCATTTTGTTCCATTTACACGGTGCCTAACAGAATAGGGTGCTGATCCATGACTAGGTCTCTTAAGCATTGTGGTAATACAAATAATAAATAATATATACAATAACAGTATTTTATTTCACTTACTATATTTTTAAGTGAACTTAATACTTGTAAAAGTCTTTCAGGACTGCAAAGTTCTCTATCCCCAGGACACCCACAGTACTAGCGTAAATTTCTCCATGCTGCTGCACCAATATTCCTTGACTCTGACCTGTCTCTATGGATGAGAACCACCATGGCCATTCAATCTCTGGTATCCATGATGCCCAGTAAGGATGCATATTAGTGCCAGAATGATTGGAAGCATATGAAGGGAGATTGGAAAAACCGAAATCGTTACCGTAGAAACTATACAAATCATGATAAAAATATATTCAATAATGAATGGTCTGGAGAAGGTAGATAGGAAACTTCTGTTCTCCCAGAATAACAAGAGAACAGTCAATGAAATTAAAAGGTAGCAAATCAAAACTAATAAAAGGAAATACATTTTTATATAATGCATAATTAGACGGTGCCGCTCATTGCCTCCTGATGGTGTTGTGGCCAAGAATTTAGCAAGATTCCCAAGGGGATTGGATATTTATATGGCTAAGAAGAATATCCAGAGCTATAATAGTTAATGCTAACAAAATTGCTTAAAGGATATTAAAACCTTATGTTTCAGGGCCTTAACAAGTTGCTTACAATAGTGGATTAGGAGACCTAATGTGTGGGGAAGATTATCCCACATCGATGTATTGTAAGATTCTTACATCTTCCTTTGAAATACCTGGTCCTAGCCACTCTGTGAAATAGCTGGTTCTAGCCACTGGACCTCAGGTCTGATCCGATATGGCATTTGTTCTCTAAGAACTGAGACAAACAGCATACTTCATATCAGGCACCAAATTGCCTTCAAACCTCAGTGACTTTCTGTAACTAATAACCCATTGTCAGATTCTGATCGCAGCCTAAAATCTAGAGTTACTGCAGATTTACAGTGTTGTAAGAACAATCGCAATCTAGTTCCGATTCTGACCCACTGACCTAAATCCAAAAGACTCCAAAATTCTATTACCAGTCTCCTGAGTCATCCTATACTACTCATCTTGAAAACAAATGCACTCACAAAGTACACTCGCCCACCTAACAATTTTTATTTCCTATTACACTACTTTATATAGGATTCATTCATTTTACTCATGTGTTTGAATTGCACCAGTAAGATTATTTCTCTATAGAACTCCTTTATGTTTCTGATAGCGTTACTAGTCTCAAACACCATAAAACACTGAAAATAATCTGTGTAAGTTATGAACCCCCATCTCTATTACTTGAATGTTAAGTTATATAGTAAATGAGAAATGAGGATTGACACACTGAGAAATTAATTGCTGTATCAATGCTCTCATAGCCTAGATAAATAATTGAATAGAGCAGAAAAGTCCAGTTTAAGTTACAGTGCTGCATCTAAATCTTATTTCCTTGAAACTCAGCAAGGATCTGCAAGCCCTGATTTGGGATAAAATGAGTTATCATTAATGTTATATCACAAAGGAAAATACAGACTATTAGAAAGTCACAAAACACATATCAGACACATAACATGTTCAATGGTAAACCATTAATCATCATTTGACTTAGAACTGTGGTGTTTTCATTATTAAAAGTAAATTGCTTAGGCCAAGTTTTGGCTAAGGAATTGACAGGGGGTTACTCTTTTATAGGAACATGTGTAGATTTACCTGTGATACTGCATGAATGAAATAAACATGATGACAGTCCTTAAAAATATACTTGTCTTGTATTATTTTTTATACAACTTAATGTGCAAGAGAAGATGGCTTAAAATACATTCATAGTGTTACCAAGGCGCAAAGCCATGGTGGCGGGGGAAAAAAGCTAGGGGGTGCAAATATATTTGCTTGCCCTGGGCACTAGGATGCCTAGTTATGGCACTGAGTGTTACAGTGATGTTTATTCTTTATTTTTAACATATTTAAATAAAAAGGGACAAATATCTCTTACTCAGTTTTTATTCAGTGCTTAATCAGGAAAACTCCCACTGAAGTAAATGCAAAACAAGACTAATAATGATTTGTCATTCTGTTCTGTTCTATTCGGATTCTTTCTTGTACTTATCCTGTAGTACATTGAGTGAAGTGACTAACATCTGCCATGTATTGTTTACTATCTATACAACTTACATCCCTCATTGCTAAGAAGTTTGGACACTGATCTGAACTTCCACAAACTCCAGGGGGATTCAGATTCAGTTTCCCACTTCCCAGTTTAATGTGTGAAACACATTAAACACATATAAGATGTGAGTCTTAAGATGGAGGGATGTACTCTATGTCAGTATTTCTCATATTTTTGGGTTGGCATTGCCTCAGCTGAAGTAAAAAAAAAAAGGTGCAACTATAAACGTAAGAGTAAAAATAACCCTATATAATATATTTGTGTCTGTGTTTCCAGTGGATGACAGAGAGTACTTGACCTTGAAGGATAAGGGTACGCGGGCAGTGAGATTTTCTTTGCTTGATATTGTAATAAAATGTCCAATGCCTAGCAAACCCCAGTCCCTGATTTGTTTGTAACCCCTCCAGAGGTCATAACCTACCAGTTCAGAAACATCGCTCTGTATTCCAGAATTCACCCCTTTGTCACCTCAAACCCCATGCACCACTAAGTCCCACTTAATATCCATTTTGAGGATGTAAGTGGGACCTGAACATGCAAAGAAAACCATGCAGATAGACACCTGCCCACATGATTGGCTCTCCTTGCAAAGCTGGGGCCTAAGAATGTGCATAGGTGCATTTCACCCAAAGAGAGAAAAGAAATTGATAAGAATAGAAAAATTATACTGTACTCCTCTCTGTTTATGTGTGTTACTCATTTGGATGAAGCATGAAGGGGACTAGTTTGGCTATTGTTGGGTGATACTGGCATGGAGCATGTGTTCCTTCCTCAGTATAAAGATGGATAGACCTGTTAAATATAGTGAATGGTGAGAGCTGTAATCTCTGAAATAAACGAATTTAGATTTGCTGTACCCCAAACTGCTTCTGTCAGTGATATTAACAAAAAGAAACACTATTGTTCACGTTACTAGTATGATTTTCTGCAGTTGGAGCCGCACTAAAGAAAAACACAGAAAGGAATATAATAAACAAAAAGAAAATGCCTAATGAAACTATAGCACTGAAAGTTCTGTGGACACAAAGGCTTTTCTCACATTGGCAAGTGCAAAATAGAGTGAGGCATTCAGTAATGCTCCAATTAACCTGCTAAGTGCAGAAACTAGAATACATAGGGCATTTAAAGGAATGTTTACTACTGTAGAGTCGTAAATAGATTCGACAGCTGAGGAGGAGAAAATTAAAAATTTCTATAAGCTAGAGAACTAAAGTTCTTTAACACATTAAAAATTCTATTTTGGAAGTTTGTGGAAGAGATGTCTATTTATATAAACCTCTTATACTCAGTCAGGCCAACATTTAGGAGATTTACCTTTGGGGTATATTTTCAGTTCATTGTGTGTGAAATCCAGCCCATGCCAAGGCCCACAAAGTGCCCTCAGCACCAAGTGGATAGCCTATAAGTAAGTGGCATATATGCTAACCCTCTGCACAGGGGCGAATTTCAACCTGCATCCAATGAAGTGAGCTGTAGCTCACGAAAGCTTATGCTCTAATAAATTTGTTAGTCTCTAAGGTGCCACAAGTACTCCTTTTCTTTTTGCGAATACAGACTAATACGGCTGCTACTCTGAAACCTGTCAACCTGCATACACTGTAATTGGAGGCGTGATTGCTAGCTTGACTCTAACTAGCATAGCTAAAAATTGGAGTGATGATGTGGCACAGACCCTCTTGTGGGCTATGGATGTGAGTGTGTACCCTGGGTTCCAGGTGGGCTTGCACAGCCCATGTGGAAGCCTTCCCTGCTGCATCTTTACTGCTATTTTCAGCCATGCTAGCTAAAGCTAGCATGGGTGTGCCAAAACTAGCTGCAGTCACACCTCCAATTGCAGGATAGACATATCCACAGGAGATTTCAGCTGCACAAATTGAGTCATGTTACTCACACTTCATTTGGAGCTTTTAAAATGGTATCCCTAGAGGAGATGGATGCACTGAAATAAATCCAGAATTGTACATTGAAATGGGATATGTTTTTATGGTGCCAACATTCAGACAGCCCAAATTCAATTTACTAAACTCAATCCTGGAGCTTTAAAATGACCACTGCCTTGTGGGGTGAATTCCATTAAAGTTCACTGACTTCTTGTTTGTTTGTTTTTTAAAAATCTTCCTTCCAGGACAAGTGGAATTAAAGACTCTAGAACTAAATGTTTCTCTTTATACTTCTATGATATACTTTTCCCTGCCTGTGACAAATTAATCATGTTCCACATGCACTGCACCCACTAAAGTAAATAAGAGTTATGCTTACAAGAGAGGGCATGCAGGATTGGGCCCATATTATAATCAAAGTGGAACACTAAGCTTTTTGAAGTTGTTGTTTCATGCAAGAATTTTAATACGTTGACTGATGATGTTGTGTCTCTATGGGCTTAGACTAGCTGGTCCACTAGTTACCAGAGAAAGAAAATGGCTTTACCAAGGTAACTCTCAGAACCTAATAGTGTTCCTAATTCCTGCTCTAAATACTCATGTGCGTGCAAAATAAGGGGAACAAGTACGTTTGATAGGTGATCAAAATAGGTTTTTCTTCCATCATTGCTTTTAAATCAAGTAATCTTTTAGAAAAGTAAAATATTTTATCTGAGAGAGCTGATTCAAATAATGGTGCCTAGCTCAGGGGCCTAACAATTTATTTTATAAGTCAATTGTATGTGCGTTAGAGAAGCAAGATGTGTTTGTTGCTCACTCTGAATGCAATAAACTGCCAAACAGCCTCAGCTCAGCTCAGCTGTACTCAGTGTTATCAAATATAGCTTGGAAAAAAACCTGCCCATTTATGAAGCAGTTTGTTATCCTACTGCCCCTGTAATGGTGTTCAGGTACGTCTTTCTGTACTGAAGGAGAGAGTCTGGATTTGGGAATGGAGAATGCAGAGGATTTATGTTTGCATTTACTACCCAAATGTTCAGTTTATGCAGAACAAGAAATAGAGTCAGGCTAATATTAAATAGCTAGTTGAATCCACTGGATATACAAAGTGTGGGTTCAGCAGTGGCCTCATGGAACTTCTCTTAGTTTAGTTCATATGTAAACTGCAATTATATGAAAAAGGGAGCCAAATTATTAGGATGTGTCTTCCATCCATGGGTAATTTCATAAACATGTTTCTGTACCAGTCATGGTAGAAGTTGTGGTAGCCCATGTAGCATGGTGATGAAAATGGCAATGCCCTATCTATGCTATGCCCTTCACTGCTGCTACCACTGATGTGGCTCCACCAGTGCAGAAAAGCATGTACAGATTTTCCCAGGTAAGGTTCTCAGCCCAGTAACAATCAAAATAAATAAGCAGGTGGGCAGAGGAGAAATGGCTGAAGAAGTGCTCCATGTTCAACATGCTGGCCTCTGCCCAAAAAAGCAAGCACCAAAGCATCCATAAAAAGAAAAGGAGTACTTCTGGCACCTTAGAGACTAACAAATTTATTAGAGCATAAGCTTTCGTGAGCTACAGCTCACTTCATCGGATGCATTTGGTGGAAAAAACAGAGGAGAGATTTATATACACACACACAGAGAACATGAAACAATGGGTTTATCATACACACTGTAAGGAGAGTGATCACTTAAGATAAGCCATCACCAACAGCGGGGGGGGGAAGGAGGAAAACCTTTCATGGTGACAAGCAGGTAGGCTAATTCCAGCAGTTAACAAGAATATCAGAGGAACAGTGGGGGGTGGGGTGGGAGGGAGAAATACCATGGGGAAATAGTTTTACTTTGTGTAATGACTCATCCATTCCCAGTCTCTATTCAAGCCTAAGTTAATTGTATCCAGTTTGCAAATTAATTCCAATTCAGCAGTCTCTCGTTGGAGTCTGTTTTTGAAGCTTTTTTGTTGAAGTATAGCCACTCTTAGGTCTGTGATCGAGTGACCAGAGAGATTGAAGTGTTCTCCAACTGGTTTTTGAATGTTATAATTCTTGACGTCTGATTTGTGTCCATTCATTCTTTTACGTAGAGACTGTCCAGTTTGGCCAATGTACATGTCAGAGGGGCATTGCTGGCACATGATGGCATATATCACATTGGTAGATGCGCAGGTGAACGAGCCTCTGATAGTGTGGCTGATGTGATTAGGCCCTATGATGGTATCCCCTGAATAGATATGTGGACAGAGTTGTCAACGGGCTTTGTTGCAAGGATAAGTTCCTGGGTTAGTGGTTCTGTTGTGTGGTGTGTGGTTGCTGGTGAGTATTTGCTTCAGATTGGGGGGCTGTCTGGAAGCAAGGACTGGTCTGTCTCCCAAGATCTGAGAGAGCGATGGCTCGTCCTTCAGGATAGGTTGTAGATCCTTGATGATGCGTTGGAGAGGTTTTAGTTGGGGGCTGAAGGTGATGGCTAGTGGCGTTCTGTTGTTTTCTTTGTTGGGCCTGTCCTGTAGTAGGTGACTTCTGGGTACTCTTCTGGCTCTGTCAATCTGTTTCTTCACTTCAGCAGGTGGGTATTGTAGTTGTAGGAATGCATGATAGAGATCTTGTAGGTGTTTGTCTCTGTCTGAGGGGTTGGAGCAAATGCGGTTATATCGTAGCGCTTGGCTGTAGACAATGGATCGAGTGGTATGATCTGGATGAAAGCTAGAGGCATGTAGGTAGGAATAGCGGTCAGTAGGTTTCCGATATAGGGTGGTGTTTATGTGACCATCGCTTATTAGCACCGTAGTGTCCAGGAAGTGGATCTCTTGTGTGGACTGGTCCAGGCTGAGGTTGATGGTGGGATGGAAATTGTTGAAATCCTGGTGGAATTCCTCAAGAGCTTCTTTTCCATGGGTCCAGATGATGAAGATGTCATCAATGTAGCGCAAGTAGAGTAGGGGCATTAAGGGATGAGAGCTGAGGAAGCGTTGTTCTAAGTCAGCCATAAAAATGTTGGCATACTGTGGGGCCATGCGGGTACCCATCGCAATGCCGCTGATATGAAGGTATACATTGTCACCAAATGTGAAAACAAAAAACAAAAACAAAAAAGCTTCAAAAACAGACTCCAACGAGAGACTGCTGAATTGGAATTAATTTGCAAACTGGATACAATTAACTTAGGCTTGAATAGAGACTGGGAATGGATGAGTCATTACACAAAGTAAAACTATTTCCCCATGGTATTTCTCCCTCCCACCCCACCCCCCACTGTTCCTCTGATATTCTTGTTAACTGCTGGAATTAGCCTACCTGCTTGTCACCATGAAAGGTTTTCCTCCTTCCCCCCCCCCCGCTGTTGGTGATGGCTTATCTTAAGTGATCACTCTCCTTACAGTGTGTATGATAAACCCATTGTTTCATGTTCTCTGTGTGTGTGTATATAAATCTCTCCTCTGTTTTTTCCACCAAATGCATCCGATGAAGTGAGCTGTAGCTCACGAAAACTTATGCTCTAATAAATTTGTTAGTCTCTAAGGTGCCACAAGTACTCCTTTTCTTTTTGCGAATACAGACTAATACGGCTGCTACTCTGAAACCAAAGAATCCATGCATTCCTCCCCATGAAGGTGCAAGCACCATGGGTCCTTCTGGCTCCATTCATATATACTGGAAACCACACTAGTTCCACTGCCAAGGGACCATCTGCTAAGACTGCAGGAAGAGAGTGCAGTTAAAATAAGTCTTCTGAGTCACTGGGTGCTGATATGGGCTGTGGAATGGAATATGTAGATGTGCATTTTTAGCTCACTGGTTTGATTTAGTATTTTCAAGACTGGCCAGAATTTACCCACAGTTCTTTCAGAGAAGGGGAGAGTAACTTCCTCTCAAGCTATTTAATCATCGTCTTCACTGCTGCCTTATTCAGGCTCATCTTCTGAGGCATAACTTAGACAGGCAGATGTACTGCATGTACTGGGAATGTTTCCAAATTCACCTTTTCAAAAGTGACACGTTTATTATCTGCTCAAAGCAGGGTCTTTTGGTCTGTAAGAAAGCACTGAGATACATTCTCAGTACATATGGGCAAGGCGGAACAGGAACAGCAATTTGGGCAGAAACAGCCACAACTGAGTTTACATTTGCCAGCACAGTAAATGGTTTTCACTTTCAGTATAGCAGGATTCTTTCATTGTTGAGTTTGCCTGGTTAGATCTGCCCCAAGAGAACTGTTTACCTAAAAAATATGTTCTGTTCTAAAAAAATAATATGTTTTGAAGAGAGTTATAACAATCTAGCACATATCTTTTTTTCACACTCCTGAGTGATGTACGTAGATCATACTAAGGTTTGGGTGTTGTCTTAGTATGGGCTCCATAATAGGGAGTAAAATTAATTCTGGCCCAGACTATGAACAGAAGGAACTGAGATTCAATTGATCTCTCCTGGAGGAGAGAGGGAAGGTGCATGACTCCAAGGAATCATTCTCTTCTCTGTGGGACCCCACAGAATTCCCTCCATTAAAGCTGTTTTAGGGGCAGGGCTAATAAGGAAGGGATGGAACAGACCAGCCATCATCCACAGCACCCACCCCTGCAGAGTCCATATTACCTAAACAGGCATTAACTCATGCAGATGGCCCTCTGGATGGGGTTAGTACAGATGTACCAGCTCCTCCTTTACCCCTCCCTGATTCTAAAGTTATCAGGTCTTGCTACAGATCCTGTTTGGCCTCCCAGTAACCAGTCAGTGCCCCTTAAAGACCTTCTCACCTGATAGAAATGATTCTCTGAAAACTAAGTGATGGGAAACCCACAGCTTTTCCTAATCCTGTATCCCTTTTTCATGAGTTTCTTGCAGGAATGGTAGATGTGGCCCTCTAACTTTTATGGTTCTCCCTTGGAATGCTTGATATTTTTGAAGTGGAGCTACATCCAAGTATAGTGGGAAATAGGCCAAGGAGACAGAATATACACAGACACACCCAGTAAGAGGGGAAATGAAACAACTATGGTGGTGATGCACGAAGTGCATGCTTACATGGATGCTGTCTCCTGAGATGACAACATTTAGGAACTGTGCTCTTAGCAGTTTCCATTAATGGGGCCTTTGGGCAGTACTGCACTACAAATAATAACATTAATGTACATCTCCATTGTAGATTATTAGTTGCGCATTCTTCAAGTACTGTAATTTGCTACTGGAGTGTTTTCCTTGGGGATAAAGATTATTTAAACAGTAATGCTGTTAAACATTCAAAGCTAGATTGTGAAAAGCAACTAATCATTACTATCCATAGCTATATGTTAGGAAAAGTTAGGTTGATTTATTTCCATGCACAGAGTTATTAGATAAATGGTCACCAGTCCATTTCAGATCTTGTAAATGGCCAAGTCATTCTCATGTCTAAAAACATGCTAAACATGCCATTAAGACTGAACATTATTAGATTATTATTCTTCATGACTGTAGAACTAATGAAATGGTGCCATTGCAAGAGCCAATAGAAAGAAAGGTGAGCAATTGAGAGGGGAGAGGATTTTTAGTATCTGTTTAAAATGTTTTTCATAAGACCTACTCAGCCTAAAAGACTAATTAACATTTTGGATAAAGGAAGGGTTTATTAGAGAGTCCACATGCTCAGCCCATCAATTAAAGGTATTAAGCTTATAGACATCACTGAATTCTGAATCCCTAGACATTCCAAGAACAAACTCTACTGGCCAGTTTGCCTTATTGAACTAGTACATACAAAGAAACAAAGCAATAAAGCCTGTCAGTGGTTTCCTAGCAAGGTGAAAATCGTTTCCCATTGAACTCATGGAAGGCACAACAAGACAGATACAATTTTCAGCAGAAAACAAAACCTTATATTGGTTAAAGCAAAACTAATGTTATACAAAATTGAAAGTTGTTAATCTCTTCAAGTCTACATCATGAAAGGATGTTCAACCTTGACAGTTTGCTTGTCTAACGGTGCAATGAAAACCCTATAATAAAACAACAATCTCCACGTTCAAAGCAGGACTGTTGGGAATGAATGACAGGGCAGGGAGCTCCATAAACAAAGAAAAATAGGCACTCAGCCACTAGCCATTAACATAAAATTGTCAGAACAATATACATATCTGTATTGCAGAAATACAAATTAGCCTACCGAGAAGGTAATTGAAAAATAAAAGATGCTCCCTAATCAAAATGAGATTAATCTGTCACAGTGGGAAAAAAGGGGTAGGAGAATGGGAACTGAAGCACAAATTTTTTATGAATACAATAGGCAGATGTAAGAAACCACAGATGAAGGATAGTTTGTTTTAGCACCTTGTCATGTTATCCAG